>NC_053039.3:281400311-282031145 GCF_002575655.3 Aegilops tauschii subsp. strangulata
CTCGGATGAACTATTTGCGATGAGAAATTACAACACAGACGGTCAATATAGTTACTTTGTGTGCGATTCTGTGTGTACAAAAAACTTTGAAAAATGCAAACTAGTTGCTTGCGGTGACTAGGAGTATCGCACACGATGCATCTGCGAGTACTCGTGTGTGATGATTAGTATGTTACACATACGTTTCCTTATGTTAACATGTGTGTGAATTTGCAATGTGGATAGTTAATATGCAAATGCCTTCTGGACATCGTGCACACGCTTAAACTCAATGAACTGTGTACGGTACTAATACTTTCCATGAAATTTTTTGAACTTGGGTAACAGTATTTGAGTAACATATATAGAGTGGTTACACTATTCGACAAAAGGAGGATCTTGGTAACACGGTTTTGACAACCATATGGTCCATATCTACATACTTAACATAGTAACAACTATCACATTTTAAGAGGCTAAGGGCCAACAACCATATGGTCCATATCTACATACTTAACATATATAGTAACAACTAGCACATTTTAAGAGGCTAAGGGCCAACAACCACAACTATCCACTGGAAGCAGCTTGATCACGGCAACTCGGCATCTCGTCAATGAAAAGGAAGAGCCCTCCTGTGCCTTGGTAGAGCAGGAGTAGAACAGTGTCTCCAATTTTCCAATATGGATGCATTGCCACGAGAAGCGAGAACTTGTTAATTTGAATGGTTCCATTTTTGTGGGAAATGCAGTACCTTGCTGTCGGATCACGGGTTCCGGCAAAACCCTCAAGGTTCGAACACTTGGGTGCGCGCGGAGATTTCCTCCCTACCGATCTACGCCCTAGCTCGCTAAGATCTCGCGGACGAACCCGACGAACTCACAACGCAAAGACACAAGATTTATGCTAGTTCAGGCCATCGTTGTGGTGTAAAACCCTACTCTAGTGTGGTGGTGGTGGATTGTCTCTTGGGCTGATGATGAACAGTACAAGGGGAAGAACAGCCTCCTGAGGTTGGGGTGTTCTTGTGTTTGGTATGTGGCTAAGGATTGGCTCTCGATCAGATGAGATCAAGCTGCTTCCTTTGGTGGTGGCTAGTCCTATTTATAGAGGCCCTAGTCCTCTTCCCAAATGTGAGCGGGAAGGGAGCCAACAACGGCCAATTCGAAAGGGGACAGCTAGTATAGCTTATCCTGACAAAAGCGGTCTTCGCCTGCAAAAGGCCCTGGCGGTGACGCCGTCTTGGGCTCCATGGTGACCTTCGTCCCGGCGTCCTGCTGGTCTTGGTCTCGTTGCACTGATAGGGAAACCTTTGCCTGATCCCTCGGTATTCCGAGCCTGCGCTGGCCTCCTTAGCACCAAAGAGGAAATAAGGACGCTGCGCGCGCTGGCGCCCGCCTGATCTTGATCGTCATGGCTCACGTCATGAGAGCCTCGCGAGGTTTTCCCTGCCTTGATATCTCCGCTTCTCGCGAGGCAGCCTGGTGAGGCCGCTCCTAAGGAGGTCTTGCGTCGTCCGCCTCGCGAGGCTTGGCCCCTCACGAGGGTCTTGAAAGCCTTGTTGACGAAGATGGGCCGTACAAGCGTGCTAGCGCAGCCACATCATGGGCCGCAGGCAGGCAAGTCTGGGGACCCCCGTTCCTAGAACACCGACAGTAGCCCCCGGGCCCAAGGTGCGCTCGGGCTTGGCTTTGCGGCGAAGCTAAAGGTCAAGCGCGGAGTGCCACGGGCCCCAAAAGCCTGCGGCCTTGGTCGACGCGTGGCGGTTGATTGGACGTGGGCGTCTCCACTTCCCCATGCTGCCTCGGCAACTACTCGATTTGACAAGTCCCTGCGACATGCAAGGAAAATCATCATTACCTGTGATCGTGGGAGGCGCCGGTTGGCCTTCTTCCGCTATAAATGGGGAGGGGCGGAGCCCCCGTCGCCCATCTCTTCTTGGTTCACTTGCTTCTTCCTTGTTGCTCCACCGCTAGCAGCAATGGCGTCGTCGAAGAGGTTTTCCGCCGCGGAGAAGGGCAAGGCCCCTCGGGAGGGACCTGGCTCCCCGGCGCCCAATCGAGGACATGGTCGTCCCCGCAAGCATGCCGCACCCCCGCCGTGGCCCCCGCCTCTCGGGGTGGCGCCGCAGTGCGCGGCAGGAGTCGCTCTGGTCACGGCAGTCCTGTCAATGAGAGGAGGTGCGCCGTGGTTGCGCGACCTCCCTGACCGTGGTTCCATGCGTCAGAGGTGCTGCTGGAGTTTGTTGTCTGGTCAGAGGATCCGGCCGGCAGCTGGCTCCAGCTCCCCCGCTTCTTTGCCGACGAGCTGCCGGCCTCCGGTCCAGGCGGGCTCTGGCTGCAGGCAGACGGTTGTTGTAGCCGGGCTTCTTGGGTCGCGGTCGAGGTCTCCGTCGCGGGCAACATAGCTCTAGCCCGCGGTTGGCAGACGTTCGCCCGCGCGCGCGGCCTGGGCAGGCGGTGCACCCTCCACTTCAAGTTCGACGGCGACGCCACCCTCTTCGTGAGGGTGTTCGGGGAAGATGGTCGCCGCGCCGGATGCTGCCCCGAGGTGAACGACGGCGAGGAGGTGCTCGGCCTTGGCGATGGTCGGGACGAGGAGTAGGACGAACCCGCCGGCCGTGCCTTGTCTGGCTATGGTGGCTCCTCCCTTGGCGACAGTTCCAGCAACGGCGGCCTTGATCAGCCGCCACGCCGCCGCGCCCACTTCATAGGTGGTAGCGGGTCGTCACGTCGCCGCACATCGGTGAAGCGCGAGGAGGGGTCCGACTAGACCCGTGACGTCACCAAGGCCCTGCCCCCGTCGGCTGCTGCAGGGCGAGCGCCGCTTTTGTCATGTTCCCCTTTTCCTTCCTGCATCGAAATGAAACCAGCATGGGCCCGGAGGGGCGTGTATCGAACCATAACTTATTAACCATTATGCTACGCTTGTTGTTTCAGTGCTGTGTGGCTATTTTGCACAAAGATAACTTAGCCTGGTGCATTCGGGGCGCCCTCCTCCTTACGAAGCGTTTATTTCCTCGTGTCCATCTTGACCTAGTGGTCTGTGATTGCTCAGGAACTGCAAAAAAATTGTTAGGGAGTTTGCCAGGAGATTTGTCGTTCACCCACGCCTTGACCCGGCGCTTTGTATCGCGGTACCCGTGGGGCACGGATTAGGAGAGATGCGCCAGCTTTCGGGCTCGAACGAGGGTGGTTCGCGAGAAGGCAGAGAGAACAAAAATGCTCGTGAGGGCACCTGCCTAGCCCCCCTCGCGAGGTATGCGAGAGAGAGAACATGAGCGAACCAGAGCCGGAAGTGCGGTAAGAGGCGAGCGAATCGAATCAGCAAGGAACACCAAAAGCAAACTTCGATTAAGGAAAAGCGAGCCAACTACGGAAAGCAAATGAAAAGCCGCGTCTGGCACCTAATCTAGTCTTCAAGTCTTCTCACCAGCGAGGAGCTAAGTGCTGCCACTAGGCATGGGAGGGAGCCCCAGGGCCTGAGGCCGGCGCTCCTGAGACTCCGGGGCATGTACAGCCCCACTCATTATTATGTGAGAGTGTCATGGGCGGCGATTCTTCACAGGCACCGGGCCTTCTTCACAGGCTCTGGGCCTTTCTTCACAGCCTCTGGGCCTTGCTTCATGGGTAGAACTTCCGGAGGTGCTGGATGTTCCAGGCGTTCTGGATAGGTATCCCGTCCTACGTCTCCAGGCACGCGGCGCCAGGCCTGGAGACATGGACGACCCTGAACGGGCCCTCCCACATAGGTGAAAGCTTGTGCAGCCCTTCCCTGTAGAGGACCCGCCTCAGGACGAGGTCGCCCACCTCGAGCGTCCTGGAGTGGATGTTGCGGCAGTGGTATCGCCGCAGCGCCTGCTAGTACCTTGCCGCCCTCAGTGCAGCTTCCCGACGACGTTCCTCCCCCAGCACGAGGTCCATCCCCCGCGTGGCGTCCTGCTGGGTTTCATCGAACGCCAGGACCCGTGCGGAGCGATGCTTAACCTCGTGAGGAAGGACTGCTTCAGCTCCGTAGACAAGGAAGAATGGGGTCTCGCCCGTTGGTTTGGTGGCGGTGGTGCGTATGGACCACAGCATGGACTGGAGCTCGTCGTGCCAGCCCCTGCCACAGGCCTCGAGCTTCTTCTTGAAGGTCCTGGTATTGAGGCCCCTCAGGACCTCCGCGTTGGCGCGTTCGGCCTGACCATTGTTCCTGGGGTGCGCCACCGAAGCGTAGCAGATCTGCGTTCCAAGGTTAGCATAGTAGGTTTTGAAGAGGTTACTAGTGAACTGCGAGCCATTATCTGTGATGATGCGGTTGGGGACCCCGAAGCGGCTCACGAGGCCCTTGATGAACTTGACAGCAAAGCCAGCTGGGATGGTACGGGCGGCTTCCACTTTCGCCCACTTGGTGAACTTGTCGATGGCGACGTAGAGGTAGCGGTAGCCCCCAGGCGCTCGAGGGAACGGGCCCAAGATGTCCAGCCCCCAGACCACGAACGGCCACGTGAGCGGAATGGTCTAGAGGCCCTGAGCCGGCTAATGAATTTTCTTGGCGTGGAACTGGCAGGCTTCGCACGACTTCACCAACTCAACTGCGTCGTTGAGCGCAGTGGGCCAGTAGAACCCACTGCGAAATACTTTGTCGACGAGGGTCCGTGCTGACGAGTGGTGCCCACAGTCCCCACCATGTATGTCAATTGGCAGCTCCTTCCCCTGGTCCCTGGAAATGCAGCGCAGGGAAACGTTGTTTGGCCGCTTCCTGCACAACTCACCATCCTAGATGCAGTACGCCGTGGCATGCCGAACCACACGCTATGCATCCTCCTCCTTCTCTGGCAGCGCCCCTTGCATTAGATATTCCTTGAATTCCTTGGTCCAGCATCCCTCCTGAGGTTCGAGCGCCAAGAGCAAGCGAGCTCCTGAGGTCGGGCCACAGGCCGGGGCTCCTGTGGCAGGAGGCTGTGGGAGATCCTCCTGAGGCTGAGCAGTGCTTGAAAGTGGTGGTGTCGCCGATGGCTTGAAGAGTCGTTCCTCAAAGACACCGGGCTCTTGTGGCTGCCGCTTGGATGCTCTCCTGGCGATGTCGTCGGCTTCCTTGTTGGTGCCCTGGGGCACGTGCTGCAGCTCAAGGCCCAAGAACTGCTTCTCCATCTTGCGCACCTCCGCGAGGTATGCCTCCATATGCTCGTCCTTCGGCTCGTATACCTTGTTGGAGAAGTTGATGAGGAGCTGCGAGTCGCCTCTAACGGTAAGGCGCTTCACCCCCAGAGCTGCCGCGGCCTTCAGGCCAGCTATGAGGCCTTCGTATTCCGCGATGTTGTTGGAGACCTTCTTGCCCTACTAAAAGCAGAGCTACACGGCGTAGTAGAGCTTATCCTGAGTGGGCGAGATGAGTACTGCTCCAGCCCCTGCGCCCTGGTGCGCGAAGGCGCCATCGAAGTACATGACCCAACCGTCTGGTGCCTCACTTCCTGGCGAGGTGGACCGGTCTTCGCCTACTTCAAGTGTCGGGACGTCCATCCATTCCGCCACAAAATCAGCGAGCGCGGCTCCCTTGATGACCCAGGTAGTGCTGAACTCTAACTGGAATGCTTGCAGCTCGATGTTCCACTCAGCGACCCTTCCAGCAGAATTGGGGCTCCTGAGCACCCTCTCCAATGGGTAGGCTGAGACAACCTTGATGGGGTGCCCCTGGAAGTAGTGCTGCAGCTTGCGCGAGGCCACCAAGAGTGCGAGCAGAAGCTTCTGTGGCATGGGATATCGCGCCCTCGCATCTCGCAACACGGTGCTGACGAAATACACCGGGTGTTCGACGAGGGCTGGAGCGGTGTCTGGGCTCGTGTCTTGTAGAAGTTGAGATGCCTCCTGAGGTGACGGGACTCCTAACGCCTGATTGTTTGTGGGAATTTTGGCGGCGGCATCCTGTTGAGCTTGGTCTTCTGTCGGCACTGCCACGGCTCTTGCGGCGCCTTCTTGATCTTGCATTGCTTCAGTTGTAGCCCGGCGCAGCGCGCCCTTGGCTTGGTGCTCCTCCCGAACCGCCACCAGTGTTGCGCTGGCGGAGTACAGGGTAGCGGCGAGGTAGAGTACTAGGGGCTCGAGGGGTCGTGGCGCTACCATCACCGGAGGGCTGGTCAGGTATCTCTTGAGGTCTTGAAAAGCTCGGTCGGCCTCCTGGGTCCACTCAAATGGGCCCTTCTTCGTCATCAGCTTGAAGAAGGGTAAGGCGCGTTCCCCTAGCTTGGAGATGAAGCGTCCCAACGCAGTTACCTGGCCAGCCAGCTTCTGCATCTCCCTAAGGGTCTGCGGAGGGCTCATGTCCTCGATGGCCTTGATCTTCTCTGGATTCGCCTCGATCTCTCTGTGGGACACGAGGAAGCCCAGCAGCTTGCCGGAAGGGACGCCGAACACGCACTTCTCCGGGTTAAGCCACAAGTTCACTTGGCGCAGGCTCGCGAAGGTCTCCTCTAGGTCTTCAATCAAGGTCATTGCCTCCCGAGACTTCACCATAATGTCGTCGACATAGGCCTTTGTGTTTCTCCCGAGCTGCCGCCCCAAGGCGATGTGCATCAGTCGCTGAAAGGTTGCGCCCACGTTGCACAATCCAAAGGGCATGCAGGTGTAGTAGTACACCCCACACGGGGTCAGGAAGGCTGTTTTCTCCACATCTTCTACCGCCATCTTGATCTGGTGATATCCTGAGAACGCATCCAGGAAGCACAGCAGGTCGCACTCGGTGGTGGAGTCGACGATCTGATCGATGCATGGGAGCGGGAATGGAACTTGGGGGCAGGCTTTGTTAAGGTTGGTGAAGTCGACGTACATCCGTTCCTTCCCGCCTTTCTTCAGCACTACGACGGGGTTCGCCAGCCATTCGGGATACCGAACCTCGCGAATGGCACCCGCCGCCTCCAGCTTGCGGGTCTCTTGGATGATGAAGGCCTGCTTCTCAGTGGACTGTCGTCTTGCCCGCTGATGTCCACTACACAACCTTCTTCTTGTAGATGTTGTTGGGCCTCCAAGTGCAGAGGTTTGTAGGACAGTAGCAAATTTCCCTCAAGTGGATGACCTAAGGTTTATCAATCCGTGGGAGGCGTAGGATGAAGATGTTCTCTCTCAAGCAACCCTACAACCAAATAACAAAGAGACTCTTGTGTCCCCAACACACCCAATACAATGGTAAATTGTATAGGTGCACTAGTTCGGCGAAGAGATGGTGATACAAGTGCAATATGGATGGTAGATATAGGTTTTTCTAATCTGAAAATATAAAAACAGCAAGGTAAATAATGATAAAAGTGAGCACAAACGGTATTGCAATGCTAGGAAACAAGGCCTAGGGTTCATACTTTCACTAGTGCAAGTTCTCTCAACAATAATAACATAATTGGATCATATAACTATCCCTCAACATGCAACAAAGAGTCACTCCAAAGTCACTAATAGCGGAGAACAAACAAAGAGATTATGGTAGGGTACGAAACCACCTCAAAGTTATTCTTTCCAATCAATCCGTTGGGCTATTCCTATAAGTGTCACAAACAGCCCCAGAGTTCGTACTAGAATAACACCTAAAGACACAAATCAACCAAAACCCTAATGTCACCTAGATACTCCAATGTCACCTCAAGTATCCGTGGGTATGATTATACGATATGCATCACACAATCTCAGATTCATCTATTTAACCAACACATAGAACCTCAAAGAGTGCCCCAAAGTTTCCACCTGAGAATCAAGACGAAAACGTGTGCCAACCCCTATGCATAGGTTCATGGGCAGAACCCGCAAGTTGATCACCAAAACATACATCAAGTGAATCACGTGATATCCCATTGTCACCACAGATACGCACGGCAAGCCATACATCAAGTGTTTTCAAATCATTAAAGACTCAATCCGATAAGATTACTTCAAAGGGAAAACTCAATCCATTACAAGAGAGTAGAGGGGGAGAAGAAACATAAGATCCAACTATAATAGCAAAGCTCGCGGTACATCAAGATCGTGCCAAATCAAGAACACGAGAGAGAGATCAAACACATAGCTACTGGTACATACCCTCAGCCCCGAGGGTGAACTACTCTCTCCTCGTCATGGAGAGCGCCGGGATGATGAAGATGGCCACCGGTGAGGGTTCCCCCCTCCGGCAGGGTGCCGGAACAGGGTCCTGAGAGGTTTTTGGTGGCTACAGAGGCTTGCGGTGGCGGAACTCCAGATATATTCTGTTCCTCGAAGGTTTTAGGGTATATGGATATATATAGGCGCAAGAAATACGTCAGGGGAGCCACGAGGGGCCCACGAGGGTGGAGGGCGCGCCCCCTGCCTCGTGCCTTCCTCGTTGCTTTCTTGACGTGGACTCCAAGTCTACCGGGTTGCTTTCCTTCCAAAAATAACTTCTCCAGAAGGTTTCATTCCGTTTCGACTCCGGTTGATATTCCTTTTCTTCGAAACACTGAAACAAGGGAAAAAACAGGAACTGGCACTGGGCTCTGGGTCAATAGGATAGTCCCAAAAATAATATAAAAGTGCATAGTAAAGCCCAATAAACATCCAAGATGGATAATATAATAGCATGAATACTTCATAAATTATAGATACGTTGGAGACGTATCACCCGCTACTGCACGGGGCGTACATTGGGGCATACCCTTAAATGATGCTGAATCATCTCTCTCGAGACTCCTACCAGCTGATTGGGCTCCCACACAAATATATCCTTGTTTGCGCGCAAGAACTTCACCAATGCTTCCTCTTGACCTTGGTCGAGGCTGGCACCTATGGTAAAGGTGGCTCCTGAGGGCCCGTCCTCGTTGACTGGCACCTGCTTGGTTTCCGGTTTGTCTTGTGTGAACAACTGCTTCTTCTTGGTCGGTACGGCTCCCTTGGGCTCGGAGGTGCCCGCGTCGGCAGGCTGCGCCGCTGCGACAGTTTCGAGGGCGAGCTTGAGCGCCGCCAGGGCCTCCTTGGCGTCCCCTTTGACAGTGAGGACGCCCTTGCTCCCAGGCATCTTCATGAGGTTGTAGGTTGGATGAGTCGCTGCCATGAACTGGGCCAGAGCCGGGTACCCGAGAATGGCGTTGTACGGGAGGCCGATGCAGGCGATGTCGAAGTCGACCAGCTCGGTGCGGTAGTTGTCGCGCGTGCCGAAGGTGACGGGAAGGCGGAATTGTCCCAGAGAGCAGGCAGTGCCACCACGAACTCCTGAGAAAGGCTTGCTGAGGCTGAGCCGCTGGAGTGGCATGTGACGAAGGCTGAAGGCCTCCACGGAGAGCAAGTTGAGGCCGGCACCGTCGTCGATGAGGGTCTTGGTAACAGCCACGTTGCCGATGGTGGGCGTGAAGAGCATTGGGAGCATGCCCGAGCCGGCGGTGGAGTCGGGGTGGTCCTCTGAGCTGAAGGTGAGGTCGGCCTCCGGCGCAGCCCAACCCGGCGGAGCCCCCGGGCGCTTGGCAGCGGCACCAATCTGGCGGAGGAACGGCTTGACGTGGCGATCTGAAGGCGGTGCTTGAGAGCCGCCTAGCAGGGCCGCGACTGCGTGGTGCGCCGGTACCGCGTAGCGAGTAGTGAAGAGGTCACGGAGTTCCCCCTAGGATGCCATCGTGGATCCAGGGAGGTTGAGCAGCCAGGCGCGTGGCTCACCGGGAAGGGCCATGGGGAGCCAGTTGGCCATGACCTTGTCGTCGCCCCCGGTCTCGAGGACGGCCTCCTCGTATGCCAACAGGGAAGCTGACGGGTCTGCCGCACCGTCGTAGCGCGGCGGCATCTCTGGCCTGAACTTGGGTGGCCATCGCACCTGCCGCAGGGCGGAGGCCAGGGCTCGGAGCCCCCTGGCCCCGTCGTGAGCACCGCCCGTTGGAGCCGGTGGCGGGGCACCTGCCATGAGGGTGAAGTGCGGTGGCGTGGAGCGTAGGCTGGTGGAGAGGAGCTACGGCGCACCCCTAACTGGCGCGCCAAATGTCGGATCACAGGTTCCGGCAAAACCCTCAAGGTTCAAACACTGGGGTGCGCGCGGATCTTTCCTCCCTACCGATCTACGCCCTAGTTTGCTAAGATCTCGTGGACGAACCCGATGAACTCATGACGCAAAGACACAAGATTTATACTGGTTCGGGCCACCATTGTGGTGTAATACCCTACTCCAGTGTGGTGGTGGTGGATTGCCTCTTGGGCTGATGATGAACAGTACAAGGGGAAGAACAGCCTCCTAAGGTTGGGGTGTTCTTGTGTTCGGTGTGTGGCTAAGGATTGGCTCTCGATCAGATGAGATCAAGCTGCTTCCTTTGGTGGTAGCTAGTCCTATTTATAGAGGCCCTGGTCCTCTTCCCGAATGTTGAGAGGGAAGGGAGCCAACAACGGCCAATTCGAAAGGGGATAGCTATTACAGCTTATCCTGACAAAAGCGGTCTTCGCCTGCAAAAGGCCCTGGCGGTGACGCCGTCTTGGGCTCCATGGTGACCTCCGTCCTGGCATCCTGCTGGTCTTGGTCTCGTTGCACTGATAGGGAAACCTTTGCCTGATGCCTCGGTACTCCGCGCTTGCGCTGGCCTCCTTAGCACCAAAGAGGAAACAAGGACGTTGTGCGCACTGGCGCCCGCCTGATCTTGATCGTCATGGCTCACGTCATGAGAGCCTCGCGAGGTTTGCACTGCCTTGATATCTCCGCTTCTCGCGAGGCAGCCTGGTGAGGCCGCTCCTGAGGAGGTCTTGCGTCATCCGCCTCTCGAGGCTTGGCCCCTCGCGAGGGTCTTGAAAGCCTTGTTGACGAAGATGGGCCGTACAGGTCTGCTAGCGCAGCCACATCGCGGGCCGCAGGCAGGCAAGTCTGGGGACCCCCGTTCCCAGAACGCCGACACTTGCAATCACTTTGGCGTTATTAGCAGGCACAAGTGTAATTCGACCACGCCGGGAAATCGATCCAGGAACTGCTACAGGGGCAATTTATGTTGACATGTAGAATAAAAAACAATTGTAACATATCGTTGAAGATATATATAGGTTATGAGCATCAACATTAAAATAAGACTTTTTACCAGCGCTGTGTGCACACAATTGGTCTTGTTCAGTGTGTGCACCATAGGTCTAATTAATCCCATCCAAAATCCAGTGTTCATACGTTGTGCTATCTCTGTCAGATTATCAACAAAGTTTATGACATGCTTCAAGTCCTTCCAGTGAAATTTGGTACGCTAAGTAACATACAGATCGTTCACTATGCATCCAACATACCCTGCTTAAAAGGTGGAAAGGTATTATTTATTCAGAACATGGCGGAAGAATATATAGTGCGCATAAATTGGTAAATAGAATTTGTTACTGCCTAGGAACGGAGTCAGAATATGATATCATAATTGGTTTCTTAAATAGTGATGAATTGGTTGCTTAAATAGTAATATGGCAGCATGGAGAAAGTTGAAAGGACACTAACCCCGATCAGACTTTGATTGGCTGATGACGTTGGGGAAGTAAACATCCATGTTAATTAGACCAGGCTGTGGTGCATGCACTAGAATTTTATTGCCAGCTTTCAGTTCATAACACTTAGACATTTTTCTCCAAAGGTCCGCATTAAAATAGGAGTGACCATCTTTATCAAGTTTTACGCTAACCGTCATTGTAAATCCATGCTGCATTGTCATTAAAATAGTTTGTCATTTAGTTTTTTTCCAATGATCGACATACCGCCTCAAATGCAACGTGGTCAAATTTGACATTTTCCCGGGCTCATTTACCATATTTAGGGGATTATGTGCATTTTCTAAGCATCAATGGACATAATTCAAATTCGAACAATCGGTGCATGAAAAGGTGCACAAGAACGGTCTGGAAAACCATGCTCGTGTTATTTAGTACATTCTCATGCCTTTTACAAGGAATGGGCAGATATTTCAAGGAAATGTGTGGCAATAGTCAACCATAAACGCGTCATTTACTGGGTTAACAACTATACAAAAAATGAAACACATGGTTGGAAAACATGATGCCTGGCGTGGTTCCATGGTATGGCATCACCATGCCCTGGTAAAAATTGGAGATTGTTTTCCTTATGTCGTGATGCACGCATTTCATAAAATCAAACCATCACCGAGGAAGTTTCATGGTTTCGAGGGGGAAATCACCAAGATTGAAGGGGGGTCAAAATTTCCTTTGTCCTTTGTCCACGAGTTTTTTACGATGAACATACAACCTGCAAATCACCGCGTTCAAATTTGGCACTTTTTCGGGTTCATTTGTCATATTTAGGGGATTATGTGCATTTCCTAGGCATTAATGCGCATAATTCAAGTTCAAACAATCGGTGCATGAAAGGGTCCACAAGAACGGCCTGGAAAACCATGATCGTGCCATTTAGTAAATTCTCATGCCTTTTACAAGGAATAGACAGATATTTCGATGAAATGTGTGGCAATAGTCAACCACAAATGTTTGTTTGTTGGGTTTTCAACTATAGAAAAAATGGATAAATGCTTAAAAACATGACGCCTGGCATGGTGCCATGGTATGACCTCACCATGCCCTGGTAAAAATTTGAGAAGGTTTGGCTTATGTCGTCATGCACGCCCTTCATAAATCGAACCATCACCGAGGAAGTTCCACGCTTTCAATAGGGAAATCCCCAAGATTGAAGGGGAATCCAAATTTTCTTCGTTCTTTGCCCTGGAGTTTTTTTCTACAACGAACATACACCCTGCAAATCACTGTGTTCAAATTTGGCATTTTTCCGGGCTCATTTACCATATTTAGGGGATTATGTGCATTTTCTTGGCATTTAGCGCATATAAATCCAATCCAGCTATAGGTGCATGGGTGTGATGTGAGGGACGTGGATTGCCGTTCGATCACAGTGCATCCTACGGTGCACACGCGTGATCTGCGTGTCTGGGGTTCCGGCCAATCATAACGCAACACAAAATAGGCTCAGCGCACACTGTTTCCGGAAGCGACAGAGATGAACCGTGTTCGATAATGAACGAGCAAAATTGTAAGGGAATCCAAATTTCTGTTGTCCTTTGTCACTGAGCTCTTGAATACCACCGCACTGTACGGCTGCCCGGCCCCTTCGTCCCAGAGCTCTCTCCAGGCGTCCTCCATGGCACTACAGTGCACAGTAACTGGTAAGGAAGCGATGGCATCCCGCCGCGCCGCGTTCCTCGCCGCCCGCGACCGCACACATGGTAAGGAAGCGATGGCATCTCGCCGCGCTGAGTTCATCGCCGCCGGCGGCCAGACAGTTACATGGGCGGACTTTGAGGCTGCCATGGCCGAATGGGTGGTGGATCTAGAGGCGGCCAAAGCCGCACAGAAGGAGCAGAAAGGGCAGAAAGCAGTCAAGAAAAGAGAGTCCCGCCGCCACAAGAAAAAAGAGGCCGCATGCCGTGTTGGGGACAGCTTGGCGGAGATCGAAGCACGGTGGGCTGCCACCTACAATGCCGGGAAGGAGAATGCCGGCGTCTGGCCAGCATGCCCTGATGGCAGCATGTGAGGAGTAGTTTAAGTTTGTAGTATTAGAGAAAATTACCAGTAGTACTTTAAGTTTGTAGTATTAACGTACAATGTTGGTAAGAGCATCCTTTGAGGGCTTTGAGCGTTGATTAGCATGTGTGCCCATGTGCATTTTTTTACGTTAATCATTAGAAGATCACAAAACACACGGTTTCTATGTCGTACCCGTCTGCGTTTTTTTGCGTTAATGACCCATAAATCAGTTACTTGTGCGATGTTTCCTAATAAACCAGGCGTACCATTGACCGAAAAAAATCAAGTACACGTGTACATTTTTTTGGAGACGGGATCTGCCAACTTTCTTTTTTCTCACACACGAGTATTTTACGCGCTTCGTCTGCGTTGTGTGTTTCCCCGCCCAAGTTTCAAGTTTCGTAGCGAAATTTTCATTAGGCGCGCGATTTCAGAATTTATTCCTCCACATCATCCCCACCCTCACTATCCCCCCCTCGCGCCTCCCCCTACCGGCATCTTAAACTGTTGCCGGCGCAACCACAACTTCAACTACATCTACGTTCTGCTCGAATCTAGTCAGGTAACCCACCGATCTCTATCACGGCCCCGGCCTGATTGCTTAAATGACGCATGCAAAACATCTTCATGCCTCCAAATCCCCCTCGCCAGGAGCTGATGGCGGTCCATGGCGCGATGGCTACTGTGCGTGTTGACCCGGAGGAACACCTCGCCTCCGCCGCCACCGCCGACATGGTGCAGGCTCTGGCCCAGATGAAGTCCCCCAACGACTACCCCCAGGACTTAACAGGTAAGATCTGACCAGCTAAATCTTACCAATACCACTTGAAACGGCTATGATTTGTACGGTTGATGTATTAAGCATGTTCGTGCCTTGTTTATTTCAGTACTGCACACTGTGTGATGTTCAAATATTACCGTGTCCAGCTCAATTTCACCAATACCAGCAACAAACTTACAATACATGACTCAGGATATCTCTAGAGATGTTGCCCATTTGCTATTTTTAGTGGATGCTAACCCTGTTGTACTTAACATGCTTGTCCATGTACTTACGCAGGGTCATAACGGCCGATGCTTTTGTTTGCCGTCGAGGGAGCTGCCTCTCATGTCTTACAGTACTTCACATAATTTGTGCAATTGCAGTTTAACTTCTACCATTTACTGGTTGCCTGTCGGTACACATGTCAGTGGCACTGATCCATGCTTCGACCCAGAGGAACAACTCGCCTCCGCCGCCGCTGACTTTGGGCGGGCTCTGGCCAAGATGAAGTGCCCCAACAACTTCCTCTCAGGACTTACCAAGTATGTACTCACCAGTTCAATCTTACCAATACCAGTTGCAATTAATGGCTATGTTCTGTACGGTCAATGTATTAAGCATGTTCTAGTAAACATGCCTAACACGTTTTTGCTACTTTCCCTACCTTTTTATAGACATCTGGGCCATTCTCTGCACTGGCAGGACCTGCCTTGTGATGTTTAACTATGCCAATTGCATTTTTTATCAGTACCGGTTTCAATGTCTATTAAGCCTGTTGCAATTAACAGTTGAATCCATTTTTAAATAGTTGTATTTCAATGGCTACAAACTTACAAAACATGACTTAGGATGTTGTTAAGCCTGTTGCAATTCACAGTTGTATCCATTTGTTAATCTGTCCATTTGCTACCATGCTACTCTCCGCAATGAAGATATACTAGAGATGCTGCTCATTTGCTATTTTTGGTGGATGCTAACCCTGTTGTACTTAACAAGCTTGTCCATGTACTTATGCAGGGTCATAACGGCCGATGCTGTTGTTTGCCGTCGAGGTTAGCTGCATCCCATGTCTTAAAGTATTTCACATCATTTGTGACATTGAAGTTTAACTACCATTTACTAATTGCCTGTAGGTACACATGTCAGTGGCGCTGATCCATGCTTCGACCTGGAGGAATAGCTCGCCTCCATCGCCGCTGACTTTGGGCGGGCTTTGGCCAAGATGAAGTGCCCCAGCAACTACCTTTCAGGACTTACCAAGTATGTACTCACCAATTCAATCTTACCAATACCAGTTGCAATTAATGGCTATGTTTTGTATGGTCGATGTATTAAGCATGTTGTAGTAAACATGCCTAACACGTTTTAGCTATTTTCCCTACCTTTTTATAGACAACTGGGCCATTATCTGCTCTGGCAGCACTTGCCCTGTGATGTTTAACTCTGCCAATTGCATTTTTATCAGTACCGGTTTCAATGGCCATTAAGCCTGTTGCAATTAACAGTTGTATCCATTTTTAAACACTACAAAAAAGACACATCCGTGACATTTTGGGCCAAACGAATTTTTTTTCTGTCATACTTATGACACTTCTATGACGATAATTCTGACAAAACCCGGTATCATCATAGATGTGGTGGGGTCCTACTTCTATGACAAAAAATCATGACAGAAAATGGGCTTTTCGTCCTGGGCGGGTCGGAGACGCAGCTGCATGACATTCTTTGGGCCGTCCATGACAGAAAAAACCGTGGTAGAAGCAAGGGCGAGGAAAATATCGAGGAGTTCCCGGTTACGGTGGGTGGTCGGGGGCCGAGCGATGCGCGTTTCTCTCGTACGTACGCGCGTGTGTGCGAGGCGTTGGGCTCTAACTGAACCCGAGCGAGGCGTTGGGCTCTAACTAAACCCGAGCGATTACACTACAGGCTACGCGTTACTGAACCCGAGCGATCGATCGATCCCTTGCTGTTAACTGAACTCGAGTGCTTCCTTCACTACTGCTGCTAACTGAAGCCAATTGAACAGTGCTGCCTCCTTCCCTTGATGAACAGTGAGCGTTTTTTAGGGTGTTTGGATGAATAGTTCCCGGTGGGGGGTTGGATGAACAGGACCCCGTGGTAGTAGAGGCCGTTGCTGCTGGATGAACAGTACCCCGATCGATCGAGCCGGTGGATGAACAGGACCCTGTGGAGGGTTGGATGAACAGGACCCCGTGGAGGGTTGGATGAACAGGACGACCCCGTGGAGGGCTGGATGAACAGTAGCCGGTGGAGGGCTGCATGAACAGTACCCCGTGGAGGGGTGGTTGAACAGGACCCCGTGGAGAGGGCTGGTTCAACAGTAGCCGGTGGAGGAGCGGGCGGTGGAGGCTGGATGAACAGGAGCCCGTGGATGAACAGTCGCAGGTGGAGGCTGGAGGAGGTCGACGGTGGACGAACAGTAGCCCATGGAGGCTGGAGGAGGTCGACGGTGGAGATGAACAGTATCCCGTGGAGTCCCGTTTTGCGGTACACCACACCCCTCCCGATGAACAGGACCCCCGTTTTGACCGTAGCGCTCCAACACAAGTCCGTTTCCTTCGTTTTGCGGTACGCCACACCCCTCCCGATCAACAGGACCCTGTTTCCACCGTAGGAGGTCCATTTCCTATGTTTTGCGGTATGCCAGACCCCTCCCGATGAACAGGATCCTGTTTCGACCGTGGCCGATCGAACACAAGGCTGTTTCCTCCGTTCTGCAGTATGCCATGCCTCGTTTCCATCGGTTGTTCCGTCCAAGCCGGTTGGCTCCCGATGAACACGACGACACATTCCGTTCTGACCCAGTCGGTTGCCTCCCCATGATCACGGCGATGGTGCAGCCTCTCCGTTCCGACCCAGCCATGTACACGAGCCCTGGCCATACGTATGCACGAGTAGGCGTTCGACACCCCGCCCGTATGTACGTACGTGGTCGTATTTACTTTCTTGCACCCTGGCCGCTGTACGTACATGTACATGCTACGTGCGCGCCTCTACTACGACACGTGCCCTTCCTTACACGGCCACGGTTCATCGCTGCAGCCTGTAGACAGACGGATCGACCAGTATGTACGTACATGTTCGCCACCAGAATGACAATGCTATGTACGCTTCGACCAGGTGGGCCCCGACTGTCAGGCACTTCCTTGGGTGCGAAGATGTAGCTGGTGGGTCCCAGCAGTCACGGGGGCAAATCATTTTTTTGCCCGTAATATGGACGCACTTCCTTGCGTGCGAAGATGTAGCTGGTGGGTCCCAACAATCAGGGGGAAACGTTTTTTTTCGCGAAATACGATGGCCCGTCTAGTGGGTCCCTGCAATCAGGTGGAGGAATCATTATTTTGTGTGTAATAAGGAGGCATTTCCTTGCTGCGGTCGTGGACCCAGCTGTCAGCCTCTCCACGTACAGTACTTTTCCGATGGAAGTCGTTCATTGACCACATTGACCAAGCCGCGCCGAAAGCACCAGGGCGGTGGACGACAGCGAGGCCTAGGAAGGGGACGACATGGAGCCGGGGAACACGCGGCAGTGGATGCCCACGCGGAGGGGAGTACGTGGGTTGATTGCTTCGGCTGCGGTGTGAGGCTGCCATCGCCGGAGAATAACAGGAGGTGTGGGTGAGTATAGAGGGATGGCATGGCCAGCAATGGCAGCACAGCCGGCCACGGGAGGCAGGAGTAGGCGACACGGCCGACGCTTGTTTGGGCGGCTGGAGCAAGAAGACCAGAGGTTGAAGAAGCACTACGGCCGTTGGATGGACATCGTACGGTCACTGGAGCTAGAATCGTTCATATTGACTAAGTTGACAACGCCCTCCGTCCCCGTCAACTTAGTAGGCACACAATTCAGCCTCCCATTATGCTGGGTCCTAGCTAGCAGGGGGAGTATTCATCTTTTTGTGCATAATAAGGAAGCACTTCCTTGCGTGCAAAGATATAGCTGGTGGGTCCAAGCTGTTAGTGGCTGGAATGGTTTTTTCGCGAAATACAGAGGCCCTTTCGGTTGGTCCCAGATGTCAGGTGGAGGAATCATTATTTTGCGCGTAATAAGGAGGCATTTTCTTGTGTGCGGCCGTGGACCCAGTTGTCAGCCTCTCCATATATAGTCCACTTCCGATGGATGTCGTTCGTTAACCACGCTGCGCCGAGAGCACCAGGGCGGTGGACGACGACGAGGCCTACGAAGGGAACAACACGGAGTCGGGGAAGACACGGTAGTGGCTGCCCACGCGGTGGGGAGTACGAGGGTTGACTAGTTCGGCTGCCGTCGTCGGAAAATAACAGGAGGTGTGGGTGAGTAGAGGGATAGCCAGGCCAGGGATGCGAGTATGGTGGGGCCGTGAGGCCTGCCCGGCAGCATAGCCGGCCACGGGAGCCGGGAGCAGGCGGTTCCGTCGGCGCTGGTTTGGGCGGCTGGAGCAGGAAGATCAGAGACTGAAGAAGCACGATTGTCGTTAGATTGACATCTAACGGTCTGACGTCGATTGTTGACTAAGTTTCTTTTTTTGAGAAACCTTGTGTACGCATGAACTTAGTAGGCCCACAAGTCAGACTCCAAATCTATGGCAGACAACATAGAGCCCATTTGCTATTTTTTAAAAATTTGCAGCCCATTTGCTAATTCTTAAGTAATTTATTACAACCCATTTTCTGCCCAGGACCACGGTCAAAAAGTTCAACCTTATTTTGCATATTTCGGTTGAGTCCGAACTGTTGTAATCCCGAAATGATAAACATTTTTTAAGAACTTATTGATTTGCCAAAAAATCATTTTGTTTTTGTAAGCAAACAAGACGTGGGACAATTGAGTTGGTTTAAGGGAAAACCAGTGGTAAAAAATCAGCACTGGGAGGGAAAACAACAACAAAAATAAGGATGTAAATATGAAAAGGGAACTTTATGTATTTTCAATATAATGATACGTGTATATGAACTAGTAAAACTTTAGGTAGAGATTAGAAAACGGAAGTAGGACATGGCATTTCAAGAGGAAAATAGAACTGGGTTGTGTGTTTGATTCAGTAAAAAAACTGCCTGCGGATGTTGTAAGACAAAATATAACTAACGTTGGCGGGCCAGAGGCCAGTAGATACCTGCTGGATCTTTGTGCCCCGTTGTCGTCATGGGCTAGGCCTGTTAAAAACAAAACCAAGCCTGGGCAGTCTACAACCCAGTTGAAACTTGCTCGACCTGAAAAAACAATATACCTGCTCAATAAACGAGAGAATTCTGCAAGTACAGACTGATAACTGGGATGCAGCAGGTATATTGTTTTTTCATCGTGATCATAAGTGCATGCACTTGTTTCGAAAAATTTGGAGAACTGGGAATTCGAACGGCAGGTGCTTATGCTACCCATCAAATAAAAATCAGGTGCCTGAAAATTCGTTTTGAAACAAATGATTCAGCTTTATATCCACGTCGACCCTCGGCATGATGGTTGGAAGAAATGCCAAGTTCATACCGAAAGATCGTTAACAGCAATACCAACTTGCGGATGACAAGGTAGTTCAAGTACCAATACCAAACTAACTTATAATCTTTTTAGTCCTGGCCCTAGAGTTCGTCTGGTAGAAAATCTTGCAGAAGACCAGCTCCCGCTCCTTCTCTTGCTCCAGGTCCCCGAGGTGATACTGGTGCATCACCCAATTGGTCCTCTGCTGGTCAAAGTTCTTTTTTTTGTTCGAATGGTCGAAGTTCTTGTTGGTGTGCAGCACCAGAACCTTTTTGCTGCCCGTCTGCTGGCCATTGACCATCACCGGCAAGGTATTGCCGGTCTTGTGCCACATCGCGTGCATGCCGCACCCCAACTGTATCCTACGACGCATCCACGTGCCCCTTTTGAACGCCCTAGAATTGCGCTGGAAGAAATGCTTGCTTAGGCCACTCAGTGTGATACCTGCAGTATTGTCGAATACAGGTTTTAGTGTACGTAGTTGGCATTTTCATAACATCTTTGGCATGTTGCAGTCACTTGTTTCACTTTTTATTAACTGTCAAATTGTAATTGCTTCACTAGGTCTGCGTCTAAAAAGAAAAATAGAGCTATCAACAAAGGAATATGTTTGTGCAAGTAGATGGCCGATCGGTGTCTTACTTGGAAGTTTCTCAGGATGGGTGTAGCATATGCCGTGCTCGCTGTCGATGGTTGGTATGAACAAATTGATGAGAGGGTGAGATCTCGCGCTGTCAGCACTCACTTTGGCCTCAAGGTGCTCGATCAGCTCCTGATCTGTGGTATCAAACTTGACGCTAGCCGGCAGCACCGGCCAATCCTTTTTGGAGTTGCATCTATTATTTCCAGTTATATGGTACTCAATGTATGATCAAATCGACTGTTTTAAGTGAATGATGAAAGATTTCGACAGATAAGTGGTAGTACTCCACATCTGAAGTCCACAATACCCGAACACGCCGTCGGGATTCTTGTGTCACCTCACGCGCAGCGTGTTGTCACATCAATTCAATGTGAGGACATGATGAATAATTTGACTGACGTATACTAGTACTGCTACTGTACTACTTACTAGTCGTATTTAGTGTCACATTTTAACCATAGGTTTAACTAACAAAATGTCAATGCATGTCACCGAAAATTATTCCATTGGAAACTATGTTCAAATACAAATAAAACGATATAATTTTTTGTGACATGCATTAACATTTAGTTAGTGAAATTTATGGTCAAAATTTGACACAAATTACGAAGGGAACCAGTAAACCAGGAGGGAGGTAGTAGTATGAGTAGCGCAATATACGGTATAGAGGACTAGTACAAATTTAGAAATGGGGTAAGAAGTTACAAGGCTGTGCGACAGACTTTGTAGGCTACATGAGTAATACAAAATATAATTCCCATTGGACAACACTTTCACCAACAAGTACACACTTGAAGCCTAATTGGTATATATATATATGGCTTCTGCACAGCAGCATCTCCATCATCATTATCAGTACATCCTACGCAGGTGAGTTAGGATGCACTTGATCCCAGAAAGGTATCTATCCTTCAAACCAGAGGAGTGCTTCAAACTAACAATAGTACATAATATCCAACAAAAGAGGGTCATGCTACAGCAGCAGGATACATGGCTCAGTCTAGATATTAGTACGAATCAAGTTGTGCATATTTGCTGTTGGCATGAACCACATCGCCGCATGTCGGGTTTGCAAAAGCCATCCATCGCATGGAAACTTGATGCCTTTCACACACTGAAGATTATCTAGCAACAAGTTGTGTCGACGAATCTCTGGATATGGTGATTCATGAAACCCATGGTATGATGTGTAAACATAGTTCCCCCTGGCGAATGGAAGTTGCATAGCACGGTAATCATAGCCGGTGATATGATCGATGATTGGTTGGATGATCGGATAATTGAGCCCGAGGAACATGGAGTGGTTGCCGAGGCTGTAAACCAACCTCCAGTTGAATACGCCTGGCCCAACAGAGCTAGGATCTTTCTCGAACACGAAGCAGCCATAGCCATCAATGTCACGAACGCCCCAGGCATTGTACTGCATGTGGTTTGATGAAATGGTTTGGTCAATTTGGTACGTGCAAATGAGCATCAAATGACCACCGTCAGCTGAACGAGCGATAAACCACCACCCATCGGCTGGTATGATTCCAGGTCTTGGCATCATGAAGGCCAGTGCATTTGCGTCTGCTGCAACAATTCAAATTGGAGACCAAAAGGACAAAAATAAACAATCATGTTCAGAGTATGTGTGGAATTAAGATTATTATAACAGTGACACATATCATAGACAAAGAATTGCAATGTCGTGGTTATAATCATACCCCAAGTTAAAAAAAGAAGCCAATGGCTTTCATATTCTCTACTCCTATAAAAGACTCAGTTGGTGATGATGGTGTGTCTGCCATCCGTCATTTCTGACCATCAGATCTGCATCTAACGACTATGATGTAAGTCGTGGCATTTTTGCAACAAGACCCCACTCCTCTGCTCCAATTTGCAGAAACCCCTTAGTATCTTGAAACCAACCACATCCCTCCCCCACCTCATCAAAACAGCCACAAGGAATATATTTTGAGTGAAACCTAATACGAGTATATTTTTAGTGATATATACACCAAACTATAGTATTTTTCTTTCAAGTTTGTGAACATGTATTATTCTATTTTGGATCCGTTGCAACGCACGGGCACATTGCTAGTCTAGCAATATATCATGGTTCAAACATCATGTAACAATGAGAGGAAAACAGATATGATAGGGCCTATTCATATTCTACCACAGCACTTACTACAGTTAGCATATCAACTCTAAGCAATAACATGCGTTGTTATAAAAATCCAGGAAATGAGAGTAACATATAGCAATCATGAGGTTATACTCATAATATCTATTCTAACAATCATTAGATGCCAATTGTTCTCATATCAACTCTAACAATAACATGTGTGGTCATAAAAATCTAGGAAATGAGAGGAACATATAGCAATGATGTGGTTATAGACATACTATATATTCTAAATTTGTAACAATGAACAGGCAGTCGTATTCTTAAGGTAAAGATGAGATGAGATAGAACAATTACACGACGATAGATTCCACCAGTATAGGCAGCCAATCTGTGCGTCGACCGCATAAACGATGCCATCGTGCACTAGCATCAGACAGAAATGTTGGGTGAAGAGGATCGACGATGAGCCATAACCATGTATGGTGAACGGATTCCAGATAGACTAATCCCATGTTGAACACGACAATGAGCTTATAATCCATGTAGTCTTGTGATGGTGTGGGCACTTCGCAGATTACAACCTTCAGCAAACAGAGGTCGAGCCAAAAGCTCGACGCGTCTCGCGCGTAGTAGGCAGGAGTGTCCAGCGGGCCGCGAGGCTCGATGGCGGCGGTATCCAACGATGGAAGGGTGATCTCTCGCTGGGTGTAGATATCCAAGAGACGCCATGGACTACCGGATTGGTGGATAAGGACGATCCAGTTGGCCTTCATGCCCGCCCAGTAGTGGCCGCGCATGAAAGACAGGTGGACGGGTAGTGGTAGCATGTCGAGGGGCACCACGGCAACCTCCGTAGGATTATCAAGTCGGTGTCTGGGCCACCTGCGAGAATCGGGCATCAGCAAGCAGGGTGTCTTGAAAAGAGCCGGGCGGTTGCAGACGAGTAGGTAGTATAAAGACACCGAGCATGCGGCTAGACGGACGGTGCTGAGCAGGTCCATACGATTACAGATCTGCTCCAAGAGAACATCGAGGAGGGAATTCCAATCGCGGCTCTGCGTGTTAGTCAGTTCTGCCATAGGGTTTTTTAGGGTGCTGAGTGACTGGGGTTTTCGGTGCCTGCGAGCCAGCGGGAAGTGGATTCGGGAGGGTGAGCGAGCGAAGAAGATGGCGTGTGTGGCCGAGCAGTGAGCGGGGGGATATGGTACGCGTGAGCTACCAAGGAAGATGGTGCGGGCGGGCGAGCAGTGAGCGGGGGGAAATGGTGTGCGGCCGACGATGGGGAAGAGAGGAGGAAGAAGAAGAGAGGAGGAAGAAGAGTGAAAACGGGGAAGAAAGTGCATTAAATCTCAATTCTACTAGTACTACTACCAGGATATACCGTTCTTTGGAGTGTAAATAGTTACGCCGATGACATGTGGGTCTACCTCAAGAGGGCCCATATGTCAGTTAATGGAGGAGAGAGGTGCGTAGTCGTATTTGCGGAAGCGTGCTCCACTGGCAAACATGATGGAAGTACTGGGTAAGGCTGATTTAGTAACACCAACACACTGGTTCGGCTTATTAATCAAGTCCCATCTGCTGCAGCGTGTATTGTCACTTCACTGTGAAGACTAGTTGAATAGTTCTCTCTGACCGAGATGGGGAATAATGGATCGCGAAGACTTCCTATCTACAGTATCCCTATGCCTGTATGCTCGGGCCCCTCCCAATGCTCCGCCTTGTACAGGTGCTAAGGCTGCCATGTAGGCAAAAACTCTGATGTGGCAAGGTAATTAAGAGGAGAGATAAGTGTGGTGACCCCAGTACTAAGCGCGAGAACCTAGACAAAAGACTTAAATGGAAGAATCCCACCAATGCATGAAGAACTTTAGTTACAAAATCATTAAATAAAGGATGCTTAGCACCAACAAGTTAAGCACCTGTACACGTAAGCATTGGGAGCTTTAGTTGCTAAAGTTTTTAATGTGCTTAGCACCCCATGTGAGCACCGATGCATCATGTCCAACAAGGTGAAACATTGGACAAGGCAGCCGGCGCCAATAATGTAGGAGTACTAGTACTACCTCCTTTCCGGTTTATAGGGCTCAATTCAAAAATCTCATCAACCAAGGTAGATGATGAGTGGTGGAATATTTTTTGTAGTTTGCAAAAACACTCAATTAATGCACTCGTTTTCCTCAAAAAATTATGTTTACCAATGCATTAATTTTGTGTCAAACTTTGACCATCTACTCCCTCCATCCAGGTGAGTCATCTTTGGTTGTGCACCGTGACCAAGGAGGGAAAAACAAGAGAACTTAATGTTTATTTTCTACTCCCTCCGTTCCTAAATATTGTCTTTTTAGACATTCAAATGGAATACAACATACGAATGTATGTAGACATATTTTAGAGTGTAGATTCACTCATTTTGCTCCGTACGTAGTCACTTGTTCAAATCTCTAGAGAGACAAATACTCCGTGGGAACAGAGGGAGGCTTTTACTCCGTATTTGGGAACAGAGGGAGTATCACAATATGGAGGGAACAAAGGAAGCTTGAAATATGAACATGTCAATGGGAGGGAGTAAAAGCCTCATGCATGCAACATGCAACACTCACACGTACACATGGACGCACGCAACACTCATGCACCCATGCGGCACACAGCACGCGACGCAACACACACGCTCACGCTCAAGTGCTCCACCTACTCCCTATGTCCGTGAAAGACTGTTCATTTAGAGATTTACACATTAACCGGGGCATAACTAACGCCCAAAACTAGCAGATTTATGTGTGGATGCGACCATTGAGAGAAGAAGATTAAATGAAGGTTGTTGCATGCTGTAATTAAGGATAGACATGTAGCCTATAGCTAGAGCACAAGTTGGTGCATTAGTCAATCAATATCGATTTTGGATTAAAGGCTAAATGCATTGGAAGTGTAGATGTACACTCTTTGTTTTTAGCCGATGTACACTCTTTGTTGGAAGACTGAGGGAGTACACGTGCATGCACTCACATACACAGCCAGGGTGGTTCGCGCGCAAGGGTTGGACTCTTGTCGCGCCTGCGTAAAGTTTTGTTCAACTGATTTCTTTGCTCTGCCAACTGACAGGTGGGACCCAGAAACCAGGTGACAATTTAACCAGTCAACAAAGTGCCACTCGACTATGTGGCCGGTCAGTAGGGTGCAATACGGTGCTCTACGATGAGCTAGTGATCGTATAATCACCGCAAAACTATATATAGTGACCGTAAAGAGCGCATTGTTACATACGTTGACCTCCAGTGTATTCGTTTTGTTTCAAATTAAGCCATATTTAACCGGAAAGGACTAGTACTTGTACTGCTTTGATGTGTCCCATCAACTCGCCGAACGAGGAGAAGCTTGCTTACTACGCCTCTCCCTCGCCCACGCGTGCGGTGGCTTGCAGGACGAGGAGAGGGTTTTGACTATAGCACCCTCTCCCTCTCGCTCGCCCTCGCCCTCGCGGTGGACGTGCAACAGTTCAATCGGTGTCAGATTGCCAGAAGCATATTGTACTGTAGTATCATCATTGCTGGACCTTCCGAAGAGGCGAAGAGCCAAGTGCAAGGTTCACACGAGTACGAACTGTTGAACATCCCGAAGAGGCAAAGAGCCAAGCGCGAGATTTTATAGGAGTTTTCGTCCTAGTAGGAGTATTACAACTACTAGCGAACGATGCTACTGTATGATGCCGCCACATCACCTATATCCAAAGCTGTGCCACCTTTTTTCTCAATGAGCATGTTGGATCCCGTCCAACAACCACACAAGTTGCACATACACATAACACATTTACTAGTAATAAATTCTAAAGGACAAATGCCAGTATGCCACACAAGTTCATCTCCAATTCATGTGATAAATTTGTGCACGACTAGTCTACATATATTCACAGCGCTACCGTTCACAATTTACCATACCCCACTTACACGTTATAGATGGGCTACATGTCCTCCTCCAGGTTCCAGTCCCAGGTGTTCTTCATGGATGGCATGATCCATAGCGGTGGGCAACGGGAATCATTGTCACAGCTTTCTAGTCCGGTTCCACAGATGGAGACTCATCCAAGCTGAAGCAGCATAAATCAGGGATAGCGTGTCCCAGCATGTCGTTCATCCGGCGGTGCGCACTAAAGACACAACCATGCTTTATGAACGGCAGGCCTTCGGTGTCGTGCACGGAAGGTGGCATCCGCTTCACAATGGGGTAGTTGTCCCCAGTGAAAAGCGAGTACTCTCCAAGAGTGTTCCTCGGCACCCACGTAGCATCACGGGGGTCGAACTCGGCGCCGTTTATTTGGTACACGCGGCATCTTAGATCTGGACACATGGTGACGTACACAGTCAAAGTCCATGCATAATAATGTTGTGCTCAAATATGGTAGTCAGTAATACTGTGCAGCAAATAGTACTACTCCGCTATAGAGGGAGTAAAATAACCGGCTTATTATATATAGCCACTCTTGGGTACATGGATGAGATAGTAAGACATGGAAAAACAAAAATGGTGGCAGCTAGTGGGTTCAAGTCTTCAAGGGCCTAGCTAGCTATATGCGTCCTCCAAGGTAAAAAGTACTCCTACTAGTACTAGTAAGTAGTACAACAACGAAAGAGAAGGCGAGAGGGTTAAAAAATATAATACTAAATGGAATACCTGGGTAGATGGTGACGGTCCGATCGTGGTAGATTGTGTGACCATGTTGCACATTAGTGGTACCATGGGTAACGACTGCTAAGATAGTTGATCCCAATATGCCAAAGTCAGCTACAAGGTTCCAGGTTAGACCAAATCGTGGATGCAAATGCACATCCAGGATCGGCGATCTTATTTTGATCGCGGGATGAATGGTCCCTGCAAAATAATGGAGTACCGTTAGGGATGCAAATGATGGTTTGTGCATTCCGTTTGTAATCTCCCGTACTGTGGGGTGGCAACCAGATGAAACAAGTCCCCTGGCTTGTCACCGCGAAGATGCGGCCTAGATGGCGCACGACGTCTTCGAACGTGTAGGGGTACAAATCTGCTGCCGCCAACATGCACCAGCCTCTGCCGTTACTGCCTCTTGCATTGATGGCAATCCTTATGTCGAACACCGTGATGAGATAGTAATCATCGTAGCCGCGTCGCTTTGTCGGCGGGTCCACAATTGCTATCTTCTTGAATCTCATGTAGGCATCATCACGTATTCAAGCCCAGCCAATCCGGAAGGCCGATCCCAATGGTTGAGAAGGGGTATACGGGAACGGCCGCACCGCTGTGGATGTTGTGCAAAATGATGGTGGTATCCGGCCGGAGGTATGCAAGCCAATCTTCGTTGGCACCGACCCAGACCTATATATAAGACGGTGGGCAGTGGAGAAATTATGGGATGGAAATGGAATAACTAAGTACTACATGATCAAACTCCATGACTGACCTGCTCATCGGACAAAATCCGACTACCTCTCAACGCCGGCAACTCTAGCGGAGTCAACGTGCAACCATGGACAGGGAGCGGTGGACTATTCAAAGGATTGTCCCATAGAAGAACCTTCTCCTCGAGGACGCATGGAAGACCAACAAGCATGGCCTCTTCCCAAGCCTGTTTAAGCACCGTCTTGAAAAAGTTGGTGCAGGAAGCACCGAGTCTTGCGGCGGTGAGGACGTTGGAGCGGCGTGCGATTTCTCCCAGAGGATCGTCATCCAAGGTCTCCCAGCCCCGACGAGGAGGAGAACCACCTGGCGAATCCATGGGAGCAGCGACGAACTGCCTTCTCTTCGGGGGGAGGGGCACTGGCGAGGAGGAGATAAGAGCGTAATAACCGCAGGGCCTCGCCCCTTCCAACTATAGCTCCTCGATCGTTCCTTAGCGAATGGGTGAGGCTATTATTTACGTACTCCTACTGTAGCAGTACTAGTACTACTTTCTCAACTAGTAGTGCGATGTACTGTGCTTCTAGTATAGTGCACCAGTTTTGAACTCTTAATCTCAGGGCCAAGGAGCTACAATTGGAAGTGGAGGGTAGTACTGTTCTCTAGAACCATCGATGTACTATCAATGCAGGGAAAGTACACCTGCGTAGTGGGTACTCTCGGTGCTCTATTCAAACGCATAGCTAGCCTACTCAGCCGCTCCTCTCACGCACACACTAGCAGACTGTTTATCAGCGACGGTTACTGCGGGGGCAGAACATTTGAGTTATTTGATACAGCGAGACTAGGCTTTTTGCTTCCATTTGTGGAGGTGTAATGGATCTCGTCGAACTTTGTTAGTAGTTCCTTCTTTATGAATGAGATGAGGCAAAGCTTTTGCCTCTGTTTCAAAAAGAATCACGTCAAGAGGAATTTCTTTTATAGAGCCGATAATGGAGTGAAGTCCATGCGTGCAACGCCACAAGCTACAGAGTACTAGTAGAGTACTAGCACTTTACGTACAGAGCCATATTGCATAGTTCCCAATTCCACGCTAGGCTTTTCCGGCTCCTCGGGCTTAATTGGGAGGCGCTAGTTTAAATATGCTACTAGCTGATGAGGAAGCTGCAAGCGAGGTGCGGCTAGGGCGAGCACGTGAGCTACGAGATGATGGGAAGGAAAACCCGTTCACATGGCTGGGCTATCCAGTGCACCCAGATTGTGGTGCGACACGTCCGTTCGACTTCAAAACTCAAACTACCCGTGTACAATATTGGCTCGCAGCGAAGTTACTATTTAAAAAAAGGCCACCGTGCGTTCGGCCGGGATCGAACCCACAAAACGAGGTATACACTCCCGCGACCACTAGTAGTACTCGTTGGAGTACAACGCAACCTAGAATCGCCTTTTGTCGCTAGTAGTACATTGTTCCTTACAAGAAACCACTAATAATGCAAAGAAACCACTAATAATGCCAAGAAACTACTACCACTTGCATACGTGGCAGACTTAAGATAAGACTACCTTATCAACCATTGTACATGCCCTTACCAACCAGCCCTACCAAGAAACGACTACTCTACAAAGTGCCATCATAGGCACGTTTCAACCCATGTCGCCCCTTAAGTCAACGCCTTCTATTCGACCGACAAGTTAGGCGTTATGACTTGTGGGACCTACGTGTCAGTCTCCACAAAAATCCCCGAGTGACCTCCTACCTCCGGCCCGTCCACCTAGTCATCCTCTGCCATGGGAAGCAGCTACCGCCGCCGGCAAAAGGCGAGGTCAAAACCGCCGGCGGTGCGGAGCCCATCTTGCGGCAGCCCGGATGCCAGCTCCATCCGGCGCTCGCGGCCGCTAGCTAGCCAAGATAGCTCCATCCAGCTACCTGTCTGCAAGGTTTGCTAGCTAGATTGGCACGGCGGCGCGGTGGCTTGCTCGCGCGTGCCGCACTTAGGCTAGCCATCTGGCTCGAGCGAAGGCCAGCGCGGCGGCTTGCTCGCGCGTGAGTCACGCTCGGGCCAGCCTGCCAACCCGTGTGGAGGCCAGCGCGGCGTCCGTCCCGTCTGGCGGAGTGGTGGCCAACTCCCTCATCACCGGCGCCACCGACGAACACGCATCAGTACTATTTCAAGTAATGTTCAGGAAAAATAATGATTTGAGGGGAATATAACAGGATAGAAGGTCAGATGTCGGTCCCCCGTGTTAACGGTCAAACAAAATGTGTTGGTTTAAGCTGCCTCGTCAGCACGGACGTGTGGGCCAACCCTGTCATAAACAGGTTTAAACGAGCCTAATCGGCACCAGGTAGTAGTTTTTGGCTCGGATTAAGAAATTTGGGTATGTTTTTGCTATTTTTTGTACAATAGTTTCTTCCTAGGGCTGGTTGAAAGTGGTAGTTTTTTGTTCAATACTCTACATATTGTAAGTAGGAGCGAAAGTTAAGCTTTGGAAGCCAATAAGCAAGGCTAGTTACATAGTGCCTATGTGCACGTGATTGAAAGTAAATATCAACCATGGGTGACTAATATCTTGATAGAAAACTCGAAACTATGGAAATACTAGCATTTTTTTGGAATGGTTGGAAATACTGGCAATGTTCACGTGCGTTGCAACAGATCATAATTAGAATAATACTTATTCACAAACTTGATACAAAACACTCTAATTTTGATATACATACTAGCAAGAGGCCCATGCATTGCATGGAACATCAAGATGCATTTATACGAGCTGTTTATCTCGTGGGAGGCGAAGATGAATGAGGGAAGTCCTTATCTGCAAATGTGGAGAGGGGTGCGGGTATCTTTTTGCAAAATTGCCATTGTTTGCTTTCTATCCATCAGATATAGATCGGACGGTCTATATTGCAGGATGGCAGGCACACCATCATCACCAACTCGGTTTTTTATAAGAGTGTAGATATACTAGAGATATATTATGTTTCAATCAGAAAATATTCCTTGGGCTGTTTTGGTGAGTTGAGGGAGGGGTGTGGTTGGTTTTAAGATACTAATTATGGGTTTTTCTGCAAATTGGTAGATAAGTGGGATGTTGGTGAGAAAAGGCAACAACTTACCTCACAGTCGTTAGATGTGGATCTAATGGTCAGAAATGATAGATGGCAGACACACCATCATCACCAACTTAGTCTTCTTTAGGAGTACTAGCAAGATGTCCGTGCATTGCACGGAACATCAAGATGCATATTTTTATAAAAGACTTGTTGTGATTGACCCATGAAGGAGTAATCCCATGTGTAAAAACTAATGATATCTCGTGAAAGAGGAGATAAGGTGAAGAGTAGTGGGGCATGGTGGTGATTGGTGGTCGGACTGAGTGGAGGCAAGGGGATGGACGACGCCGGCAGCGGCCACCAGGCCAGTTTGTTCCAGAGGCTTCCTTTTTTAATTGCTCAACAATGAGGTTGTTGGAGATAAGGATGAACGAGGGAAGGCCTTGTCTGCAAATGTGGAGAGAGGTGCGGGTATCTTTTAGTTTAATTTCCATCCGTCAGATATAGATCGGACAGTCTATTGCAAGATGGCACGCATACCATCATCACCAACTCGGGTTTTTTGTAAGAGAAGAAATATAAGTATGGAGATACAAATGTATTATCGATACTAGCTTGTTTCCGTAAACTAGGATCTACATTCTATTCAACGGCTCAGCATGTGGGGCCTTAGCACAATGACTTCTCGACTGTGTAAAACAAAGGTTTTCCCGTCACCGATAAGGAGGGGGTGACGGCGGCGCGCTTTCGGCTTGCTCTAGTCCTAGTAGTCATACTAGGTGGTCTACGCACGTGTAAATTTATTCTTTTTCACGTCTCGTGTTCGCCGTACTGCCACGACTGTTGATGAATAGACGGTAAGTTATTCACGGGGAAACCCTTGTTGAGCGTGTCTGCGAGAGAGAGAGAGAGAGAGAGAGAGAGAGAGAGAGAGAGAGAGAGAGAGAGAGAGAGAGAGAGAGTGATATGTCTAGAGAGTGAGGCAATGATAATAGATTCTTTGTGTCTATGTGTGTGGAGGATAGAGAGAGACATGTACATGGGGCTTTGTGTTGTGTAACGTGGAGACACATAGACATAATCAGAGAGTGAGTGTGTGAGATACACATGCGGGCATGGGGAGAGATGTGTGAGTTAGAGAAATGGAGAATTTTGGTGTGCATCTGAGCTAGAGAGGGGGGTATATACATATCTAGAGCTGTAGAGAATATGCAAGGTGTGTGTCTTAAAAGAAGGATCCAGATAGCTAGATGGGTGTTTGTGCGTGTTTGTGTGTGTTTGTGTGCGCGTTTGTGTGTGAGAGGGAGTGTGTATGTGGAGTAGAGAGACCACTAATGATGTAAACCTAGTATAAGGGAAGGGGGAATGGTGTGACATGTGTGTCAAAGAGAGACAAAGGCATGTGTAGTAGCAGGATAGCATGGGTGCGGGCGGGGAGCAGACTATTTGAAAGAGACATCGAGTGTGTATGGGAGAGGGGTGTGAGAGCGAGAGAGAGAGAGATAGAGAGAGGAAAAGAGGGGGAGAGGGGTCGTTTGTGTCCATAAGTGGCGTATAGATAGGGAGACAATGTTGATTTTGTTCGAAATTGGCCTATGTACGGAGACGCAAGGGAAGCGAGCCATCGTGTGTGTGATAGGGACTTCATGAGAGATTAAGAATAGACGGTGTAGAGAACAACATGCGAGATTGAGAACGATGATACATTAGGGAGCTATGGAAAGAGTCACAACATATATGTATACAGGGAAGGAGTTGGGGCGGGTCCGCATGTGGTAGAGATAGAAAGAGGAGAGTGGTGCACAAGGAGACAAAGTGTGCTTGTTTGCATTGGGGGTGTTGTGTGAGGTGAGTGTGCGGGAACCACATAACTAGGGAGATAGACATTTGGGGGCGATGTTTCGTGTGTATGAGAAACATATACTCTACATAGCGCGTGTGCATGGGAAAGAGAGATGCCGGGAGACCTAGAGAGTGGGGGAAGAGATGTGTGCATGCCCGAGAGACAAAGTGATAAGAGACCTATATTGGGGTCCGGACTTTAGAAGAGAGGGGGTGTTAATGTACTCGTGTGTTCGTGTCTGGGGGAGAGAACGCGTGTGTGTGGGGGGGTGGGCGGGGGGCGTTGGAGGGGGTGGGGGTGGGGGGTTGGCCTCAGATAATGAGTTAGGTGTCTATATTTGAGGGACTTTAGCGTAATTGAGATATATATGGTCAATAGTGTGTGCACTCATGGTTGATCAATTTGTTTCACAGTTTGGACTATGAGATAACGACACTTTTGAACATGCGTGATATACCTTGATGTACCAGAATTACAAACCTAAGATTAGAATTTTGGAATTCGACTCCATCATTAGCTTTTGTAATTCATTTAAACGGAGGTACATTTTTTAAGCCGGGATTTTGTGATTTCAAATTCATATATCAAACCGAGAGATATACACTTACGGGCATGTTCAAAATTTATAATCATCCACTTTATTCATACACATACACATTTTTGCTTTTGTCATCATATTTAGGCTAAACACATTTGGAATTTCATTTGAATTGGATAGTATGGTTGTATTTACCTGTACTAGATGAATGATCCATATTTGAATTGAATGGACAATCTAAGTTTCGAGTTGGAGACATTGATTTTCAAAACTTGCACTTTTTTGGGTGCAAAACAAATAAATTCTCGGCCATGATATCATAGTCGGCCGTACAAGAGCAAAACACTTATAATTTCAGGTGCCAAAAGCTTTCAAACTTCGTGCTCACATCGAAATATCTCGCGCCCAAAAGTTTAGCCCTGCGATATTCCTATTTTACCCCTACCACATGAACGGAAAAGGGCTGCTTTGGTAACTCCATTGTTTTCCCCACTTTGCCCCCAACATTCTTCCCCAGAGCCCCTCCCCTTCCCCTCCCCGACCCCCCAACCACGGCAAGCCTCCGAATCTAGTCCTCCGCCGCAGCGGTGGACTTCACACCCCGCCAGATCTACCTTCCACACCTTGGAACCCCCAACTGCCAACTCACCACTTCACCGGAGCCACTTCACCGACTGGCTTGTCCATCGCTCCAGATCTCCTTGACCGCCATCATGGTCCACCGCACCGGATCTGCATAACCGGTGCCCTCGTCCACCATAGTGTAGGCCCTTCACTGACTCCCTCGTCTGCCCCATCGCTGGCCCTTCATACAAGCCCTCGTCCGCCGCAACAGATCCACCTCACCGAAAGGACTGTACACCGCGCCCGCCGAAGCCTTCGTCCACTGCACCAGACCAGCTCCACGGATGCCATATTCAACTCCACCGGCCCTGATTTACTGACGCGCACCCTCATCAGGTTATTTCGATTTGTACTCCTTCGGTTTTTCTCTTCTTTATCGTGCAACTGTTCACTTACCATAGTTGAGCTTTCTTGTTTGTCGATAGGCGCCGCAACCGAAGCACCGGAGCCGCTTCAGCGACGGCGACAACCTGCCCAAACTCAACCGCAACACGAGCACCATCGACGATCCTTAGCTATCAAGTACGACAACGATACCCATACGCCGCCGAGAATCAGGTACTACGTTCACTTTCTTAGCATAAGCACCGCACCTTTGAATTTCTTCAGGGCATCATTCAATTTTTCATGAGACGCGTTATTCTGCTTGCACCTGTAGGGCCATACTTCTGGTAGTGAACATGTTACATGTGCTAAATTACATACCAGTGCACATATAGTTAATATGCTTTAGTTTTGTCCTAAGTATTACTATACTTCCTAGATATCACTGCCTACTATTTTACTTCTTGCATGCTATATTTATGATAATGGTGTTGTTCTGATGCCACCTATTGGTTCCATCAGACTGCTTCATGTTCTCTATGCTTAATTACACATCAGCCAACTAGCATGTGGTTCCGCTGCTTTTTGTTTGTTTTACCCTACATTTTCTGATGCTAGCTATTACATCACTGCTCTGAGCCTCTGTTCATTACTTTTTTTGTGTGTTCTTGATCTTCCCAAGTTGCATGACTAATTAAAAACTAGCCAGTCTTTTGGGTATGAAACCCATTTGGGCGAGAGTAGTACTAGGATGGGTGACCTCCTGGGAAGTCCTCATGAAGGGCTTTCATATCTAGCCTACTCCAACTTGTTTGGGATAACAGGCTTCATAATTAAGGATTAATTATGGAGCTGCCAACCCCATCAAGCAAAATATTTGTTCTTTTGGGGCTGGCACCTCGAACAAGCATAAAAATTTAGTGAAGCAGATATATTGTCGTGTAAGCACACACCCTTCTTTCATTAGTTTAGATGAACCATTGATGATCAATTTGAACCAGTGCATGCGATTAAAATTAATTTTACCTAAATAGAGGGTGCAGAATAAACTACAACAACTAGATTTGCAACCACGAGATGCTGGCGATATCTTCAAAGAACATTGCAACAGCAGCGAGGCTTCACAACAACACATGGTAAGCCAGTGTGTTTTAGTAAATGTGAAATGTAATGCGTGTGGCTGCTTTCTTGGCTTGTGCCCTCAACCTGTAATCCTACAGAATTACAAATAGTTCAGTTGTCTGCTTTGCTGTATTGCTTGATTCGAATGCTTGTTCGTTACTTGTTAGGCTATACCTGAGTTGGCCAATATGTAAGCAGTGCCTATTGTACTATCATAAAGAAATGCATGCCTAGTTCATTTGAGTCCTTAACTTTTCCTCTTAACTTCATCACAAGACCGTCTTCGTAGTTTATATGAGGCCACACTGTTAAGTGCTTTCTTAGATTATTTGAACTGCTTAGATGCCTTGGCAACTTAAATATAGCGGTGGTACACTCCATTTCAAGTTTCATCTTACCATTTTAATTTCTTTTCGGCTGATGCTGCTTTGAACCATTTAAATATAGCTTGCCATGCTCGGCAATAATTCGTATGTCGTTTACCATGTAAGCTTACTGCCTTAATCATGCAATAACTATCTCTTACTTATGTCCAGCGGAAACCTTCAGGATGCCATTGACACTAGGAGACAATGCACAACCCCAGAATCTATTTGTGGAAGCAGTGCGCCATCCATGTTACCAGATGGTAGCAGTTCAGAGGCAACACCACTGGAGAGCAGTCTGAGCATAGATCTTATAGTTCTTGAGGCTCTACTAGAGACAGAAAGAGATGGTGTGGCTGCCATGAATGAGGTAATCGTGATCTTGAGGCTGGAAATTATGCAATTAGCTGCACACATTATGCAAGCAACCCAAGAATTGGAGGAAGTAAGAATGCTGCATTTGAAGACGGAGGAGGTCCTGCTGTTTCTGCTATCTGAAGCCCAGGGTAATCCCAGTTCTTCTTTAGATACCAGTTGAAATTGTCAATAGATTATTGTACTTGCATGTTGTGTCATGTCTCTGAATGGATTATGTTGTAAGACCCCCTATGTTGTCCATGTGTTGTAATGATCTGACTTTTTTAGGCGAGGTAATCCTCAGTACTTGTATGATTGACATAAGGTGAACTTTTTTTCGTGTGAGCATATTGTATTGGATGAAATAACTGTTTGACTCAAAGTGTATCTAACCTACTGAATTCGAAGATCACGGCATTTCTAAATCATAATCATATATAAAGGTGGAATAAATCTTTGTTGTGGTTTTGAAGAAATAAATAACAAAACATAGAATTATCGGTGGATATTCGTAATCGAATACAAATTGGATTTGAATTTAGTTGCCAGGGGCCAGGGCAAACATGAATGCTAATTCTCCCAAGTTTTGAACGAAGCGGCTAAACACACACTATCATTTGTGGGCTGCCCGAAGCAAGTGTTTGCGAGATGGAAATTACTGTCTACTCCTGACACTTTGACATCCTTATCGACCGGATTTACACTGCTGTCGATAGGGGTAGACTAGTAACTTCAATCAGACATGACACGACCGTCTGAGCCCATTCCGACACGGTGAGCGCCAAACATGGGCGGCAAAATACATTTGATTCAAGCTCGTCCGAAAGACATGTGTCTCTCCCTCCATTTCCCCATTCATACACGGTGGGCGGCAAAAAAACTCTGCTCGCCCGAAATCGGTGTAGGCAAATATTTTAAATAGGGGCAGATGTGTAACTTCCCTCAGACGTGAAACAACCGCCCTACCTGTCAGGCCCGTTCATACACCGTGGGCGCCAACCGTGGGCGGCAAAACACCCTCTCCTCGCCCGAAATTGCTACCGGCAAATATTTGGGAGATGCGAGATTACCGTCCTATCCCCAACCGACGTGATGTCCGAAAATTTAAGCGGGGGATAAGTTCGTAACTTTCCCACATTTCAGACAAGCGCGTCCCAAAGTTTGAGATCCCCCCTCCCCCTCCATTTCCCCATTCATACACCGCCGGCGCCACAACAACCTCCCCACTGCAGCCAGCCTCCTCCGTCCGCCACCGCATCCTCCACCTTGTCGGAGCCGCTACCCCGTCGTCCACTGCAAGAGATGGACGTCTCTCATCCACGCCGCTAGACCAGGATCCTTTCATCGCGTCCTCTCGCTTCATCGGCGCCGTCGTCCACCTTGCCGTTGCCGCTCCTACGACCGCCTCGTCCACGGCAACAAGATTTATCCCCCGACCCGGCCGTTTGCTGTCTAAAGTCTTCTTCCCCGCCGCCGACAGCCATCGCACCCGCAGCACCCTCAACGTATCAGCAGGGGCCTACACGGTGTCGCAAGAGGGGGGTACTCTTCCATATGTGCTTAAGTAATTGATCTCACCCGGAAAATAGATCGTAATTTTTTTATTGTACTTTTCTTGTCTGTACCAAATCGTAGTGGCTAGTTGAAAGCAAACATTGGTTGCGAAGTAGCTTTGTCCGGTTTGCACCTTCAGATCCGCCATGGCACGGTCACTATACTCGTAAAGCTTATGTTTTCCCCCTTTATATTCACTACCATCATCGTAGGTGCTTCATGTCGTGCTAGCACTACTCCTCAAGACCTTAACCCATCAAGCAAAACAACATGCCACTCATAATTCCAAAGCTTAGGTGTTGAAATATGAATCTGATATGATGCTCATATTACTAAAACAGAGAACGTTTAATTGGTCACGTAATGTTCCTATATTCGTTTCGAAAACATGTGCGCCACCCACTGGTCCAGCTAGTTCCACTTTCCTGATTTTACTCTTGATGCTTAGGGTTTTGCCCTTTTATCTACTCTACTATGATCTGCGTAGGTGCTTTCTGTCGTACTAGCATGATTCCACCCACCAAGCTAAACAACACAGGGCTTAGTTGTTCAAATATGATATTGATATGATACTGATATTAGTTAACAGACACATTTAATTGGTTAGCTAAAGGTCCTACTTGAGTTTCCAAATGCATGTTGCGACATATAGAGAGGCAGCAGAATTGCATTTCTTTGTCACTTGTCGACTGTACTTTCTTGTCCATACTAAATCTTAGTTGTTATTTCAAAGCAAAGATCAGTTGCTAACTACCCTTTGCCCGGTTTGCAGCTTCAGATCAGCCATCCCACTGCCATGGTCAACACTATACTCATCATGCTTACGGTTTCCCCATTTTATGATGACCACGATCAGCCTACGTGGTTCGTGTCGTAATAGCACTACTCCACCCATCGAGCTAAACAAGCTTAGTTGTACAAATTCAAATCTGATATTATGCTGATATTAGTAAAACTGAGAGATGTTTAATTGGTCAGCTAAATGTTCGCACTTTAGTTTCGAAATGCATGTGAGCCACATATGGAGAGACCGGAAGGAATACTATTTCTCTGTGCGCTCTGGTTCATCATGGGTGGGCAACCGACATTGTATAGAAAGACTTGCAATATCTTCAATCTGCTTGCTCTTCTGCTCTTCTTTAAGATGACCCTCTTCTCTTCTTTAATAAGTAGGTTCCTTATTGGGAAGAGTAGCAGAGACATTTGCGGTCGACTGGTCAGGTCGAGTTGTTCTCCCTTAGTATTTTGAATCTGTCAGGTCAGGTCGACTTGTTCTTCTTTACTATATGTTGAAGCTGTCATCTGCGAAGTATCATCACTTCTGGAGCTCTCATGTTTTGAGTAGTAGGCCAAATTATATGAATGCACACACCAAGTTACAGCATGCATGGCATCTCTCAGAAGAATTGCAGAGATAGCACAAAGGGGTTTACAGGGAGGCAGTATTGGATTAGAATCACTTCTGCATTACAAAGATAATCTCACTTGTTTTTATGTTTTCATGCATGTCAGGTACTGAACATTATCAGAATGAATATGAGAATGGGCGCACGAGAGGAATATTGCGGAACAATCCACTGGCTAACAAACTTGGCATGGTGGAGGATGGCCTATCTTATTCACCAATCAAGGTGCTTGCTCTAACTTGGCAAGGTTGTATTGGTCGCACATATTTTGCATCTGACCTGCTTAGTTTAAGCATCATATATGAGTATATGCCATACTTATCCATTTTCTGTACCTATTCCATGTGTTGTCATACTATGTTTTTTCAGTCAAATGTTGTTCTTTCGTAATAGATGTCCAAAAGGAAGAGGGTGAGTGCAGATCCTCAAGGAGTACAAACTAGGTATTTGGAAAAGGTAGTGATACCTGATAAATCAGATAGATCAACAGCCACAGAAAACACATGCCCAACTGTACCACACTCTACCCCTACTCCACTGGCCAAACCCCTATTAGAACTGCTGACAGCCCAGCGTCAGGTACTGTCTATGATATCAATTCAAAATTTGAACTCCTAAATTTTTGCATGTGCCTTACCTTCTCTCTTATATGAAAACTAATTTCAGATGAAGCTCCTTGCTCAAAGGATCATAGGATCTCACAACAACACTGGGCTCAACATTGCTCTTGTCAGTACCTCTTGCCCTTTGTCAGCATACGTACACTCATTGCTGTTTGATTATGTAGCATCACTGTAAATGTTCACTTCTTTATCCTCCCTTTGCTTGAAATTATAAGATCTATATTTATTCTTAGATAAATGTAGAATTAACACAATGGTTATGAAGTTTTGGATTGCTCATGTATGTACCTGTTGTCATGTACTCCCTCTGTATCGAATTAATTGTTGATCAATTGGATGTATTTAGAACTTAATAGTGTTAGATACATCCATTTGAGCAACAAGTAATAACGGACGGTGGTGGTATTACTGTACTTGCATCGCGAGATAGTTGATTGTCTAGCATTACTCCGCATCTTATCTTCCCTGCCCTCCACTTTCTCCAAATTATCATATCTACATTTACTCTTACCAAAATGTTGAAGCCAATGCCACTGCACACGTTGATGTCTGCATTCCTCTTGTCAATACCTTTTGCCTTGTAACCCTGTACTTAATTAATTGCTATTTGATTATGTATCATCAGTCTGCACCTGAGCTTCATTATCCTCTGTTTCTTCCAATATTATTTGATCTATATTTACTCTTTGCAAAATGTAGAAAAATGGCAATGCTTATAAAGAATTTTCTTTGGGGAACTTATTCAATTATCCTTCCATCAACATGGAGATGGGCTTTGTCCAGCCCGTGTTAACATGTAATGTAAGTTCATCCTTCTCAAGCCTTCAAACTTTGTTCTAGTATAGAGTTGGATAGGCATCATTTCCTCCACTGCTGTTTACTTTGCTGTTTACATCTGATTGGATGTTGGCAAAAACTACCAGTTTTAAATTGTAGTTGTAAAAACATGTACCTTATGCATAACAGATCCATTTATTTGCTTATATAATTGTGAAACCTGTTACGTGTCTCCTTGTTTCTCTTTCAGAGTCGTATCTCTTATGCCAGGCGGAACTTTAGGGAAGATAGTGAGCCAAATCATATTGAGGACAGCGAGATGACCCCAAGGTCCTGTCTTGATGAAGACAGTGGGTTGAAGCTACTAACCATCAGCTGTGAGACAACCTCTGTGTAGTCGTTGCCTCAATCAGTTCGACTGCTTCAGTCTCAACTTAAAGCGGAAAGGCTTGCTTCAGCTCAGCTCCGACTTGAAGTCAAAGATGCAAAGAAGATGTCAGAGGACTGCCATGCGCACTATCGTGCCATACAGCTAGGGATGGAGCATCTATCGTTGACACAACTGGGGTCTCATCAGCTTGTTCGGCTGCTTGCGGGGCCCGTCCTGTAAAGGCCTAGTGCCTTCTGGAGTGCTCTAAGTTTTGTATATTCTTTTGTCGGCGCGTTTATATGCACTGGTGGCGACCTTTGATGCCCAGTGTATGTAATTCGCGGTCACGTTGCGCTTTATTATCACCGGTAGCGAACTTTGATTCCCAGTGGATGTAATATGCCGTAATTTCTTTATTGTATAGTCTAGGTTTATTCTTTGGTCGGTATGCTGTAATTTGGGCCGGAAGGTTCAGTGGATCTCAGTGTTGTCGGTCTTCAGGACGGCCTGTTACTCATATGGGCCAAAATGTGGGCCTATAATCATCTTGGGCCATTAGCAGGTCTAAACCTATAGTAGTTTCCCACCTTTAATAGGCCGAGTAAAGTTCTAGCCAGCTGGGCCAGAGAATACCATGGGCTCTTAACAGGCTAAAACCTAGATTGGGCCAGCGTTGGGCCGAAAAATTCACGGGCCAATACAGGCCAAAACTGCCTAAGGCCCATGTTTGGCCCAAATAGGACGAGCAGTTAACAGGCCAAAATATATCTCGGGCCAGTTTGGCCCAATAAATTATGGGCTTTAAGCAGGCCGGTATCCATGCGGGCCATAGGCCCAAAAGTGTCATGGGCCATTATCACATGGGCTGTAAGCAGGCCTGATTAAACGCGGGCTGTAATTAGGCCCAACTGTTCCACGGGCCATTAACAGGCCGATAGGCCTGTTGGGCTGAAAATTATCCACGAAGACTACGGGCCGTTAAGAGGCCTGATGTTACTTCGGGCAAGAAATAGCCCAGTTTTTGCATTGGCCGTTAAAGGGCCTAAAGTTAAACCGGGCCGACAGCGTCCCAGATGCACCACGGGCCGCTAACAGGCCGAAACTATTATCAGGCCGAACTGGTTAACGGGCATTTAACAGGCTGAAATACAAACCTGTCTTAGAATGGGCCCAAAAGAACAGTGGCCTGTTAACGGGCCTGATCCGATATGGGCCATAATTTGGCCCAAAACACGGCAGGATGTGAACGGGCCTGATCTTCTATGGGCCTCAATTTGGCCCAAAAGATGGCAGGCTGTTAACGGGCCAGCCCACTAGTGTCTGAAAAAACATCGTGGGCCTTTAGCTGGGCCGGCCTTTTCACTGGAATGGGCCTATGTTGGGCCGTGCCACGTGTCGACGTATCATAGGCGCCTCCTATCCAATGAGTGGATGACATCTGTCCGAACGTTGAGCCAACACGTGTTTCCTCCGGCCAATGAGAATTTTACACGTGGAAAATCCCCATTGGTCTGGGTTGTTAACGGGTTATCGGATCCGAAACCGGACCCGATAGCATAACGGCGACCCGTTACGGCCGATGCCATGTGTCGGTCACCCTTGACGAAAGCACTTCTAGGACGCGCGATTTATCATCATGGAAGTGGACACTTCCGTGATGATAATTTTGGTAATGTGATGGAACACTTCTATGACAGCACATGTATGACTATCTTGATTCTATCATAAAATTGTCATGGATGTACATGCATGATAGAAAACGTGACCTACTATGACAAACACGTATCATCACGGAAGTGTCTTTTTTTTGTAGTGAAGGAGTTGTATTTCAATGGCTACAAACTTACAACCCATGAATTAGGATGTTGTTAAGCCTGTTGCAATTAACAGTTGTATCCATTTTTTAATCCGCCCCTTTGCTACCGTGCTACCCTTTCGAAATGAAGATATCACTACACATGTTGCTGTTTTATTACCATTTGCTATTTTTGGTGGATGTTAACCCTGTTGTAGTTAACATTGGCTTTCCATGTACTTACACAGGGCTACAATGGGCGATGCTTTTGTTTGCCGTCGAGGTTAGCTGCATCCCATGTCTTATACACCATCTATTCCTAAATATAAGTATTTTTAGAGATTCCAATATAGACTACATAAGGAGCAAAATGAGTGAATCTAGATTCTAATCTAAACTATATCTATAATTTTATATACATCTGTATGTAGTTCATATTGAAATCTCAAAAAAATACTTGTACTTAGGAACATAGGTAGTTGTATTTTACATCATTTGAGCAATCTCAGTTTAGCTTCTAACATTTACTGGTTGCTTGTAGGTACATATATGAGCGGTACTGATCCACGCTTCGATCCCCTTTGCGTATGGGGCAATGAGATATTCATGAACAAGCGTCAAGTGAGGAAAGTAAGAAAGATTGTTAGGCGAAAGAAACGGGTGATTGGAATTAAGCTCTTTATTTACACTTTGTCGAAGACAACAATGAACTTTAGGATGGTAAGTAACGTGTTGCCTTTTCCCCCTACCCACAACAAGTTACTCTATTAGACCTCAGTATTTGATATTTTTCTCTTTTCAGTGGTTTCCGAAGCTATTTACTGATGATTACCTTGCAAACTACGTGACCGGAGTGGAGGCAACTAAGGTTAAAGTATATAATTCATGCTACCATGATAATGCTCTGGAAGTCTTCCTGAAAGTGGTGAAGTATGGGCGGGCGATCGTCACAAGGGGTTGGACAAAAGTGGTTCGTGCCTATGGCATGCAGGAAGGCACATTATGGGCATTCTACTTCTTCAACACCATCGGCGGTCAAAATGATTTACACTTGTCTCTTCACCTTTACCGTCTTTAAATATTGTGGTTCATCATAGTTAATTGCTGCCTAATCCTGTAATTACTGAACATATTGTACTGGCAATTTTATTTATGGATTTGTTGTTGAACCATTGTGCTGAGAATTTGAATTGCACGTTTCATATTTCAAAATTTCCAATTTGAATAATAAATTACAGGCAAAAATAAAAAGAGAACACACAGTCATAGAACTTTGCAAACGGTTCTGGCAGTAAAAGCGCTTGTGATGGATAGCCCAATGCCACATAGTTTTCTACATCAAATCATGTGTGATCTATTTAATGAAAGCAAACATTTAACCAAGTCAGTGCGTGTGTGATAGTTACACCTTTCACACACGAGCGTATACATAAAATTGTGTGGGATGTACATACGAACGGAAACGTTTTCCCTAGATTGACTGTGTGGGATGTACATAAGAACGGAAACGTATTCCTTGGATTAACTGTGTGTGATATACATACCTACGGAAATGTTTTTGTGGGATTCACCGTGTGGGATGTACATACCTACGGAAATGTTTTTCTCGGATTACTGTGTGGGATGTACATACCTACGGAAATGATTGGGTTTCGATGCCTCGCTCGATCGCACACGGCCCCAGCCTGGGTCCCAGGAGGGCCTACCCCCGACGATTTGTGGGTCGTGTGGGAAGGACCCCCCCTATCGCCCACACTCACTTGGCAACGGTTCCAAATGCCGTCGCGGAAAGGGGTTAAAAACCGTTTGTTTAGGACCGATGCGTACCAGCGTAAAACCTAGGTGAAAACCCTTAGCCCTTCTAGATTCGGCCATGAAGGTAGAGACGCACGGAAGAGGGGCGAGGAAAAGGCAAATCTTTTCAAAATTCGTTTTAGAAGTGGGGGAGAGGAAAACGAGAGGCGAATGGCAAATAATGTAATGCGAGAGATGAGAGTTTAGGATGGGTACTTGGTATGTCTTGGCCTTGCGTAGATCTCCTCGGCAATGGCGCCAGAAATTCTTGCTGCTACTTCTTGAGCTTCCGTTGGTTTTTCCCTTGAAGAGGAAAGGGTGATGCAGCAAAGTAGAGTAAGTATTTCCCTCAGTTTTGAGAACCAAGGTATCAATCCAGTAGGAGACAACGCGCAAGTCACCGAATACCTGCACAAAGAAACACCAACTTACTCCGAACGCTATAAAGGGGTTGTCAATCCCTTCACAGTTATTTGCAAAGTGAGATCTGATAGAGATGGATAAATGGTAAAGTAATATTTTGTGTGTTTTTGGTTTATGGAATGGAAAGTAAAAGATTGCAAAGGAAGTAAATCGGAAACTTATATGATGGAAAATAGACCCGGGGGCCATAGGTTTCACTAGAGGCTTCTCTCAACATAGAAAATATTACGATGGGTGAACAAATTACTGTCGAGCAATTGATAGAAAAGCTCATAATTATGACGATATCTAAGGCAATGATCATGAATATAGCCATCACGTACGTATCAAATAGACAGACTCCTGCCTGCATCTACTACTATTACTCCACACATCGACTGACTCCTGCCTGCATCTAGAGTATTAAGTTCATAGAACAGAGTAACGCATTAAGTAAGATGACATGATGTAGCGGGATAAACTCAAGCAATATGATGAAAACCCCATCTTGTTATCCTCGATGGCAACAATATAATACGTGTTGGTTCCCCTTCTGTCACTGGGATCAAGCACCGCAAGATTGAATCCAAAGCTAAGCACTTCTCCCATTGCAAGAAAAACCAATATAGTTGGCCAAACCAAATCGATAGCCCGAAGAGACTTGCAAAGATATAAAATCATGCATATAAGAATTCAGAGAAGATTCAAATAATATTCATAGATAAGCTGATCATAAATCCACAATTCATCGGATCTCGGAAAACACACCACAAAAGAGTATTACATCGGATAGATCTCCAAGAACATCGAGGAGAACATGGTATTGAGAATCAAAGAGAGAGAGAGAAAGCCATCTAGCTACTAGCTATGGACCTATGGGTCTGAGGTAAACTACTCACGCTTCATCGGAGAGGAAATGGTGTTGATGTAGAAGCCCTCCGTGATCGAATCCCCCTCCGTGAGGACGCCTGAAAAGGCCCCTAGATGGGATCTCATGGGTACAGAAGGTTGCGGCGGTGGAAAAGTGTTTTCGTGGCTCTCCTCATAGGTTATGGAATATTTGAGAATATATAGGCGGAAGAAATGGGTCGCTGGAGTCACGAGGGGCCACAAGGGTGGGGGTGAACCCTACCCCCCTGGGCGCGCCCTCCGACCTTGTGGGTGCATCGTGGCTTCCTTGGCGTGTACTCCAAGTCCTCTGGATGTCTTCTGGTCCAAGAAAAATCATCGCGAAAGTTTCATCCCATTTGGACTCCGTTTGGTATTCCTTTTCTGCGAAACTCTAAAACAAGGAAGAAAACAGAAATTGGCACTGGGCTCTAGGTTAATAGGCTAGTCCCAAAAATAATATAAAATAGCGTATTGATGCATATAAAACATCCAAAACAAATAATATAATAGCATGGAACAATCAAAAATTATAGATACGTTGGAGACGTATCAGTCTCATGGGACATTTTGGAGCCAAGAAAACTGAAAGTGTGCTCGTTGATCACTTCTTTTGGTCGCGAATGAGACGTGACGTAGAATGCTACGTGATGAGATGCGAGATTTGCCACAAAGCTAAGTCCCGCTTGAATCCTCATGGTTTATATACTCCTCTATCTATTCTGAATACGCTATGGTAAGATATTTCAATGGATTTTGTTCTAGGTTTACCACGGACTAAGAGGGGGAGTGACTCGGTGTTTGTGGTAGTTGACCATTTTAACAAAATGATGCATTTTATCCCATGTCATAAGAGTGATGATGCTTCACACATTGTTGATCTGTTTTTCAGGGAAGTTGTGCGGCTACATGGAGTACCACGTACAATTGTGTCAGACCGTGACACCAAATATTCTGAGCTACTTTTGGAAGACCTTGTGGGGAAAACTTGGCACCAAGCTCCTATATTCCACGACATGCCACCCACAAACAGTTAGACAGACTGAAGCTGTCAACCGAACGTTGTCCATGATGCTACAAGAATTCTCAAGAAGAATTTGAAGATGCGGGAAGAGTGCCTACCTCATGTGGAGTTCGCGTATAACAGGGCGGTACATTCGACCACTAAATTTTGGCCATTTGAACTTGTTTATGGATTCAAACCTATTGCTCCCATCGATCTTTTGCCTTTGCCACTTCAGGAACGAACCAGCCTTGATGCAAGTAAGCGTGCTGATTTTGTCAAGAAACTTCATGCCCATGCAAAGGAGAACATTGGGAAAATGACTGAACAATATACGAAGCGGGTAAACAAGACCAGGAAGAAGCTGGTGTTCGAGCAAGGCAATTTGGTATTGTCGGATTTCGGGTTCCGGCAAAACCCTTGAGGTTCGAACACTGGGGTGCGCACGAAGATCTCTCCTCCCCCTAGCTCACGTCCTCACCGCGATCTCAAAGCTCAGTGCATCGAACTCACAGAACAAGAGACACAAGGTTTATACTGGTTCAGGCCATCGATGTGGTGTAATACCGTACTCCAGTGTGGTGTGGTGGATTGCCTCTTGGGCTAAGGAAGAACTAGTACAGGGGAAGAACAGCCTGCTGAGGAGAGGTGCTCTTGTGCTCGGTGAGCTTGTGTGGTTGAGGATGATCTGAATGGCCTTGGATCAGTTTCCCCATCCGTCTGGTTGTCTCTGTGGTGGCTAGCCCTATTTATAGAGGCCCTGGTCCTCTTCCCAAATGCTGGCAGGAACGGATGCCACAATAGCCAAATTTGAAGGGAGACAACTAGTACAAGTTATCCTGACTAAAGGTGGTCTTCGCCTACCAAAGGCTCTGGTGGTGATGCCGTCTTGAGCTCCACGGTGACCTCCGTCCTGCCGTCCTGCTGGTCTTGGTCTCGTTGCACCGATATGGAAACCTTTGCCTGATGCCTCGGGACTCCTCGCCTGCATCTGCCACTTTATCACCAAAGAGGAAACGAGGACACTCCGTGCTGGCGCCCGCCTGGCCTTGGTCGTCATGGCTTACGTCACAGGAACCTCGCGAGGCGCCCCTTGCCTTGATCTCTCCGCCCCTCGCGAGCCAGCCTGGTGAGGCCGCCCCCGAGGAGGTGTTGTGTCGCCCCCCTCGCGAGGCTTGGCCCCTCACGAGGGTCTTGAGTGTTTGCTGGTGAAGATGGTCCGTACAGGGCCGCTGGTGGAGCCTCGCCGTGGGCCGCAGGCTGGCAAGTCTGGGGACCCCCGTTCCCAGGACGTCGACAGTAGCCCCCGGGCCCAAGGCGCGCTCGGACTTTGCTTCGAGGCGAAGCCAAGGGGCAAGTGTGGAGCGCCGCGGGCCCCAACAGCCTGTGGCCTAGGTTGACGCGTGCCGATTGATTGGACGTGGGCATCTCCGCTTCCCCACGCAGCCTTGGCAACTGCCCGACTTGACGAGTCCCTGCTGCATGCAGAGAAAAATCATCATTACCTGTGATCGTGGGGATCGCCGGTTGGCCTTCTTCCGCTATAAATGAGGAGGGGGCGGAGCCCCCGTCGGTCATCTCTTCCTGCTCCGCTTGCTTCTTCTCCCTTGCTTCATTGCTAGTAGCGACACCCATGGCACCCGCGAAGAGGTTCTCGGCTACAGAAAAAGGGGAAGGCATGTGCTACCTCTTGAGTATGCGTTGGTTTTCCCTTGAAGAGGAAAGGGTGATGCAGCAAAGTAGCGTAAGTATTTCCCTCAGTTTTTGAGAACCAAGGTATCAATCCAGTAGGAGGATACACGCAAATCACCTCGTACCTACACAGACAAATAAGAACCTTGCAACCAACGCGATAAAGGGGTTGTCAATCCCTTTATGGCCACTTGCAAAAGTAAGATCTGATAGAGATAATAAGATAAATATTTTTGGTATTTTTATGATATCGATTGGAAAGTAAAGATTGCAAAATAAAATAAATTGGGAACTTGTATGATGGAAAATAGACCCGGGGGCCATAGGTTTCACTAGTGGCTTCTCTCAAGATAGCATAATCTACGGTGGGTGAACAAATTACTGTCGAGCAATTGATAGAAAAGCTCATAGTTATGAGAATATCTAGGCATGATCATGTATATAGGCATCACGTCTGTGTCAAGTAGACCGAAACGATTCTGCATCTACTACTATTACTCCACACATCGACCGCTATCCAGCATGCATCTAGAGTATTAAGTTCATAAGAACAGAGTAACGCATTAGGCAAGATAACATGATGTAGAGGGATAAACTCAAGCAATATGATATAAACCCCATCTTTTTATCCTCGATGGCAACAATACAATACGTGCCTTGCTGCCCCTGCTGTCACTGGGAAAGGACACCGCAAGATTGAACCCAAAGCTAAGCACTTCTCCCATTGCAAGAAAGATCAATCTAGTAGGCCAAACCAAACTTATAATTCGAAGAGACTTGCAAAGATATCAAACAATACATATAAGAATTCAGAGAAGAACCAAATATTGTTCATAAATAATCTTGATCATAAACCCACAATTCATCGGATCTCGACAAACACACCGCAAAAAGAATTACATCAAATAGATCTCCAAGAGAATCGAGGAGAACTTTGTATTGAGATCCAAAGAGAGAGAAGAATCCATCTAGCTAATAACTATGGACCCGAAGGTCTGTGGTAAACTACTCACACATCATCGGAGAGGCTATGGTGTTGATGTAGAAGCCCTCCGTGATCGATTCCCCCTCTGGCGGAGCGCAGAAAAAGGCCCCAAGATGGGATCTCACGGGTACAGAAGGTTGCAACGGTGGAAATAGGGTTTTGTGGTGCTCTTGGATGTTCTCGGGGTATATGAGTATATATAGGCGAAAGAATTAGGTCGGTGGAGCCACGAGGGGCCCACGAGGGTGGGGGCGCACCTACCCCCCTGGGCACGCCTCCCTGCCTCGTGGCCGCCTCGTTGCTTCCTTGATGTCCACTCCGAGTCTCCTGGATCACGTTTGTTCCAAAAAATAACTCTCCCGAATCCATTTGGATTCCGTTTGATATTCCTTTTCTGCGAAACACTAAAATAGGCAAAAAAAACAGCAATTTGCACTGCGCCTTTGATTAGTAGGTTAGTCCCAAAAATAATATAAAAGTGTATAATAAAGCCCATTAAACATCCAAAACAGATAATATAATAGCATGGAACAATAAAAAATTATAGATACGTTGGAGACGTATCAGGCATCCCCAAGCTTAATTCCTGCTCGTCCTCGAGTAGGTAAATGATAAAAATAGAATTTTTTATATGGAATGCTTCCTAACATAATCTTCAATGTAATTTTCTTTATTGTGGCATGAATGTTCAGATCCGAAAGATTCAAGATAAAAGTTCAATATTGACATAAAAATGATAATACTTCAAGCATACTAACTAAGCAATTATGTCTTCTCAAAATAACATGGCCAAAGAAAGTTCATCCCTACAAAATCATATAGTTTGGTCATGCTTCATTTTCGTCACACAAGAATGATCTCATCGTGCACAACCCCGATGACAAGCCAAGCAATTGTTTCATACTTTAGTAATCTCAAACTTTTTCAACCTTCACGCAATACATGAGCGTGAGCCATGGATATAGCACTATGGGTGGAATAGAATATAATGATGGGGGTTATGTGGAGAAGACAAAAAAGGAGAAAGTCTCACATTGACGCGGCTAATCAACGAGCTAGGGAGATGCCCAACAATTGATGTTAATGCAAGGAGTAGGGATTGCCATGCAACGGATGCACTAGAGCTATAAATGTATGAAAGCTCAACAAAAGAAACTAAGTGGGTGTGCATCCAACTTGCTTGCTCACGAAGACCTAGGGCATTTGTGGAAGCCCATCGTTAGAATATACAAGCAAGTTCTTATAATGAAAAATTCCCACTAGTATATGAAAGTGACAAAATAAGAGACTCTCTATCATGAAGATCATGGTGCTACTTTGAAGCACAAGTGTGGAAAAGAATAGTAACATTGTCCCTTTTTTTCTTTTTTTGGGGCCTTTTTTTTGGCATTTCTCTTTTTTTCTTTTTTTATTAGGACAATTCTCTAATAATGATGATCATCACACTTCTATTTATTTACAACTCAACGATTACAACTTGATACTTAGAACAAAATATGACTCTACATGGATGCCTCCGGCGGTGTACCGGGATGGGCAATGAATCAAGAGTGACATGTATGATGAATTATGCATGGTGGCTTTGCCACAAATACGATGTTAACTACATGATCATGCAAGGCAATATGACAATGATGAAGCGTGTCATAATGTAACATCCCAAATTTTCAATTTGGAATGTTATACATTAGATCATCATTGCATAGCATATTTTATTGCATTTTGGCAAATCCTCGAAAATCCTAAGCAACTCAAGGACCCTCGGAGAGAGTTGGGGATTTTTTTCCCGGTTTTCATATTTGATTTTTATCAAATAATAAAAACGAGGATTTTTGGTTTTAACTATTTTCTCTCCGAAAAATATTTCACATTAAAAATAAATGAGAGGAGAAAATATGACTTCTCCAAAATAATTGAAATATTGGAGGAAAAATATTAAAATCAAATATTGGATTTTATTCGGATTTTATTTGCAATTTTAAATGTGTTAAAAAAATTGCACGTTTTCAAAACTGCATTTTGAGCCAAGAAAAATGTTCATCTTGTTCTAATTATTCTAATTAGACGGTGAAAATTTGTTTTAGCATTTTTGGATTTTTATTTATTTTTCTATGATTTTTTTTAGATTCGGCGATATTATTTAAAAAAAAACGCCGAGCGCGCCGACTGGGCCGAAGCCCAGCCGACGGCCCAGCCTGCCCCGCGCCCCGTCTCCCTCTCGGGCACGCAGCGCCGCCGCCGCCGAGTCCTGCTCGAGCACGCCGCCGCCCGCCGCCTTGCCCCCTCCTCCACGGCACCCCCTCTCCTTTTATACCCCCGACCCCGCCCCCTCTCCCTCACCCCGTCCCCGCCCCGACCCGCAGCCGCCGCCGCCCGAGGAGCTGCCGCTGCCGGAGCCCGACGCCGCCGCCCGAGGAGCTTGCCGCCCCGACGCCGTACGCCGCCGCCCCGTCGCCCTTCGACGCCCAAAGCCCCACCGCCCCTCGCCGCCCTCGCCCGACCCGCCAGAGCCCCGTCCCGAGCCTCGCCGGAGGTTAGCCGGAGCCGCCGCCGTTCGCCGTCCGTTTTTTTTAAACCACCCCGGTTTATTTTTTTCGAAACCCTAATTTTTTTATATAGATCGGTTTATTTTTTCAGTTTATTTAATTAGTGAACGTTCACCGACCCGTTCGTTTTAACGAACGTGTTCGTCGGTTAGACGGTGTTAACGAACGTCCGTTCGTTTAACTGTTCGTCAGTTTTCTTTTTCGTCGGATTTTCCGCAATTATTCCAGATCGCGATTTCCGATCAGATTTTCGTTTTCGTTTATCTTTTCGCTCGTTTATCGGAATCAGACGATTCAAGCGCCTAGAGTTTCGTCTCGAAATTCTCTTTCCGTTTAACCCAATCAAACAAGTTTTTGCTACTGTAAAATTTGACCTAGATCCAGATTAGTAATCGAAGCTTGTTTCTTTCGCCATTTGACTTTCGTTGCTTCGTTTGATTTGATTCTTTTTGCAAACCGGAGTTCTTAAGTTGAACTTTCTGGCTAGATCGTTATTTGAGTTTTAGCTGTGCATTTGATGAGTGCTTATTGTATGCTTGTTTGCTAACGATAGAGTACCCGGAGTGCGCCGCTTGCTACTTCGAATCGCTAAGTTTCACGGATCATCAGCAAGGCAAGTAACACGTTGATCATACCTCTTTTACTACCCATTTTTATTGCATTAGACCAACCCTCAAACATTGCATTAGTTAGGATCTAATTAAATTGTGGGTATTGGGATGTAGTTGAGGTAGTACCTATTGCCCTGTTTATTATCAAACCCTTGGGAGTTACTTCTACGTTTGCTTATATCGCTATGCTATGCTAGTAGACGTGGATTGGGTTTGAGAGATATTCACGACAGATGTGAGATTGTTCATTAATGGTTTACTTAAGGTGGCAACTAAAACTCACATCTGGGTGGATTGAGGCACCTGGAGAACCCAGTGTTGCCTGTATTTCTAAGGACCGCCACCCAGGCTCAAAGGGATCATAAGATTGTTCATGCTAGAAACTTCCGTGTGCAGCCACAAGCTATTATGGGCACTAGCATAGTTGAGTAGGTTACATGATCTCTTGAAGAGGTGGGCTAGCAGATGTAGGGGAAAGTAGGTGTAACTGTCCACCCGGAGTAAAGAGTTATTGTTTCCGAAAGACTGTGTCTCGGTCATCCGTTTCTCAAACATCATGTAGTGCGAGAATCAAGCGGAGGCGATCGAGTCTTGTGGGGAAAAGTGCACAAACCTCTGCAGAGTGTACAAACTAATCATGGTTAGCCGTGTCCCCGATTATGGACATCTTGAGTATCTAGTACTTGGATTATCATGTGAATCTCATCACCATGTTACTTTAATTAATTTTGTTGGGTTAATGATGATACTTAATTGGGATTGAGATGCTTTCAACCATCTCAATGTTTAACAACCACCATGATAGTTAAACAAAATTTATTCCTTTGCAGTAGGGAAATTTTTTCTTTTCGCAAAACTGTAACCATAGAGCCTTGTACCAGCCATATATGCATGTAGTATAGCATTATCATGTTCATTACTCTCTATGTGTTACATTGCCAGCATATTCCATGTGCTGACCCGTTTTTGGGCTGCAACCTTTTATGTTGCAGACTTTTCAGACGACGAGTAAGGTGCCTTAGGTCGTGGTCTTATACTCAGTGATGCCGTTGGAGTTGATGGACTCACTTATCTTCCAAGTCTTCCGCTGTTATCGTATTAGATGGCCTTAAGCCATATTTATCATACTTATTTCTCTTTGGAGATACTCAATGTAATAAGTGTGTGATTGCTACTCTGTTATAAATCCTCCATTTGTACTGTGCGTGTCAGCATTACTGATCCAGGGATGACACTGATGCACAGCAGCACAGACTGTGTGAGGTCTGGTCGCTACAAAGGTGGTATCAGAGCACACGCTGACTGTAGGACACGACCACTAAGGTTAAACCCTAGAACACTACTCTCTTCTCATTTCTGACTCCTCTCCACTTTCTACTCTTTTAGGAATGGCGGATGCAAGGAACAAGTTCATGCAACCGGACAAAGATACACCTTTTGGATGACACTTGAAGGAAGTCACTAAGTACCTAAACATCGGAATACCAAGCTTCACCGGGACCCACAACGCCACACTACCAGAAGAGGAGCACTGGAAGATTCAAGTTCAAATTCTTGGAAGGACGATTACGCCAGTCACTGAGCCTATAGTGTTTTCCTTTGATGCACCAACCTGGAGTTTAGGGAAGAGCATGGCAGCCCACATCTCTATGGGACGCATTGGAGAAGTCTACCGCAGGGAGCTTAAGGATACTATTTATCAGATCTATGGACGCCGAGATGAACAATGGGAGATGATCAGCACCAAGAAGGATGGATCAATTGCAGCTTTCATCCAGGAGCAAAACCAACACATTCGTCGCCAGGAGAACCGGATGTGCTCAGACATGATATATCTGAAGAAGGCATTGACCAAGATCACAGAGTTGGAGGAAGAACTCAAGTCTACACGCGATGGATATGAGGAGGAGATCGCCACGTTGTTGGAGAAGAACGGCGAACTGATACAGAAGATCGAAGTATTCCTGGGAGACCCATCACCTGGAGGACAAGACGACGATTCTACTTGCCCGGATAACTACATCATCGTCGACGACACCGACTCGGACCCCAGTGAAGATGACTTTGTTGATGAAGCTGGAGCAGATATCATGGAGTCTTCGACCGATCAAAATTTCTAGTAGACCACCAAAATTAGTAGTAGTATTTCCCCATGTAAATAGTATAGTCCGAGCACTTTTGTAACGATAGTTAGATCGATTGTATGCCTTGTTTGATTTGATTGAGTGATATTGATTGTGTTTTGTCTCATGAGCATATGGGTAGTGTTTTCCCTCTAGACCTCATTCTATTCTAAATTCTCATCTTTTCTGAACCTATCAGATGCCTCCGAGACGCGACACCGGATTTGTTTTCCCACCGGAGATCACTCAGTTGATTCAGCAGCAGAATGCCCTGATGCAAGTGTTAGTACAGAACCAACGCAACAACAACAACAACAACCCACCACCACCACCTGTTGATCACTTAGCCCGTTTCTTGAGGCTAAATCCGCCGGTGTTTTCCAGCAGCACCGAGCCGATTGTTGCAGATGATTGGCTCCGCAAAGTTGGAAGGGAGTTGACCACTGCAGGATGCACGGATGCGGAGAAAGTGCGTTTTGCCGCACATCAGCTTGATGGACCCGCAGCATCATGGTGGGAGAATTACACAGCCACCCACCCAATTGACACTGTCACATGGGATCAGTTTCAGCAAGCTTTCCGTACTGCCCATGTTTTAGCAGGAGCTATGGCTATGAAGAAGCGTGAGTTTCGCAACCTACGCCAAGGAGGACGCACCGTAGGCCAGTATGTGGAGGACTTTAGTAAGCTAGCACGTTATGCTCCCGATGACGTTGCTAAAGATGCAGCCAAGCAGGAGAAGTTTCTCGAAGGACTGAATGATGAGCTGAGCATGCAGTTGATGGTAGCAACCTTCACCAACTACCAGGAGTTGGTAGATAGAGCTCTCATGATTGAAGGGAAGCAACAGCAGATTGAAAACCGTAAGAGGAAGTATGAACAAGGGAAGTACAATTCTGGAGCTCAGCAGAAGCCACGTTTTACCCCGAAATCGGGAGGACAGTTTCAGCATACCCATGGAGGAGGTAGTTCGCACAACCATAATGGACCCAAGAATGTTAATGGGAATGGAGGAAGCAACAGGCAGAACCGTAATAACCCATCTACCCCAGCCAAGAGGGATCTAAGTCACGTTACTTGTCTCAAGTGCCAGAAGACTGGACATTATGCAACTGAATGCCCGGAAGCCCAGAATGGAAATGGCAATGGAAGCTCTGGGAAGAAGCCTAGCCCGTTCAATAAAGGACAAGTGAACCACGTTTATGTGGAGGAGGTTGAAGCACAGCCTGATGCAGTAATAGGTAAGTTTTTGGTTAAGTCATTTACTGCAATCGTTCTTTTTGATACTGGTGCATCGCATTCATACATATCAAGGGGATTTGTGGATAAGTATAAATTGCCCACCAAAGTTCTTAGAACACCTATGTTAGTAACCTCGCCAGGAGCAGAGTATATGGCAAGCCAAGGATGTTTTCAGATGCCATTGGCCATAGGTAGGCATGTTTTCCCCTCAGACCTAATAGTTTTGGAGTCACAAGGTTTGGATGTGATTTTGGGAATGGATTGGCTATCGATGTATGGAGGAAACATCGATTGCGCCAGTAAGACGATTTTGCTTACCACCCCAGAAGGAAGAAGGATTAAGTATGTACCCCGGCATATGTCGAAGAGGACTCAGGTGAATTCCTTATCAGGAGTTGTACAGGAGGATGTACCAGTGGTGAAAGATTACCCGGATGTATTTCCAGAAGAGTTGCCAGGCATGCCACCAGATAGAGACATTGAGTTTTTGATTGAGCTTTTGCCAAGCACAGGGCCAATATCTAAGAGACCGTACAGGATGCCCGCAAAAGATTTGGAGGAGATTAAGAAGCAGATTAAGGAGTTACTGGATAAAGATTATATTCACCCAAGTTCGTCACCTTGGGGATCACCAGTACTTCTAGTGGAGAAGAAAGATGGATCGCTGAGGATGGTTGTTGATTATCGTGGATTGAATGAAGTGACCATCAAGAACAAGTACCCACTGCCAATGATCAATGATCTGTTTGACCGATTACAAGGAGCTAAGGTAATATCCAAGATCGATCTACGATCAGGATACCATCAGTTAAAGATTCGAGAGCAGGATATACCTAAGACGGCTTTTACCACCAGGTATGGGCTGTATGAGTATACCGTTATGTCATTTGGTCTGACTAACGCACTTGCCTATTTCATGAACCTGATGAACAAAGTGTTTATGGAGTTTTTGGATAAGTTCGTCGTGGTGTTCATTGATGACATTTTGGTCTACTCAAAGAACGAACAGGAGCATAAGGAGCATTTGCGTTTGGTACTTGAGAAGCTCAGAGAACACCAGTTATACGCCAAGTTCAGCAAATGTGAGTTTTGGCTGAAGGAAGTTGGATTCCTCGGACATGTTATATCCGGAGAAGGAATAGCCGTAGACCCCGCCAAAGTTGACACAGTAACAAAATGGGAATCACCCACGTCAGTTGGAGAAATCCGGAGTTTTCTTGGACTTGCAGGATACTACCGGAGGTTCATTGAGAATTTCTCAAGAATCGCTAAGCCCATGACAGAGCTGTTAAAGAAGGACATCAAATTTAATTGGACTGAGGAATGTGAAGCTAGTTTCCAAGAGTTGAAGAAACGTTTGGTTACATCACCAGTGTTGATTCTGCCAGATCAGCGCCAGGAATATGAAGTATATTGTGACGCTTCACGTCGAGGACTTGGAGCAGTGCTAATGCAGGAGGGAAGAGTTGTTTCATATGCTTCACGACAACTTAAACCCCATGAGAAGAATTATGCCACGCATGATTTGGAGTTAGCAACCGTAGTGCATGCGTTGAAGACATGGAGACATTTTCTCATCGGAAACCATTGTGAGGTGTACACGGATCACAAGAGTTTAAAGTACATTTTCACGCAGAAGGAGCTAAATCTCAGGCAAAGGAGATGGTTGGAGCTCATTAAGGATTATGAGATGAGATTGCATTATCACCCAGGGAAGGCTAACGTAGTAGCTGATGCGTTGAGCCGCAAGAGCCATGTTAACACCCTCATGACCGGAGAATTACCGAAATCATTAGCCGAGGATCTTCGAGAGCTATGTTTGGAGATAGTTCCAAGAGGCTATTTAGCAACATTGGAGATTCAGTCTACCTTGATGGAAAAGATAAGAGAAGCTCAGAAGATAGACAAGGAGATTGATGAGATAAAGGAAAGGATGAGCAAAGGAAAAGCCAAGGGATTTCGTGAGGATGAGCACGATACCTTATGGTTTGAGGACCGCGTTTATGTGCCCAATGATCCGGAGATCAGGAAGTTGATCTTGCAAGAGGCCCATGATTCACCGTATTCAATTCACCCAGGAAATACCAAGATGTATTTGGATTTGAAGGATACTTTTCTGGTGGACCGGAATGAAGAAGGATATTGCGGAGTATGTAGCAGTTTGTGATGTATGTCAGAGAGTGAAGGCAGAGCATCAGAAGCCAGCAGGATTACTACAGCCATTGCCGATACCCGAATGGAAGTGGGATAAACTAGGCATGGATTTTATCACGGGATTGCCCAGGACTCGTTCAGGCTATGACTCAATAAGGGTTGTAGTCGATCGTTTGACAAAAGTTAGCTCATTTCATCCCAGTGAAGACCACTTACACCAGTGCTAAGTTGGCAAAGATATACATGACCAGAATCGTATGTTTGCATGGAGTTCCGAGGACCATTGTATCAGATAGAGGAACCCAGTTTACCTCGAAGTTTTGGAATTAGTTACATGAAACCTTGGGAACAAGGCTAGAATTCAATACAGCCTTTCACCCACAGACAGATGGACAGACCGAGAGAGTCAATCAGATTTTGGAAGATATGCTGAGAGCTTGTGCGCTAGACTATGGATCTAGTTGGGACGACAATTTGCCATATGCAGAATTTTCTTACAACAACAGCTATCAAACTAGTTTAAAGATGGCCCCTTTTGAAGCCTTGTACGGAAGGAGGTGTAGAACACCATTGTTATGGGACGAAGTTGGAGACCGCCAGTTGTTTGGACCAGATTTGATTAAGGAATCAGAACAGAAAGTGAAGTTGATTCGCGATAGGCTCAAGGTAGCCCAGTCCAGGCAGAAGAGTTATGCGGATTCTAAACGTAAGGAGATAGTTCACGAAGTCGGAGACAGAGTTTACCTTCGAGTGTCACCACTTCGAGGAGTGAAGCGCTTTGGAGTTAAAGGAAAGTTAGCGCCCCGTTTTATCGGACCATACAGAGTTTTGGAGCGTATGGGAGAAGTTGCTTACAAGCTGGAATTGCCTGAAGGATTGTCAGGAGTTCATGATGTATTTCACGTTTCCCAGTTGAATAAGTGCCACGCAGAGATGGCTGAGATACCACTGAGAGATACAGTGCCCCTGGAAGCGATTCAGTTGGAAAGTGATTTGACCTATGAGGAGAAACCAGTTAAGATTCTTGAGTATGCCAGCCGAGTCACCGCAGCAAGGTTATCAAGTTCTGCAAAGTTCAGTGGAGCCACCACACTAAAGATGAAGCCACCTGGGAGCAAGAGGAAGATCTACGGAAGAACCACTCTCACCTATTTTCTAGCCAACCCGAATCTCAAGGGCGAGATTCATCTTAAGGGGGTAGGTTTGTAACATCCCAAATTTTCAATTTGGAATGTTGTACAATAGATCATCATTGCATAGCATATTTTATTGCATTTTGGCAAATCCTCGAAAATCCTAAGCAACTCAAGGACCCTCAGAGAGAGTTGGGGATTTTTTCCCGGTTTTCATATTTGATTTTTATCAAATAATAAAAACGAGGACTTTTGGTTTTAACTATTTTCTCTCCGAAAAATATTTCGTATTAAAAATAAATTAGAGGAGAAAATATGACTTCTCCAAAATAATTGAAATATTGGAGGAAAAATATTAAAATCAAATATTGGATTTTATTCGGATTTTATTTGCAATTTTAAATGTGTTAAAAAAATTGCACGTTTTCAAAACTGCATTTTGAGCCAAGAAAAATGTTCATCTTGTTCCAATTATTCTAATTAGACGGTGAAAATTTGTTTTAGCATTTTTGGATTTTTATTTATTTTTCTATGATTTTTTCTAGATTCGGCGATATTATTTAAAAAAAAACGCCGAGCGCGCCGACTGGGCCGAAGCCCATCCGACGGCCCAGCCTGCCCCGCGCCCCGTCTCCCTCTCAAGCACGCAGCGCCGCCGCCGCCGAGTCCTGCTCGAGCACCCCGCCGCCCGCCGCCTTGCCCCCTCCTCCACGGCACCCCCCCTCTCCTTTTATACCCCCGACCCCGCCCCCTCTCCCTCACCCCGTCCCCGCCCCGACCCGCAGTCGCCGCCGCCGGAGCCCGACACCGCCGCCCGAGGAGCCGCCGCCGCCGGAGCCCGACGCCGCCGCCCGAGGAGCTCGCCGCCCCGACGCCGTACGCCGCCGCCCTGTCGCCCTTCGACGCCCGCAGCCCCGCCGCCCCTCGCCGCCCTCGCCCGACCCGCCGGAGCCCCGTCCCGAGCCTCGCCGGAGGTTAGCCGGAGCCGCCGCCGTTCGCCGTCCGGTTTTTTAAAAAAACCACCCCGGTTTATTTTTTTCGAAACCCTAGTTTTTTTTATATAGATCGGTTTATTTTTTCGGTTTATTTAATTAGTGAACGTTCACCGACCCGTTCGTTTTAACGAACGTGTTCGTCGATTAGACGCTGTTAACGAACGTCCGTTCGTTTAACTGTTCATCAGTTTTCTTTTTCGTCGGATTTTCCGCGATTATTCCAGATCGCGATTTCCGATCAGATTTTCGTTTTCGTTTATCTTTTCGCTCGTTTATCGGAATCAGGCGATTCAAGCGCCTAGAGTTTCGTCTCGAAATTCTCTTTCCATTTAACCCACTCAAACAAGTTTTTGCTACTATAAAATTTGACCTAGATCCAGATTAGTAATCGAAGCTTGTTTTTTTCGCCATTTGACTTTCGTTGCTTCGTTTGATTTGATTCTTTTTCCAAACCGGAGTTCTTAAGTTGAAATTTCTGGTTAGATCGTTATTTGAGTTTTACCTGTGCATTTGATGAGTGCTTATTGTATGCTTGTTTGTTTGCGATAGAGTACCCGGAGTGCGCCGCTTGCTACTTCGAATCGCTAAGTTTCACGGATCATCAGCAAGGCAAGTAACACGTTGATCATACCTCTTTTACTACCCAGTTTTATTGCATTAGACCAACCCTCAAACATTGCATTGGTTAGGATCTAATTAAGTTGTGGGTATTGGGATGTAGTTGAGGTAGTACCTATTGCCCTGTTTATTATCAAACCCTTGGGAGTTACTTCTACGTTTGCTTATATCGCTATGCTATGCTAGTAGACGTGGATTGGGTTTGAGAGATATTCATGACAGATGTGAGATTGTTCATTAATGGTTTACTTAAGGTGGCAACTAAAACTCACATCTGGGTGGATTGAGGCACCTGGAGAACCCAGTGTTGCCTGTATTTCTAAGGACCGCCACCCAGGCTCAAAGGGATCATAAGATTGTTCATGCTAGAAACTTCCGTGTGCAGCCACAAGCTATTATGGGCTCTAGCATAGTTGAGTAGGTTACATGATCTCTTGAAGAGGTGGGCTAGCAGATGTAGGGGAAAGTAGGTGTAACTGTCCACCCGGAGTAAAGAGTTATTGTTTCCGAAAGACTGTGTCTCGGTCATCCGTTTCTCAAACATCATGTAGTGCGAGAATCAAGCGGAGGCGATCGAGTCTTGTGGGGAAAAGTGCACAAACCTCTGCAGAGTGTACAAACTAATCATGGTTAGCCGTGTCCCCGGTTATGGACATCTTGAGTATCTAGTACTTGGATTATCATGTGAATCTCATCACCATGTTACTTTAATTAATTTTGTTGGGTTAATGATGATACTTAATTGGGATTGAGATGCTGTCAACCATCTCAATGTTTAACAACCACCATGATAGTTAAACAAAATTTATTCCTTTGCAGTAGGGAAAAATTTGCTTTTCGCAAAACTGTAACCATAGAGCCGTCTACCAGCCATATATGCATGTAGTATAGCATTATCATGTTCATTACTCTCTATGTGTTACATTGCCAGCATATTCCATGTGCTGACCCGTTTTCGGGCTGCAACCTTTTATGTTGCAGACTTTTCAGACGACGAGTAAGGTGCCTTAGGTCGTGGTCTTATACTCAGTGATGCCGTTGGAGTTGATGGACTCACTTATCTTCCTAGTCTTCCGCTGTTATCGTATTAGATGGCCTTAAGCCATATTTATCATACGTATTTCTCTTTGGAGATCCTCAATGTAATAAGTGTGTGATTGCTACTCTGTTATAAATCGTCCTTTTGTACTGTGCGTGTCAGCATTACTGATCCAGGGATGACACTGATGCACAGCAGCACAGACTGTTTGAGGTCTGGTCGCTACACATAATAGATGAAACGGTGGAAAGTTGCATGGCAATATATCTCGGAATGGCTATGGAAATGCCATAATAGGTAGGTATGGTGGTTGTTTTGAGGAAGATATAAGGAGGTTTATGTGTGATAGAGCATATCATATCACGGGGGTTGGATGTACCGGCGAAGTTTGCACCAACTCTCGAGGTGAGAAAGGGCAATGCACGATACCGAAGAGGCTAGCAATGATGGAAAGGTGAGAGTGCGTATGATCCATGGACTCAACATTAGTCATAAAGAACTCACATGCTTATTGCAAAAATCTACAAGTCATCAAAAACCAAGCACTACGTGCATGATCCTAGGGGGATAGATTGGTAGGAAAAGACCATCACTCATCCCCGACCGCCACTCATAAGGATGACAATCAAAGAACACCTCATTTTTCAAATTTGTTACACAACGGTTACCATACGTGCATGCTACGGGACTTGCAAACTTCAACACAAGTATTTCACAATTACTCAACTAGCACAACTTTAATATCACCACCGTCATATCTCAAAACAATCATCAAGTATCAAACTTCTCATAGTATTCAATGCACTCTATATGAAAGTTTTTATTATATCCATCTTGGATGCCTATCATATTAGGACTAATTTTATAGCCAAAGAAATTTACCATGCTATTCTAAAGGACACTCAAAAATATTTAAGTGAAGCATGAGAGATCAATAATTTCTATAAAATAGAACCACCACCGTGCTCTAAAAAGTTATAAGTGAAATACTAGAGAAAAATTATCTAGCTCAAAAGATATAAGTGAAGCACATAGAGTATTCTAATAAATTCTGATTCATGTGTGTCTCTCCCAAAAGTTGTGTACAGCAAGGATGATTGTGGTAAACTAAGAAGCAAAGACTCAAATCATACAAGACGTTCCAAGCAAAACACATATCATGTGGTCAATAAAAATATAGCATCAAGTAAAGTTACCGATGGACGAAGACGAAAGAGGGGATGCCTTCCGGGGCATCCCCAAGCTTAGGCTTTTGGTTGTCCTTGAATTTAACCTTGGGGTGCCTTCTGCATCCCCAAGCTTAGGCTCTTGCCACTCCTTATTCCGTAATCCATCAAATCTTTACCCAAAACTTGAAAACTTCACAACACAAAACTTAACAGAAAATCTCATGAGCTCCGTTAGCGAAATAAAACAAACCACCACTTTAATGTACTGTAATGAACTCATTATTTATTTATATTGGTGTTAAACCTACTGTATTCCAACTTCTCTATGGTTCATACCCCCCGATACTAGCCATAGATTCATCAAAATAAGCAAACAACACACGAAAAACAGAATCTGTCAAAAACAGAACAGTCTGTAGTAATCTGTATCAAACGCAAACTTGCTGTAAATCAAAACTTCTACAAAAATAGGAAGACCACAATAATTGTTTTATTGATCTACTGCAATTGGAATCAGTATTTTATCACGTTCTGGTGATTTTTAACAATTGTTTTCGTGAGCAGAAAGTTTCTGACATTTTCAGCAAGATCAAATAACTATCATCCAAGAAGATCCTATAGATTTTACTTGGCACAAACACTAATTAAACCATAAAACCACATCTAACCAGAGGCTAGATCAATTATTTATTATTAAACAGGAACAAAAAGCAAGGAACAAAAATAAAATTGTTTCCTCCCAACAAGCGCTATCGTTTAACGCCCCTAGCCAGGCATAAGATTTCAACGATGCTCACACGAAAGATAATAATTGAAACACAAAGAGAGCATCATGAAACATGTGACAAACACATTTAAGTCTAACTTACTTCCTATGCATAGGTATTTTATAAGCAAACAAATTATCAAGGCAAGTAAAAACTACCATATGCAAGGAAGAAGAAAGAAACAATAGCAATCTCAACATAACGAGAGGTAATCTTGTAACATGAAAATTTCTACAACCATATTTTCCTCTCTCATAATAATTACATGTAGGATCATAAGCAAATTCAACAATATAGCTATCACAAAACATATTCTTAACACGATCCACATGTATGCAAAGTTGACACTCTTCCAAAATAGTGGGATTAACATTAACTAAAGTCATGACCTCTCCAAACCCACTTTTATCAAAAACTTCATAAGATTGAACATTCTCCAAATATGTGGGATCTAAAGTTGACACTCTTCCAAACCCACTTTCAATATTATTGCAAACATTATTATCAATCTCATATTCATCATGGGGCTTAAATAAATTTTCAAGATCATAAGAAGAATCACCCCAATCATGATCATTGTAACAAGTAGTAGACATAGCAAAACTAGCATCCCCAAGCTTAGGGTTTTGCATATTATTAGCACAATTGACATTAATAGAATTTATAATAATCTCATTGCAATCATGCTTTTCATCAAAGGAACTATCAAGTATGGGCGCAATAGCAACGATCTCATGTTTAACGTAAGGAATTATAGCAAATTTGTGTTCAAAAATATTGGCATTGTCGGTGTACAAAAGTAGGGGCTCTCCTTTTAACCCCTTTACTTGTGCACGGGCAGTCAGGGCCATGCGTCGCGGCCGCACATAGCAGGGCAGAGGAGGGAAGCTGGAGGGAAACCGAAGCACAAGACAACCAAGGCAACGCCATGTCAAGAAGCATAAAAGAGCAAAGGGGCGAGGTGGACTCCCCCGGCAAGACCCTTGCCGGGGCGGCCTCCGCAGCCCCGGCAAGAGTCTTGCCGGGGCAATTCTCCCAACGCCAACGGAGCGAGCCACCCTTGAGCCCAAGGGTTCCGAACGCCGCCAACAACTACATTGGGACCAGGGCTCAGGAGGCACCCCCGTAGTGGCATGCAGATCTTCGTCAAGATCATGATAAGGACCAGAAGACGGCGACCCTCGGCAGGATCCCAGCCGAGGAAATCCACAAGACCCCTAGCAAGACCCTTGCCGGGGACGACTGCAACGCCACGGCAAGACCCTTGCCGGGCCCCCGGCAAGACCCTTGCCGAGGGCATCAGCAGGGCCACAGCCAGGCCCGCGCCTGCCAAGGCTCCACCGCCGTCCCCAAGCAGCTGCTAGCTCAACTAGCTGGGCAGGCGCCTGCGTGGCGACGGGCGGCCTCTACACCGACTCAGCAAGCACCTGCGTGGTGGCATGCGACCCTTCATGAAGGCTCCACCGCCGTGCCAGCCCAGCAGCCTGCCTGCCTACATGGCGCTGCACGCATCGCTAGCCTGGGCGCGTGTCGAAGCGAGGCAGAGCAGCAACGGACGAGACGGGCCTCGTTCCCGTCCCCGATAATACTAATGGACACCTAAGTAGCGCATTTAATGCACTTTGTCCCGTAACACCGGGCGATAAGCTCGCGCGCTGTACACCTTTCCACCTCCTATGTGCCACTATGGCGGCCCCTTTTGCCTATAAAAGGAGGCCCAAGGTGACCAGGAGAAGGATTCGGATCTTTTGGGCAGATTACACCCCGTAGCTAGCTCAAGAACACAAGAACACTCAATGCATCCACCAAAGCAGGACTAGGGTATTACGCATCCTCGCGGCCCGAACCTGGGTAAATGATCTTTGTGCTATATCCTAAACCTGCTCTTCTCACGACCCCGCGCCCGCCAACCGTAGAAGGGATTCCAGTGATCCCATTGGTGTCGATTTCCCCCGACATCTTTGGCGCGCCAAGTAGGGGTGGCGCAATTGTGATAATCTGGTTTAGCAGCCAGCTTAGCAGTTCCTCGTGGCCATGGCTTCTAAAGAAGAAGACAGCCAAGAGAACGGCACCGCCTGCAAGCGCGAAGGGCACCAGTGCAACGATAGAAAAGCTAAGTCGTGCAAAATCTTAAACAATTTCTCCTTATATATATGGTTATTGTCCTCGAAGGTCCTGCCCTATGTATGGAAACCCTGCATGCAAAGGGGCCCTTCTGCTATTGGCAACACCCTTGCCCTGTTTCGAGTCTGCTCAACAGCTCAAGCGGCCACGTCGAGAGCGACAGGGTAGCCTTCCGCAATTGGCAACGCTCTCGATTCTGACTCGAGTCAAGCTCGACAGTTGGAGCGGCCGCGTTAAGGGCGGTAAGGTGGTTCGCCTGGCAGCAAGCATACCCGGCAGGCTATTGAGGATCCGTTCTCAAGGCGCCGTGGCCTGGGTTATGCGCCGGCAAGACTACCCGATTAACGTAGGGTGAACATACAAAGGGGGGATTGGACAGGAAAGTAACATGCATAATGTCAAAAGTATTGCAAAGTTATATTATATCAATTGTTCCTGCGGTTCTCACTAAAGATAAAAATTGTCTTGGTCATGAACCTGCAGCGGCGGTGAGAAACGGGGTGCCTAGTCCCGGCGATGGCCCTCTACCCTCTGGATTCCGTCGATTCGGCTGATGATGGGCTCGATACGCTCCATGAGCACCGCGAGGTCCGCATCCTCTGGCAAGCTCTCCAGCGCGGCATCGAAGTCGAGATCGGGATTCCAATGCGCCACCTTGGTGAGGACCTTGGTCATGGCACCCCGACAAAGTCTCCGGGCCTCATCGGCCAGAGAGGCCGCCCGGTTGGAGTGAAGATCCTCCAGGGCTCCGAGAACACCCTCGAAGAACAGGGTCAGCTTGGCGTTGGGGCTCACGTTGTGCTCCGGGGTGTACCTCATATTTGGCATCCCCATGGTAGCCAGCTGCGTGGTGATCCTGCCGGCGACGTCTTCGAGGCGGCCAACCCAGCGGTTCTCGCCCTCCATGAAGTCCTTGTGGTTGGCGGTCTCGTTCTTCCGCAGCTGCTTCTCCTCCTCCAGATTCTTGGTCAGGGTCTCCTCCCGGGTCCTGGCCTCCGAAAGTGTCCCCTTGAGGGCCTCCAGCTTCCACTTCAGGTCTTTGATGGAGTCGTTGGCATTGGAGAGCTGCTCGGTCTTGCCGAGGACTGTGCCATGCGCCTCCACCAGGGCACCATTGAGCGTGTCCTTCTCCTTGGACAGCTTCAGGACCTGGTCCTTTAGCTCGCCCCGCTCCACCTCCAGCTCCTTCACCTTGCCGACGTGAACGAGAGCCTGGGCATCGAGTGCCTCCTTGTGCCTCTGCTCCAGCTCTTGGGTCTGCTGCACGACGAGTTTCTCCACCTCTTCATCCTTGCCGCGGAGCGTTGCGGCGAGCTTCTCCTCGCGCGTGGCAAGGTCCTCCTCCTGGGAGTTTAGCGCAGCCTGCTGCTGGTGCCGAGCGGCCTCGGCCTGAGTGGCCTTCTGCTTCGCCAGATCTTGAGCCTTCTCGATGTCGGCCTGCTTCATGACGACCGCCAGGTCACGCTCATCCAGCGTGTCCTGGGCGGCCTTCAGGTCCTTATGGGCCTGGCGGAACCAAGCCTGCGCCTCGGCGACGCGCCCCTTGAGGTCCGCCTCCGCCTTGTCCACCACCGCCATCCTGGACTTGGCCATGTCCAGGCGAGCGCGGTGAAGCGCCCGGAGCTTCCGGAAGTTGGCGCCCATGGCCTAGAGGAGCCGCTCTTCCTGGGAACCACCATAACTGGCGCTCGGCTCGTCAACAACCTCAAGCCCGGCGGCGACGAGCACCTCATCATCGAACACCTCCCCCTCGACAGGCGCCCCGGTGCTCGCCATCCCTGGGAGGTGAACAGGAATTCGCCCACCTTCAGGTACCTGCCTGAGCCAGAGGCAGCGGAGGAGGAAGTTTGGTCATCAGCCACCTCCTCCTCGACAGCGGCCTTGCCGGCCTCCTCGGTAGGCCCCTTGCCGGCCTCCTCGGCAGCAGCCTTGCCAGGCTCCACGGCAGGCCCCTTGGCGGCGTCCTCAGCAGCACCCTTGGCGGCCTCCTCGGTGGCGATCTTCTCGGCCTCCGCCGCGGCATCCTTGGCGACATCCTCCGGATCCGCTGAGGAAGGATCTGGATACCGAGAAGGAGATGAGGCGAAGCCAAGACCAAGATTCAGAAAGAAGAGAAAAGGGAACGGGGACAGAAGGCGAGTGACTTACCCGTGCCGGGCTGGTATGCAGAAGTCCCCTCACCGCTAACATTTGGCGCCGAAGCGAAGCCACCAGCACCCGAGTTCACCTCCTCCTCCTCCGTGTGCATGGGCTCGGTGCTTCGCGCCCTTGCTGGGGACGCCCCTCGGGGCGGCGTGGTCGATGGGGGCGGCGTGTTGGGGGTAGCCCTCAGCGGCTCCTCCTGCTGCCGTCCTCCTCCTACAACCACGGCAAGGTCAGCACCAAGAGATCATTCCCCCAACACACGTCGACAAGGGGTGAGTGATGAACTTACGCTGGGGGTTGTGCCGAGGGCTACTGTCCGGGCTGCTCAACACCACCAGCGGTGTACCAGAAGCGCCTGCCGGGGGCTGGCCGCTCGCCAAAGCCCTGGCCCTCTTCACCCTCTGGGCCAATGTCTCTGCATCCCTGCAAAGATGGAAACAATTAAAGATGAGCGCCGCAGTTTGTGGAGACGGAGATGAAAAAAAGAAACAAGATACTTACTCATCCTCCACCGCCTCTTCTGCTGCCTTCCTCTTCCTCCTTGGGCTGAGGGACCCAAAATCGAAGACGACTTCCGCGTCGACATCTGCCGGAGGAGGGGAAGCTGATGGGGTCCGAGGGCGCTTGGACGAAGAAGAGGCAGTTGCTTTCTTCTTCGCCACCGCGGCCTTCACCAACTTATTCGGCGCCGCGGCCCTTGTCTGGCGCGCGGACCCCTCCTAGGCTTGCCGCGGTTGCACAGCCCTGCCTGGCCAGACCGGCTCGCCGGAGGTGGCCCACCGTAGGACTCACCCTCTCCCCGGGGCTGGGGGATCGACAGCCTCGGCCTCCTCCGACGACGACTCGTCGACCACATCCTCGATGAGAGGAGCCCCGGTGCCGGTGCTGCTGGCCTCCCTAGCGGACTCCGCCCACTGGGCGAGCTCCTTTTCCTCCGTCGCCGCTGCGGCCTTGTCCTCCACGCCACCGGCGCTGCCGGCCTCCTTGGCGAGCTCCGCCTCCACCGCCCTGGCGGCAATGTAGTCCAGCTCCGCCTGGGTGGTGTCTTGGACGAGCCGCGGCTCATCGCGGACGTACTTCTCCTCCAGGGTGTCAAAAAACTCCTGCACCCGATCCTCCGGCGGCACGGCCCAACTTGGGACAAGGCCGTGCGCGTTGAACTCTGGCATCATGGCGATGATGTCGGTTCGGCGCGAGTTGTTGCTCAGCGGGACCACCCCCGCTGGCAACTTAAACAAGGGCCCCTTGGCGACCTTGCTGGCCTTCGCGGCGGCCTTCGCGGCCTTGCCGGACCGCTCGACCTTGCCTTCGCGGTTCACGTCGAGCTGGAAGAGCTGCTAGCAGAAGTGGGCGTGCCCCATCACCGTGAAGTTGTGGTCCAAGCCGGGGCAGAGCCTCATGATGTCGGCCGCGTTCGTGAAGAGCCAGGCCGGCCTCCCCTTGTTGTGCAGCGGAGCGATTCGGCAGCGGATGAAATCCGCCCCAATCATCTCAAGGGTGAGCCCGGCCTCGGTGAGACGAAGAATCCTGGTGGTGGCAACCGTGAGCTTCTTGTCATTGACATCGACATCGCTCCAGTCGTTTCTGCGGACCGGCGGCACCTGACGAACCTCGCAGAATGCTGGTGGATCCTCCTCCTCAATCCAGCACCACCGGCCCCGCCACTCCTCGCACCTCTCCTTCTGGGCACCGCCGGGTATGTCCTTTTCTCCTGGGTCCTTGGGATCCAGGCGACACAACCGGAAATGGCGCCCCCCTTTTGGATGCGAGGGAAGAAGTAGTGGCGGAAGAGCGCCGTGTTGGGATGCACTCCGGCGAAGCCCTCGCAGAGGTGCGTAAAAAGAGCCATGCACGCCACGGCATTTGGGGTAAAATCCAGAAGGTGGAAGCCGTAGGTGTGCATGATGTTGCTGAAGAAATCAGAGAAGGGGGGGCAGAGGCCGCAAGAAAAGTAGTCGACGAAGAATGGGTACCGATTCGGGCCGGCTTCGGCGAAGGCGGCGGGGATGAGGCGCGTGGCCGGATGCCCCGTTGTCTCGCTTCCCGTCTTGCACCCCCACAGGTGCTTGAAGTAGTCCCGGAGTTCGACCGCGTCGACCGTCGATGGAAAGTAGGCGTGCTGCGTCCGCCGCACCGCCAACTCGCTCTCCGGCGGCTCCTTCTCCCCGGCGTCCTTGGCCACCCCCTTGCCTCTGCTGGTTTTTGGTGCCATGGCGATCGGGGAAGACAAATGCGCTGCGGCGGCGAGCGGGAGCAGGAGCTTGAGAGGGAGGAAGAAGGGGACGACGGTTCCAAGATTGGAGAAGGCGCAGGGGGTAAATGAGCAGCACGCCCCGCGGTTATTCCTTTTTACGGGGAAGGCACGAGCCACCTCTTTTCCCATTCACTGCGACATGACACATGCATGTGGAGACCGCCCCACGCATGACCCCCACGTCACGCACGACCCTCCACGTCGTGCGTTCAACGCAGGTCGTGGGGAAGCGCAGCGGACGAACAGTTACCGCAGTAAAATCGGCCCCACCTGCCCGCGCACCGTTCTAGGCCTGGCCCAACACAGTGTCGCACTTATGTGTGGCCCAGTCCCGGGGGTTCCTGTCGGTGTACAAAAGTAGGGGCTCTCCTTTTAACCCCTTTACTTGTGCATGGGCAGTCAGATCCGCGCGCCGCTGCCGCACATAGCAGGGCAGAGGAGGGAAGCCGAAGGGAAACCGAAGCACAAGACAACCAAGGCAACGCCAAGTCCAGAAGCATAAAATAGCAAAGGGGCGAGGTGGACTCCCCCGGCAAGACCCGGCAAGAGTCTTGCCGGGGCAACTCGCCCAACGCCAACGGAGCGAGCCACATGGAAACACAAACAAAGATACATATGGGAAGAAGGCGAAGAAAAGGCAACGGGGAGTGGGGGAGAGGAAAATGAGAGGCAAATGGCAAATAATGTAATGCGAGGGATAAGAGTTTGTGATGGGTACTTGGTATGTCTTGACTTGTGCGTAGATCTACCCGGTAACGGCGCCAGAAATGCTTCTTGCTACCTCTTGAGCATGCATTGGTTTTCCCTTGAAGAGGAAAGGGTGATGCAGCAAAGTAGCATAAGTATTTCCCTCAGTTTTTCAGAACCAAGGTATCAATCCAGTAGGAGGATACACGCAAATCGCCTCGTACCTACACAAACAAATAAGAACCTTGCAACCAACGCGATAAAGGGGTTGTCAATCCCTTCATGGCCACTTGCAAAAGTGAGATCTGATAGAGATAATAAGATAAATATTTTTGGTATTTTTATGATATAGATTGGAAAGTAAAGATTGCAAAATAAAATAAATCGGAAACTTGTATGATGGAAAATAGACCCGGGGGCCATAGGTTTCACTAGTGGCTTCTCTCAAGATAGCATAATCTACGGTGGGTGAACAAATTACTGTCGAGCAATTGATAGAAAAGCGCATAGTTATGAGAATATCTAGGCATGATCATGTATATAGGCATCACGTCCGTCTCAAGTAGACTGAAACGATTCTGCATCTACTACTATTACTACACACATCGACCGCTATCCAGCATGCATCTAGAGTATTAAGTTCATAAGAACAGAGTAACGCATTAGGCAAGATGACATGATGTAGAGGGATAAACTCAAGCAATATGATATAAACCCCATCTTTTTATCCTCGATGGAAACAATACAATACGTGCCTTGTTGCCCCTGTTGTCACTGGGAAAGGACACCGCAAGATTGAACCCAAAGCTAAGCACTTCTCCCATTGCAAGAAAGATCAATCTAGTAGGCCAAACCAAACTAATAATTCGAAGAGACTTGCAAAGATAGCAAATCATACATATAAGAATTCAGAGAAGAACCAAATATTGTTCATAGATAATCTTGATCATAAACCCGAAATTCATCGGATCTTGACAAACACACCGCAAAAAGAATTACATCGAATAGATCTCCAAGAGAATTGAGGAGAACTTTGTATTGAGATCCAAAGAGAGAGAAGAAGCCCTCTAGCTAATAACTATGGACCCGAAGGTCTATGGTAAACTACTCACACATCATCGGAGAGGCTATGGTGTTGATGTAGAAGCCCTCCGTCATCGATTCCCCCTCCGGCGGAGCGCCGAAAAAGGCCCCAAGATGGGATCTCATGGTTACAGAAGGTTGCGGCGGTGGAAATAGGGTTTCGTGGTGCTCTCGGATGTTCTCGGGGTATATGAGTATATATAGGCGAAAGAAGTAGGTCGGTGGAGCCACGAAGGGCCCGCAAGGGTGGGGGCACGCCTACCCCCTGGGCGCGCCTCCCTACCTCGTGGCCGCCTCGTTGCTTCCTTGACGTCCACTCCAAGTCTCCTGGATCACGTTTGTTCCAAAAATAACTCTCCCAAAGGTTTCATTCCGTTTGGATCCTGTTTGATATTCCTTTTCTGCGAAACACTGAAATAGGCAAGAAAACAGCAATTTGCACTGGGCCTTTGGTTAGTAGGTTAGTCCCAAAAATAATATAAAAGTGTATAATAAAGCCCATTAAACATCCAAAACAGATAATATAATAGCATGGAACAATAAAAAATTATAGATGCGTTGGAGACGTATCAGCCTGCCAGGAGGGGCCCGGCTCACCGCCGCCTAAGAGGGGGAACGACCGTCCCCGCAAGCACACTGTGGCCCTCGCAGTGGCCCTTCGCGGCCGCGGCAGCAACTCTTCATGTGGTGGGAGTCGTCCAGGTCGTGGCAGCCCCGTCGATGAGGGAAGGCGCGCCATGGTCGCGCGGCCTCCCCGGCCGTGCTTCCACTCGGCGGAGGTGCTGCCGGGGTTCATCGTGTGGTCAGAGAACCCGGCTGGCACCTGGCTTTAGCTCCCGCGCTTCTTTGTCAGCGAGCTGCCAACCACGGGTCCAGGCGGTCTCTGGCTGCAGGCGGACGGCTGCTGCAGCAAGGTTTCATGGGTCGCGGTCGAGGTCTCCATCGTGGGCAACGCAGCCCTGGCCCGCGGCTGGCAGACATTTGCCCGCGCGCGCGGCCTGGGCCGGCGGTGCATCCTCTACTTCAACTACGACGGCAACGCGACCCTCTACGTGAGGGTGTTCTGGGAAGATGGTCGCCGCGTCGGGTGCTGCCCTAAGGACAACGATGGTGGTGAGGTGCTCAGCCTCGGCGACGACCGCGACGAGGGTGAAGGTAGGCTTGTCCTCGGCGCCGGCCATGGCTCGTCCAGGTACGGCGACTCTTCTTCTGGCGACAGCTCCAGCAGTGGCGGCTACGACCAGTCGCCACATCGCCGCACCCCAGTGAAGCGTGAGGAGGGGTCTGGCTTAGCCCAGGAGAGTGCCATGGGCCCATCCTCGGGAACTGCCGCGGGAGTGCGTGCCACTTCTGTTTCCTTCTTCCTTTTCTTCCTGCATTAAGAGAGAGACAAGTATGGGGCCCCGCAGGGGCGTGCAACAAACCATGATTTCCAAGTTGCTATGCTAAGTTTATCGTTCCTGTGTCGTGTTGCAGCATCAACCTTTTATGTAGGCGTGTAGAAATAACTTAGCTTGACGCGCTTGAAGTAGTTTCCGCCTCGTGAGGCACGCATTTCCCAGTACCTGGCAAGGCCTCCTTGGCTTGGGAGGTGTCTAGGAACTGCAAAAATTTGTTAGGAAACTCATATTCTTCCGAGCCCTGGTCGCAGGCGCAGCCGGCCACGACCCAGCGCTTCGCATCGCGGTACCCGAGGGGCACGAATTGAGAGAGGTGCGCCGGCTTGCAAGCTCGAGCGAGGGTGCCTCGCGAAGAATAGGAAAAATGGAAGAATGCTCACAAGGGCACCTGTCTAGCCCCCTCGCGAGGCATGCGAAGGAGAGTACGGGTCAAAACAAGGAACCGAGGGCAAAACGGAGGCAAAAGGAGATGGAACCAAGCCTGCAGGAACACCAGAAAGCAAATTTTCATTAAAGAGGGGCAAGCCAACTATAGAAAGCAAATGAAAAGCCGCATCTGGCACCTAGTCTAGTCTTCTCACCAGCGCGGAGCTAAGTGCTGCCACTAGGACGTGGGAGGGAGCCCCCGAGGCCCGAGGGCGGCACTCCTGAGACTCCGGGGCGTGTACAGCCACACTCATTATTACGTGAGAGTGTCACGAGCGGAGACCTTCACAGGCGTGAGCCTTGCTTCATAGCGCCAGACGAGGGCCCCGCCTTGCGCCACCCTCGACCACCATTGGGGCGTCCGGAAACCAGGACGATGCCAAGGGGCAAAGGGGACGCTAACGGCGCCCTCGGCGACCACGGGCCCTCTGCCGGGGGGAAGGCTCACCAGCGCCTCCCTGGCAGAGGGCCTACCTCCGGGCGACGCCTCGCTCCGTGCGATGCGGGGAGGGGCCTTGCTCCCGGCTCCTTCCTTGCAGCCCCTAGTGCGCTCCCCCTGGTGGAAGGGGGACTGCCGTGCTGGGGTCGTCGTCCACCGCTGTGACCTGGTCCACTTGCGACCCATGGTTAGCGTAAGCCTGCCCTTGAGAGATTAGCGGTACCCTGTAGCTGTTGTCGCCGGCATGGTCAGCGAGGCTCCCGGGTGGCTCCTATAAGGCCTCAACTTCTAGCGCCTCCTCTTCCCAGCCTGGCTCGAGGAACGAGCCGGGATCATCTTCCGGCATGTACACCTGGTCCATCATGCGGGGCACGTAGGCCTCCGAAGCCATCGCCCCGAAAACCTCGCCGAAGTGCCCCGTGCCCCACGTCGCCCGGCCCGGCGCGCCGCCCTGAGGATGGTAGGGCGGCATCCTGCCGGGGCCGTGGGTGGCAACGCTCATGCCACAGGTGCCCTCGTGAGGCGATGGAACCCCCAGAGCCTGGTCGCTCATTGGGGCCTCTGCAGGCCCAAGGGCGCCGTCTTGTTGAGCCTGGTCATCCGTTGGTGTTGCTGCAGCCCTTGCGGTGCCCTCCGGGTCTTGTATCGCCCCAGCTAGGGGCGTGGCTCGGCGCGACGCATCCTTGGCTTGGCGCTCTTCCTGGACCGCCACCAGAGCTGCGCTGGCGGAGTAAGGAGTGGCGGCAAGGTAAAGCACCAGGGGCTCGAGAGGGCGGGGCGCCACCATCACCGGAGGGCTGGTCAGGCATCTCTTGAGGTCTTGAAACGCTTGGTCAGCCTCCGGCGTCCACTCAAATGGGCCCTTCTTCTTCATCAGCTTGAAAAAGGTACGGCACGCTCTCCCAGCTTGGAGATGAAGCGCCCCAGCGAAGTCACGCAGTCGGCAAGCTTCTGCATCTCCTTGAGGGTTTGTGGTGGGCTCATGTCTTCGATCGCCTTGACCTTCTCCGGGTTGGCCTCGATCCCCCTATGGGACACAAGGAAACCCAGCAGCTTGCCGGAGGGGACACCAAATACGCACTTCTCTGGGTTGAGGCGCAAGTCCACCTGGCGCAGGCTCGCGAAGGTCTCCTCCAGATCCTGAATCAAAGTCCTTGCCTCCCGATACTTTACTATAATGTCGTTGACGTAGGCTTCAGCGTTCCTCCCGAGCTGCTGACCCGGGGAGATGTGCATCAGCCGTTGGAAGGTCGCGCCTGCGTTGCACAACCCGAACGGCATACAAGGGTAGCAATACACCCCACACGGGGCCAGGAGGGCCGTCTTCTCCACATCCTCTACCGCCATCTTGATGTGGTGATAGCCTGAAAACGCATCCAGGAAGCATAGCAGATCGCACTCCGCGATGGAGTCAATGATCTGGTCGATGCGTGGAAGCAGGAACGGATCTTGGGGACAGGCCTTGTTGAGGTTGGTGAAGTCGACACACATGCACTCCTTCCCGCCTTTCTTTGGCACAATGACGGGGTTCGCCAGCCACTCGGGGCACCGAACCTCGCGAATGACACCTGCTGCCTCCAGCTTGCGGGTTTCCTGGACAATGAAGGATTGCTTCTCCGTGGACTATCGCCGCGCCTTCTGCTTCACAGGGCACACATTGGGGCACACCTTCAAGTGATGCTCGATCACCCCTCTTGGGACCCCTACCAGCTGTTTGGGCTCCCAGGCGAATACTTCCTTGTTTGTGCGCAAGAACTTCACCAATGCCTCCTCTTGATCCCGGTCGAGGTTGGCACCTATGGTGAAGGTGGCTCCAGAGGATCCATCTTCCTCGACCGGCACCTGCTTGGTTTCTGCCCGATCTTGAGTGAACAACTACTTCTTCTTAGCTGGTGCGGCCTCCTTAACTCCGGAGATGAACTCGTCGGCCGGTCGCGCTACCGCGGCGGTTTTGAGGGCAAGCTTGAGTGCTACCAGAGCTTCCTCGGTATCTCCAACTATGGTGAGGACGTCCCTGCTCCCGGGCATGTTCATGAGGTTGTAGGCCGGATGGGTTGCCGCCATAAACTGAGCCAGAGCCGGGTACCCGAGGATGGCATTGTACGGGAGGCCAATACGGGCAATGTCGAAGTCGATTAGCTCAGTGTGATAGTTGTCGCGGGTGCCGAAGGTCACGGGAAGACAGATCTGCCCCAGGGGGCTGGAGGAGCCACCGCCGACCCCGGAGAAGGGCTTGTTGGGGCGGAGCCGCTCGAGCGGTACGTGGAGGAGGCTAAAAGCCTCCCCAGAGAGCATGTAGAGGCCGGCGCCACCGTCGATGAGGGTCTTGGTGATGGCTACGCTGCAGATGGTGGGCGTGCAAAGCATCGGGAGCACGCCCGAGCCGACGGTGGTGACAGGGTGATCCTCCGAGTCAAAGGTCAGGTCAGCCTTGGGCGCCGCCCAACCTGGGGGAGCCCCCTGCTGCGCGGAGGCGGCACCGATCTGGTGAAAGAACGGCTTGGTGTGACGGTCCGAGGGCGGCGCTTGCGAGCCGCCGAGGAGGGCCGCGACAGCGAGGGGTGCCAGTGTCGTGTAGCGCGCAGCGAAGAGGCCGCGCAGCTCCTCCCAAGATGCCACTGTGGATCTTGGGAGGTTGAGCAGCCAGTCGCGCGGTGCACCAGTGAGGGCCATAGAAAGCCAGTCGGCCATGACCTTGTCGTCACCCCCAGCCTTCAGGACGGCCTCTTCATACGCCAGCAGGAAGGCCGACGGGTCCGCCGCGTCATCATAACGCGGCGGCATCTCCGGCTTGAACTTGGGCGGCCACTGGACCCGCCGCAAGGCAGGGGCAAAGGCTCTGAGCCCCATGGGCATCCGCCATCGCAGCCGGAAGAGCAACGCCGGCCATGGGGGCAAGGCGCTGCGGTGGCGGAGCGTGGATCGATAGAAGGAAAGCTTCGACGCACCCCTACCTGGCGCGCCAAATGTTGGATTTCGGGTTCCGGCAAAACCCTTGAGGTTCGAACACTGGGGTGCGCACGAAGATCTCTCCTCCCCCTAGCTCACGCCCTCACCGTGATCTCAAAGCTCAGCTCGTCAAACTCACAGAACAAGGGACACAAGGTTTATACTGGTTCGGGCCACCGATGTGGTGTAATACCCTACTCTAGTGTGGTGTGGTGGATTGCCTCTTGGGCTAAGGAAGAACTAGTACAGGGGAAGAACAGCCTCCTGAGGAGAGGTGCTCTTGTGCTCAGTGAGCTTGTGTGGTTGAGGATGATCTGAATGGCCTCAGATCAGTTCCCCATCCGTCCGGTTGCCTCTGTGGTGGCTAGCCCTGTTTATAGAAGCCCTGGTCCTCTTCCCAAATGCTGGCAGGAAGGGATGCCACAATGGCCAAATTTGAAGGAAGACAACTAGTACAAGTTATCCTGACTAAAGGTGGTCTTCGCCTGCCAAAGGCTCTGGTGGTGACGCCGTCTTGGGCTCCACGGTGACCTCCGTCCTGCCGTCCTGCTAGTCTTGGTCTCGTTGCACCAATATGGAAACCTTTGCCTGATGCCACGGGACTCCTCACCTGCACCTGCCTCTTTAGCACCAAAGAGGAAACAAGGACACCGCGCCCGCCTGGCCCCGGTCGTCATGGCTTACATCACAGGAACCTCGCGAGGCGCCCCTTGCCTTGATCTCTCCGCCCCTCGTGAGCCAGCCTGGTGAGGCCGCCCCCGAGGAAGTCTTGCGTCGCCCCCCTCGCGAGGCTTGGCCCCTCGCAAGGGTCTTGAGTGTTTGCTGGTGAAGATGGGCTGTACAGGGCCGCTAGTGGAGCCACGCCGTGGGCCGCAGGCAGGCAAGTCTTGGGACTCCCGTTCCCAGGACACCGACAGGTATGGGTACACCTTCAGAAGGACCATTTTCCTGAGCAACGCAAGTGCAAGTTGCAGCACGCGGTGATGGACCATTTGCGGGTGCTGGAGAGGGTCAACTACAATGCTTACAAGATCGATCTTCCAGAAGAATATGGTGTTAGCCCAACCTTCAATGTCTTCGATCTTTCCCCATACTTTGGGCCTTTAGAGTTGAGGACGACTCCTCTCAAGAGGGGGAGGATGATGTGGACATCCCAACCATGGTCCAATCACAAGAAGTCGCGCCATGCAAATACATGATCAGGAGAACGCTAACTTAAGTCTATCATTTGACCTTGAAAACATGGTTGTGCCTTCACCTCCTTTGTTGTTGGTTGAACTCAGGTGCGATATCAAAGAAGGCCAAACACATTTCAGTCCGTGCAAAACAATGTTTTATGGCGAAGAAACAAAGTTGGGAATTCATGAAGAATGAGTTGTCTGCTGAAGGAACATTGTTCCGATTCTGACGAAACAATGTTTTGCACGAGTTTGGATATCCCAACTTGCGAAAGATTCCCAGAACTGGAGTCTGCTGCTGAAGGAAACATTGTTCGACTCCAGTGAACAATGTTTGGTCGGGAACTGCCAACCACCTCCAGCGAGAGCTTTCCAGAAGCTACCTCATTAAGTTTCTAAGCCATTTAGTCAAACCAAGCTGGTTCTCTTTCACACCTATCCAGGGGGTTGTCCCGATTATAAATAGGCTAGCTCTTCCCTTCGTTGGTGACTTTTGCCATTTCTATCAAAGACCAAAGACATAGACTTCTCCTGAGATTGGAGAGCTCTTGTTATCCTTATTCTCATGATTCCTTGAGAAATTGCTCCTAATTCGTGCTCCACGACTAGATCGTCTTGTGTGGGTTAGAGTTCGTGGTTTCCCTTGCAGATTGCACCTATCCCGTGCTCCACAACTTGAGCATGGTTGTGTGGGGTAGTATTGCGGGTTGTGGATCAGCGAATGTTCGAATTGCAAGCTTCGGTGAGCTTCCTCCTCGTCTGGTCATAATCTCTTATTTTCCATTTTCCGGCTACTTGCAGCTAGTTATCCCCATCCATTTATCGGTCCTACGCCATGAAGATCGGACCTCCCCTTGAACACCCTCTTCTCCGAAGACGGTGTCACATCAAAGGCTGTGAGCATGACGATTGTGGTGGAGCGCAAGGAGGAGGGTAAGGAATACCCAGTCCAGAGGTCGGCTTATTATGTCAGTGAGGTGTTGATTGAGTCCAAACAACGGTACCCACATTGGCAGAAACTAGTCTATCTAGTGTTCATGGCCAGCCGCAAACTGAAACATTATTTCCTTGGTCATCCTATTACTGTGGTAATCTCTGCCTCCTTTAGGAGACACAGTTCAAAATAGAGGCGCCACGGTCTGGGTTGCTAAGTGGGCAATAAAACTCGGACCTCATGGTTTAAAATGTGTGCCAAGAACAGCTATCAAATCTCAGGCTCTGGTGGATTTCATCAATGGCTGGGCAGAGTTACAGACACCTGAGGAGAAGCCTGATAACACATATTGGACAATTCACTTTGATGGGTCCAGGAGGCTAGAAGGCTCGGGGGATGGGGTCATATTGACTTCCCTACAAGGTGACAAGTTTTGCTATGTTTTAAGGCTAATGTTTCCTTCTACTAACAATGTAGCTGATTATGAGGCTTTACTCCATGGCCTTCGTATGGCCAAAGAGATGAACTTGAGCCAGGTCAGGTGTTTTGGCGACTCTGACCTGGTGGCTTAGCAAGTTTCAGGCACATGGGATTCCAAAGACCCGCTCATGGCGGCTTATCACCGGGCGGTTGATAACATTGCTGGTCACTTCATAGGTTATCAGGTGGAGCACCTCGATCGAAGGAAGAATAAGGCGGTTGATGCTTTAAGACGGCTTGGTTCTCAACGTATGTCGGTGCCTCCCAATGTGTTTCTTGATGTCTTGCATAATCCCTCGGTTAAATTACCATCTAAGGAGGATATGGCTATTCCTGACCCGTAGGCAGCATTGGTGCCGGCTCTCCATGTTATTCCAGATTGGACTCTACCTTACCTGGCTTATATGACCCGGGGCGAGTTACCTGAAGATGAGACTTTAGCAAGGCAGATAACCCGGCGGTCTAAGTCTATGACTATTGTCAATGGCAAGTTACACTGATGCAGTGTCACAGGTTTGTTCCAGCATTGTGTTTCTCCCGAAGAGGGCCGTCGGATCTTGTGTGAGATTCACGAATGTGATTGTGGTCATCACGCCAGCTCAAAATCTTTGGTGGCCAAAGCTTTTCGTCATGGGTTCCATTGGTTGACGGCTCATGTTGATGCAGATGATATCATCAGTAAATGTGATGGCTGTCAAAACTTTTCTCGACGGGCTCATGTACTAGCTCAAGAGTTGAGGATGATTCCAACTACATGGCCGTTTGCAGTCTAGGGGCTTGATATGGTTGAGCCTTTCAAAAGGTCACCAGATAAAAAGACTCATCTTTTGGTGGCAGTAGACAAATTCACCAAGTGGGTAGAGGCAGAGCCGATCATCAAGTGTGATGCAGCTATAGCCGTTCAGTTTGTTAAAAAGTTGATCTTCCGCTTTGGCTATCCTCATAGTATAATCACCGATAATGGTACTAACTTGTCTAAGCGTGCTATGAAGGAGTTCTGTCAAAAAGAACATATTCGTCTTGATGTTTCTTCTGTGGCTCATCCACAGTCTAATGGTCAAACTGAGAGGGCTAACCAGGAAATCTTGAGAGGTATCAAGCCCCGGCTTATGGTTCCTTTGCTGCGAACACCAGGTTGTTGGGTTGAGGAATTACCTTCAGTAATCTAGAGCATTAATACCACCCCCAACAGGCTATACGCATTTCTTCATGGTTTACGGGGCAGAGGCGGTTCTTCCCAGTGATATATGTCATGACTCGCCTCGTGTGGCAGCTTATGTTGAAGCTGATAATGAGGTAGCACGTCAAAACGCACTCGATGCTTTGGATGAGGAGCGTGATCTTGCGGCGGCTCGTTCAGCAATATATCAACAAGACCTGCATCACTATCATAGCCGTAGAATTAAAACTCGGGCGTTTCAAGAAGGCGACTTGGTGCTATGGTTGATCTAGGATCAAATGGATATGCACAAGTTATCCCCACCTTGGGAAGGGCCCTTTATGGTCAGCAAAAATCTGAATAACGGGCCGTATTACCTCATTGATATACGTGAACATAAGGACTCAAGCAGGTCAGAGGAGGAGACCCGTCGGCCCAGGAATATTGCTCATCTTCGGCCTTATTACACCTGAGCCACCGGCTCTCATCATTGTACATACATTTGTCAGTGTATACATTTTATGATCAATATAATAAAGTCGGCATCCCTGATAATTCAAGGCCTCTGTCGTTTCATTTCTATGTATCTGAGTCTTTATTATTTGTTCATAAGGTAACTTGAGGGCTTCCAACCCACCGGGTTTAGCTTTCATACCCTCTTGACCAGGCGTGGACGCCGAATTCTGAGTTATCCTACCTATTTTCAACTTGCTACTCCACCAGGTGACCCGCCGAACTCTAAACAGTGAATCTTTTTCAAGACCCTGAACTTGTTAAGGTTAAAACGGCGGCTTGTGTCACGTGAGAGCCGAATTACAGTGAGCTAGGATTAACTCAAAGGCTGCGCGGCCATTGAAAGTACATGGTTTTGCTAGCCAATTTGTCTGGTCGTGCTTTGGTAAGCTAGCCAGGCAATAATTTGAGATTTTCTTGAATCATACTTCTGAGTATTTTGGGTTTGTGCCTCCGAAAAAGATTTTTCTGCTAAGTGCATTTTTTGACAGTCTGGGTCATGAACCTCTGATTATATGACTCATATTTTGAGTATTTTTGGGTTTGGTAACCCTCTCTGGTTATGGACTTTAAGTCGCCAGGGTATTTGGATTAAACAATTAAGGTCATGAAATCGCATGACTTAGGGTTGGCACCCGCTCTGGATGTTAATATTCAAGAGATCACTATGGTCTCAATTTACAGGTATGTCTTTCAATAATTATATGAGCATTCAGGGTTTGGTAAAACCGCCCTGGCTTTCGACTTTAAGTCGCCAGTATGTTTTGGCTTGGATGGCCTTGATTCTAGTCTTTCTGTAAATTTTACAAGACTGCTATATTTTGGGTTGTTACCCGCCCTGGCTTAAATCGCTAGGGCATATGTTGTTTCACCTTTGTGCAGGACATGAAACATTTTGAATGAAAATATGAAGTGCTGGTATGACCCATAGGAGTAATTATGACAGGATGTTCAGAAAGATCATAGTGGCGGGTCAAAAAATCACAAGTTAACATGCACGAAGGCATGACATAGCAGATCATTGTTTTCCACTATCCTATTACGAGGCATAGCTTTGAGCCCTCAAAAGTATCAAACTGCAAATGTTTTTTGGATCTGTGCACCCATAAGCCGGCCCAAGAGCCGCCTCGATCATCGCTATTTACTCTTCTCCTTGCCGCTTTGAGGATTGTGGATCATCCTGCGCCGGTTCTTCCTCATCGATCATCTGAAGATCAGTCGTTGTCCAATCGATGCCGATTAACGCTTCGAAAGTGGCTTCATCATTGAGAATAATGGAATGATCAACGTTAGGAGCAAAGATATGCTTATGCCAAGGAGGAATGAGATTGACAGTATGATAAGTTGGCGGTGGTATCTTCTTATTGTTCTCGTCATAGCCGCGGTGTAGTTATTTAGATTTAACTCTTCAACAAGCTTGCAAGCCACGGGCCGCATCTCCCGGACGCAATGGTTGACATCCTTCTCTTCAAAGGGTGACTTATCATCTTTAGACTCGGGGCATCCGGTGGCTATCTCCTCTGGGTCAAGTTCTGATGCCCATGCTTTGGCGCGACCAAGAGCGACAAGGGCTCCGGCCCGGGTGGATGATAATCTTTGCTCTTCAATTAGGCTGGGTAGAGTTGATAAGCGATCCAGCACAGCCTTGATTTGACTTGGCGGTTTTCTGTTGCCCCCTAAAGCCACAAGACTGCGGAGGGTGCCACTGTATAGTTGTTCAGTTAAAGAGTAGATGGTCTTCAACTTCAATAGCATGTCTTGGACAAGGCTGGCACTCCTGACGCCTATTAAAGACAAGAGTCACCGGTGGGTTAGACTTTTCATACATAAGGGATGTCCGGCAGGTTAAAGAATTGTACTGACATATTATACTTACCAAAGATGGCGGCTGCCATTTGAGTAATATGTTGCCTTAAGTCGGATAACTCTTCAGTCGCCGGTTTAAGAGCAGCCTCAGCATCTTTGGCCCTTTTCGCTAGTGCAACCCTGTCAGTTTCCCAGCCGGCTTTCTTGGCATCAAAACCTGCCTTCGGCTTTTCTATTTCTTCCAGAGATGTTTTCAGCTCAAGCTTGGCCTTGGAGGTCTCCGCTTGTTGCAACTTTATGTTTTTCCTTAAATCGCCTACTTGCAATTCCTTCATACTCAATTCTGCCTGCAATGCAATGATGAAGTGATGATTTCAAAGCAAGGAATAATTATCGGTGTTGTTATCCTATTCAAGTCCCAAGCACACTACAAGTACTCTACTTTTGGCACTGTGGGTCAATTCATTTTTATTGAGACCCGACTCAACTTGTCAGCTTAAGCCGGCCCTTGGGGGCTACATATTTGAGTTTCTACAAGTGATTATAAGTACCGGTTCAACTTGTCAGCTTAAGCCGGTCCTTGGGGCTACATATTTGGATTTTACAAGCAATTATATGCCGACCCTAAGAGGTTATGGATTGCAAGTAGTCATGGAGTCTCAAGTATAGTCAATGTCTTTACTTATACTTAAAACTCGGCGGCTACATACGTATATATGGAAGGAGAGTAATATCATACCTCATAACGCTCTTTCATGAGGTTCACTAAGCCGGCTTGAAACTCACGGCTGGTGTGAAGGCGGCTCAGGTACTCTGCGTGGATGTCGCTTGCACTGAAAGCAGCATAGCTCTCCAAATCCAGCCTGGTCTTGCCCATATCCAAAGAATGAGATTCGTCCTTGGCGCTGTGTTTGGCCAAGCTTGTGCCAGTAATGAGGACGTCCTCAGCAGTCTTGTCAAAGAGGAATTTCTTCAGCAAGATTGGCTGGGCTGGGCGGCTTAGGGCTTGGCGGGATAGCATCAGTGTTCATTGCATCAACGGCTGTGGTGTCGGCTTGTGGTGGCGGATCGTTAGCAAGATCTTCAGGATTTTCAATGGAAGCTTCTAAGACTATTGGTGCTTGCTTCTCCGGCTCCTTAACTGTGGGATCTTTGGAAGGCCCGCCCATCTTCAATTTCTTGCCTGCCTTGGCTATACCTCTAAAAGGAAGATATAAAGAGTATGAGCATGTAATCATAAAATATTGACCAACAGATGCAAATTCTTATCCCTAGGCAATTTTGAAGGCAGGCATCTGGGTCCCGGTAGAGTCGCCAGATGATGAATGAGATGTTCCCTGATAGTTTGTGTCGGAAGAGTTAAGTGGTTGACGAATGAGAGTCGCCTTTGGAAATGAAAGAGTTGGACTTAGAGGCACCTCGTGACGGCACTTGCGAGGAGCTAGAGTATTTGGTAAGCCGGGAACCAATTCTTCATTATCATCGCTCCAGGTCTTACGCTTGGCCTCGTGCTGTTGTTTCATAAAAATAAAGTCGGGATCCAATTAAGCATGAGGGTGAGAAAAATCTTACTTTTCGGATGACCTGCCGAGTTTTCTGTCTTGGCAAGGGCTCTGAGTCGGAGGAAATTATATTTACCTCTATGGCGTCCACGTGGCTATTCTCCGCATCATCCTGAGAGGAGTCAGCGTCAATAAGTTGCATAAAAAGAAAGCCAATAGAATCAAGTTCTAACTCCGACTCATGTTCAAGGGCAAATAAATCTTCAGCATCCTGCTTTTTTCCTTTGGTCTTTTTTGGAGCTCGAGTTTTTGATTTGGCCTTCTTGGCCAGCTTATCCTGCAGTTTCTTGTTCTAGAAGGGAGAGTCGGCCTGAAAACAAATGACAATAAGAAGTTGTGCAGTTTATGAGAAAATGATAAGTGAAGTAAAGAATAGCTTGAAATACTTACTTCGGGAGCTGGGTTGAGAGTGCGAAAGGGGTTTAGACCCGTCTTGCTGCAGCTTTCGAGGCTCTCCCCGAGTAATGACTTGGTCATTTCATTTATTTCCTGGTCTTCAAGATGTGTTGGATTGTACCTCTGAGGGTCCTTTACATCACATGTGTATTCGCACATTAAGCCGGTGCGGCGGCTCAAAGGCAAGACTCTCTAGGCGACCCAGCATCGGACCAGATCGACTCCAGTTAAGCCACTGGCAAATAAGGCCCTTATCCTTAAAAAATTAGGCGCATGTTTGGCTTGTTCTGCAATAGAGATCCGGTCGGGAAGTTGATGTCTAGGGCTGAGCCGGCAGGTTCGGAAACCCGGCAGAGGATTTTCACCCGTCGGAGAGGTGTCTTGGCAATAGAACCAAGTCTGATTCCAGTCCTTGGGGTGACTGGTAGTGTAGCTGCAGGAAAGACAACGTCCCTTCGCCTCTGGATTGAAATCCCACCGAGTTCAACGCTAGCCCCGTCTGTCATCTCAGTCTGGCGGTTCAAGTAATAATATTCTCTGAATAGGTCAATGTTGGGCTCCTCTTGAAGGTATACCTTGCAGAAGACTTGAAAGTTGTAGATGTTGGAAATAGAGTTGGGGCAGATATCTTGGGGGTGTAACTTATAAAAGTTCAGAACATCCCGAAAGAATTTTGACCCGGGTGGTGAGAAGCCACGAAAAAGGCGAGACTATGACCTCGCCTTCCTTAGGTTGATGGGGAACTTCAGTTCCTGGAACTCGCCAGTGGATGATGTTCTTTGCTGACAAAATGCCCATCTCAACATACTCCTTGAGAGTTTGCTCAGTGATAGTAGAGGCAACCCAATCACAAGAGGTGGTGGTTTTAGTTATTTTGATAGTGGAAGCATGAGAATACAGTGTGGCGGGTCAATGTTGTGATGAAGAACCGCCCAGTAATTACAAAATTCATGTTTAAGTCAGTCGTTCCCTGGCGGATTACAAGATCATGATGAAGTTGGTTACAGAGGTTGTCATTTAAGCCACCCAGACAGTGAATGGCGGGTCAGTTAACTATCACATCAAGGCAGTTGAGATTTTGCTAAGTGTGGGACAAACAGGTTCCGCAAGTTTGCAGTTGTGTTTACGGATCTACAGCAGCTCGAAAAGCAGAAGGAAATGGCTAAACCTAAAATATCATGGGGGAACCAGTGTGCTGGGGATTGAATTTCAGGAGGATAGAATGCATCTACGATTGGAAACAGATGCAAAAACTACTACCGCAAAACTTTAGTACTACTTTTGGATTGAACTAAGCATTGGTGGCATAAACTAAGACGAACTCGGATGAACACGATGACCACCGACGAACTAGGGCAACTTAATGCAGATTGGAAGTGAGGAGAGATGAGTACCTGGTGATGCTGATGAACAGCGAAGGGGCATCGTGGTTCTCTGGTTCATTTAGGTTGATGCAGCAGCCAAGTTGGTGCTGTTGGTGAAGGTCGACTGTGGCGGTCGGTGCGAGGAAGACGAAGGAGAGAGAGAGGGACGGCGGTAAAATTGAAAGAGGACCCCCCGTACTTATTTATAAGGGAAAAGTGAACAATAAAATGGCAGGCGCGGAAACCAAGGAGGCGCTATGATTATCTCAAGCGATGTGGGCGCCTCGATTCTCGAATGGCCAGTTAATGCAAAAGATCCATTATGAGGTCATGGATTTTTTATGAATTTACATCATATGACGTCATGGCGGGTTACAATGTTTTATTCAAGCTTAAGCTCTGGAGAGATGACTCGCCAACTGAAGCAGTGAAGATTGACATGAACAAGTACAAGTCAACCTAGGGCCTAATGTTGGGGATATAACCCCGAGGTATGACCCGCCCAGGAGGGGCCGGGTTACACCGTTGGCGGCTCAATGAAGAAGGCCCAAGTAAGCCCAGGAAGACAAGTGCAAAGATGGCGGCTCAAGAGGTGGGTCTGTTGGTGGCCTAAGACACGGACGTATGAATCGCCGTACGATGGCTTGCCTAATAAGGCAAGGCAACTAAGAAACCAGGTCGGTCACGTTCTGTGATCTGGCTCAACTGCTGTAAGCCTCGGGCCTCGACCTGTTGATAACCCACAAGTATAGGGGATCGCAACAGTTTTCGAGGGTAAAGTATTCAACCCAAATTTATTGATTCGACACAAGGGGAGCCAAAGAATATTCTCAAGTATTAGCAGCTGAGTTGTCAATTCAACCACACCTGGATAACTTAGTATCTGCAGCAAAGTATTTAGTAGCAAAGTAATATGATAGTATGGGTAACTATAACAAAAGTAACGGTAGCAAAAGTAATATTTTTGGTGTTTTGTAGTGATTGTAACAATAGCAACGGAAAAGTAAATAAGCGAAGAACAATATGTGAAAAGCTCGTAGGCATTGGATCGGTGATGGAGAATTATGCCGGATGCGGTTCATCATGTAACAGTCATAACATAGGGTGACACAGAACTAGCTCCAATTCATCAATGTAATGTAGGCATGTATTCCGAATATAGTCATACGTGCTTATGGAAAAGAACTTGCATGACATCTTTTGTCCTACCCTCCCGGGGCAGCGGGGTCCTAATGGAAACTAAGGGATATTAAGGCCTCCTTTTAATAGAGTACCGGAACAAAGCATTAGCACATAGTGAATACATGAACTCCTCAAACTATGGTCATCACCGGGAGTGGTCCCGATTATTGTCACTTCGGGGTTGCCGGATCATAACACATAGTAGGTGACTATAGACTTGCCAGATAGGATCAAGAACTCACATATATTCATGAAAACATAATAGGTTCAGATCTGAAATCATGGCACTCGGGCCCTAGTGACAAGCATTAAGCATAGCAAAGTCATAACAACATCAATCTCAGAACATAGTGGATACTAGGGATCAAACCCTAACAAAACTAACTCGATTACATGATAGATCTCATCCAACCCATCACCGTCCAGCAATCCTACGATGCAATTACTCACGCACGGTGGTGAGCATCATGAAATTGGTGATGGAGGATGGTTGATGATGACGACGGCGACGGATTCCCCTCTCTAGAGCCTCGAACGGACTCCAGATCAGCCCTCCCGAGAGGTTTTAGGGCTTGGCGGCGGCTCCGTATCGTAAAACGCGATGAATCCTTCTCTCTGTTTTTTCTCCCCGAAAGCAAATATATAGAGTTGGAGTTGAGGTCGGAGGAGCTCCAAGGGGCCCACGAGGTAGGGGGCGCGCCCTAGGGGGGAGGGCGCGCACCCCACCCTCGTGGCTAGGGTGTGGGCCCCTGGTCTTCATCTTTTGAAAGGATTTTTTATTATTTCCAAATAGACGTTCCATGGAGTTTCAGGTCATTCCGATAACTTTTGTTTCTGCACATAAATAACACCATGGAAAGTCTGCTGAAAACAGCGTCAGTCCGGGTTAGTTCCATTCAAATCATGCAAGTTAGAGTCCAAAACAAGGGCAAAAGTGTTTGGAAAAGTATATACGACGGAGACGTATCAACTCCCCCAAGCTTAAACCTTTGCTTGTCCTCAAGCAATTTAGTTGACAAACTGAAAGTGATAAAGAAAAACTTTTACAAACTCTGTTTGGTCTTGTTGTTGTAAATATGTAAAGCCAACATTCAAGTTTTCAGCAAAGATTATGACTAACCACATTCACAATAACTCTTAGGTCTCGTGTTTACTCATATCAATGGCATAATCAACTAGCGAGCCATAATAATAAATCTCGGATGACAACACTTTCTCAAAACAATAATAATATGATATAACAAGATGGTATCTCGCTAGCCCTTTCTGAGACCGCAAAACATAAATGCAGAGCACCTTTAAAGATCAAGGACTGACAAGACATTGTAATTCATGGTAAAAGAGATCCAGTCATAGTCATACCCAATATAAATTAACAGTAATGGATGCAAATGACAGCTGCGCTCTCCAGCTAGTGCTTTTTAATAAGAGGGTGATGACTCAACATAAAAGTAAATAGATAGGCCCTTCGCAGAGGGAAGCAGGGATTTGTAGAGGTGCCAGAGCTCGGTTTTGAAATAGAGATAAATAATATTTTGAGCGTCATACTTTCATTGTCAACATAGCAACCAAGAGATGGTGATATCTTCCATGCTACACACATTATAGGCGGTTCCCAAACAGAATGGAAAGTTTATACTCCCCTCCACCAACAAGCATCAATCCATGACTTGCTCGAAACAACGAGTGTCTCCAACTAGCAACAGTCCCAGGGGGAGTTTTGTTTGCAATTATTTTGATTTAGTTTGCATAAAGCATGGGACTGGGCATCCCGGTGACCAGCCATTTTCTCGTGAGTGAGGAGCGGAGTCCACTCCTCTTGAGAATAACCCGCCTAACATGGAAGATAAGGGCAGCCCTAGTTGATACATGAGCTATTCGAGCATACAAAACAGAATGTTTATTTGAAGGTTTAGAGTTTGGCACATACAAATTTACTTGGAACGGCAGGTAGATACCGCATATAGGAAGGTATAGTGGACTCATATGGCATAACTTTGGGGTTTAAGGGATTGGATGCACAAGCAGTATTCCCGCTTAGTACAAGTGAAGGCTAGCAAAAGACTGGAAAGCGACCAACTAGAGAGCGACAACAGTCATGAACATGCATTAAAATTAATAAACATTGGATGCAAGCATGAGTAGGATATAATCCACCATGAACATAAATATCGTGAAGGCTACGTTGATTTTGTTTCAACTACATGTGTGAACATGTGCCGAGTCAAGTCACTTAAATCATTCAAAGGAGGATACCACCCCACTATACCACATCACAACCATTTTGATAGCATGTTGGCATGCAAGGTAAACCATTATAACTCATAGCTAATCAAGCATGGCACGAGCAACTATGATCTCTAATTATCATTGCAAACATGTTTATTCATAATAGGCTGAATCAGGAACGATGAACTCATCATATTTACAAAAACAAGAGAGGTCGAGTTCATACCAGCTTCTCTCATCTCAGTCAGTCCATCATATATCGTCATAATTGGCTTTCACTTGCACGACCGAACGATGTGAATAATAATATGAGTGCACGTGCATTGGACTAAGCTGGAATCTGCGATCATTCAATAAACAGGAGAAGACAAGGGAATATGGGCTCCTTGTTAAATCAACAATAATGCATATAAGAGCCACTTCAACAATTTAATCATGGTCTTCTCCTATCGACCCCCAAAGAAAAGAAAAGAAATAAAAGCTATTTACATGGGAAAGCTCCCAACAAGCAAAAGAAGAACGGGAAATCTTTTTCGGTTTTCTTTTTAATTATTACTACTACAGCAAGAAAAGTAAACTAACTAAAAGCTACAACTAATTTTTTTGGTTTTTCTTAAAGTTTATCAAACACGCAAGAAGAAAGCAAGAAAAAGAAAATAAACTAGCATGGATATTACAGTGAAAGAGTATGACCACCGACATCTAGCAATGAGTGTGTGAACATAAATGTAATGTCGGTGGGAAATACGTACTCCCCCAAGATTAGGCTTTCGGCCTAAGTTGGTTCATTGCCAAGGATGGCCTGGCGGATACCCGTAGGTGTAGTTGGGGTCGTACTGAGATGAAGAGGACTCTGACTACCACTGGCTGGCAGTCATCTCCGGATCCCAAAAGTAATCAGACTGTCGTGGAGGCTCAAATTGTGGTTCCGGCTCCGGGGCTGGTGTAGGGTTCCGGTAGGCTTGAATGGCCGCCCACGGAACGAGATACAGACCTTCAGATAAATTAAACAAGGAAGGAGCAGGCAAGGTAATAGTCTCAGGGTGATGTTTATCAAAGAACAATTTGTCTTTAAGCTCCCCTTCCTTATTCTTAACAATAAAGTCATGCGCTAACATACTCTTATAATCTAAATAAACATTGGGCAGCAATTTTCCTTCTTTCTCATAGAGCCTAATAGGTATGTTATAATGCGCAGCTAGGCGTGAAGCATAAATACCTCCAAAGATGGGACCCTTAGTACGGTTCAGACTTAACCGTTTAGCAATAATACCGCCCATACTAACAGTGTTATCGGAATATAAACCATGGAGCAAAATGATAATATTAGGAACACTAAGGTTTCCACAGTTTCCGCGACCAATTAAGCAATGACTAGCAAATATAGCAAAGTAGTGTAAAACAGGAAAATGTATGCTAGTGATTCTTGCATCGAAAACCTTCCTGGTTTCCCCCACAGTAATGGTGTCAATAAACCCGTCCACATCTTTACGATGCAGTTCATCTAAGGTACCCTCGAAGGGTATTTTCCAAACCTTGCAAAATTCATCTAGTGACATCTTCTTAACAACATCATATAAATGAAACACTACTGAAGGAGGTGATTCCTTAGGAAAATAGTAGAAGTTTTGCACAAAAGTATTGGTGAGTAAGAGATACTGATGACGTTGGTCGCGGAGGAAGTCGGTGAGGCCAGCATTCTCAGCCAATGAATAGAAATCATCAAATCCCGGCTTTTCTCAAGAAATCATCGGAAGGCCATTCACACGGCCGGACCTCCGCGATGCGAGGCAATTTATTTGGGCCTCTGTGCTTCTTCATTTTGCTTTTCATTGGAGCTTCGGCTCGATGAGCCCCTCAAAAATCTCTTCATTATTTTCTGAAATATTCTGAAATTTTTAGTAACTTCAAACAAAAGTGAACCAAACTCAATAAAAATTGATAGCAACTACTCCTACAAGTGCCTAAAGACTATATCATGCATTAGAACTACTTGGAACCATATGAATTTGACATGCAAGCTCAAGAACATGGTCACCTAGGCAGCACAAATTTGCAATTAATAGAACACTAGAACAAAAACTAATTGGACCAATGGAGGAGTCACATACCAAGGAACAATCTCCCCAAGCAGTTTTGTGAGAGGTGCTTTGAGCAAGGAGATCAAAAATCACAACAAAATGAGCTAGAACTCGTGCTTGAGCTAGATATTGGTGTTTGTGGGAGGAAGAAGGAGTGTATGGATGCAGGAATAAGTGGAGGAGGGCCACCGTGGGCCCACGAGGCAGGGGGTGCGCCCTAGGGGGTAGGGCGCGCCCTCCACCCTCGTGGTCAGGTGCTTGCCCCTCCTGTTGTGTTCTCAGTGCCAGATATTCTCAAATATTCCAGAAAAAATCATATTCCATTTTCAGGGCATTTGGAGAACTTTTATTTTCGGGGTATTTTTGTATTGCACAGATAAATCAGAAAACAGACAGAAAAATACTATTTTTACTTTATTTCAACTAAATAACAGAAAGTAGAAAGAGGGTACAGAAGGTTGTGCCTTCTAGTTTCATCCATCTCATGCTCATCAAAAAGAATCCACTAACAAGGTTGATCAGGTCTTGTTAATAAACTCATTCCGAATAACATGGAACCGGAGAAATTTCGAATAACACTATGTTACCTCAACGGGGATATGCACATCCCCAATAATAAGAATATCATATTTCTTCTTGACAGTAGGAAGAGGAAATTCAAAACCTCCAAATATAATCGATGGAATTTTTCGAATAGAGTTGATACTGTGGACCTGAGGTTGTTTCCTCGGAAAGTGTACCGTATGCTCATTGCCATTAACATGAAAAGTGACATTGCCTTTGTTGCAATCATTAACAGCCCCTGCAGTATTCAAAAAAGGTCTTCCAAGAATAATAGACATACTATCGTCCTCGGGAATATCAAGAATAACAAAGTCCGTTAAAATAGTAACGTTTGCAACCACAACAGGCACGTCCTCACAAATACCGAGAGGTATAGCAGTTGATTTATCAGCCATTTGCAAAGATACTTTAGTAGGTGTCAACTTATTCAAATCAAGTCTACGATATAAAGAGAGAGGCATAACACTAACACCGGCTCCAAGATCACATAAAGCAGTTTTAACATAGTTTCTTTTAATGGAGCATGGTATAGTTGGTACTCCTGGATCTCCTAGTGTCTTTGGTATTCCACCCTTAAAAGTGTAATTAGCAAGCATGGTGGAAATCTCAGCTTCCGGTATCTTTCTTTTATTTGTAACAATATCTTTCATATACTTAGCATAAGGATTCATTTTGAGCATATCAGTTAATCGCATACGCAAAAAGATAGGTCTAATCATTTCAGCAAAGCGCTCAAAATCCTCATCATCCTTTTTCTTGGATGGTTTGGGAGGAAAAGGCATGGGTTTCTGAACCCAAGGTTCTCTTTGTTTACCATGTTTCCTAGCAACAAAGTCTCTTGTATCATAACGTTGATTCTTTGATTGTGGGTTATCAAGATCAACAGCAGGTTCAATTTCTACATCATTGTCATTACTAGGTTGAGCATCATCATGAACATCTTCATTAACATTTTCACTAGGTTCATGTTCATTACCAGATTGTGTTTCAGCATCAGAAATAGAGATATCATTTGGATTCTCAGGTGGTTCAGCAATAGGTTCACTAGAAGCATGCAAAGTCCTATCATTTTTTTTCTTCTTTTTAGAAGGACTACGTGCATCTATATTATTTCTCTGAGAATCTTATTCAATTCTCTTAGGGTGGCCTTCAGGATACAAAGGTTCCTGAGTCATTCTACCAGTTCTAGTAGCCACTCTAACAGCATAATCCTTTTTCTTACTATTCATTTCATTGAGCAAATCATTTTGAGCTTTAAGTACTTGTTCTACTTGACTGGTAACCATCGAAGCATGTTTACTAATGAGTTTAAGTTCACCTCTAACATTAGCCATATAATCACCCAAGTGTTCAATCATATAAGCATTTTGTTTTAATTGTCTACCAAAATAAGCATTGAAATCTTCTTGCTTAACCATAAAGTTATCAAACTCATCCAAGCATTGGCTAGCAATTTTAGTAGGAGTGATTTCAGCTTTATCATATCTAGAGAGAATTTACCTTTACTACCTGTCTCGGGTTATCAAGACCATGAGGTTCTTCAGTAGGTAATAGATTAAGATCATATGTTTCTTCAATAGGCGGTAAATTAAGACCATGTATTTCTTCAATAGGAGGTAAATTCTTAACATCTTCAGCTTTAATACCTTTTTCTTTCATAGATTTCTTTGCCTCTTGCATATCTTCAGGACTGAGAAATAGAACACCTCTCTTCTTCGGAGTTGGTTTAGGAATAGGCTCAGGAATTGGCTCAGGAGCTGGCTCAGGAAGTGTCCATTTATTTTCATTTGTCAACATATTATTCAATAGAATTTCAGCTTCATCCGGTGTTCTTTCCCTGAAAATAGAACCAGCACAACTATCCAGGTAATCTCTGGAAGCATCGGTTAGTCCATTATAAAAGATATCAAGTATTGCATTTTTGTTGAGAGGATGATCAGGCAAAGCATTAAGTAACTTGAGAAGCCTCCCCCAAGCTTGTGGGAGACTCTCTTCTTCAATTTGCACAAAGTTGTATATTTCCCTTAAAGCAGCTTGGTTCTTATGAGCGGGGAAATATTTAGCAGAGAAGTAATAAATCATATCCTGGGGACTACGCACACAACCAGGATCAAGAGAATTAAACCATATCTTAGCATCACCCTTTAATGAGAACGGAAATATTTTAAGGATATAAAAGTAGCGAGATCTCTCATCATTAGTGAACAGGGTGGCTATATTATTTAATTTAGTAAGATGTGCCACAATAGTTTCAGATTCATAGTCATGAAAAGGATCAGATTCAACCAAAGTAATTATAGTAGGATCAACAGAGAAGTCATAATCCTTATCGGTAACACAGATAGGTGAAGTTGCAAAAGCAGGATCAGGTCTCATTCTATCATTAAGAGATTGTTGCTTCCATTTAGCTAATAACCTCTTGAATTCATATCTATCTTTGCAAGCTAAAATAGCTGAAGAAGCTTCTTTATCAAAAACATAACCCTCAAGAATAACAGGCAAGTCTTCATCATCACTTTCATCAATATAATCAGTTTCAATAATTTCTTTCTCTCTAGCCCTAGCAATTTGTTCATCAAGAAATTCCCTAAGGGGCACAGTAGTATCAAGCATAGAAGTAGTTTCACCATAAGTATCATGCATAGCAGAAGTGGCATCATCAATAACATGCGACATATGAAAACGAATAGCAGAAGCAGGTTTAGGTGTCGCAAGCTTACTCAAAACAGAAGGTCAATCAAGTGCAGAGCAAGATGGTAGTTCCTTACCTCCCCTCGTAGTTGAGGGATAAATTGTTGTCTTAGCATCTTTCAAGTTCTTCATAGTGACCAGCAGATATAAATCCCAAGTGACTCAAAGAATAGAGCTATGCTCCCCGACAACTGCGCCAGAAAATAGTCTTGATAACCCACAAGTATAGGGGATCGCAACAGTTTTCGAGGGTAAAGTATTCAATCCAAATTTATTGATTCGACCCAAGGGGAGCCAAAGAATATTCTCAAGTATTAGCAGTTGAGTTGTCAATTCAACCGCACCTGGATAACTTAGTATCTGCAGCAAAGTATTTAGTAGCAAAGTAATATGATAGTAGTGGTAACTATAACAAAAGTAATGGTAGCAAAAGTAATGTTTTTGGTGTTTTGTAGTGATTGTAACAATAGCAACGGAAAAGTAAATAAGCGAAGAACAATATGTGAAAAGCTCGTAGGCATTGGATCGGTGATGGAGAATTATGCCGGATGCGGTTCATCATGTAACAGTCATAACATAGGGTGACACAGAACTAGCTCCAATTCATCAATGTAATGTAGGCATGTATTCCGAATATAGTCATACGTGCTTATGGAAAAGAACTTGCATGACATCTTTTGTCCTACCCTCCCGTGGCAGCGGGGTCCTAATGGTTACTAAGGGATATTAAGGCCTCCTTTTAATAGAGTACCGGAACAAAGCATTAGCACATAGTGAATACATGAACTCCTCAAACTATGGTCATCACCGGGAGTGGTCCCGATTATTGTCACTTCGGGGTTGCCGGATCATAACACATAGTAGGTGACTATAGACTTGCCAGATAGGATCAAGAACTCACATATATTCATGAAAACATAATAGGTTCAGATCTGAAATCATGGCACTCGGGCCCTAGTGACAAGCATTAAGCATAGCAAAGTCATAGCAACATCAATCTCAGAACATAGTGGATACTAGGGATCAAACCCTAACAAAACTAACTCGATTAAATGATAGATCTCATCCAACCCATCACCGTCCAGCAAGCCTACGATGGAATTACTCACGCACGGCGGTGAGCATCATGAAATTGGTGATGGAGGATGGTTGATGATGACGACGGCGACAGATTCCCCTCTCCGGAGCCTCGAACGGACTCCAGATCAGCCCTCCTGAGAGGTTTTAGGGCTTGGCAGCGGCTCTGTATCGTAAAACACGATGAATCCTTCTCTCTGATTTTTTTCTCCCCGAAAGCAAATATATAGAGTTGCAATTGAGGTCGGAGGAGCTCCGGGGGGCCCACGAGGTAGGGGGCGCGCCCCCACCCTCGTGGCTAGGGTGTAGGCCCCCTGGTCTTCATCTTTTGCAAGGATTTTTTATTATTTCCAAATAGACGTTCCGTGGAGTTTCAGGTCATTCCGATAACTTTTGTTTCTGCACATAAATAACACCATGGAAAGTCTGCTGAAAACAGCGTCAGTCCGGGTTAGTTCCATTCAAATCATGCAAGTTAGAGCCCAAAACAAGGGCAAAAGTGTTTGGAAAAGTAGATACGACGGAGACGTATCACCTGTGCATATAAAGGCGGGACTCGGTGGCGGTTTAACTCAAGAAACAATTGATCAATAGCTAGGTCAAGCGTAATCGCTCCCTTGTAATCGATACTCAAGCAATAGTCGGCGATAGCAGGAGTAGGCTTTTACCTCGTTGAGAGGGGCCGAACCTGGGTAAATCCTTTGTGTCCTTTGTCCCATTCAACCCCTTCGATCTAACCTATGTTGCGATGGCTCCACACCTAAGTCCTTTCACAAGGGCATCTGTCGTGACAAAACCACGACAGTATGCACTCTTACATCGAATCGCATACAGTCGAGGAAAAGTAAATGCGTGTGATTGTCTACTTCTATGATCGTGAACTTTTCGTGATGGGTCGCACATCGCAAACGTAGCACCATAGAATACACCGGCTGCAATGGTAATGCGAGCACAAACGAGTTGCAAGGATGAAGCATTTTGGATATTCGAGATATCAGAAACTGTTTTATAAGGACAACTGTATGCATCAAGGCTCCCTATCCCCAATGGTTTTTGGGTCGTATGGGAAGGACCCACTATCGCAGTCACTCACTTGGCGACGATTCCAAATGCCATCGCGTAAAGGGGTTAAAAACCGTTTGTATAGCACCTCATTGTACCAGTGTTAGCTAGGACCTACTACCCTCTCTAAGGTAAAATAGCATAAAACAAGATAGCCCCTGACACTCCATTATGGAGAATGGAGATTATCCTATCTCTAATTCATGCGCTTCACGCAATGTTGCTTCCAAGTAGCTCCCTATGATTCTTCATAAAAAAATTCCATTCTTTGATTGTCATGTCTTCATCGGTTTGAGAAATCTTGTATGAACAGCGATCAAGCCTAGGTGGACTTGGCCATAAGGTAATAACATCAAGGTGGCCTTTCGGCAACATCAGATGAGGCACACAATCCTTCGGGGTTTTCTGTTGAAAAACATAATAATAACGTTAGCAATGTAGTTTAGCTTTAGAAGATTGTATGCAAAAGATGCATTGATGTCATAATAGTAAAAAAAAGCTTACCATGCCATCTACATGGATGTTACCGTAGTTCAACATGTGCACTAGTGGCATGTATTGACCATAATGTGCAGGAGTTTCATAATTGATATCATAATTCTCAACATCAATAATAAGTGAGATAAGATGATCTTTCTCCTCATAAGTTAATTCAGAGCCATCAGTGTAGTAGGTTTTGTCTACTATCTTTCGTACATTTTTTTGAAGAATGGAAATAAGCTGTCAAATATTTCGAAATAAACAATATACATTACTTAATAAATATGCTTGATAAACTCACATAGAGGTAGAAGTGGAGGCATATAAACATCGACCCAAATGTCGATATTATCTTCGTCCATACTATCTTCATCGATATTATCTTCGCCAGTGTCATCTTCAGGATCACCAAGATCGAAGGTGACATGCATACACCCCTGAAAACCATACGCCTTGCATAGTGATTCCCAATTCGAGCAACCGAAATGGGAGTAGGTCACCGCATTGTATAGCTTTACGGAAAAAAGCATAACCATGATGGGTCCTGAGGTTAACTCTCTTTGTCTCCATATTCTCATGATCTTCGAAATTCAGCTTCTCCAAGACATAGTGTCTTGCATGGCAGGGGTGCACTAGTCGAATTGTAGAAGACGGAAATTACACGTTGAAGAAGTAGAAGTCGTGCTTAATTATGAAAAAAGACTTGTCGTCGTTGCGCACCATTTCAACATCGAACGTCTCGTCGAGCTTAATACTGAAGCGCCGACCATCTTGTATGTGAGGCCTGTCGCATAGATCCCATTCGTCGCCGCAGTAGTCGCACTCCGGGATCTTATTGTCATCATCAAACATTTCCTATGTTCATAATGTTGGGGAACGTAGCAGAAACTCAAAATTTTCTACGCATCACCAAGATCAATCTATGGAGTAATCTAGCAACGAGGGGAAGGGGAGTGCATCTACATACCCTTGTAGATCGCGAGCGGAAGCGTTCAAGAGAACGGGGTTGATGGAGTCGTACTCGTCGTGATCCAAATCACCGATGATCCTAGCGCCGAACGGACGGCACCTCCGCGTTCAACACACGTACGGAGCAGCGACGTCTCCTCCTTCTTGATCCAGCAAGGGGGGAGGAGAGGTTGATGGAGATCCAGCAGCACGACGGCGTGGTAGTGGAAGTAGCGGGGATCCCGGTAGGGCTTCGCCAAGCACTAACGGGAGGGAGAGGTGTCACGGGAGGGAAAGGGAGGCGCCAGGGGCTAGGATTGCTGCTGCCCTCCCTCCCCCCACTATATATAGGGCCAAGGGAGAGGGGGGCGCAGCCTTGGCCCTTCCTCCAAGGAAGGGTGCGGCCAGGGAGGAGTCCTTCCTCCCCAAGGCACCTCGGAGGTGCCTTCCCCCTTTAGGACTCTCCCTTTTTTCTTATCTCTTGGCGCATGGGCCTCTTGGGGCTGGTGCCCGTGGCCCATATAGGCCAAGGCGCACCCCCTACAGCCCATGTGGCCCCCCGGGGCTGGTGGGCCCCCTTGGTGGACCCCCGGACCCCTTTCGGCACTCCCGGTACAATATCGATAAAGTGCGAAACTTTTCCGGCGACCAAAATAAGACTTCCCATATATAAATCTTTACCTCCGGACCATTCCGGACTCCTCGTGACGTCCGGGATCTCATCCGGGACTCCGAACAACTTTTGGGTTACCGCATACTAATATCTCTATAACCCTAGCGTCACCGAACCTTAAGTGTGTAGACCCTACGGGTTCGGGAGACACGCAGACATGACCGAGACGACTCTCCGGTCAATAACCAACAGCGGGATCTGGATACCCATGTTGGCTCCCACATGCTCCTCGATGATCTCATCGGATGAACCACGATGTTGAGGATTCAATCAATCCCGTATACAATTCCCTTTGTCTATCGGTATGTTACTTGCCCGAGATTCGATCGTCGGTATCCCGATACCTTGTTCAATCTAGTTACCGGCAAGTCTCTTTACTCGTTCCGTAACACATCATCCCGTGATCAACTCCTTGGTCACATTGTGCACATTATGATGATGTCCTACCGAGTGGGCCCAGAGATACCTCTCCGTTTACACGGAGTGACGAATCCCAGTCTCGATTCGTGCCAACCCAACAGACACTTTCGGAGATACCTGTAGTGCACCTTTATAGCCACCCAGTTACGTTGTGACGTTTGGTACACCCAAAGCATTCCTACGGTATCCGGGAGTTGCACAATCTCATGGTCTAAGGAAATGATACTTGACATTAGAAAAGCTCTTAGCAAACGAACTACACGATCTTGTGCTAGGCTTAGGATTGGGTCTTGTCCATCACATCATTCTCCTAATGATGTGATCCCGTTATCAACGACATCCAATGTCCATGGTCAGGAAACCGTAACCATCTATTGATCAACGAGCTAGTCAACTAGAGGCTTACTAGGGACATGGTGTTGTCTATGTATCCACACATGTATCTGAGTTTCCTATCAATACAATTCTAGCATGGATAATAAACGATTATCATGAATAAGGAAATATAATAATAACCAATTTATTATTGCCTCTAGGGCATATTTCCAACAGTCTCCCACTTGCACTAGAGTCAATAATCTAGTTCACATCACCATGTGATTAACACTCACTGGTCACATCACCATGTGACCAACATCTAAAGAGTTTACTAGAGTCAACAATCTAGTTCACATCACTATGTGATTAACACTCAATGTGTTCTGGTTTGATCATGTTATGCTTGTGAGAGAGGTTATTAGTCAACGGGTCTGAACCTTTCAGAACCGTGTGCTTTACGAATATCTATGTCATCTTGTGGATGCTACCACGCGCTATTTGGAGCCATTTCAAATAATTGCTCTACTATACGAATCCGGTTTACTACTCAGAGTCATCCGGATTAGTGTCAAGGTTCGCATCGATGTAACCCTTTACGACGAACTCCCTTTTCACCTCCATAATCGAGAAAATTCCTTAGTCCACTAGGTACTAAGGATAAGCTCGACCGCTGTCATGTGATCCATTCCCGGATCGCTATTGTACCCCTTGACCAACTCATGGCAAGGCACACTTCATGTGCGGTACACAGCATATCATACTGTAGAGCCTACGTCTAAAGCATAGGGGACGACCTTCGTCCTTTCTCTCTCTTCTGCTGTCGTCAGGTCTTGAGTCTTACTCAATACTCACACCTTGTAACACAGCCAAGAACTCCTTCTTTGCTGATCTATTTTGAACTCTTTCAAAATCATGTCAAGGTGTGCGTTCTTTGAAAGTATCATCAGGCGTCTTGATCTATCTCTATAGATCTTGATGCCCAATACGTAAGCAGCTTTATCCAGGTCTTCCTTTGAAAACTCCTTTCAAACAAGCCTTTATGCTTTCTAGAAATTTTACATCATTTCGGATCAACAATATGTCATCCACATATACTTATCAGAAATGTTGTAGCGCTCCCACTCACTTTATTGTAAATACAAGTTTCTAACAAACTTTGTATAAACCCAAAAACTTTGATCACTCCATCAAAGCGTATATTCTGACTCCGAGATGCTTGCTCTAGTCCATGGAAGGATCGCTGGAGCTAGCATATCTTTTAGCATCCTTAGGATCGACAAAACCTTTCTGATTGTATCACATACAACCTTTCCTTACGAAAACTGGTAAGGAAACTTGTTTTGACATCCATCTGCCAGATTTCATAAATGCAGCTAATGCTAACATGATTCCGACGGACTTAAGCATCGCTACGGATGAGAAACTCTCATCATAGTCAACTCCTTGAACTTGTGGAAATACTCTTTGCCACAAGTCGAGCTTCATAGACGGTAACATTACCGTCCACGTCCGTCTTCTTCTCAAAGATTCATTTATCTCGGATTTCATGGCTTCTAACCATTTGTCGGAATATGGGCCCACCATCGCTTCTCCATAGCTCGTAGGTTCAGTATTGTCCAACAACATGATATCTCAGACAGGATCACGTACCACTCTGAAGTAGCACGCATCCTCGTCGTCCTACGAGGTTTGGTAGTGACTTGATCCGAAGTTTCATGATCACTATCATAAGCTTCCACTTCAATTGGTGTAGGTGCCACAGGAACAACTTCCTGTGCCCTGCTACACACTAGTTGAAGCGATGGTTCAATAACCTTATCAAGTCTCCACCATCCTCCCACTCAATTCTTTCGAGAGAAACTTTTCCTCGAGAAAGGACTCGTTTCTAGAAGCAATTACTTTTGCTTCCAGATCTGAAATGGGAGGTATACCCAACTGTTTTGGGTATTCTATGAAGATGCATTTATCCGCTTTGGGTTCGAGCTTATCAGCCTGAAACTTTTTTACATAAGCGTCGCAGCCCCAAACTTTTAAGAAACGATAACTTAGGTTTCTCTAAACGGTGTCGTCTCAACGGAATTGCGTGGTGCCCCTTTTAAAGTGAATGCGGTTGTCTCTAATGCCTAACCCATAAACGATAGTGGTAATTCGATAAGAGACATCATGGTATGCACCATATCCTATAGGGTGCAGTTATGATGTTCGGACACACCATCACACTATGGTGTTCCAGGCGGTATTAATTGTGAAACACCTTCCACAATGTCTTAATTGTGTGCCAAACTCATAACTCAGATATCTATGATCATATCATAGACATTTTATCCTCTTGTCACGACGATCTTCAACTTCACTCTGAAATTACTTGAACCTTTCAATAATTCAGACTTGTGTTTCATCAAGTAAATACACTCAGCATCTACTCAAATCATCTGTGAAGTAAGAACATAACGATATCCACTGCATGCCTCAGCACTCATTGGACTGCATACATCAAAATGTATTACTTCCAACAAGTTGCTTTCTTGTTCCATCTTACTGAAAACAAGGCCTTTCAGTCATCTTGCCCATGTGGTATGATTTGCATGTCTCAAGTGATTCAAAATCAAGTAAGTCCAAACGATCCATCTGCATGGAGCTTCTTCATGCATATATACCAATAGACATGGTTCGCATGTCTCAATCTTTTCAAAAACGAGCGAGTCCAAAGATCCATCTACATGGAGCTTCTTCATGCGTTTTATACCAATATGACTCAAGTGGCAGTGCCACAAGTAGGTGGTACTATCATTACTATCTTATATCTTTGGCATGAACATGTGTATCACTACGATCGAGATTCATTTTAGGTGCAAGACCATTGAAGGTATTATTCAAATAAACAGAGTAACCATTATTCTCCTTAAATGAATAACTGTATTGCGATAAACATAATCTAATCATGCTCAACGCAAACACCAAATCTCGATGGTAGAGGGAGCATGCGATGCTTGATCACATCAACCTTGGAAACACTTCCAACGCACATCGTCATCTCACCTTTATCCAGTCTCCATTTATTCCGCAGCTTTTATTTCGAGTTACTAACACTTAGCAACCGAACCGGTATCTAATACCCTGGTGCTGCTAGGAGTACTAGTAAAGTACACATTCATATAATGTATATCCAATATACTTCTGTCGACCTTGCCTGCCTTCTCATCTACCAAGTATCTAGGGTAGTACTGCTTCAGTGACCGTTCCTCTCATTATAGAAGCACTTAGTCTCGGGTTTGGGTTCAACCTTGGGATTCTTCACTAGAGCAGCAAATGACTTGCTGTTTCATGAAGTATCCCTTTTTGCCCTTGCCCTTCTTAAACTAGTGGTTTTACTAACCATCAACAATTGATGCTCCTTCTTGATTTCTACTTTCGCTGTGTCAAACATCGCGAATAGCTCAAGGATCATCATATCTATCCCTGATATGTTATAGTTCATCACGAAGCTCTAATAGCTTGGTGGTAGTGACTATGGAGAACCATCACTATCTCATCTGGAAGATTAACTCCCACTCGATTCAAGCGATTGTGGCACTCAGACAATCTGAGCACATGCTCAACGATTGAGCTTTTCTCCCTTTGTCTGCAGGCTTAAGAAACTTGTCAGAGGTCTCATACCCCTTGACGTGGGCACTAGTCTGAAATCCTAATTTCAGTCTTCGGAACATCTCATATGTTCTGCGACGTTTCAAAACCGTCTTTGGTGCCACAATTCTAAACCGTTAGCATTACTTACTGAACTATCACGTAGTCATCAAAACGTGTATGTCAGATGTTCCGCAACATCTACAGACGACGCTGAGGTTCAGCACACTGAGCGGTGCATTAAGGACATAAGCCTTCTGTGCAGCAATGAGGACAATCCTCAGTTTACGGACCCAGTCCGCATAATTGCTACTACCAACTTTCAACTAAATTTTCTCTAGGAACATATCTTAAACAGTAGAACTAAAGCGTATGACATAATTTGCAAAGACCTTTTTGACTATGTTCATGATAATGAAGTTCATCTGATTATGAATGAACTCCCACTCAGATAGACATCCCTCTAGTCATCTAAGTGATACATGATCCGAGTCAAACTAGGCCGTGTCCGATCATCACGTGAGACGGACTAGTCATCATCGGTGAACATCTCCATGTTGATCGTATCTGCTATACGACTCATGTTCGACCTTTCGGTCTCTTGTGTTCCGAGGCCATGTCTGTACATGCTAGGCTCGTCAAGTCAACCTAAGTGTTTCGCATGTGTTCCGAGGCCATGTCTGTACATGCTAGGCTCATCAACACCCGTTGTATTCGAACGTTAGAATCTATCACACCCGATCATCACGTGGTGCTTCGAAACAACGAACCTTCGCAATGGTGCACAGTTAGGGGGAACACTTCTCTTGAAATTTTAGTGAGGGATCATCTTATTTATGCTACCGTCGTTCTCAGCAAATAAGATGCATAACATGATAAACATCACATGCAATCAAATAGTGACATGATATGGCCAATATCATTTTGCTCCTTTGATCTCCATCTTCGGGGCACCATGATCATCTTTGTCACCGGCATGACACCATGATCTCCATCATTGTGTCTTCATGAAGTTGTCACGCCAACGATTACTTCTACTTCTATGGCTAACGCGCTTAGCAATAAAGTAAAGTAATTTACATGGCGTTATTCAATGACACGCAGGTCATACAAAAAATAAAGACAACTCCTATGGCTCCTGCCGGTTGTCATACTCATCGACATGCAAGTCGTGATTCCTATTACAAGAATATGATCAATCTCATACATCACATATATCATTCATCACATCTTCTGGCCATATCACATCACATAGCACATGCTGCAAAAACAAGTTAGACGTCCTCTAATTGTTGTTGCAAGTTTTTTTACGTGGCTTGTATAGGTGTCTAGCAAGAACGTTTCTTACCTACGTAAAACCACAACGTGATATGCCAATTTCTATTTACCCTTCATAAGGACCCTTTTCATCGAATCCGTTCCAACTAAAGTGGGAGAGACAGACACCCGCTAGCCACCTTATGCAACTAGTGCATGTCAGTCGGTGGAACCTGTCTCACGTAAGCGTACGTGTAAGGTCGGTCCGGGCCGCTTCATCCCACAATGCCGCCGAAACAAGATAAGACTAGTAGCGGCAAGAATAAATGGCAACATCTACGCCCACAACTACTTTGTGTTCTACTCGTGCATAGAAACTACACATAGACCTAGCTCATGATGCCACTGTTGGGGAACGTAGTAGAAATTCAAAATTTTCTACGCATCACCAAGATCAATCTATGGAGTAATCTAGCAACGAGGGGAAGGGGAGTGCATCTACATACCCTTGTAGATCGCGAGCGGAAGCGTTCAAGAGAACGGGGTTGATGGAGTCGTACTCGTCGTGATCCAAATCACCGATGATCCTAGCGCCGAACGGACGGCACCTCCCGTTCAACACACGTACGGAGCAGCGACGTCTCCTCCTTCTTGATCCAGCAAGGGGGGAGGAGAGGTTGATGGAGATCCAGCAGCACGACGGCGTGGTAGTGGAAGTAGCGGGGATCCCGGTAGGGCTTCGCCAAGCACTAACGGGACGGAGAGGTGTCACGGGAGGGAGAGGGAGGCGCCAGGGGCTAGGATTGCTGCTGCCCTCCCTCCCCCCCCCCCCACTATATATAGGGCCAAGGGAGAGGGGGGGCGCAGCCTTGGCCCTTCCTCCAAGGAAGGGTGCGGCCAGGGAGGAGTCCTTCCTCCCCAAGGCACCTCGGAGGTGCCTTCCCCCTTTAGGACTCTCCCTTTTTTCTTATCTCTTGGCGCATGGGCCTCTTGGGGCTGGTGCCCTTGGCCCATATAGGCCAAGGCGCACCCCCTACAGCCCATGTGGTCCCCCGGGGCTGGTGGGCCCCCTTGGTGGACCCCCGGACCCCTTTCGGCACTCCCGGTACAATACCGATAAAGTGCGAAACTTTTCCGGCGACCAAAATAAGACTTCCCATATATAAATCTTTACCTCCGGACCATTCCGGAACTCCTCGTGACGTCCGGGATCTCATCCGGGACTCCGAACAACTTTTGGGTTACCGCATACTAATATCTCTATAACCCTAGCGTCACCGAACCTTAAGTGTGTAGACCCTACGGCTTCGGGAGACACGCAGACATGACCGAGACGACTCTCCGGTCAATAACCAACAGCGGGATCTGGATACCCATGTTGGCTCCCACATGCTCCTCGATGATCTCATCGGATGAACCACGATGTTGAGGATTCAATCAATCCCGTATACAATTCCCTTTGTCTATCGGTATGTTACTTGCCCGAGATTCGATCGTCGGTATCCCGATACCTTGTTCAATCTAGTTACCGGCAAGTCTCTTTACTCGTTCCGTAACACATCATCCCGTGATCAACTCCTTGGTCACATTGTGCACATTATGATGATGTCCTACCGAGTGGGCCCAGAGATACCTCTCCGTTTACACGGAGTGACAAATCCCATTCTCGATTCGTGCCAACCCAACAGACACTTTCAGAGATACCTGTAGTGCACCTTTAGAGCAACTAGTTACGTTGTGACGTTTGGTACACCCAAAGCATTCCTACGGTATCCGGGAGTTGCACAATCTCATGGTCTAAGGAAATGATACTTGACATTAGAAAAGCTCTTAGCAAACGAACTACACGATCTTGTGCTAGGCTTAGGATTGGGTCTTGTCCATCACATCATTCTCCTAATGATGTGATCCCGTTATCAACGACATCCAATGTCCATGGTCAGGAAACCGTAACCATCTATTGATCAACGAGCTAGTCAACTAGAGGCTTACTAGGGACATGGTGTTGTCTATGTATCCACACATGTATCTGAGTTTCCTATCAATACAATTCTAGCATGGATAATAAACGATTATCATGAATAAGGAAATATAATAATAACCAATTTATTATTGCCTCTAGGGCATATTTCCAACACATAACTCAAAGATTAAACTTATGAATTTCAATATATGTACTACAAAAACTAAATTCGATCATTACTATTCATCACAGTTGACTTTCAGTATATCGAGTCTTCATTGAAAACTCTCATCTCATGTGGTGTATATGGTGGGCACTCTCTCTGATATATTCGACCGTCGGTGATGGTCGCTCCTCCCATCGTCCCCGAGTGCATTACACCAAATTGTTTAGCACATGGGAACGAAGGAGAAGTGACCCCCACGACAACAGTCAGGATTCTTCATCTCTGATATTTGCGACCGTCGGTGATGGTCATTCTTATCTTCCTTTCCGTGCATTACCAAAAGGTGTATCACAAGAAAGAACAGGAAGAACGAACCCACGACAATAGTCGACATTCTTATTCTCTCATATATGGTGGACACTCCCTCGCTGTTTTTTTTACTGTCATGTATGAAGCCCCAACGGACTTAAAGTCAACCCAAAATGTCGTTTAATGCTCTTTTCGGCAAATCAAAGGCACTCGATATTTCCTACATTCTAGCACAAGCCATGCCAAAATTCACGGAAAAATCCAGCATGACCTTTGCTAAAAAGGACATATCGAGCCCCTGAAATTCGCCGGAACGGAAATTAATCAACACTCCGGCAAAACATAGGCCACTCGGAGGTGTTCCCTGCAAACATAGGACACTTGGGTAAGCACATATCATATTTGACCAACACTAGCTAGTACACAACACTAGATATACATGTTTACTTACTATAGACGATGGCTGTCGAGGATGCGGGTGTCGTCGGTGATCTTCTGGGCGTCGTCGACCGGCTCGTCGTTGATACCCTATGCCACACACGAGCATTCAAACTTGGCGCTCATTCACAATGGTTTAACATAGAAACTAGGTCTATCTCTCTCTCTCTCTCTCTCTCTCTCTCTCTCTCTAAATTTAGCAATATGAGATTGACATAACTAAATACCCTAGTTCTACTCTATTCAACACTTACTAAAAATTTCTATTACTATAATTGCTATACTTCAATTTTCTTACAACAAACTTCGATTACTAAATGTGATACCTAAAAATTTCTCATATAGCATTCCAGTACATTTATATATTGAAAATTTTCTACACATAAAAATTACTATTACTTAAATTTTTTAGTAAAAAATTCTATTACTATAATTTATTTTCTATTCTATTACTAGTTATAATCTCTACCAACTAAGTGTCCAATACATGTTTCTACCAACTAATTTTTTAACTAATTAAGTAAACTAGAAAGTATAAAGTATTAAGTTAACTAATTTCTGTTCCTATTTTTTTACTAAAAATTCAAAAACAGATGGAGGTGAAGGGAGGAGCAGGGAGGGATTGATACGTCTCCAATGTATCTACTTTTCCTAACGCTTTTCCTCTTGTTTTGGACTCTAATTTGCATGATTTGAATGAAACTAACCCCGGACTGACGTTGTTTTCAGCAGAACTACCATGGTGTTGTTTTGTGCAGAAATAAAAGTTCTCGGAATGGAACGAAACTTTGCGAGGAATTTTTATATGATAAATAAGAATTTCTAGAGCCAAGACCTACCGTAGAGGGGCTCCTGGGTGGGCACAACCCACCAGGGTGCGCCCTCCTCTCCTGGCATGCCCAGGTGGGTTGTCCCCACCTGGTGGCCCCGCAGACCCTGAAACCGACATAATGAAATCATATTTTTCCAGAAAAAAAGGGCAAAAGAATTATCGCGATCCACGAGACGGAGCCGCAGTCACCTCTTGTTCTTCATCGAGAGGCCAGATCTGGAGTCCGTTTGGGGCTCCGGAGAGGGGGGTCTTCGTTCTTCGTCACCAACCCTTCTCCATCGCCAATTCCATGATGCTCCCCACTGGGAGTGAGTAATCCCTTTGTAGGTTCGCTGGTCGGTGAGGAGTTGGATGAGATTCATCATGTAATCGAGTTAGTTTTGTTAGGGCTTGATCCCTAGTATCCACTATGTTCTAAGATTGATGTTGCTATGACTTTGCCATGCTTAATGCTTGTCACTTTGGGCCCGGGTGCCATGAACTCGGATCTGAACCGTTTATGTTATCATAATTATATCCATGTTTTAGATCCGATCTTGCAAGTTATAGTCACCTTGTACGTGTTATGATCCGGTAACCCCGGAGTGACAGAAACCAGGACTTCTTCCGGTGATGACCGTAGTTTGAGGAGTTCATGTATTCACTATGTGTTAATGCTTTGTTCCGTTCTCTATTAAAAGGAGGCCTTAATATCCGTTAGTTTCCAATATGGACCCCGCTGCCACGGGAGAGTAGGACAAAAGATGTCATGCAAGTTCTTTCCATAAGCACGTATGACTATTTACGGAATACATGCCTACATTATATTGACGAACTGGAGCTAGTGTCGTATCGCCCTAGGTTATAACTGTCTCATGATGAATATCATCCAACAAGTCACCGATCCAATGCCTATGAATTTATCTTATATTGTTTCTGCTAAGTTACTACTGGTATCATCACTGTTACGTACAATTGCTACAAAATTACTGCTATCACTGTTACCGTTACCATTGCTACTGTTACTATTATCAAAACTATCAAACTACTTTGCTACTGATCACTTTGCTGCAGATAATTAATCTCCAAGTGTGGTTGAATTGACAATATAGCTGCTAATACCTTCAAATATTCTTTGGCTCCCCTTGTGTCGAATCTATTAATTTGGGTTGAATACTCTACCCTCGAAAACTATTGCGGTCCCCTATACTTGTGGGTTATCAAGACCTTTTTCTGGCACCGTTGCCGGGCAGCATAGCTATATTTGTTGAGTCACTTGGGATTATTATCAATTTATCACTATGAAGAATTTGAAGGATCCTAAGACTAAGATATTTCCCTCAAGGACGAGGGGAGGTAAGGAACTGCCATCCAGTTCTGCTTTAGATTCACCTTCTGTTATGAATAAACTTGCAACACCACCACATGCTATCAATTCTAATATGTCACAAGTTATTTATGATGCTACTTCTGCTATGGATAATGCTTATGATGATGCTAGTACCTTGCTTGATAATGATGATGTGCCACGTGGTGATTTTCTTGAGTAATACAACATGATGTTGTTGAATCTGATGATGAGCTTGAAACTGAATCTCCTGAAACATCTGCTAGAACTAGCCTTCCTAGATATGAACTGCCTAAGGTAGCGGCAGGTTATGTTATGAATGAGGAGACAACTAGAGACATTCTTGCTTGTAAGGATAGACATGATCTAGAGAAATTATTATGCAAGTATAAAGAAAAATCTCTGAATGCTAGAATGAAATGTGATCCTAAGTTTGCTACTTCACCTATCTTTATTGATGATAAGGATTATGAATTCTCTGTCGACCCAGAGTTGATTACTTTGGTTGAATCTGATCCTTTCCATGGTTACGAAACTGAAACTGTTGTGGCACATCTTACTAAGTTGAATGACATAGCCACCCTTTTTACTCATGATGAGAAGACTCGCCATTACTTTATTCTCAAATTATTTCCGTTCTCATTAAAGGGTGATGCTAAAGCTTGGTACAATACTCTTGCTCCTAGTGGTGTGCGTAGTCCCCAGGATATGTTTTATTACTTCTCTGAAAAATATGTTCCTACTCATAAGAAACAAGTTGCCTTACAGGAAATATTTAACTTTGTGCAAACTAAAGAAGAGAGTCTCCCACAAGCTTGGGGGAGGCTTTGCCAGTTACTTCATGCTTTGCCTGATCATCCTCTTAAGAAAAATGAAATACTTGATATCTTCTATAATGGACTAACCGATGCTTCTAGGGACTTCCTAGATAGTTGTGCTGGTTGTGTTTTCAGGGAACGAACTGTTGGACAAGCTGAAAAATTATTGAATAACATATTGAGAAATTATGATGATTGGACTCTTCCTGAACCACTGCCTAAACCCACTCCGAAGAAGAGAGGTATATTATATCTCAGTCCTGAAGATATGCAAGAGGCAAAGAAATCTATGAAGGAGAAAGGTATTAAAGCTGAGGATGTTAAAAATTTACCTCCTTTTGAAGAAATACGTGGGCTTAATACACCACCAATGCCTAAGGTGGTAGAGGTAAATTCTTTAATGAAATTCAATGATAATGACAATCCTCACAATATGCACCCTAGCCAATGCATTTATGAGTTTGAAAACTATATTAGAAAACAAGATCACTTCAATGCAAATGTTATGAAACAATTGAAATATAATTCTGATATGATTGCTCGCTTGAGTGACCTGTTATTTAGAATTTCAAATGATGTTAGAGGTGTTGGAAAACATGCTTCTATGCTTCAAACTTAGTTAGAACAAGTTGCTAAATCACAAAGAGAATTACTTGATGAGATGAATAATAATATGCATGACTTTGCTATTAGAGTTGCAACTAGAGGAGGTAAAATGACTCAGGAACCACTTTATCCTGAGGGACACCCAAAAAGTATTGAACAAGATTCACAAAGAGTAAACACTAATGCACCTAGTCCTTCTTTAAAGAAAAAGAAAAAGAAAAATGGTAGGACCTTGCATACTTCTAGTGAACCTGAAACAGAAAAACCTCCTGATAATGATAATGAAACTTCTATCTCTCATGCTGAAACTCAATCAGGTAATGAACACTCACCTAGTGATAATGAAAAAGATAATGATGAGGTTCATGTAGACTCTCAACCAAGTAATGAAAAAGAACCAGATAATGATGTTGAGATAGAACCACCTGTTGATCTTGATAACCCACAACCTAAGAATAAAAGATATGATAAAAGAGACTTCATTGCTAGAAAACACGGTAAAGAAAGAGAACCGTGGGTTCAAAAACATATGCCTTTTCCACCCAAGTCAACTAAAAAGAAAGGTGATGAGGAATTTGAACGCTTTGCTGAAATGTTGAGGCCAGTCTTTTTGCGTACTCGCTTGACTGATATCTTGAAAATGCCTCCTTATGCAAAGTATATGAAAGACATCATCACTAATAAGAGAAAAATACCGAAAGCTGAAATCTCTACTATGCTTGCTAATTATACTTCTATAGATGGAGTGCCTAAAAAACTTGGAGATCCGGGAATACCAACTATACCTTGCTCTATCAAAAAGAATTATGTGAAAACTGCTTTGTGTGATTTAGGAGCAGGTGTTGGTGTTATGCCTTTCTCTTTATATAAAAGACTTGACTTGAATAAACTCACACCTACTGAAATTGTTGGGGAACGTAGTAATTACAAAAATTTCCTACGCACACGCAAGATCATGGTGATGCATAGCAACGAGAGGGGAGAGTGTGTCCACGTACCCTCGTAGACCGAAAGCGGAAGCGTTAGCACAACGCGGTTGATGTAGTCGTACGTCTTCACGATCCGACCGATCAAGTACCGAACGCACGGCACCTCCGAGTTCAGCACACGTTCAGCCCGATGACGTCCCTCGAACTCCGATCCAGCCGAGTGTTGAGGGAGAGTTTCGTCAGCACGACGGCGTGGTAACGATGATGATGTTCTACCGACGCAGGGCTTCGCCTAAGCACTGCTATAGTATTATCGAGGTGGACTATGGTGGAGGGGGGCACCGTACACGGCTAAAAGATCAAGCGATCAATTGTTGTGTCTATGGGGCCCCCCTGCCCCCGTATATAAAGGAGCAAGGGAGGAGGAGGCCGGCCCTAGGAGGGGCGCGCCAAGGGAGTAGGATTCCTACTCCTAGTTGGAGTAGGTTTCCTCCTTTCCTAGTCCAACTAGGAGAAGGGGGGAAAGGGGGAAGAGGAGAAGGAAGGGAGAGGGGGCCGCACCCCAAACCCCTTGTCCAATTCGGACTGGGCTTGGGAGGGGCGCGCGCCACCTCCTGGCTGCTGCCTCTCCTTCCCACTAAGGCCCATTAAGGCCCAATACTTCTTTCCCGTATTCCCGTAACTCCCCGGTACTCCGAAAAATACCCGAATCACTCGGAACCTTTCCGATGTCCGAATATAGTCGCCCAATATATTGATTTTTACGTCTCGATCATTTCGAGACTCCTCGTCATGTCCCTGATCTCATCCGGGACTCTGAACTACCTTCGGTACATAAAAACACATAAACTCATAATATAACCGTCATCGAACTTTAAGCGTGCGGACCCTACGGGTTCGAGAACTATGTAGACATGACTGAGACACGTCTCCGGTCAATAACCAATAGCGGAACCTGGATGCTCATATTGGCTCCCACATATTCTACGAAGATCTTTATCGGTCAGACCGCATAAAAACATACCTTGTTCCCTTTGTCATCGGTATGTTACTTGCCCGAGATTCGATCGTCGGTATCTCAATACCTAGTTCAATCTCGTTACCGGCAAGTCTCTTTACTCGTTCTGTAATACATCATCCGCAACTAACTCATTAGTTGCAATGCTTGCTAGGCTTAAGTGATGTGCATTACCGAGTGGGCCCAGAGATACTTCTCCGACAATCGGAGTGACAAATCCTAATCTCGAAATACGCCAACCCAACAAGTACCTTCGGAGACACCTGTAGAGCACCTTTATAATCACCCAGTTACGTTGTGACGTTTGGTAGCACACAAAGTGTTCCTCCGGTAAACGGGAGTTGCATAGTCTCATAGTCATAGGAACATGTATAAGTCATGAAGAGAGCAATAGCAACATACTAAACGATCAAGTGCTAAGCTAACGGAATGGGTCAAGTCAATCATATCATTCTCCTAATGATGTGATCCCGTTAATCAAATGACAACTCATGTCTATGGCTAGGGAACTCAACCATCTTTGATTAACGAGCTAGTCAAGTAGAGGCATACTAGTGACACTATGTTTGTCTATGTATTCACACATGTATCAAGTTCCGGGTAATACAATTCTAGCATGAATAATAAACATTTATCATGAAATAAGGAAATAAGGAAATAAATAATAACTTTATTATTGCCTCTAGGGCATATTTCCTTCAGTCTCCCACTTGCACTAGAGTCAATAATCTAGTTCACATCGCAATGTGATTTAACATCAATAGTTCACATCACCATGTGATTAACACCCATAGTTCACATCGTCATGTGACCAACACCCAAAGGGTTTACTAGAGTCAATAATCTAGTTCACATCGCTATGTGATTAACACCCAAAGAGTACTAAGGTGTGATCATGTTTTGCTTGTGAGATTATTTTAGTCAACGGGTCTGTCACATTCAGATCCGTAAGTATTTTGCAAATTTCTATGTCTACAATGCTCTGCACGGAGCTACTCTAGCTAATTGCTCCCACTTTCAATATGTATCTAGACCGAGACTTAGAGTCATCTAGATTAGTGTCAAAACTTGCATCGACGTAACCCTTTACGACGAACCTTTTGTCACTTCCATAATCGTGAATTATTCCACTAAGGATAATTTTGACCGCTGTCCAGTGATCTACTCCTAGATCACTATTGTACTCCCTTGCCAAAATCAGTGTAGGGTATACAATAGATCTGGTACATAGCATGGCATACTTTATAGAACCTATGGCCGGGGCATAGGGAATGACTTTCATTCTTTTTCTATCTTCTGTCGTGGTCGGGCTTTGAGTCTTACTCAATTTCACACCTTGTAACACAGGCAAGAAACTCTTTCTTTGACTGTTCCATTTTGAACTACTTCAAAATCTTGTCAAGGTATGTACTCATTGAAAAAACTTATCAAGCATCTTGATCTATCTCTATAGATCTTGATGCTCAATATGTAAGCAGCTTCACCGAGGTCCTTTTTTGAAAAACTCCTTTCAAATACTCCTTTATGCTTTGCAGAATAATTCTACATTATTTCTGATCAACAATATGTCATTCACATATACTTATCAGAAATGTTGTAGTCCTCCCACTCACTTTCTTGTAAATACAGGCTTCACCGCAAGTCTGTATAAAACTATATGCTTTGATCAACTTATCAAAGCGTATATTCCAACTCCGAGATGCTTGCACCAGTCCATAGATGGATCGCTGGAGCTTGCATATTTTGTTAGCACCTTTAGGATTGACAAAACCTTTTGGTTGCATCATATACAACTCTTCTTTAAGAAATCCATTAAGGAATGTAGTTTCGACATCCATTTGCCAGATTTCATAAAATGTGGCAATTTGCTAACATGATTCGGACAGACTTAAGCATCGCTACGAGTGAGAAAATCTCATCGTAGTCAACACCTTGAACTTTGTCAAAAACCTTTTTCCGACAAGTCTAGCTTTGTAGATAGTAACACTACTATCAGCGTCCGTCTTCCTCTTGAAGATCCATTTATTTTCTATGGCTTGCCGATCACCGGGCAAGTCAACCAAAGTCCACACTTTGTTCTCATACATGGATCCCATCTCAGATTTCATGGCCTCAAGCCATTTTGCGGAATCTGGGCTCATCATCGCTTCCTCATAGTTCGTAGGTTCGTCATAGTCAAGTAACATGACCTCCAGAACTGGATTACCGTACCACTCTGGTGCGGATTTCATTCTGGTTGACCTACGAGGTTCGGTAGTAACTTGATCTGAAGTTACATGATCATCATCATTAGCTTCCTCACTAATTGGTGTAGGAGTCACATGAATAGATTTCTGTGATGAACCACTTTCCAATAAGGGAGCAGGTACAGTTACCTCATCAAGTTCTACTTTCCTCCCACTCACTTCTTTCGAGAGAAACTCCTTCTCTAGAAAGGATCCATTCTTAGCAACGAATGTCTTGCCTTCGGATCTGTGATAGAAGGTGTACCCAACAGTCTCCTTTGGGTATCCTATGAAGACATATTTCTCCGATTTGGGTTTGAGCTTATCAGGATGAAACTTTTCCATATAAGCATCACAACCCCAAACTTTAAGAAACGACAACTTTGGTTTCTTGCCAAACCACAGTTCATATTGTGTCGTCTCAACGGACTTAGACGGTGCCCTTTTTAACGTGGATGCAGCTGTCTTTAATGCATAACCCCAAAACGATAGTGGTAAATCGGTAAGAGACATCATAGATTGCACCATATCTAATAAAGTACGGTTACGATGTTCGGACACACCATTGCACTGTGGTGTTCCAGGTGGCGTGAGCAGTGAAACTATTTCACATTGTTTTAACTGAAGACCAAACTCGTAACTCAAATACTCTTCTACACGATCAGATCATAGAAACTTTATTTTCTTGTTACGATGATTTTCCACTTCACTCTGAAATTATATGAACTTTTCAAATGTTTCAGACTTCTGTTTCATTAAGTAGATATACCCATATCTGCTCAAATCATCTGTGAAGGTCAGAAAATAATGATACCCGCTACGAGCCTCAATATTCATCGGACCACATACATCAGTATGTATGATTTCCAACAAATCTGTTGCTTGCTCCATTGTTCCGGAGAACAGTGTTTTAGTCATCTTGCCCAAGAGGCATGGTTCACAAGCATCAAGTGATTCATAATCAAGTGATTCCAAAATCCCATCAGCATGGAGTTTCTTCATGCGCTTTACACCAATATGACCTAAACGGCAGTGCCACAAATAAGTTGCACTATCATTATTAACTTTGCATCTTTTGGCTTCAATATTATGAAAATGTGTATCACCACGATCGAGATCCAACAAACCATTTTCATTGGATGTATGACGATAGAAGGTTTTATTCATGTAAACAGAACAACAATTATTCTCTAACTTACATGAATAACCGTATTGCAATAAACATGATCCAATCATACTAATGCTCAACGCAAACACTAAATAACATTTATTTTAGGTTCAACACTAATCCCGAAAGTATAGGGAGTGTGCGATGATGATCATATCAATCTTGGAACCATTTCCAATACACATCGTCACTTCACCCTTAACTAGTCTCTGTTCATTCTGCAACTACCGTTTCGAGTTACTATCCTTAGCAACTGAACTAGTATCAAATACTGAGGGGTTGCTATAAACACTAGTAAAGTACACATCAATAACATGTATATCAAATATACCTATGTTCACTTTGCCATCCTTCTTATCCGCCAATTACTTGGGGTAGTTCCGCTTCCAGTGACCAGTCCCTTTGCAGTAGAAGCACTCAGTTTCAGGCTTAGGTCTATACTTGGGCTTCTTCACTTGAGCAGCAACTTGCTTGCCGTTCTTCTTGAAGTTCCCCTTCTATCCCTTTGCCCTTTTCTTGAAACTAGTGGTCTTGTTAACCATCAACACTTGATGCTCTTTCTTGATTTCTACCTTCGTCGATTTCAGCATCGCGAAGAGCTCGGGAATTACTTTCGTCATCCCTTGCATACTATAGTTCATCACGAAGTTCTACTAACTTGGTGATGGTGACTAGAGAATTCTGTCAATCACTATTTTATCTGGAAGATTAACTCCCACTTGATTCAAGCGATTGTAGTAACCAGACAATCTGAGCACATACTCACTGCTTGAGCTATTCTCCTCCATCTTTTAGCTATATAACTTGTTGGATACTTCATATCTCTCAACTCGGGTATTTGCTTGAAATATTAACTTCAACTCCTGGAACATCTCATATGGTCCATGACGTTCAAAACGTCTTTGAAGTCCCGATTCTAAGCCGTTAAGCATGGTGCACTAAACTATCAAGTAATCATCATATTGAGCTAGCCAAACGTTCATAACGTCTGCATCTGCTCCTACAATAGGTCTGTCACCTAGCGGTGCATCAAGGACATAATTCTTCTGTGCAGCAATGAGGATAATCCTCAGATCACGGATCCAATCCGCATAATTGCTACTAACATCTTTCAACATAATTTTTCTCTAGGAACATATCAAAATAAACATAGGGAAGCAACAACGCGAGCTATTGATCTACAACATAGATATGCTAATACTACCAGGACTAAGTTCATGATAAATTTAAGTTCAATTAATCATATTACTTAAGAACTCCCACTTAGATAGACATCCCTCTAATCCTCTAAGTGATCACGTGATCCATATCAACTAAACCATGTCCGATCATCACGTGAGATGGAGTAGTTTCAATGGTGAACATCACTATGTTGATCATATCTACTATATGATTCACGCTCGACCTTTCGGTCTCAGTGTTCCGAGGCCATATCTGTTATATGCTAGGCTCGTCAAGTTTAACCTGAGTATTCCGCGTGTGCAACTGTTTTGCACCCGTTGTATTTGAACGTAGAGCCTATCACACCCGATCATCACGTGGTGTCTCAGCACGAAGAACTTTCGCAACGGTGCATACTCAGGGAGAACACTTGTACCTTGATAATTAGTGAGAGATCATCTTATAAAGCTACCATCGAACTAAGAAAAATAAGATGTATAAAAGATAAAGGTCACATGCAATCAAAATATGTGACATGATATGGCCATCATCATCTTGTGCCTTTGATCTCCATCTTCAAAGCATCGTCATGATTTCCATCGTCACCGGCATGACACCATGATCTCCATCATCTTGATCTATATCAATGTGTCGTCACATGGTCGTATCGCCCACAACTCACTTGTGTTCTACTCGTGCATATAACATCAACGCATAAAACCTGGCTCGGATGCCACTGTTGGGGAACGCGGTAATTTCAAAAAAAATCCTACGCACACGCAAGATCATGGTGATGCATAGCAACAAGAGGGGAGAGTGTGTCCACGTACCCTCGTAGACCAAAAGCGGAAGCGTTAGCACAACGCGGTTGATGTAGTCGTACGTCTTCACGATCCGACCGATCAAGTACAGAACGCACGGCACCTCCGAGTTCAGCACACGTTCAGCCCGATGACGTCCCTCGAACTCCGATCCAGCCGAGTGTTGAGGGAGAGTTTCGTCAGCACGATGGCGTGGTGACGATGATGATGTTCTACCGATGCAGGGCTTCGCCTAAGCACCGCTATAGTATTATCGAGGTGGACTATGGTGGAGGGGGGCACCGCACACGGCTAAAAGATCAAGCGATCAATTGTTGTGTCTATGGGGTGCCCCCCTGCCCCCATATATAAAGGAGCAAGGGAGGAGGAGGCCGGCCCTAGGAGGGGCGCGCCAAGGGAGTAGGATTCCTACTCCTAGTTGGAGTAGGCTTCCTCCTTTCCTAGTCCAACTAGGAGAAGGGGGGAAAGGGGGGAAGAGGAGAAGGAAGGGAGAGGGGGCCGCGCCCCAAACCCCTTGTCCAATTCGGACTGGGCTTGGGAGGGGCGCGCGCCACCTCCTGGCTGCTGCCTCTCCTTCCCACTAAGGCCCATTAAGGCCCAATACTTCTTTCCCGTATTCCCGTAACTCCCCGGTACTCCAAAAAATACCCGAATCACTCAGAACCTTTCCGATGTCCGAATATAGTCGCCCAATATATCGATCTTTACATCTCGATCATTTCGAGACTCCTCGTCATGTCCCCGATCTCATCCGGGACTCCGAACTACCTTCAGTACATCAAAACACATAAACTCATAATATAACCGTCATCGAACTTTAAGCGTGCGGACCCTACGGGTTCGAGAACTATGTAGACATGACCGAGACACGTCTCCGGTCAATAACCAATAGCGGAACCTGGATGCTCATATTGGCTCCCACATATTCTATGAAGATCTTTATCGGTCAGACCGCATAACAACATACGTTGTTCCCTTTGTCATCGGTATGTTACTTGCCCGAGATTCGATCGTCGGTATCTCAATACCTAGTTCAATCTCGTTACCGGCAAGTCTCTTTACTCGTTCTGTAATACATCATCCGCAACTAACTCATTAGTTGCAATGCTTGCAAGGCTTAAGTGATGTGCATTACCGAGTGGGCCCAGAGATACTTCTCCGACAATCGGAGTGACAAATCCTAATCTCGAAATACGCCAACCCAACAAGTACCTTCGGAGACACCTGTAGAGCACCTTTATAATCACCCAGTTACGTTGTGACGTTTGGTAGCACACAAAGTGTTCCTCCGGTAAACGGGAGTTGCATAGTCTCATAGTCATAGGAACATGTATAAGTCATGAAGAAAGCAATAGCAACATACTAAACGATCAAGTGCTAAGCTAACGGAATGGGTCAAGTCAATCATATCATTCTCCTAATGATGTGATCCCGTTAATCAAATGACAACTCATGTCTATGGCTAGGAAACTCAACCATCTTTGATTAACGAGCTAGTCAAGTAGAGGCATACTAGTGACACTATGTTTGTCTATGTATTCACACATGTATCAAGTTTCCGGTTAATACAATTCTAGCATGAATAATAAACATTTATCATGAAATAAGGAAATAAATAATAACTTTATTATTGCCTCTAGGGCATATTTCCTTCAGAAATATCTTTGCAAATGGCTGACAAATCAACTGCCATACCTATCGGTATCTGTGAGGATGTGCCCGTTGTTGTTTCTAATGTTACTATTTTGACTAACTTTGTTATACTTGAGATGCCCGAGAACGACAACATGTCGATTATCCTTGGTAGACCCTTCTTGAACACTGCAGGGGCTGTTATTGATTTTAATAAAAGCAAGGTCACTTTTCATATCAATGGTAATGAGCATACGGTGCACTTTCCGAAGAAACAATTCCAAGTGAATGGTATTAATGTTATTGAAAAATCTCCGACAATCACTATTGGAAGTTCTCAAATACCTCTACCTACTACTAAAAATAAATATGAAATGCTTATTGTTGGGGACATTCATATCCCCATTGAGGTAACTTAGTGATTTACGAAAGTTCTTCGGTTTCATGCTAATCGAAAGTGGCTATTAATAAGACTTGATCAACCTTATTAATGGATCATTTTTGAGCGGTATGAAGTTGATGAAATTTAGTAAGCACTACCTTCTGCCCTTACTTTTTGTTTTCTATTTTCATTAGTTAAATAAAATAAAATGCCATGCTTTGCCTGTTTTCTGAATTTCCCGTGCAATAAAAAAATGACCCAAAAATCAAGGTCTCAGAATGCTTTGAAAATTTAATATGATTTTTTCTGAATATTTCTGAATTTCTAGTGCAAATAATATCAGAGGAAGGTGCACCAGGTGGGCACAACCCACCTGGGCGTGCCAGGACCCCCAGGCGCGCCCTGGTGGGTTGTGGTCCCCACGTGGGCCCCCTCACTTACCTCTTCATCCCACATCATCACTTACCTCCAGAAAAAAAATCTCCATTGCTCTCTCTCCCGTGTTCTTGCTCTCAAACCCGCGGATTTCAATCTCTTTGCTCGAAGCTCCGTTTCCGAAACTGTTTCGGGGGATCGTTGCTTGGTATGTGACTCCACTGTTTGTCCAATTAGTTTTTGTTTTAGTGGTTTATATTTTGAATAATTAGCTACTCTTGGTGCTGCTGTAGATGAGCTTGCATGTTGAATTCTTAGAGTTCTAAGTAGTTTGAATGCTTGTTATGGCCTCTATGTATCCCTATGAGTAGTTGGTATCATTTTTATGAAGTTTTGTTGAGAAAATTTTGTGGGCTAATAAATTTCAGAATTTTGTTCATAGGAAAACCATGAATATCTTTAGGAAGTTTGGCTCTAAGAAGAACTCCAAGGGTGTTATTGGGGAGTCATCTGATAGTGATCTCCATCCTCGGAGGTTGGCGGAAGTACGACCGTGTGAATGGCCGCATACCCCGTTCCTGGAAGAGGCTGGAATCCTTCAAGAGTTCACACAATATGCTGCTAATGCCGGCCTCACCGACTTCATCGCAGATGAGTGTGACTAGCATCATATCCTCACAAACATCTTTGTTCAAAGTTTTACTTTCCTGCCTTGGAATAATCCTCCTGAAGTGAGCTTTGATTTATATGCTGAAAACCATTAGATACCACTTACTGAATTTTGTGACATATGCATGATCCCTTCTGATGGGAGCTTAGCCGAGCCTAGGCCGGCTGGATTTGAGGCCTTTTATTGCACTTTGACAGTGCGAGATGAGAGAGGGGTGTCAGCTACCACCGCCGCTAGCATACACTTTCCTGCCATACATTATTTTGCTTTATTTGTTGCGAAGTGTTTGCTTGCTAGAGAGAAAGTAGGTGCGCTCAGTGCACCAGACTTTGCTGTTTTTCGTCGTGCATTGGAGGGTGGCAACACTTATAGCTTGGGAGCTATTGTGGCTCGTCGCTTCCATCTTAATAAATCCCAGGGTAAAATACATGGTGGGATTTTTGCTACTCAGTTGGCGGACCACTTTAATGTTGAGATACGCCCTCGTGATTACCCTCTGACCAGGGTTTATTTAGACCGCGCAGCCATGGAACACCATCACTTTCTTGCATGAGACTATCCTAATATCCCTATTCCTTATAACCTGGTTTTAGCGTTAAAACTCATGATATTATTCCATTGTCTGCACCTGCTTTGTTTGATTCTGTTGCTAGGGGTGGATATGGAATTATGCATGCGGACATCATCGCCTATCAGAACGCTCAGGCTGATGCAGAGGCGGAGGAGGAGCCTCAGCAGTGGGATGAGTGGATGCCTGCTCCTTAGCACCCCTACTACCATCCAGGCTACTGATCGACTACCAAGCTAGGCCAAAAGCCTAAGCTTGGGGGAGTACGTGTTCTCACCGACATTACATTCATGTCCACTTATTTCTCTTTGTCGGTGTTCACACTTTTTCATTGTATCATCCATGTTTGGGGGAGTACGTGTTCTCACCGACATTATATTCATGTCCACTTATTTCTCTTTGTCGGTGTTCACACTTTTTCATTGTATCATCCATGTTTAGATTTATTTCTTGCTTTCTTCTTGTGTTTGAAAAACTTTAGAAAAACCAAAAAAATAGTTGTAGTAGTTCACTTTCTATGCATGCTTAGTAGTAATATTAAAAAGAAAACCCAAAAAGATTTCCTTATTCTTCTTTTGCTTGTTGGGAGCTTTCCCGTGTAAATAATTTTTCTCATTTTTACTTTTCCCTTTTATTTCCTTGTTCAAGAAAACCAAAAACTCCAAAAATATTTCAGTGTGTTTCTCTGAATTTCTCTTCTTTTTATTCGAGTTGTACCGAGGAGAATACCACGATGAAAATGCTGAGTGGCTATCATATGAATAATTGTTGAACTAATAAAGAGCACATTTTACCTTGTCTTCTCCTATTGAATAAAATGTTTGCAGATTCCAGCTTAGTCCACGGCACTCTTGCACTATTATTATTATTTTCATATCGTTCGGTCGTGCAAGTGAAAGGCAATAATGACGATATTCGATGAACTGGCCGTGGCAGAGAGAAACTGGTATGCTCGATGATACGTCCATTTGGCATCATGCTTTTATGTCGATATTTATTGCATTATGGGCTGTTATTACACATTATGTCACAATACTTATGCCTATTCTCTCTTATTTTACAAGGTTTACATAAGGAGGGAGAATGCCGGCAGCTGAAATTCTGGGCTGGAAAAGGAGCAAATATTAGAGACCTATTCTGCACAACTCCAAAATTCCTGAAACTCCATGAAAGTTATTTTTGGAAATAATAAAAAATATTGAGCGGAAGAAATACGTCAGGGGGGCCTCCACCAGGCCACGAGGGTGGGGGCGCGCCCTACCCCCTGGGCGCCCCCCCCCCCCCCCGCCTCGTGGGCCCCCTGTTGGCCCTCCGGTGCCCATCTTCTGCTATATGAAGTCTTTCGTCCGAAGAAAAATCATAAGCAAGCTTTCGGGACGAGACTCCGCCACCACGAGGCAGAACCTTGGCGGAACCAATCTAGGGCTCCGGCAGAGCTGTTCTGCCGGGGACACTTCCCTCCGGGAGGGGGAAATCATCGCCATCGTCATCACCAACGCTCCTCTCATCGGGAGAGGGCAACCTCCATCAACATCTTCACCAGCACCATCTCCTCTCAAACCCTAGTTCATCTCTTGTATCCAATTCGTGTCTCCAAGTCTGGGATTGGTACCTGTAGGTTGCTAGTAGTGTTGATTACTCCTTGTAGTTGATGCTAGTTGGTTTATTTGGTGGAATATCATATGTTCAGATCCTATATACATATTAATACTCCTCTGATTATGAACATGAATATGCTTTGTGAGTAGTTACGTTTGTTCCTGAGGACACGGGAGAAGTCTTGCTATTAGTAGTCATGTGAATTTGGTATTCGTTTGATATTTTGATGAGATGTATGTTGTCTCTCCTCTAGTGGTGTTATGTGAATGTCGACTACATAACACTTCACCATTATTTGGGCCTAGAGGAAGGCATTGGGAAGTAATAAGTAGATGATGGGTTGCTAGAGTGACAGAAGCTTAAACCCTAGTTTATGCGTTGCTTCGTAAGGGGCTGATTTGGATCCATATGTTTCATGCTATGGTTAGGTTTACCTTAATACTTTTGTTGTAGTTGCGGATGCTTGCAATAGAGGTTAATCATAAGTGGGATGCTTGTCCAAGTAAGGGCAGCAACCAAGCACCGGTCCACCCACATATCAAATTATCAAAGTACCAAACGTGAATCATATGAACGTGATGGAAACTAGCTTGACGATAATTCCCATGTGTCCTCGGGAGCGCTTTTCTCTATATAAGAGTTTGTCGAGGCTTGTCCTTTGCTACAAAAAGGATTGGGCCACCTTGCTGCACTTTATTTACTTTTGTTACTTGTTGCTCGTTACAAATTATCCTATCACAAAACTATCTGTTACCTATTATTTCAGTGCTTGCAGAGAACACCTTGCTGAAAACCACTTATCATTTCCTTCTGCTCGTCGTTGGGTTCGACACTCTTACTTATCGAAAGGACTACGATAGATCCCCTATACTTGTGGGTCATCAAGACTCTTTTCTGGCGCCGTTGCCGGGGAGTGAAGCGCCTTTGGTAGGTGGAATTTGGTAAGGAAAAAATTATATAGTGTGCTGAAATTTACTGTCACTTGTTACAATGGAAAGTTATCCTATGAGGGGCTTGTTCGGGGTATCTTCACCCCGACCAGTAGAGCAAAGAGTTGCTCGTCAACTTACTGAACCTACTAAAAATGAAAATGTCCACTTTGAGATTCCTTCGGGTATGTTAGAAAAACTGCTAGCTAATCCTTTTGCAGGAGATGGAACAAAGCATCCTGATGAGCACCTAATATATGTGGATGAAGTTTGTGGATTATTTAAGCTTGCGGGTATACCCAGTGATTTTATTAAGAAGAAGGTCTTCCCTTTATCTTTGAAGGGAGATGCATTGACATGGTATAGGCTATGTGATGATACGGGATCATGGAACTACAAACGATTGAAATTGGAATTTCATCAGAAATTTTATCCTATGCATCTTGTTCATCATGATCGCAATTATATATATAATTTTTGGCCTCGCGAAGGAGAAAGCATCACTCAAGCTTGGGGGAGGCTTAAATCAATGTTATATTCATGCCCCAATCATGAGCTCCCAAGAGAAATAATTATTCAAAATCTTTATGCTCGGCTTTCTGATAACAATCGCACCATGCTCGATACTTCTTGTGCTGGCTCTTTTATGATGAAGACTATTGAATTCAAATGGGATTTATTGGATAGAATTAAACGCAACTCTGAAGATTGGGATCTCGACGAAGGTAAGGAGTCAGGTATGACACCTAAGTTTGATTGTGTTAAATCTTTTATGGATACCGATGTTTTCCGTAAATTTAGCACTAAATATGGACTTAACTCTGAGATAGTAGCTTCTTTCTGTGAATCTTTTGCTGCTCAAATTGATCTCCCTAAGGAGAAGTGGTTTAAATATCATCCTCCCATAGAAGTAAAAGTAGCTGCACCTATTAAAGTTGAAGAAAAGACTATCACTTATAATGATCCTATTGTTCCTACTTCTTATGTTGAGAAACCACCTTTCCCTGTTAGGATAAAGGATCATGCTAAAGCTTCAACTGTGGTTCGTAAAAGCAATATTAGAACTTATACACCTCCCGAGCAAATTAAAGTTGAACCTAATATTGCTATTGTTAAAGATCTCTTGTCTGATAATATCGATGGGCATGTTATTCATTTCTGTGATGAAACTGCTAGAATTGCCAAACCTTGTGCTAAAGATAAACATAGACCTGTGGTAGGCATGCCTGTTATTTCGGTTAAAATACGAGATCATTGTTATCATGGCTTATGTGACATGGGTGCCAGTGCTAGTGCTATACCTCATGACTTATACAAAGAAATTATGCATGATATTGCACCTACTGAGTTAGAAGAAATTGATGTCACAATTAAACTTGCCAATAGAGATACTATATCGCCAATTGGAATTGTTAGAGATGTTGAAGTCTTGTGTGGGAAAACTAAATATCCTGCTGATTTTCTTGTTCTTGGTTCCCCACAAGATAGCTTTTGTCCCATTATATTTGGTAGACCCTTCTTGAACACTGTTAATGCTAGGATAGACTGCGAAAAGGATGTTGTTACTATTGGTTTGGGTGATATGTCTCATGAGTTCAACTTTTCTAAATTTAGTAGACAACACCGTGAAGAGGAATTGCCTAGTAAGGATGAAATAATTGGTCTTGCTTCTATTGCCATACCTCCTAGTGATCCTTTAGAACAATATTTGCTAGACCATGAAAATGATATGTTTATGAATGAAAGAAGGGAAATATACGAAGTATTCTTTAAACAGGAACCTATCCTGAAACACAATTTGCCTATTGAAATCCTAGGGGATCCTCCTCCACCCACGGGTGATCCCATGTTTGAGCTTAAACCGTTACATGATACTCTTAAATATGCGTATCTTGATGAAAAGAAGATATATCTTGTTATTATTAGTGCTAACCTTTCAGAGCATGAAGAAGAGAGATTACTGGAAACTCTGAAGAAGCACCGTGCTGCTATTGGATATACTCTTGATGATCTTAAGGGCATTAGTCCCACTCTATGCCAACACAAAATAAATTTGGAGAAAGATGCCAAACCAGTTCGTGATCATCAACGACGGCTGAATCCTAAGATGAAAGAAGTGGTAAGAAAGGAAATACTAAAGCTCCTTGAGGCAGGTATAATTTATCCCGTTGCTGATAGTCAGTGGGTAAGTCCTGTCCATTGTGTCCCTAAGAAGGGATGTATTACTGTCGTTCCTAATGATAAAGATGAATTGATCCCGCAAAGAATTATTACATGTTATAGGATGGTAATTGATTTCCGCAAAATAAATAAAGCTACTAAAAAGGATCATTACCCCTTACCTTTTATCGATCAAATGCTAGAAAGATTATCCAAACATACACATTTTTGCTTTCTAGATGGTTATTCTGGTTTCTCTCAAATACCTGTGTCAGCCGATGATCAATCAAAGACCACTTTTACTTGCCCTTTCGGTACTTTTGCTTATAGACGTATGCCTTTTGGTTTATGTAATGCACCTGCTACCTTTCAAAGATGCATGTTGGCTATATTCTCTGACTTTTGTGAAAAGATTTGTGAGGTTTTCATGGACGATTTCTCCATCTATGGATCCTCTTTTGATGATTGCTTGAGCAACCTTGATCGAGTTTTGCAGAGATGTGAAGAAACTAATCTTGTCTTGAATTGGGAAAAGTGCCACTTTATGGTTAATGAAGGTATTGTCTTGGGGCATAAAGTTTCTGAAAGAGGTATTGAAGTTGATAAAGCCAAGGTTGATGCTATTGAAAAGATGCCATGTCCCAGGGACATCAAAGGTATAAGAAGTTTCCTTGGTCATGCCGGTTTTTATAGGAGGTTCATTAAGGACTTCTCAAAAATTTCTCGGCCTCCAACTAATCTATTACAAAAAGATATACCATTTGTCTTTGATGATGATTGTGTAGAAGCATTTGAAATACTTAAGAAAGCATTGATCTCTGCACCTATTGTTCAGCCACCTGATTGGAATTTACCCTTTGAAATTATGTGTGATGCTAGTGATTATGCTATAGGTGCTGTTCTAGGGCAAAGAGTTGATAAGAAATTAAATGTTATTCAATATGCTAGTAAGACTCTAGATAATGCTCAGAGAAATTATGCTACTACTGAAAAGGAATTCTTAGCAGTTGTATTTGCTTGTGATAAGTTCAGACCTTATATTGTTGGTTCTAAAGTAACTATTCACATTGATCATGCTGCTATTAAATATCTTATGGAAAAGAAAGATGCTAAACCTAGACTTATTAGATGGGTTCTCTTGCTACAAGAATTTGATTTGCATATTATGGATAGAAAGGGAGCTGAGAATCCCGTTGCAGACAACTTGTCTAGGTTAGAAAATGTTCTTGATGACCCACTACCTATTGATGATAGCTTTCCTGATGAGCAATTAAATTTCATAAATACTTCTCGTACTGCTCCATGGTATGCTGATTATGCTAATTACGTCGTTGCTAAATTCATACCACCTAGTTTCACATACCAGCAAAAGAAAAAGTTTTTCTATGATTTGAGACATTATTTTTGGGATGACCCACATCTTTATAAAGAAGGAGTAGATGGTGTTATTAGATGTTGTGTACCTGAGCATGAACAGGAACAGATCCTACGCAAGTGTCACTCCGAGGCTTATGGAGGACACCACGCTGGAGATAGAACTGCACATAAGGTATTGCAATCTGGTTTTTATTGGCCTACTCTCTTCAAGGATGCCCGTAAGTTTGTCCTATCTTGTGATGAATGTCAAAGAATTGGTAATATTAGTAGATGTCAAGAAATGTCTATGAATTATTCACTTGTTATTGAACCATTTGATGTTTGGGGCTTTGATTATATGGGACCTTTTCCTGCTTCTAATGGATACACACATATTTTAGTTGTTGTTGATTATGTTACTAAGTGGGTAGAAGCTATTCCAACTAGTAGTGCTGATCATAACACTTCTATTAAGATGCTTAAAGAAGTTATTTTTCCGAGGTTTGGAGTCCCTAGATATTTAATGACTGATGGTGGTTCACATTTTATTCATGGTGCTTTTCGTAAAATGCTTGCTAAGTATGATGTTAATCATAGAATTGCATCTCCTTATCACCCGCAGTCTAGTGGTCAAGTAGAATTGAGTAACAGAGAGCTCAAATTAATTTTTCAAAAGATTGTCAATAGATCTAGAAAGAATTGGTCCAAGAAATTTGATGATGCATTATGGGCCTACAGAACTGCATATAAAAATCCTATGGGTATGTCTCCGTATAAAATGGTTTATGGAAAAGCATGTCACTTACCTCTCGAACTAGAACATAAGGCTTATTGGGCTATTAAGGAGCTCAACTAGGATTTCAAACTTGCCGGTGAGAAGAGGTTATTTGACATTAGCTCACTTGATGAATGGATAAAGAAAAAGTTAAAAGATGGCATGACAAAAGAATACAAAAGCGTGAGTTTAATGTAGGTGATTATGTATTGCTATACAACTCTCGTTTAAGATTTTTTGCAGGAAAACTTCTCTCTAAATGGGAAGGTCCTTACGTTATTGAGGAGGTCTAGCGTCCCGGTGCCATAAAAATCAACAACTTCGAAGGCACAAATCCGAAGGTGGTGAACGGTCAAAGAATCAAACATTATATCTCAGGTAATGCTATAAATGTGGAAATCAATGTTATTGAAACCGTAACCCCGGAGGAATACATAAGGGATACTTTCCGGAACGTTTCAGACTCCGAAAAGGAATAGGTATGTGGTACGGTAAGTAAACCAACTCCAAAACAGTTTTTATGGCAATATTTCTCTGTTTTGGAATATTTAGAGAAATAGAAAAATAAAAAGTAGTCCGGGAAGGACACGAGGCCTCCACGAGGGTGGAGGGCGCGCCCTACCCTACTGGGCGTGCCCCCCTACCTCGTGGGCACCTCGTGTGCTCTCCGGACTCTGTTTTCTTGCACAATACGTATTTTGGTCGGTAAAAATTCATTATATAATCTCCCGAAGGTTTTGACCACCGTATCACACAAATATCTCTTATCTTTGTTTTGAGTTGTTGCTGCTGCAGATTAGAACAAGATGTCTTCTCAAGAGTCAGTCGGAGAGAGCCGGGTGTCTCATCCGGCATCAAGACCAATGATAAACAGCGATGTTGACCACTTTGGGCCAGCAATAGAGGAAGAGATGGAGGTTGATTTGATGAGGATAGATGCCATGGAGGAGGATCAAGAAGTCACTTCTCGCTTCTGAGCTGGATTCACGATGGGGGAACTACAAAGCTCGGCTATTCTAAACTCGGTTATCCCTTCCAACGTTAGATTTCTTTCTTATGAAAATATGAAGAAGAGTGTCACTTGTTCTCCCGCAGCTATGCAACACCCTTGGGTGAAAGGGGCTTTAGCCATCACAAGGAAGCTTCGTAAGGAGATAATGGATCTCAAGCAGTAACTCAGTAAGCTCGAGGAAGAGAATCGTATCCTGAGGGGCATTATCGCCAAGAATATCACAGCACCATCACCGAAGAAGGAGACATAATCACATGGGTATGGGCACTCCCCTTGGCAACTGCCAAGCTTGGGGGAGGTGCCCCTGTATCGTATCACAACCACATCTCCTATCTTTACCGTTTTTCTTAGTTCGACCCTTTTAGTAATATCTTGATCTAGTAGAATAAAGTTTTGGTATGATCTAATTTTGAGTTTTGCTTTATGATCCCTCAATGTAATCGAGTCCTTGAGCTATATATAATAAAGATTAGTGTTGAGTCAAGGGCTTGATTATCTTGCTATGATTTTGAGGGAATAAAAGAAAAGAGAAAAAGAATAAAAAGAAATAAAGAGATCATATTGATCTTATTGAGAGTAATGACTTCACATAGAAAGAGTATGATGATTAAAAGTTGTTGAGAGTTGACAAACATAGCTTTGGTCATCGTTGTAATTAATAGGAAGTAATAAAGAAAGAGAGGTTTCACATATAAATACACTATCTTGGACATATTTTATGATTGGGAGCACTCATTAAAATATGACATGCTAAAGAGTTGATGTTGGACAAGAAAGACAACGTAATGGGTTATGTTTTCTTATATCTGAGATAAAGTATATTGTCATGGATCATCCAACATGTTGAGCTTGCCTTTCCCCCTCATGCTAGCCAAATTCTTTGCACCAAGTAGAGATACTACTTGTGCTTCCAAATACCCTTAAACCCAGTTTTGCCATAAGAGTCCACCATACCTACCTATGGATTGAGTAAGATCCTTCAAGTAAGTTGTCATTGGTACAAGCAATGAAAAATTGCTCTCTAAAAACATATGGTTGATTGGTGTGGAGGAAATAAGCTTTATACGATCTTGTGATGTGGAAGAAATAAAAGCGACGGACTGCATAATAAAGGTTCATATCACAAGTGGCAATATAAAGTGATGTTCTTTCGCATTAAGATTTTGTGCATCCAACCCTGAAAGTGCATGGCAACCTTTGCTTCCCTCTGTGAAGGGCCTATCTTTTATTATTATCTTCTACCTTATTCAAGATTCATGGTGATCTTCACCTTTCCTTTTTATATTTTATCCTTTGGCAAGCACAGGATGTTGGAAAGATCCTGATAGATATATCTAACTGGATGTAAATTAGCATGAACTATTATTGTTGACATTACCCTTGAGGTAAAAGGTTGGGAGGCGAAACTATAAGCCCATGTCTTTCTCTGTGTCTGATTAAAACTCCGTAACCACAAGTATTGCATGAGTGTTAGCAATTATGAAAGACTAAATGATAGTTGAGTATGTGGACTTGCTAGAAAGCTCTGACATAGACTCTTTCTGATGTTATGATAAATTGCAATTGCTTCAATGACTGAGATTATAGTTTGTTTGTTCTCAATAAAGTTTCTGATTCATACTTTGCATTGTGATTAGATTATTACTTGAGCATAAGAAATAATATGACAATATCCATATATGTTGCTGTTATGAGAATAATCATGATGCCCTCATGTCCGTATTTTATTTTATCGACACCTCTACCTCTAAACATGTGGACATATTTATCGTTATCGGCTTTCGCTTGAGGACAAGCGAGGTCTAAGCTTGGGGGAGTTGATACGTCCATTTTGCATCATGCTTTTATGTCGATATTTATTGCATTATGGGCTGTTATTACACATTATGTCACAATACTTATGCCTATTCTCTCTTATTTTACAAGGTTTACATAAGGAGGGAGAATGCCGGCAGCTGGAATTCTGGGCTGGAAAAGGAGCAAATATTAGAGACCTATTCTGCACAACTCCAAAAGTCCTGAAACTCCATGAAAGTTATTTTTGGAAATAATAAAAAATATTGAGCGGAAGAAATACGCCAGGGGGGCCTCCACCTGGCCACGAGGGTGGGGGCGCGCCCTACCCCCTGGCGCGCCCCCGCCTCGTGGGCCCCTGTTGGCCCTCCGGTGCCCATCTTCTGCTATATGAAGTCTTTCGTCCGAAGAAAAATCATAAGCAAGCTTTCGGGACGAGACTCCGCCGCCACGAGGCGGAACCTTGGCGGAACCAATCTAGGGCTCCGGCAGAGCTGTTCTGCCGGGGACACTTCCCTCCGGGAGGGGGAGATCATCGCCATCGTCATCACCAATGCTCCTCTCATCGGGAGAGGGCAAGCTCCATCAACATCTTCACCAGCACCATCTCCTCTCAAACCCTAGTTCATCTCTTGTATCCAATTCTTGTCTCCAAGTCTGGGATTGGTACCTGTAGGTTGCTAGTAGTGTTGATTACTCCTTATAGTTGATGCTAGTTGGTTTATTTGGTGGAATATCATATGTTCAGATCCTATATACATATTAATACTCCTCTGATTATGAACATGAATATGCTTTGTGAGTAGTTACGTTTGTTCCTGAGGACACGGGAGAAGTCTTGCTATTAGTAGTCATGTGAATTTGGTATTCGTTTGATATTTTGATGAGATGTGTGTTGTCTCTCCTCTAGTGGTGTTATGTGAACGTCGACTACATAACACTTCACCATTATTTGGGCCTAGAGGAAGGCATTGCGAAGTAATAAGTAGATGATGGGTTGCTAGAGTGACAGAAGCTTAAACCCTAGTTTATGCGTTGCTTCGTCAGGGGCTGATTTGGATCCATATGTTTCATGCTATGGTTAGGTTCACCTTAATATTTTTGTTGTAGTTGCGGATGCTTGCAATAGAGGTTAATCATAAGTGGGATGCTTGTCCAAGTAAGGGCAACACCCAAGCACCGGTCCACCCACATATCAAATTATCAAAGTACCGAACGCGAATCATAAGAACGTGATGGAAACTAGCTTGATGATAATTCCCATGTGTCCTCGGGAGCGCTTTTCTCTATATAAGAGTTTGTCCAGGCTTGTCCTTTGCTACAAAAAGGATTGGGCCACCTTGCTGCACTTTATTTACTTTTGTTACTTGTTGCTCGTTACAAATTATCCTATCACAAAACTATCGGTTACCTATAATTTCAGTGCTTGCAGAGAACACCTTGCTGAAAACCGCTTATCATTTCCTTCTGCTCCTCGTTGGGTTCGACACTCTTACTTATCAAAAGGACTACGATAGATCCCCTATACTTGTGGGTCATCACTCGACTTGTTCTGTTTGTGTAAATATGTTTAGCCTAGTATCCATGATTCAGCCCATTATGATTAAACATGTTTGCAATGACAATTAGAGATTATAGTTTCTCATGCCATGCATAAGTAGCTGGGAGTGGATGATGATTTATTTTGGATATCAACATTGTGTTGAAATGATTGTGATGTGGTATGATGATATGGTATCCTCCTATGAATGTTCAAGTGGCTTGACTTGGCACATGATCATGCATGTAGTTGAATCAAAACCAACATAGCCTCTATGATATTTATGTTCATGGTGTTCATATCCTACTCATGCTAGTGTCCAATGTTACTTATGCATAATGCATGTTTATGACCATTGTTGCTCTCTAGCTGGCTGCTTCTCAATCTAATTGCTAGCCTTTGCCTGTACTATGTGGGAATTCTGCTTGTACATCAAAAACCTTGAACCCAAAGTTATTCCAGATGAGTCCACCATACCGACCTATATACGGTATTACCCTGCCGTCCTAAGTAAATTTCCATGTGCCACCTCTAAAAACTTCTAAATAAATATCCTTTTTGTGTGCGTGGATCATTCATGGAACGATAGGAGGTGGTCGGTATCTTCCATGCTAAGCGGGTTATTCTCAGGTCCAGTGTTTATTCACTTGCCATCGCACGAGAAAAGGGCGGTAATAGGGATGCCCAGTCCCAAACTGCAAACTGAAAAAGAGTTAATCTCTTAAATAATCAAACAAAAACTCCCAATGGAGTCAAAACCTTTACTTTTATCGCTTGGGAACCGCCACTAGCGTGCTTAGCATGGAAGATATTGATAACTGATGGTCGTGAAGTAAATGAGAAGGGTGCATGTCCCAAATTATCATTTATCTCTGTTTTAAAACTTGAGCTCTGGCACCTCTGCAAATCACTGCTTCCCTCTGCGAAGGGACTATCTATTTACTTTTATGTTGTGTCATCACCTTCTAAAACAAGCGCTAGAAACTGAGAGCACAGCTGTCATGACTTATGCATTGTGTGTAGCTAATGTTGGGTGCATCATGACTCGATCTTTTCTACCATGAATTACAATGTTTAGTCGCTGCTTGAACTTTGGAGGTGCTCTGCATTTATGTTTTGCGGTCTCAGAAAGGGCTAGCGAGATACCACTATTGTCATATTATATCATGGTTGTTTTGACAACGTGTTGCTATTTGAGATACCTTATTATTGCTCGCTAGCTAATTATGTCATTGATATGAGTTAATATAATTTTTAAGAGTTATTTTCGTCATGGTTAGTAATAATGTTAGATGAAAACCTGGGTGTTGTTTAAGCTTATTTATGCAAACAAGAGCAAAAGAGTTCGTAAAAGTTTTTATTTTTAACTTCCAGTTTATCAACTGAATTGCTTGAGGACAAGCAAAGGTTTGCTTGGGGGAGTTGATACATCTCCAACGTATCTACTTTTCCTAACACTTTTCCTCTTGTTTTGCACTCTAATTTGCATGATTTGAATGAAACTAACCCCGGACTAACGTTGTTTTCAGCAGAACTACCATGGTGTTGTTTTTGTGCAGAAATAAAAGTTCTCGGAACGGAACGAAACTTTGCGAGGAATTTTTATATGATAAATAAGAATTTCTGGAGCTAAGACCTACCGGAGAGGGGCTCCTGGGTGGGCACAGCCCACTAGGGCGCGCCCCCTCTCCTGGCGCGCCCAGGTAGGTTGTCCCCACCTGGTGGCCCCGCAGACCCTAAAACTGACGCTATAAAATCCTATTTTTCCAGAAAAAAATAGGGAGAAAGAATTATCGCAATCCATGAGATGGAGCCGCCGTCACCTCCTGTTCTTCATCGGGAGGCCAGATCTAGAGTCCGTTTGGGGCTCTGGAGAGGGGGATCTTCGTTCTTCGTCATGACCAACCCTTCTCCATCGCCAATTCCATGATGCTCCCCACAGGGAGTGAGTAATTCCTTCGTAGGCTCGCTGGTCGATGAGGAATTGGATGAGATTCATCATGTAATCGAGTTAATTTTGTTAGGGCTTGATCCCTAGTATCCATTATGTTCTAAGATTGATGTTGATATGACTTTGCCAAGCTTAATGCTTGTCACTTAGGGCCCGGGTGCCATGAACTCAGATCTGAACCGTTTATGTTATCATAATCATATCCATGTTTTAGATCCGATCTTGCAAGTTATAGTCACCTACTACGTGTTATGATCCGGTAACCCCGGAGTGACAAAAACCGGGACTTCTTCCGGTGATGACCATAGTTTGAGGAGTTCATGTATTCATTATGTGTTAATGCTTTGTTTCGGTTCTCTAGTAAAAGGAGGTCGTAATATCCCTTAGTTTCCAATATGGACCCCGCTGCCACGGGAGGGTAGGACAAAAGATGTCATGCAAGTTCTTTCCATAAGCACGTATGACTATTTATGGAATACATGCCTACATTATATTGACGAACTGGAGCTAGTGCCGTATCACCCTAGGTTATAACTGTCTCATGATGAATATCATCCAACAAGTCACTGATCCAACGCCTACGAATTTATCTTATATTGTTTCTGCTAATTTACTACTGTTATCATCACTGTTACACTTGCTACAAAATTACTGCTATCACTGTTACCGTTACCGTTGCTACTGTTACTATTATCAAAACTATCAAACTACTTTGCTGCAGATAATTAATCTCCAGGTGTGGTTGAATTGACAACTCGGCTGCTAATACCTTCAAATATTCTTTGGCTCCCCTTGTGTCGAATCTATAAATTTGGGTTGAATACTCTACCCTCGAAAACTGTTGCGATCCCCTATACTTGTGGGTTATCAGGGATGAGCGAGGGAGGGAGGGAGGTGGAGGGAGGGAGCTAGGTGGAGGGAGGAGGATGACGAGGCAGGGAGGGAGGTGACCAGGAGGGAGGTTGAGGGAGAAGGAAGACGAACGAGGCAGGAAGGGAGGAGGCAGGAGGGAGGGATTGGAGGGAGGGAGGAGGCTGATGGACGAGGCAAGGAGAGGGAGGAGGCAGGTGTTGGGGAACGTAGCATGCAATTTCAAAATTTTCCTACGCTCATGCAAGATCTATCTAGGAGATGCATAACAACGAGAGGGGGAGAGTGTGTCCACGTACCCTTATAGACCGAAAGCAGAAGCGTTTGACAATGCAGTTGATGTAGTCGAACTTCTTCTCGTTCCGACCGATCAAGCACCGGACGTACGGGACCTCCGAGTTCTGCACATGTTCAGCTCCATGACGTCCCTTGAACTCTTGATCCAACAAAGTGTCAAGGGAGAGTTCGATCAGCACGATGGCGTGGTGACGGTGATGGTGAAGTGATCCGCGCAGGGCTTCACCTAAGCACTACGTGAATATGACCGGAGGCGTAAACTGTGGAGGGGGGCGCGACACACGGCTAGGAATCAATGTTGTATGTTCTAGCGGTTCCCCCCTCATATATATATATATAGGTTGGAGGGGAGGAGAGGCAGCCAAGGGGGCGCCCCAAGTAGGAGGAATCCTACTTGGGCACCTCCCAATTCGGCCTCCCCCCTTCCATATTCATCCGGAGGGGGAAGGAAGGAGGAGGGAGGAGAGAAGGAAGGGGGAGGCCGAATCCCTCCCCTTCCTTTCTCTCTTCTCCTCTTTCCTTCCCCCCTATTTCAGCCTACATGGGGCGCACCAGCCCCTTAGGGGCTGGTCTGTCCCCTTCTTGGCCCATTAGGCCCATGTAGTTGTGATAACTCACAAGTATAGGGGATCGCAACAGTTTTCGAGGGTAGAGTATTCAACCCAAATTTATATATTCGACACAAGGGGAACCAAAGAATATTTGTGAGTATTAGTAGCTGAGTTGTCAATTCAACCACACCTGGAGATTAATTATCTGCAGCAAAGTGATCAGTAGCAAACTAATATGATAGTTTTGATAATAGTAGCAGCAATAGTAACGGTAACAGTGATAGCAGTAGTTTTGTAGCAAGTGCAATAGTAATGATAGCAGTAGTAACTTAGCAAGAACAATATAGGATAAATTCGTAGGCATTGGATTGGTAATTTGTTGGATGATATTCATCATGTGATAGTCATAAGCTAGGGCGATACGGCACTAGCTCCAGTTCATAAATATAATGTAGGCATGTATTTCGTAAGTAGTCATACGTGCTTATGGAAAGAACTTGCATGATATCTTTTGTCCTACCCTCTCGTGGCAGCGGGGTCCAATTGGAAACTAAGGGATATTAAGGCCTCCTTTTAATAGAGAACCGGAACAAAGCAATAACACAAGGTGAATACATTAACTCCTCAAACTATGGTCATCACCGGGAGTGGTCCCGACTATTGTCACTCCGGGGTTGCCGGATCAGAACACGTAGTAGGTGACTATAACTTGCAAGATCGGATCTAGAACATGGATATAATAGTGATAACATATACGGTTCAGATCTGAAATCATGGCACCCGGGCCCAAAGTGACAAGCATTAAGCATGGCAAAGTCATAGCAACATCAATCTCAGAACATAGTGGATACTAGGGATCAAGCCCTAACAAAACTAACTCGGTTACATGATGAATCTCATCCAACTCCTCACCGACGAGCGAGCCTACAGAGGAATTACTCACTCCCGGTGGGGAGCATCATGGAATTGGCGATGGAGAAGGGTTGGTGATGACGAAGAACGAAGATCCCCCTCTCCGGAGCCCCAAACGGACTGCAGATCTGGCCTCCTGATGAAGAACAGGAGGTGACGGCGGCTCCGTCTCGTGGATCGTGATAATTCTTTCTCCCTGATTTTTTCTGGAAAAATAGGATTTTATAGCGTCCGTTTCAGGGTCTGCCGGGCCACCAGGTGGGGACAACCCACCTGGGCGCCTGGGGGGCAGGCGCGCCCTGGGGGTAGTGCCCACCCAGGTGCCCCCCTCAGGTGACTCTTTGCTCCAGAAATTCTCTTTATTGGTATAAAAAGTCCTCGCAAAGTTTCGTTCCATTTCGAGAACTTCTATTTCTGCACAAAAACAACACCATGGTAGTTCTGCTGAAAACAGCGTCAGTCCGGGGTTGGATTCATTCAAATCATGCAAATTAGAGTCCAAAACAAGAGGAAAAGCATTAGGAAAAGTAGATACGTTGGAGACGTATCAACTCCCAAAAGCTTAAACCTTTGCTTGTCCTCAAGCAATTCAGTTGATAAACTGAAAGTGAAAAAGAAAAACTTTTACAAACTCTTTTGCTCTTGTTTGCATAAATAAGCTTAAACAGCACCCAGGTTTTCAGCCAACGTTATAACTAACCATGTCGACAATAATTCTTAAAAATTATATTAACTCATATCAATAACATAATCAGCTAGCGAGCAATAATAAGATATCTCAAACGGCAACACGCTGTCGAAACAACCATGATATAATATGACAATAGTGGTATCTCGCTAGCCCTTTCGGAGACCGCAAAACATAAATGCAGAGCACCTCCAAAGTTCAAGCAGCGACTAAACATTGTAATTCATGGTAGCAAAGATCCAGTCGTGATGCACCCAACATTAGCTATACACAATGCATCAGCATGACAGCAGTGCTCTCAGGTTCTGGCGCTTATTTTAGAAGGTGATGACACAACATAAAAATAAATAGATAGTCCCTTCACAGAGGGAAGCAGTGATTTGCAGAGGTGCTAGAGCTCAAAATTTTAAAACTGAGGCAAATGATATTTTGAGACATGCACCCTTCTTGTTTACTTCACGACCATCAATTATCAATATCTTCCATGCTAAGCACGCTAGTGGCGGTTCCCAAGTGATAAAAGTAAAGGTTTACTCCCTCTCCACCAACAATCACACTCCACGGGTTGTCCGAAACAACGGGTGTCGTCCATACCAACAACAGTCCCTAGGGAGTTTTGTTTAATTATTTTCATTTTGAGTTCGAGACTAGGAATCCCTATTACCGCCCTTTTCTCGTGCGATGGCGTGTGAATAAACACTCGACCTGAGAATAACCCGCTTAGCATGGAAGATACCGACCACCTCCTGTCGTTCCATGAATGATCCAGGAACACAAAAAAGGATATTTATTTGAAGTTTTTAGAGGTGGCACATGCAAATTTACTCAGGACGATAGGGTAATACCACATATAGGTAGATATAGTGGACTCATCTGGAATAATTTGGGTTCAAGGTTTTTGATGTACAAGCAGAATTCCCACTTAGTACAGGTGAAGGCTAGCAATTAGGTTGAGAAGCGTCCAGCGAGAGAGAAACAACGGTCATGAACATGCACTATGCATAAGTAACATTGGACACTAGCATGAGTAGGATAGGAACACCATGAACATAAATATCATAGAGGCTATGTTGGTTTTGATTCAACTACATGCATGAACATGTGCCAAGTCAAGCCACTCGAAAATTCAGAGGAGGATACCATATCATCATACTACATCACAATCATTTTAACGCAATGTTGATATCCAAGATAAATCATTATCCACTCCTAGCTACTTATGCATGGCATGAGAAACTATAATCTCTAATTGTCCTTGCAAACATGTTTAATCATAATGGGCTGAATCATGGATACTAGGTTAAACATATTTACAAAAATAGAACAAGTCGAGTTCATACCCGTTTCTCTCTGCCACGGCCAGTTCATCAAATATCGTCCTTATTGCCTTTCACTTGCACGACCGAACGATGTGAAAATAATAATAGTGCAAGAGTGCCGTGGACTAAGCTGGAATCTGCAAACAATTTATTCAATAGGAGAAGACAAGGTAAAATGGGCTCTTTGTTAGATCAACAATTATGCATATGAGAGCCACTCAACATTTTCATCGTGGTCTTCTCCTCGGTACGACTCGATAAAAATAAAAAAAATCAGAGAAACACACTGAAATATTTTTGGAGTTCTTAATTTTCTGGAACAAGCAAATAAAAAGGGAAAAACAAAAACGAGAAAAATTATTTACACGGGAAAGCTCCAAACAATCAAAAGAAGAAAAAGGAAATCTTTTTGGGTTTTCTTTTTAGTGCTATAGCTAAGCATGCATAGAAAGTAAACTAACTACAACTATTATTTTTTGTTTTTATAAGGTTTTCCAAACACACGAGAAGAAAGCGAGAAAATAAATTTAACATGGATGATACAATGAAAAAGTGTGGACACCGACAACTGGAATGAAATGTGTGAACATCAATGTAATGTCGGTGGGAAACACGTACTCCCCCAAGCTTAGGCTTTTGGCCTAACTTTGTAAGCACTCAGTAGCCTGGATAGTAGGCGGGGTGCTGAGGAGCGGGCATCCACGGATCCCACTGATGAGGCTCCTCCTCTGCTGCATCTTGGTTGTTCCGGTAGGCGATGATATCCGCAGGCATAATCCTATATCGGCCCCTGGCAACATGATCAAACAAAAGCAGGAGCAGGCAATGGAATAATATCACGAGTGTTAACACTGAAAACCAGGTTATAAGGGATAGGAATGTTAGGGTAATCGCGTGCAATAAAATGGTGGTGTTCCATGGCTGCGCGATCTAAGTGAACCTTGGGCAAAGGATAATCATGAAGGCGTATCTCAACATTAAAGCGAGCCGCCAAGCGAGTAGCGAAAATACCACCATGTATTTTACCCTTGGACTTATTAACGTGGACGCGACGTGCCACAATAGCTCCCAAGCTATAAGTGTTATCGCCCTCTAGTGCACGAAGTAAAACAGCAAGGTCTGGTGAACTGAGTGCACCCACCTTCTCTCTAGCAAGCAAGCATTTTGCAATAAAAAGAGTGAAATAATGAACAGCAGGAAAATGCAAGCCAGCGGCAGTGATACCCGACACCCCTCTCTCATCTCCCACTGTCAAGGTACGATAAAAGGCTTCAAACTCTGCCGGCCTAGGCTCTACCAAACCACCATCAGCAGGAAGCAAGCATATTTTAAAAAATTCAGTAAGAGGTATCTGATGGGGTTCAGCATATAAATTGAATTGCACCTCAGGAGGATTATTCCTAGGAAGGAAATTAAAACTTTGAACAAAGGTGTTTGTGAGGAGATGATACTGTTCACATTCAGCTGCGATGAAGTCGGTGAGGCCGGCATTAGCAGCATATTGTGTAAACTCTTGCAGGATTCCAACCTCTTCCATGAATGGGATATGCGGCCATTCGCACGGCCGTACTTCCGCTAACCGCTGGTTATGGAGATCACTGTCAGACTACTCCCCAATAACTCCCTTGGAGTCCTTCTTGGAAGCAAACTTCCTAAAGATATTCATCTTTTTCCAAGCAACAATCCCCCGAAACAGTTTCGAAAACGGAGCTTCGAGCAAAGAGATCGAAATCCGCGGGTTTGAGAGCAAGAACACGGGAGAGAGAGCAATGGTGATTTTTTTCTGGAGGTAGGTGTGATGTGGTGTGAAGAGATAAGTGAGTGGGCCCACGTGGGGACCACAACCCACTAGGGCGCGCATGGGGGTCCTGGCGCACCCAGATGGTTTGTGCCCACCTAGTGCACCACTGTCTGATATTATTTGCACCAAAAATTCTTAAATATTCAGAAAAAAATCGTATTAAATTTTCAGGGCATTCTGAGAACTTTTATTTTTGGGTTATTTTTGTATTGCACGTTAAATTCAGAAAACAGACAAAACATGGCATTTTATTTTATTTAACTAATAAAAACATAAAACAAAAAGTAGGGACAGAAGATAGTGCTTACTAAATTCATCAACTTCATACCTCTAAAAATGATCCATTAATAAGGTTGATCAAGTCTTATTAATAACCACTTTCGATTAGCATGAAACCGAAGAACTTTCGTAAATCACTAAGTTACCTCAACGGGGATATGAATGTCCCCCATAATAAGCATTTCATATTTCTTTTGGGCAGTCGGTAGAGGTATTTGAAAACTTCCAATAGTGATTGTCAGAGATTTTTCAATAACATTAATACCATTCACTTGGAATTGTTTCTTCGGAAAGTGCACTGTATGCTCATTACCATTGATATGAAAAGTGACCTTGCTTTTATTGCAATCAATAACAGCCCCTGCAGCATTCAAGAAGGGTCTACCAAGGGTAATCGACATGTTGTCGTCCTCGGGTATCTCAAGTACAACAAAGTCAGTCAAAATAGTAACATTAGCAACAACAACGGGCACATCCTCACAAATACGGATAGGTATGACAGTTGATTTGTCAGCCATTTGCAAATATATTTCAGTAGGTGTGAGTTTATTCAAATCAAGTCTTTTATATAAAGAGACAGGCGTAACACTAACACCAGCTCCCAAATCACATAAAGCAGTTTTCACATAGTTTTTTTGATGGAGCAAGGTATAGTCGGTATTCCCAGATATCCAGGTTTTTTAGGTACTCCATCTTTAAAAGTATAATTAGCAAGCATGGTGGAGATTTCAGTTTCCGGTATTTTTCTCTTATTGGTGATGATGTCTTTCATATAGTTTGCATAAGGAGGCATTTTCAAGATATCAGTCAAGCGAGTACGCAAAAAGACCGGCCTCGGCATTTCAGCAAAGTGTTCAAATTCTTCATCATCTTTCTTTTTAGTTGACTTGGGTGGAAAAGGCATAGGTTTTTGAACCCACGGTTCTCTTTCTTTAACGTGTTTTCTAGCAACAAAGTCTCTTTTATCATAACGTGTATTCTTAGGTTGTGGGTTGATGTCTACTACACAACCTTCTTGTAGACGTTGTTGGGCCTCCAAGTGCAGAGGTTTGTAGGACAGTAGCAAAGTTCCCTCAAGTGGATGACCTAAGGTTTATCAATCCATGGGAGGTGTAGGATGAAGATGGTCTCTCTCAAACAACCCTACAACCAAATAACAAAGAGTCTCTTGTGTCCCCAACACACACAATACAATGGTAAATTGTATAGGTGCACTAGTTCGGCGAAGAGATGGTGATACAATTGCAATATGGATGGTAGATATAGGTTTTTGTAATCTGAAATTATAAAAACAGCAAGGTAACAAGTGATAAAAGTGAGCGTAAACGGTATTGCAATGCGTTGAAACAAGGTCTAGGGTTCATACTTTCACTAGTGCAAGTTCTCTCAACAATAATAACATAATTGGATCATATAACTATCCCTCAACATGCAACAAAGAGTCACTCCAAAGTCACTAATAGCGGAGAAAAAATGAAGAGATTATGGTAGGGTACGAAACCACCTCAAAGTTATCCTTTCTGATCGATCTATTCAAGAGTTCGTACTAGAATAACACCTTAAGACACATATCAACCAAAACCCTAATGTCACCTAGATACTCCAATTTCACCTCAAGTATCCGTGGGTATGATTATACGATATGCATCACACAATCTCAGATTCATCTATTCAATCCAACACAAAGTACTTCAAAGAGTGTCCCAAAGTTTCTACCGGAGAGTCAAGACGAAAATGTGTGCCAACCCCTATGCATAAGTTCACAATGTTACGGAACTCGCAAGTTGATCACCAAAACATACATCAACTAGATCACGTGAATATCCCATTGTCACCACAGATAAGCACATGCAAGACATACATCAAGTGTTCTCAAATCCTTAAAGACTCAATCCGATAAGATAACTTCAAAGGGAAAACTCAATCCATTACAAGAGAGTAGAGGGGCAGAAACATCATAAGATCCAACTATAATAGCAAAGCTCGCGATACATCAAGATCGTGCCAAATCAAGAACACGAGAGAGAGAGAGAGAGAGAGATCAAACACATAGCTACTAGTACATACCCTCAGACCCGAGGGAGAACTACTCCCTCCTCGTCATGGAGATCGCCGGGATGATGAAGATGGCCACCGATGAGGGATCCCCCCTCCGACAGGGTGCCGGAACAGGGTCCCGATTGGTTTTTGGTGGCTACAGAGGCTTGCGGTGGCGGAACTCCCGATCTAGGTTATTTTCTGGAGGTTTTTGTATTTATAGGAATTTTTGGCGTAGGTTTCACGTCAGGAGGGTCTCCGAGCCGTCCACGAGGGAGGGGCCCACGCCCAGGGGGGTGGGCGCGCCCTCCACCCTCGTGGACAGCTCGGGACTCTTCTGGCCCAACTCTTTTGCTCCGGAGGCTTCTTTTGGTCCATAAAAAATCATCAAAAATTGGCACGTCAATTGGACTCCGTTTGGTAATCCTTTTCTGTAAAACTCAAAAACAAGGAAAAAACAGAAACTGGCACTGGGCTCTAGGTTAATAGGTTAGTCCCAAAAATCATATAAAATAGCATATAAATGCATATAAAACATCCTAGAAGGATAATATAATCGCATGAATACTTCATAAATTATAGATACGTTGGAGACATATCAGCATCCCCAAGCTTAATTCCTACTCGTCCTCGAGTAGGTAAATGATAAAACAAATAATTTATGAAGTGTGAATGCTAGCAGGTGCACAAGTTTGATCAATGATAATTTCAATCACCTTTTCTAGCATCATTATATGTCATAACAGTAGCTCAACTCATAAAACTTTTCATGATCAAGTAACAAGCTATTCACATGTTAAAGCATAGACCATAAACTTTCTTGAAAACTAACAAACTATGTTCTCAGTCATCAAACAATTGCAATTCATCTTATTTTCAGGAAGGGTCTATGTAAGAGCTTTGATTTAGCAAATGCCACATACTCAACTATCATATAGTCTTCCATGATTGCTACCACTCAAAGCATATTTTTAGAACAAATAGCATTCATCGAACACAGAGAAAGATAGGGGCTTAATGTTTCGCCTCCCAACCTTTTACCTCAAGGGTAATGTCAACAATAATAATCCATGATCAAATATATTTGAATGGCCATATATGCTTAGATCTTTCCCCATCACATGATGCTTGCCAACTAAAGAGTAGGTTGGAATGAGAAGGAATACTACTGACTCTTGCATAAAAGTAAAAGATAGACCCTTCACAGAGGGAAGCAGGGATTTACAGAGGTGCCAGAGCTCAAAGCTAAAACTGAGAAGAAAATAATTTTGAGAGGTATGCTTTCATTGTCAACATAGCGACCAAGAGTTCCCAATATCTTCCATACTAGATACATTATAGGCGGTTCCCAAACAGAAAGGTAAAGATTTTACTCCCCCTCCACCAATAATCACACTCCACGGCTTATCCGAAACAACGGGTGCCGTCCAACTATCAACAATCCTGGGGGAGTTTTGTTTAAATTATTTGCGATTTTTTTTTGATCTTTTGATCATAGGACTGGGCATCCCAGTTACCAGCCATTTTCTTGTGAATGATGAGCGGAGTCCACTCATCGTGAGAATAACCCACCTAGCATGGAAGATACTGACAGCCCCTAATCTCTACATGAGCGATTCGGGCATACAAAACAGATTATTGTTTGAAGGTTTAGAGTTTGGCACATGCAAATTTACTTGGGAACGGCAGGTAAATACCGCATATAGGTAGATATGGTGGACACTCATGGAATAAACTTGGTTCAAGGTATTTGGATGCACAAGGAGTATTCCCGCTTAGTACAGATATTTTGGCTAGCAAAGGATTCTAAATAGCAAGAACCACATGTTAGAGGATCCATAACAATATAACTTCTATACAAATATACCCAAGCATAACTCATTATGTTGTCTTCCTTGTCCAACTTCAACTAATTTGCTCAGGTTTGAAAATAATTAATGGGGCTCACAATCATAGAAGATGTCCAAGATAGTATATTTATGTGTGAAACCTCTCTTCCTTCAATATTCTTTCATGAATTGTTCAAGTGACAATACAATGTTTGCTAACCTTCAAAAATTTACCACCTCTACTTCTTATATGTGAAGGCATTACTCCCCATGGGAAAGGCATATGAAACATATATAATTTCAGATTTATGATATTCAAATCATTCAACCATTTACTCATAGGATATAAGTGAAGCACACGAGTAAATGACAAACTACTCCAAAAAGATATAAGTGAAGATCAATGAGTAGTTAAATAATTATGTAGCTTTGTGAAGACTCTCTCTCATTTAAGAATTTCAGATCTTGGGATATTATTCAAACAGCAAGCAAAACAAAATAAAATGGCATTTCAAGGATAGCACTCATCATGTGAAGAAGCAAAAACTTAGGCTCAACCGATACTAACCGATAATTGTTGAAGAAGAAAGGTGGGATGCCTACTGGGGCATCCCCAAGCTTATATGCTTGAGACTTCTTGAAATATTATCTTGGGGTGCCTTGGGCATCCCCAAGCTTGAGCTTTTGTGTTGTGATGCCCCCGATTTGACCGTACACTAATCATGCACGCAAACGTGTACGATCAAGATCAGAGACTCACGGGAAGATATCACAACACAACTCTAAAACATAGATAAGTCATACAAGCATCATAATACAAGCCAGGGGCCTCGAGGGCTCGAATACAAGTGCTCGATCATAGATGAGTCAGCGGAAGCAACAATATCTGAGTACAGACTAAGTTAAACAAGTTTGCCTTAAGAAGGCTAGCACAAACTGGGATACAGATCGAAAGAGGCGCAGGCCTCCTGCCTGGGATCCTCCTAACTACTCCTGGTCGTCGTCAGTGGGCTGCACATAGTAGTAGGCTCCTCCAGTGTAGTAGGAGTCGTCGTCGACGGTGGCGTCTGGCTCCTGGGCTCCGGCATCTGGTTGCGACAACCAGGTAGAAGGGAAAGGGGGAAAAGAGGGAGAAAAGCAACCGTGAGTACTCATCCAAAGTACTCGCAAGCAAGGAGCTACACTACATATGCATGGGTATATGTGTAAAGGGCCATATCGGTGGACTAAACTGCAGAATGCCAGAATAAGAGGGGGATAGCTAATCCTGTCGAAGACTACGCTTCAGGCCACCTCCATCTTGCAGCATGTAGAAGAGAGTAGATGGTAAGTTCACCAAGTAGCATCGCATAGCATAATCCTACCCGGCGATCCCCTCCTCGTCGCCCTGTTAGAGAGCGATCACCGGGTTGTATCTGGCACTTGGAAGGGTGTGTTTTATTAAGTATCCGGTTCTAGTTGTCATAAGGTCAAGGTACAACTCCGGGTCGTCCTTTTACCGAGGGACACGGCAATTCGAATAGATAAACTTCCCTGCAGGGGTGCACCACATAACCCAACACGCTCGATCCCATTTGGCCGGACACACTTTTCTGGGTCATGCCTGGCCGCGGAAGATCAACACGTCGCAGCCCCACCTAGGCACAACAGAGAAGTCAGCACGCCGGTCTAAATCCTATGCGCGCAGGGGTCTGGGCCCATCGCCCATTGCACACTTGCACGTTGCGTACGCGGCCGGAGAGCAGACCTAGCAACCTCCATTTCAAAGGAAGTCACGTTACGCGGTCCAACCCGGCGCGCGCCGCTCAGTCGCTGACGTCACGAAGGCTTCGGCTGATACCACGACGTCGAGTGCCCATATCTTTCCCATGTAGTTGGTTAGTGCGTATAGACCAAATGGCCAGACTCAGATCAAATACCAAGAACTCGTTAAGCGTGTTATTTTTAAGTATCCGCGGACGCCGACCAGGGCCAGGCCCACCTCTCTCCTAGGTGGTCTCAACCTGCCCTGTCGCTCTGCCACAAAGTAACAGTCGGGGGCCGTCAGGAACCCAGGCCCACCTCTACCGGGATGGAGCCACCTGTCCTTTCAGCCCCCTCATCAGAATCACTTGCGGGTACTCAACGAGCTGACCCGACTTTAGTCACCACATGTGTCATGTATATAAAGTATATAGTATATACCCGTGATCACCTCCCTAGTGATCACGGCCTGATAGTATAGCACAGCAGACGGACAAGAATGTAGGGCCATAGATGGAAAACTAGCATCCTATACTAAGCATGTAGGATTACAGGTAAAGGTAACAACAGTGGTAGCAAGGACAGGCTATGCATCAGGATAGGATTAACGAAAAGCAGTAACATGCTACACTACTCTAATGCAAGCAGTATAGAGAAGAATAGGCGATATCTGGTGATCAAGGGGGGAGCTTGCCTGGTTGCTCTGGCAAGAAGGAGGGGTCGTCAACTCCGTAGTCGAACTGGGCAGCAGCAGCGTCGGTCTCGTAGTCTACCGGAGAGAAGAGGGGGAAGAAACAGTAAATGCATTGCAAACATAAGCATGACGATGCATGACATGACAATGAGCGGTGTTAGGTGTGCCCTAACGCGGTAGTAGGTGATACCGGCGAAAGGGGGAAACATCCGGGAAAGTATCCCCGTGTTTCACGTTTTCGGACAGATGAGCCAGAGGTGAAATGTTGCAGGTTCGCTATGCTAGGGATGTGTGGCGGATGAACGGGCTGCATATTCGGATTCGTCTCGTCGTTCTGAGCAACTTTCATGTACAAAACATTTTCATCCGAGTTACGGTTTATTTTATATTAATTTTTAAAGTTTCAAATCATTTTCTAAATTATTATTGTTAAATTAATTTGAAATTAGTATTATTGCATCAGCATGACATCAGCAGTCAACAGAGGGGTTGACTGGTCAATCTGACACGTGGGTCCCAGCTGTATTGACTGTTAACTAACCTAACAGATTAATTAACTAACCTAAGTGATTAAGTTAATCTGATCAGGATTAATTAAGTTAATTAATTAAGTAATAAATTAATTATTTATTTTCTTAATTATTATTATTTTTATTCTTTTTTATATAAAACGTTTAAGGGCGGGGCCTGCCTGTCATTGGCCCCTGGGGGCTTAGTGGATCGGGCGCTGGCGAAACGGGGCAGAGCCCCGGGCGCCCGACTGGGCGCTGCAGGTGCCAGCGGTCACGGGGCCGGCCAGTGAGGGAGCCGTGGCCGCGGCGAGACCGGCCGCCAGTGGCCGGAGCGGGAGGGATGGGAGGAACACCGGGCGGCGCCGGAGCGGGGTAGGGCGAGGCCAGGTTGGGTCCGGCAGAGCGGCCGACAGGTGTGGGGCCGCGGGCGACCAACGGCAAAGCCGCCGGCGAGGCGTTGCCTCGACGCGAGGCTCGCGGCCAGGAGCAGGGGGAGGCGTGCGACGGGTGCCGGAGCGAGCAACATGCGCGCGTGTGTGCCGGACGTGGTCGTGGCCGTGAGCGCGTGCGCGAGGAAGATAGGAGGAGGGGAGGAGGGGCGCGTGCTTACGGTGGCCGTAGGGGAGTGGCAGTGGGGCGCGAGGTGGAGGTTGGAGACGTCGTACGCAGGGGAGGCAGGCCGGCGGGGAGGTCCGGTGAGGTCTTCGGGCGACGGGGTCGGGGTCGAGGCGGCGATGGCGGGACGGCGCCGGGAGGAAGCAGAGGCGCCAGGAGGCCGGTTGGGGAGGAGGGTTGAGGAGGCGGTGTGGGGAGGCGACGAGGAGGCGCCAGCCGGCGACGAGGCGTAGGGACGAGGCGGCGGGGTCGGGCCCCCACGCTCCGATCCGATCTGGATCGGAGGAAGGCAGAGGAGGAGTGGGACGAGGGGGAGGGAGTGGGGGCGAGTGGGAGTAGTGGGGGTGGCGCTAGGTCACGGGGAGGGGAGGAGGCCTAGTAGGCCAGGGGGGTGCGGGAGTGGGTCGGCTGGGCCGACTGGCTCCTTCAGCCAACTGGGCCAAGGCCCAGTCGGGGGGGGGGGGGGGTTGTCTTTTATTTCTTTTTACTTATTTTCTTTACTGTTTTCATTTAAAGTTTCTTTTATTTTATTTTTATAAAATACCCAGTCAGCACCTAAATTAGTATTGCTAATCAGTCCACTGCCACAATTATTTTGGCACACTACTAATTTAGTTTTATTATTATAACTTTATAAAAGGCGTCTAATTAATTGTTTTTGCTATCATTTCTATTACTTTAGTGCATTTAAATATTTTATTAAAAGATAATTTATCCACCAACATTTACTAAGGATTATTTGACACATTAGGAACAATTTAGTTTTGACTTTTGAAAACTTTAATTGTTTAACTTAAATTCAAATTTTGAATATGAATCGTTTCCAACTAACGTGAGATTATCAACAGTAATCTGAGGTGACGTGGCATCGTTAACGTGGGGTTACTGTAGGCTAATTATCCGGGTGTCACATGTATCTCCTTAATTCCTCTGATATCACAGTTTCCTAAATCTCGAAAGCTTCATCCACACCAAACTCAACAAGAACTCGTGAGATAAGCTAGTATAAACCAATGCAAAAACCTTATCATTTTCTACTGTAACAAATCACTAAAATTATTATTCAACATTGCATACTAAATGCCTCTGCATATTTAATACTCCTATCCTCAAATAGAATCATTAAACAAGCAAACATATGCAAACATAATAGCAATCTGCCAAAACAGTATAGTCTGTAAAGAATGCAAGATTCATCATACTTCCCTAACTCCAAATATTATGAAATTCTACCACACTGTAGAAAATTTATCAGAGCTCAATATGCAAAAAGTTTCAACATTTTATCATATTCTGACTTTTCTAGGGAATTTTTGCAACAGCGGTAAACTTTCTGTTTCGAAACAGCAACATGTATACTTGCAAAATAAGCATGGTAAAGGCTATCCTTGACATTTTTATTGAAAATAGAGATGCAAAACATTATTATAAATAACAGCAAGCAAATACTAACAAAATAAAATGACGCTCCAAGCAAAACACATATCATGTGGTGAGTAAAAATATAGCTCCAGGTAAAGTTACCGATGAACGAAGACGAAAGATGGGATGCCTTCCGGGGCATCCCCAAGCTTAGGCTCTTGGTTGTCCTTGAATATTACCTTGGGGTGCCTTGGGCATCCCCAAGCTTAGGATCTTGCCACTCCTTATTCCATAGTCCATCGAATCTTTACCCAAAACTTGAAAACTTCACAACACAAAACTTAACAGAAAACTCGTAAGCTCCGTTAGTATAAGAAAACAAATCACCACTTAGGTACTGTTGTGAACTCATTCTAAATTCATATTGGTGTAATATCTACTGTATTCCAACTTCTCTATGGTTCATACCCTCCGATACTACTCATAGATTCATCAAAATAAGCAAACAACACATAGAAAACAGAATTTGTCAAAAACAGAACAGTCTGTAGTAATCTGTATCAAACGCAAACTTCTAGAACTCATAAAAATCTACCAAAATAGGACGACCTAGATAATTTGATTATTGATCTACTGCAATTGGAATCAGTATTTTATCACTTTCTGGTGATTTTTTAACAATTGTTTTCATGAGCAGAAAGTTTCTGTCCTTTTCAGCAAGATCAAATAATTATCATCCAAGAAGATCCTATAGGTCTTACTTGGCACAAACACTAATTAAAACATAAAACCACATCTAACCAGAAGCTAGATGATTTATTTATTACTAAACAAGAACAAAAAGCAAAGAACAAAAATAAAATTGGGTTGCCTCCCAACAAGCGCTAACGTTTAACGCCCCTAGCTAGGCATGATGATTTCAATGATGCTCACATAAAAGATAAGAATTGAAACATAAAAAGAGCATCATGAAGAATATGACTAGCACATTTAAGTCTAACCCACTTCCTATGCATAGGGATTTTGTGAGCAAACAACTTATGGGAAGAATAATCAACTAGCGTAGGAAGGCAAAACAAGCATAACTTTAAAACTTTAAGCACATAGAGAGGAAACTTGATATTATTGCAATTCCTACAAGTATATGTTCCTCCCTCATAATAATTTTTAGTAGCATGATGAATGAATTCAAACATATAACTATCACATAAAGCATTCTTTTCATGATCTACAAGCATAGAAATTTTAGTACTCTCCACAAAAGCAAATTTGTTCTCATGAATAGTAGTGGGAGCAAAATCAACAAAATAACTATCATGTGAAGCATAATCCAATTGAAAATTAAAATTATGATGACAAGTTTCATGGTTATCTTTATTCTTTATAGCATATGTGTCATCACAATAATCATCATAAATAGGAGGCATGCTTTCATCATAATAAATTTGCTCATCAAAACATGGGGGACTAAACATATCATCTTCATCAAACATAGCATCCCCAAGCTTGTGGCTTTGCATATCATTAGCATCATGGGTATTCAAAGAATTCATACTAACAACATTGCAATCATGCTCATCATTCAAATATTTAGTGCCAAACATTCTAATGCATTCTTCTTCTAGCACTTGAGCACAATTATCGGAATCCTTATTTTCACGAAAGACATTAAAAAGATGAAGCATATGAGGCACTCTCAATTCCATTTTTTGTAGTTTCCTTTTATAAAATAAACTAGTGATAAAACAAGAAACCAAAAGATTCGATTGCAAGATCTAAAGATATACCTTCAAGCACTCACCTCCCCGGCAACGACGGCAGAAAAGAGCTTGATGTCTACTACACAACCTTCTTCTTGTAGACGTTGTTGGGCCTCCAAGTGCAGAGGTTTGTAGGACAGTAGCAAATTTCCCTCAAGTGGATGACCTAAGGTTTATCAATCCGTGGGAGGTGTAGGATGAAGATGGTCTCTCTCAAACAACCCTGCAACCAAATAACAAAGAGTCTCTTGTGTCCCCAACACACCCAATACAATGGTAAATTGTATAGGTGCACTAGTTCGGCGAAGAGATGGTGATACAGGTGCAATATGGATGGTAGATATAGGTTTTTGTAATCTGAAATTATAAAAACAGCAAGGTAACAAGCGATAAAAGTGAGCGTAAAGGGTATTGCAATGCGTTGAAACAAGGCCTAGGGTTCATACTTTCACTAGTGCAAGTTCTCTCAACAATAATAACATAATTGGATCATATAACTATCCCTCAACATGCAACAAAGAGTCACTCCAACGTCACTAATAGCAGAGTACAAATGAAGAGATTATGGTAGGGTACGAAGTTATCCATTCTGATTGATCTATTCAAGAGTTCGTACTAGAATAACACCTTAAGACACATATCAACCAAAACCCTAATGTCACCTAGATACTCCAATGTCACCTCAAGTATCTGTGGGTATGATTATACGATATGCATCACACAATCTCAGATTCATCTATTCAATCCAACATAAAGTACTTCAAAGAGTGTCCCAAAGTTTCTACCGGAGAGTCAAGACGAAAACGTGTGCCAACCCCTATGCATAAGTTCACAATGTTACGGAACTTGCAAGTTGATCACCAAAACATACATCAAGTAGATCACATGAATATCCCATTTTCACCACAGATAAGCACATGCAAGACATACATCAAGTGTTCTCAAATCCTTAAAGACTCAATCCGATAAGATAACTTCAAAGGGAAAACTCAATCCACTACAAGAGAGTAGAGGGGGAGAAACATCATAAGATCCAACTATAATAGCAAAGCTCGCGATACATCAAGATCGTGCCAAATCAAGAACACGAGAGAGAGAGAGAGAGAGAGATCAAACACATAGCTACTGGTACATACCCTCAGCCCCAAGGGAGAACTACTCCCTCCTGTTCATGGAGATCGCCGGGATGATGAAGATGGCCACCGATGAGGGATCCCCCCTCCGACAGGGTGCCGGAACAGGGTCCCGATTGGTTTTTGGTGGCTACAGAGGCTTGCAGTGGCGGAACTCCCGATCTAGGTTTTTTTCTGGAGGTTTCTGTATTTATAGGAATTTTTGGCGTAGGTTTCACGTCAGGAGGGTCTCCGAGCCGTCCACGAGGCAGGGGCCCACGCCCAGGGGGGTGGGCGCGCCCTCCACCCTCGTGGACAGCTCGGGACTCTTCTGGCCCAACTCTTTTGCTCCGGAGGCTTCTTTTGGTCCATAAAAAATCATCAAAAATTGGCACGTCAATTGGACTCCGTTTGGTATTCCTTTTCTGTAAAACACAAAAACAAGGAAAAAACAGAAACTAGCACTGGGCTCTAGGTTAATAGGTTAGTCCAAAAAATCATATAAAATAGCATATAAATGCATATAAAACATCCTAGAAGGATAATATAATAGCATGAATACTTCATGAATTATAGATACGTTGGAGACGTATCATGGGTTATCAAGATCAACTGGTGGTTCTATCTCAACATCATCGTCTAGTTCTTTATTATTTGTTTGAGTGTATTCATGAACCTCATCATTATCTTTTTCATTATCAGAAGGTGAGTGTTCACTACCGGATTGAGTTTCAGCATCAGAGATAGAAACTTCATTGTCATTATCAGTAGGTTTTTCTACTTCAGGTTCACTAGAAGGATGCAAAGTGCTATCATTTTTCTTCTTCTTTTTCATTTTAGGACTACGTGCATCAGTGTTAACTCTTTGAGAGTCTTGTTCAATTCTTTTTGGGTGTCCCTCAGGATAAAGTGGTTCCTGAGTCATTTTACCTCCTCTAGTTGCTACTCTAACAGCAAAGTCATGTGTGTTATTGTTCATTTTATCTAGCAACTCTCTTTGAGATTTAGCAACTTGTTCTAGCCGGGTTTGAACCACAGAAGCATGTTTTCCAACACCTCTAACATCATTTGAGATTCTAAATAACAAGTCACTCAAGCGAGCAATCATATCAGAGTTGTATTTCAATTGTTTCATAAAATTTGCATTGAAGGGATCTTGTTTTCTAATGTAGTTTTCAAACTCATAAAGGCATTGGCTAGGGTGCATATTGTGAGGATTGTCATTATCATTGAATTGCATTAAAGAATTTACCTCTACCACCTTAGGCAGTGGTGGTGTATCAAGCCCATGTATTTCTTTAATAGGAGGTAAATTTTTGACATCCTCAGCCTTAATACCTTTTTCCTTCATGGATTTCTTTGCCTCTTGCATATCTTCAGGACTAATATATAATATACCCCTCTTCTTCGGAGTGGGTTTAGGCGGTGGCTCAGGAAGAGTCCACGCATCATAATTTTTCAATGTGTTATTCAATAATTCTTCAGCTTGCCCAATAGTTCGTTCCCTGAAAACACAACCAGCACAACTATCTAGGAAATCCCTAGAAGCATTGGTTAGTCCATTATAGAAGATATCAAGTATTTCATTTTTCTTAAGAGGATGATCAGGCAAAGCATTAAGTAATTGACAAAGCCTCCCCCAAGCTTGTGGGAGACTCTCTTCTTTAATTTGCACAAAGTTAAATATTTCCTGCAAGGCAGCTTGTTTCTTATGAGTAGGGAAATATTTTTCAGAGAAGTAATAAATCATATCCTGGGGACTACGCACACAACCAGGAGCAAGAGTATTGTACCAAGCATTAGCATCACCCTTTAATGAGAACGAAAATAATTTGAGAATATAGTAATAGCGAGTTTTCTCATCATGAATAAAGAGGGTGGCTATGTCATTCAACTTAGTAAGATGTGCCACAACAGTTTCAGTTTCATAACCATGGAAAGGATCAGATTCAACCAAAGTAATTAACTCTGGGTCGACAGTGAATTCATAATCCTTACCATCAATAAAGATAGGTGAAAGACTTAGGATCATATTGCATTCTAGCATTTAGAGATTTTTCTTTATACTTGCATAATAATTTCTCTAGATCATCTCTATCCTTACAAGCAAGAATGTCTCTAGTTGTCTCCTCATTCATAACATAGCCTTCCGGTACCTTAGGCAATTCATATCTAGGAGGGCTAGTTCTAGTAGGTGTTTCAAGATTTTCAGTTTCAAGCTCATCATCAGATTCAACAATATCATGTTGTCTTACTCTAGCAATTTGTTCATCAAGAAAATCACCAAGTGACACATCATTATCATCAAGCAAGGTACTAGCATCATCATAAGTATCATTCATAGCAGAAGTAGCATCATCAATAACTTGCGACATGTCAGGATTAATAGCATGTGGTGCTGTTGCAAGTTTACTTATAACAGCAGGTGAATCTAAAGCAGAGCTAGATGGCAGTTCCTTACCTCCCCTCGTCTTAGAGGGAAATATCTTGGTCTTAGCATCCTTCAGATTCTTCATCGTGATAAATTGATAATAATCCCAAGTGACTCAATAAATATAGCTATGCTCCCCGGCTATGGCGCCAGAAAAAGGTCTTGATAACCCACAAGTATAGGGGATCGCAACAGTTTTCGAGGGTAGAGTATTAAACCCAAATTTATAGATTGGACACAAGGGGCGCCAAAGAATATTTGTAAGTATTAGCAACCGAGTTGTCAATCCAATCACACCTGGAGATTAATTATCTGCAGCAAAGTGATCAGTAGCAAAGTAATATGATAGTTTTCATAATAGTAGCAACAATAGTAACGGTAACAGTGATAGCAGTAGTTTTGTAGCAAGTGCAATAGTAATGATAGCAGTAGTAACTTAGCCAGAACAATATAGGATAAATTCGTAGGCATTGGATCGGTAATTTGTTGGATGATATTCATCGTGTGACAATTACCTAGGACGGTACGACACTAGCTCCAGTTCATAAATATAATGTAGGCATGTATTCCGTAAATAGTCATTCGTGCTTATGGAAAGAACTTGCATGACATCTTTTGTCCTACCCTCCCGTGGCAGCGGGGTCCAATTGGAAACTAAGGGATATTAAGGCCTCCTTTTAATAGAGAACCGGAACAAAGCATTAACACCACGGTGAATACATGAACTCCTCAAACTACGGTCATCACTGGGAGTGGTCCCGACTATTGTCACTCTGGGGTTACGGATCATAACACGTAGTAGGTGACTATAACTTGCAAGATCGGATCTAGAACATGGATATAATGGTGATAACATAAACGGTTCAGGTCTGAAATCATGGCACCCGGGCCCAAAGTGACAAGCATTAAGCATGGCAAAGTCATGACAACATCAATCTCAGAACATAGTCGATACTAGGGATCAAGCCCTAACAAAACTAACTCGATTACATGATTAATCTCATCCAACTCCTCACCGACCAGCGAGCCTACGAAGGAATTACTCACTCCCGGTGGGGAGCATCATGGAATTGGCGATGGAGAAGGGTTGGTGATGATGAAGAACGAAGATCCTCCTCTCCGGAGCACCAAACGGACTCCAGATCTGGCCTCCTAATGAAGAACAGGAGGTGACGGCGGCTCCGTCTCGTGGATCGTGATAATTCTTTCTCCCTAGTTTTTTTCGGAAAAATAGGATTTTATAGCGTCGGTTTCAGGGTCTACGGGGCCACTAGGTGGGGACAACCCACCTGGGCGCGCCTGGGGGGCAGGCGCGCCCTGGTGGGTTGTCCCCACCCAGGTGCCCCCCTCGGGTGACTCTTGGCTCTAGAAATTCTCTTTATTGGTATAAAAAATCCTCGCAAAGTTTCGTTCCATTCCGAGAACTTTTATTTCTACGCAAAAACAACACCATGGTAGTTCTGCTGAAAACAGCGTCAGTCCGGGTTAGTTTCATTCAAATCATGCAAATTAGAGTCCAAAACAAGAGGAAAAGCCTTAGGAAAAGTGGATACGTTGAAGACGTATCAAGTTGCCGGGGGGATGCCCGGAACCCCTTTTGGTGACCCAATATGTACCCGGTACCCCCAGAACACTTCCGGTGTCTGAATATCATTGTCCTATATATAAATCTTTACCTCTAGACCATTTTGAGACTCCTTGTGATGTCCATGATCTCATTCGTGACTCCGAACAACATTCGGTCACCAAATCACATAACTCATATAATACAAAATCGTCATCTAACGTTAAGCGTGCGGACCCTACGGGTTCGAGAACTATGTAGACATGACCGAGACACCTCTCCAGTCAATAACCAATAGCGGAACTTGGATGCTCAGATGGTTCCCACATATTCTATGAAGATCTTTATCGGTCGTACCATAATGACAACATACGTTATTCCCTTTGTCATCGGTATGTTACTTGCCCGAGATTCGATCGTCGATATCTTCATACCTAGTTCAATCTCGTTACCGTCCCTTTACTCGTTCCATAACACATCATCCTACAACTAACTCTTTAGTCACATTGCTTGCAAGGCTTATTATGATGTGCATTACCGAGAGGGCGCAGAGATACCTCTCCGATACTCGGAGTGACAAATCCTAATCTCGATCTATGCCAACCCAACAAACACCTTCGGAGATACCTATAGAGCATCTTTATAATCACCCAGTTACGTTGTGACGTTTGATAGCACACAAGGTATTCCTCCGGTATCCGGGAGTTGCATAATCTCATAGTCGAAGGAATATGTATTTGACATGAAGAAAGCAATAGCAATAAAACTGAATGATCAACATGCTAAGCTAACGGATGGGTCTTGTCCATCACATCATTCTCCTAATGATGTGACCCTGTTCATCAAATGACAACACATGTCTATGGTTAGGAAACTTAACCATCTTTAATTAACGAGCTAGTCTAGTAGAGGCTTACTAAGGACAGTGTGTTTTGTCTATGTATCCACACATGTATCAAGTTTTCGGTTAATACAATTCTAGCATGAATAATAAACATTTATCATGATATAAGGAAATATAAAATAACAACTTTATTATTGCCTCTAGGGCATATTTCCTTCAGTCTCCCACTTGCACTAGAGTCAATAATCTAGTTCACATCGCCATGTGATTTAACACCAATAGTTCACATCTTTATGTGATTAACACCCATAGTTCACATCGTCATGTGACCAACACCCAAAGGGTTTACTAGAGTCAATAATCTAGTTCACATCGCTATGTGATTAACACCCAAAGAGTACTAAGTTGTGATAATGTTTTGCTTGTGAGAGAAGTTTAGTCAACGGGTCTGCCACATTCAGAACCGTAAGTATTTTGCAAATTTCTATGTCTACAATCCTCTGCATGGAGCTACTCTAGCTAATTGCCCCCACTTTCAATATGTATCCAGATCGAGACTCAGAGTCATCTAAATCAGTGTTAAAGCTTGCATCGACGTAACCCTTTACGACAAACTCTTTATCACCTCCATAACTGAGACGCATTTCTTTAGTCCTCTTAGGTAACTAAGGATAATTTTGACTGCTGTTCATTCTCTCTTTATCTTCTGTTGTGGTCGGGTTTTGAGTCTTACTCAACTTCACACCTTGCAACACAGACAAGAACCCTTTCTTTGACTGATCTATTTTGAACTTCTTCAAAATTTTGCCAAGGTATATACTTTGTGAAAGTCCTATTAAGCGTCTCGATCTATCCCTATAGATCTTGATGCCCATTATGTAAGTAGCTTCACCGAGGTCTTTCATTGAAAAACTCTTATTCAAGTATCCTTTTATGCTATCCAGAAATTCTATATCATTTCCAATTAACAATATGTCATTCACATATAATATTAGAAATGTTACAGAGCTCCTGTCGGAGTAATTAGCCACGGGTAGCCTCATCTGCTCCCCATGGCGTTTCAAGACATCGGGGCCGATTGCGCCACTCAAGAATCCAAGACCAAAGCGTCGCCTTCTCGCCGCCGGCTGGTCCAGGCGGCCGGCTGCTGGAAGGCGGCATGGCCCAGAAGGCGGCCTCAAGACAAGCCGACTCCTGGCAGGGGGCCTCTGGAGAGGCCGGCTCCCAGCAGGCGGCCCCAAGCACTCTCAGAATCTGCACCCTCATAAATACGACGAGACGGGGCGTGGCTGTTGGTGATCGTAGCAGAATTTTAAAATTTCCTACGCATCACCAAGATCCATCTATGGAGTATACTAGCAATGAGGGGAAAGGAGTGCATCTACATATCCTTGTAGATTGCGAGCGGAAGCGTTCCAATGAACGGGGTTGATGGAGTCGTACTCGCCGTCATCCAAATCACCGATGACCGAGTGCCGAACAGACGGCACCTCCGCGTTCAACACACGTACGGAGCAGCGATGTTTCCTCCTTCTTGATCCAGCAAGGGGGAAGGAGAGGTTGATGGAGATCCAGCAGCACGACGGCATGGTGGTGGATGTAGCGGGGATCTCGGCAGGGCTTCGCCAAGCTTCTGCGAGAGGGAGAGGTGTTGCAGGGGGAGAGGGAGGCGCCAGGGCCTGTGGTGTTGCTGCCCTCCCTCCCCCCCCCACTATATATAAGCCCCCTGGGGGGCACCGGCCCTGGGAGATCAGATCTCCAAGGGGGGCGGCGGCCAAGGGGGAAGGGGGGTGGCTTCCCCCCCAAGCCAAGTGGGGCGCCCCCCACCCCCAGGGTTTCCAACCCTAGGCGCAGGGGGAGGCCCAAGGGGGGGTTCCCCAGCCCACTAAGGGCTGGTTCCATTCCCACTTCAGCCCATGGGGCCCTCTGGGATAGGTGGCCCCACCCGGTGGACCCCTGGGACCCTTCCGGTGGTCCCGGTACAATACCGATAACCCCCGAAACTTTCCCGGTGGCCGAAACTGGACTTCCTATATATAATTCTTCACCTCCGGACCATCCCGGAGCTCCTCGTGACGTCCGGGATCTCATCCGGGACTCCGAACAACTTTCGGGTTTCCGCATACTAATATCTCTACAACCCTAGCGTCACCGAACCTTAAGTGTGTAGACCCTACGGGTTCGGGAGACATGCAGACATGACCGAGACGCCTCTCCAGTCAATAACCAACAGCGGGATCTGGATACCCATGTTGGCTCCCACATGTTCCATGATGATCTCATCGGATGAACCACGATGTCGAGGATTCAATCAATCCCGTATTCAATTCCCTTTGTCAACCGGTATGTTACTTGCCCGAGATTCGATCGTCAGTATCCCAATACCTTGTTCAATCTCGTTACTGGCAAGTCTCTTTACTCGTACCATAATGCATGATCCCGTGGCTAACTCCTTAGTCACATTGAGCTCATTATGATGATGCATTACCGAGTGGGCCCAGAGATACCTCTTCGTCATACGGAGTGACAAATCCCAGTCTCGATCCGTGCCAACTCAACAGACACTTTTGGAGATACCCGTAGTGTACCTTTATAGTCACCCAGTTACGTTGTGACGTTTGGCACACCCAAAGCACTCCTACGGTATCCGGGAGTTGCATGATCTCATGGTCTAAGGAAAAGATACTTGACATTGGAAAAGCTCTAGCAAACGAACTACACGATCTTTGAGCTATGCTTAGGATTGGGTCTTGTCCATCACATCATTCTCCTAATGATGTGATCCCGTTATCAATGACATCCAATGTCCATAGTCAGGAAACCATGACTATCTGTTGATCAACGAGCTAGTCAACTAGAGGCTTACTAGGGACACGTTGTGGTCTATGTATTCACACATGTATTACGATTTCCGGATAACACAATTATAGCATGAACAATAGACAATTATCATGAACAAAGAAATATAATAATAACCATTTGTTATTGCCTCTAGGGCATATTTTCAACAGTCTCCCACTTGCACTAGAGTCAATAATCTAGTTACATTGTGATGAATCGAACACCCATAGTGTTCTGGTGTTGATCATGTTTTGCTCTAGGGAGAGGTTTAGTCAACGGATCTGCTACATTTAGGTCCGTATGTACTTTACAAATATCTATGTCTCCATTTTGAACACTTTCACGAATGGAGTTGAAGCGACGGTTGATATGCCTGGTCTTCCTGTGAAACCTGGGCTCCTTGGCAAGGGCAATAGCTCCAGTGTTATCACAGAAGAGAGTCATCGGGGCCGACGCATTGGGAATCACCCCTAGGTCGGTAATGAACTCCTTCATCCAGATTGCTTCTTGCGCTGCCTCTGAGGCTGCCATGTACTCCGCTTCACATGTAGATCCCGCCACGACGCTTTGCTTGCAACTGCACCAGCTTACTGCTCCTCCATTCAAAATATACACGTATCCGGTTTGTGACTTCGAGTCATCCAGATCTGTGTCAAAGCTAGCGTCGACGTAACCCTTTACGACGAGCTCTTCGTCACCTCCATAAACGAGAAACATATCCTTAGTCCTCTTCAGGTACTTCAGGATATTCTTGACCGCTGCCCAGTGTTCCATGCCGGGATTACTTTGGTACCTTCCTACCAAACTTACGGCAAGGTTTACATCAGGTCTGGTACACAACATGGCATACATAATAGACCCTATGGCCGAGGCATAGGGGATGACACTCATCTTTTCTCTATCTTCTGCCGTGGTCAGGCATTGAGCCGTGCTCAATTGCACACCTTGCAATACAGGCAAGAACCCCTTCTTGGACTGGTCCATATTGAACTTCTTCAATATCTTGTCAAGGTACGTACTCTGTGAAAGACCAATGAGGCGTCTTGATCTATCTCTATAGATCTTGATGCCTAATATATAAGCAGCTTCTCCAAGGTCCTTCATTGAAAAACACTTATTCAAATAGGCCTTTATACTTTCCAAGAATTCTATATCATTTCCCATCAATAATATGTCATCCACATATAATAAGAGAAATGCTACAGAGCTCCCACTCACTTTCTTGTAAACACAGGCTTCTCCATAAGTCTGTGTAAACCCAAACGCTTTGATCATCTCATCAAAACGAATGTTCCAACTCCGAGATGCTTGCACCAGTCCATAGATGGAGCGCTGGAGCTTGCATACCTTGTTAGCATTCTTAGGACCGACAAAACCTTCCGGCTGCATCATATACAATTCTTCCTTAAGAAAGCCGTTAAGGAATGCCGTTTTGACGTCCATTTGCCATATCTCATAATCATAGAATGCGGCAATTGCTAACATGATTCGGACGGACTTCAGCTTCGCTATGGGTGAGAAAGTCTCATCGTAGTCAACCCCTTGAACTTGTCGATAACCCTTAGCGACAAGTCGAGCCTTATAGATGGTAACATTACCATCCGCGTCTGTCTTCTTCTTAAAGATCCATTTATTTTCTATGGCTCGCCGATCATCGGGCAAGTCAGTCAAAGTCCATACTTCGTTTTCATACATGGATCCTATCTCGTATTTCATGGCTTCTAGCCATTTGTCGGAATCCGGGCCCGCCATCGCTTCTTCATAGTTCGAAGGTTCACTGTTGTCTAACAACATGATTTCCAGGACAGGGTTGCCGTACCACTCTGGTGCGGAATGTGTCCTTGTGGACCTATGAAGTTCAGTAGTAACTTGATCTGAAGCTTCATGATCATCATCATTAACTTCCTCCCCAGTCGGTGTAGGCACCACAGGAACATCTTCCCGCGTTGCGCTACTTTCCGGTTCGGAAGGGGTGACTATCACCTCATCAAGTTCCACTTTCCTCCCACTCAATTCTTTCGAGAGAAACTCTTTTTCCAGAAAGGACCCATTCTTGGCAACAAAGATCTTGCCTTCGGATCTGAGGTAGAAGGTATACCCAATGGTTTCCTTAGGGTATCCTATGAAGACGCATTTTTCCGACTTGGGTTCGAGCTTTTCAGGTTGAAGTTTCTTGACATAAGCATCGCATCCCCAAACTTTTAGAAACGACAGCTTAGGTTTCTTCCCAAACCATAATTCATACGGTGTCGTCTCAACGGATTTCGACGGAGCCCTATTTAAAGTGAATGCGGCAGTCTCTAAAGCATAGCCCCAAAATGAGAGCGGTAGATCGGTAAGAGACATCATAGATCGCACCATATCCAATAGAGTGCGATTACGACGTTCGGACACACCATTTCGCTGAGGTGTTCCAGGCGGCGTGAGTTGTGAAACGATTCCACATTTCTTTAAGTGCGTACCAAATTCGTGACTTAAATATTCTCCACCACGATCTGATCGTAAGAACTTTATTTTCCTGACACGTTGATCTTCAACCTCACTCTGAAATTCCTTGAACTTTTCAAAGGTTTCAGACTTGTGTTTCATTAGGTAGACATACCCATATCTACTCAAGTCATCAGTGAGAGTGAGAACATAACGATATCCTCCGTGAGCCTCAACACTCATTGGACCGCACACATCGGTATGTATGATTTCCAATAAGTTGGTTGCTCGCTCCATTGTTCCGGAGAACGGAGTCTTGGTCATCTTACCCATGAGGCATGGTCCGCACGTGTCAAATGATTCATAATCAAGAGACTCCAAAAGTCCATCTGCATGGAGCTTCTTCATGCGCTTGACACCAATGTGACCAAGGCGGCAGTGCCATAAGTATGTGGGACTATCGTTATCAACTTTACATCTTTTGGTATTCACACTATGAATATGTGTAACATCACGTTCGAGATTCATCAAGAATAAACCATTAACCAGCGGGGCATGACCATAAAACATATCTCTCATATAAATAGAACAACCATTATTCTCGGATTTAAATGAGTAGCCATCTCGAATTAAACGAGATCCAGATACAATGTCCATGCTCAAAGCTGGCACTAAATAACAATTATTGAGGTTTAAAACTAATCCCGTAGGTAAATGTAGAGGCAGCGTGCCGACGGCGATCACATCGACCTTGGAACCATTCCCGACGCGCATCGTCACCTCGTCTTTGCCAGTCTTCGCTTATTCCGCAGTTCCTGTTTTGAGTTACAAATATGAGCAACCGCACCGGTATCAAATACCCAGGAGCTACTACGAGTACTAGTAAGGTACACATCAATTACATGTATATCACATATACCTCTGGTGTTGCCGGCCTTCTTGTCCGCTAAGTATTTGGGGCAGTTCCGCTTCCAGTGACCACTTCCCTTGCAATAAAAGCACTCAGTCTCAGGCTTGGGTCCATTCTTCGACTTCTTCCCGGCAACTGGCTTACCGGGCGCGGCAACTCCCTTGCTGTCCTTCTTGAAGTTCTTCTTACCCTTGCCTTTCTTGAACTTAGTGGTTTTATTCACCATCAACACTTGATGTTCTTTTCTGATCTCCACCTCCGCTGATTTCAGCATTGAATATACCTCAGGAATGGTCTTTTCCATCCCCTGCATATTGAAGTTCATCACAAAGCTCTTGTAGCTTGGTGGAAGCGACTGGAGGATTCTGTCAATGACCGCGTCATCCGGGAGATTGACTCCCAACTGAGACAAGCGGTTATGTAACCCAGACATTCTGAGTATGTGCTCACTAACAGAACTATTTTCCTCCATTTTACAGCTGAAGAACTTGTCGGAGACTTCATATCTCTCGACCCGGGCATGAGCTTGGAAAACCATTTTCAGCTCTTCGAACATCTCATATGCTCCATGCTTCTCAAAACGCTTTTGGAGCCCCGGTTCTAAGCTGTAAAGCATGCCGCACTGAACGAGGGAGTAATCATCAGCACGTGATTGCAAGCGTTCATAACGTCTTGGTTCTCTGGGATGGGTGCTTCACCTAGCGGTGCTTCTAAGACATAATCTTTCTTGGCAGCTATGAGGATGATCCTCAGGTTCCGGACCCAGTCCGTATAGTTGCTGCCATCATCTTTTAGCTTGGTTTTCTCTAGGAACGCGTTGAAGTTGAGGACAACGTGGGCCATTTGATCTACAAGACATATTGTAAAGATTTTAGACTAAGTTCATGATAATTAAGTTCATATAATCAAATTATTCAATGAACTCCCACTCAGACAGACATCCCTCTAGTCATCTAAGTGAAACATGATCCGAGTTAACTAGGCCGTGTCCGATCATCACGTGAGACGGACTAGTCAAGATCGGTGAACATCTCCATGTTGATCGTATCTTCTATACGACTCATGCTCGACCTTTCGGTCCTCCGTGTTTCGAGGCCATGTCTGTACATGCTAGGCTCGTCAAGTTAACCTAAGTGTATTGCGTGTGTTCCGAGGCCATGTCTGTACATGCTAGGCTCGTCAACACCCGTTGTATGCGAACGTTAGAATCTATCACACCCGATCATCACGTGGTGCTTCGAAACAACGAACCTTCGCAACGGTGCACAGTTAGGGGGAACACGTCTCTTGAAATTTTAGTGAGGGATCATCTTATTTATGCTACCGTCGTTCTAAGCAAATAAGATGTAAACATGATAAACATCACATGCAAATCATAAAGTGACGTGATATGGCCAATATCATCCTGCGCCTTTGATCTCCATCTTCGAGGCGCGGCATGATCACCTTCGTCACCGGCATGACACCATGATCTCCATCATTGTGTCTTCATGAAGTTGTCACGCCAACGATTACTTCTACTTCTATGGCTAACGCGTTTAGCAATAAAGTAAAGTAATTTATATGGCGTTCTTCAATGACACGCAGGTCATACAAAAAATAAAGACAACTCCTATGGCTCCTGCCGGTTGTCATACTCATCGACATGCAAGTCGTGATTCCTATTACAAGAATATGATCAATCTCATACATCACATATATCATTCATCACATCTTCTGGCCATATCACATCACAGGGCACATGCTGCAAAAACAAGTTAGACGTCCTCTAATTGTTGTTGCAAGTTTTTACGTGGCTTCTATAGGTTTCTAGCAAGAACGTTTCTTACCTACGTAAAACCACAACGTGATATGCCAATTTCTATTTACCCTTCATAAGGACCCTTTTCATCCAATCCGTTCCGACTAAAGTGGGAGAGACAGACACCCGCTAGCCACCTTATGCAACTAGTGCATGTCAGTCGGTGGAACCTGTCTCACGTAAGCGTACGTGTAAGGTCGGTCCAGGCCGCTTCATCCCACAATACCGCCGAAACAAGATAAGTCTAGTAGCGGCAAGAAGAATTGGCAACATCTACGCCCACAACTGCTTTGTGTTCTACTCGTGCATAGTAACTACGCATAGGCCTGGCTCATGATGCCACTGTTGGTGATCGTAGCAGAATTTTAAAATTTCCTACGCATCACCAAGATCCATCTATGGAGTATAGTAGCAACGAGGGGAAAGGAGTGCATCTACAAACCCTTGTAGATCGCGAGCGGAAGCGTTCCAATGAACGGGGTTGATGGAGTCGTACTCGCCGTGATCCAAATCACCGATGACCGAGTGCCGAACGGACGGCACCTCCGCGTTCAACACATGTACGGAGCAGCGACGTCTCCTCCTTCTTGATCCAGCAAGGGGGAAGGAGAGGTTGATGGAGATCCAGCAGCACGACGGCGTGGTGGTGGATGTAGCGGGGATCTCGGCAGGGCTTCGCCAAGCTTCTGCGAGAGGGAGAGGTGTTGCAGGGGGAGAGGGAGGCGCCAGGGCCTGTGGTGTTGCTGCCCTCCCTCCCCCCACTATATATAAGCCCCCTGGGGGGGCGCCGGCCCTGGGAGATCAGATCTCCAAGGGGGGCGGCGGCCAAGGGGGAAGGGGGGTGGCTTCCCCCCCAAGCCAAGTGGGGCGCCCCCACCCCCAGGGTTTCCAACCCTAGGCGCAGGGGGAGGCCCAAGGGGGGGCGCCCCAGCCCACTAAGGGCTGGTTCCCTTCCCACTTCAGCCCATGGGGCCCTCCGGGATAGGTGGCCCCACCCGGTGGACCCCCGGGACCCTTCCGGTGGTCCCGGTACAATACCGATAACACCCGAAACTTTCCCGGTGGCCGAAATTGGACTTCCTATATATAATTCTTCACCTCCGGACCATTCCGGAACTCCTCGTGACGTCCGGGATCTCATCCGGGACTCCGAACAACTTTCGGGTTTCCGCATACTAATATCTCTACAACCCTAGCGTCACCGAACCTTAAGTGTGTAGACCCTACGGGTTCGGGAGACATGCAGACATGACCGAGACGCCTCTCCGGTCAATAACCAACAGCGGGATCTGGATACCCATGTTGGCTCCCACATGTTCCACGATGATCTCATCGGATGAACCACGATGTCGAGGATTCAATCAATCCCGTATTCAATTCCCTTTGTCAATCGGTATGTTACTTGCTCGAGATTCGATCGTCGGTATCCCAATACCTTGTTCAATCTCGTTACCGGCAAGTCTCTTTACTCGTACCGTAATGCATGATCCCGTGGCTAACTCCTTAGTCACATTGAGCTCATTATGATGATGCATTACCGAGTGGGCCCAGAGATACCTCTCCGTCATACGGAGTGAGAAATCCTAGTCTCGATCCGTGCCAACTCAACAGAACTTTCGGAGATACCCGTAGTGTACCTTTATAGTCACCCAGTTACGTTGTGACGTTTGGCACACCCAAAGCACTCCTACGGTATCCGGGAGTTGCACGATCTCATGGTCTAAGGAAAAGATACTTGACATTGGAAAAGCTCTAGCAAACGAACTACACGATCTTTGAGCTATGCTTAGGATTGGGTCTTGTCCATCACATCATTCTCCTAATGATGTGATCCCGTTATCAATGACATCCAATGTCCATAATCAGGAAACCATGACTATCTGTTGATCAACGAGCTAGTCAACTAGAGGCTTACTAGGGACACGTTGTGGTCTATGTATTCACACATGTATTACGATTTCCGGATAACACAATTATAGCATGAACAATAGAAAATTATCATGAACAAAGAAAGATAATAATAACCATTTATTATTGCCTCTAGGGCATATTTCCAACAGTGGCTACAGCACGCCACGCTGCCCCTAGCCTAGGGAATAGCAAGGCCACAGTGCGCCGTACCAAGCAGGGTTCTGATACGTCTCCAATGTATCTATAATTTTTGATTGCTTCATGCTATATTATATTCTGTTTTGGATGATTAATGGGCTTTGTTATACACTTTTATATTATTTTTGGGACTAACCTATTAACCGGAGGCCCAGCCCAAATTGCTGTTTTTTGCCTATTTCAGAGTTTCGCAGAAAAAGAATATCAAACGGAGTCCAAACAGAATGAAACATTCGGGAACGTGATTTTCGGAAGAAACGTGATCCAGAGGACTTGGAGTCCACGTCAAGACATCAACCAGGACAGCAAGAGGCAGGGGGCGCGCCTACCCCCCTGGGCGCGCCCTCCACCCTCGTGGGGCCCACATTGCTGCACCGATGTACTTCTTCCTCCTATATATACCTACGTACCCCCAAACCAACAGAAGCATCCACGAAAACCTAATTCTTACCCGTGAGATCCCATCTTGGGGCCTTTTCCGGCGTCCTGCCGGAGAGGGCATTGATCACGGAGGGCTTCTACATCAACACCATAGCCTCTCCAATGATGCGTGAGTAGTTTACCTCAGACCTTCGGGTCCATAGTTATTAGCTAGATGGCTTCTTCTCTCTTTTTGGATCTCAATACAAAGTTCTCCACGATTCTCATGGAGATCTATTCGATGTAATCTTCTTTGCGGTGTGTTTGCTGAGACCGATGAATTGTGGGTTTATGATCAAGTTTATCTATGAACAATATTTGAATCTCCTCTGAATTCTTTTATGTATGATTGGTTATCTTTGCAAGTCTCTTCGAATTATCAGTTTGGTTTGGCCTACTAGATTGATCTTTCTTGCAATGAGAGAAGTGCTTAGCTTTGGGTTCAATCTTGTGGTGTCCTTTCCCAGTGACAGCAAGGCACGTATTGTATTGTTGCCATTGAGGATAACAAGATGGGGTTTATATCATATTGCATGAGTTTATCCCTCTACATCATGTCATCTTACTTAAAGCGTTACTCTGTTCTTTTGAACTTAATACTCTAGATGCATGCTGGATAGCGGTCGATGTGTGGAGTAATAGTAGTAGATGCAGGCAGGAGTCGGTCTACTTGTCACGGACGTGATGCCTATATACATGATCATACCTAGATATTCTCATAACTATGCTCAATTCTATCAATTGCTCAACAGTAATTTGTTCACCCACCGTAATACTTATGCTCTTGAGAGAAGCCACTAGTGAAACCTATGGCCCCCGGGTCTATTTTCCATCATATTAATCTTCCAACACTTAGCTATTTTTATTGCCTTTTATTTTACTTTGCATCTTTATTATAAAAATACCAAAAATATTATCTTATCATATCTATCAGATCTCACTTTCGTAAATGACCGTGAAGGGATTGACAACCCCTTTATCGCGTTGGTTGCGAGGTTTATATTTGTTTGTGTAGGTGCGAGGGACTTGGGTGTGGCCTCCTACTGGATTGATACCTTGGTTCTCAAAACCCGAGGGAAATACTTATGCTACTTTACTGCATCACCCTTTCCTCTTCAAGGGAAAACCAACGCAGTGCTCAAGAGGTAGCAAGAAGGATTTCTGGCGCCGTTGCCGGGGAGTCTACGCAAAAGTCAACATACCAAGTACCCATCACAAACTCTTATCTCTCACATTACATTATTTGTCATTTGCCTCTCGTTTACCTCTCCCCCACTTCACCCTTGCCGTTTTATTCGCCCTTCTTCCGTTCGATCTTGTGTTACCATGTGCCTTCTTTTTTGCTTGCATCTTCGCTTGCTAAAAGTTTATGGATCCTCATCCCCTTGCTAATCTCTTTAAGAGATCCAGTTATGATGAACCAATTTCTAGTGATTTGAGTGCACTAGATTATCTTTATGAGGTTTTGCTTGAAATTCGTGAATCTGAAAATTGTGATGAAGAAATTTATGAAGAGATTCACGATAGCTCCTTGAATAAAAATCATGATTGCAATGATTTTACTATGAATTCTCTTGATGTCAATTGTGATAATAATATGCAAAACCCTAAGCTTGGGGATGCTAGTTTTGCTATGTCTACTATTTGTTGCAATGATCATGATTGGGGTGATTCTTCTTATGATCTTGAAAATTTATTTAAGCCCCATGATGAATATGAGAGTGAGAATAGTGTTTGCAATAATATTGAAAGTGGGTTTGGAAGAGTGTCAACTTTAGATCCCACATATTTGGAGAATGTTCAATCTTATGAATTTTTTGATAAAAGTGGGTTTGGAGAGGTAATGACTTTAGTTAACGTTAATCCCACTATTTTGGAAGACTGTCAACTTTGCATACATGTGGATTGTGTTAAGAATATGTTTTGTGATAGCTATATTGTTGAATTTTCTTATGGTCCTACATGTAATTATTATGATAGAGGAAAATATGGTTGTAGAAATTTTCATGTTACTAAATTACCTCTCGTTATGTTGAGATTGCTATTGTTTCTTTCAACTTTCTTGCATATGCTAGTTTTTGCTTGCTATGATAATTTGTTTGCCTATAAAATGCCTATGCATAGGAAGTATGTTAGACTTAGATATGTTTGTCACGTGTTTCATGATGCTCTTTTTGCACTTCAATTCTTATCTTTTATGTGAGCATCATTGAAATCTCAATGCCTAGCTAAAAGGCTTTAAAGAAAAGCGCTTGTTGGGAGGCAACCCAATTTTATTTTAGTTTTTTTTCTTTTTGCTTCTATTTGGGAATAAATATTTGATCTAGCCTCTGGTTAGATTCGTTTTTATGTTTTAATTAGTGTTTGTGCCAAGTTAAACCTATAGGATCTTCTTGGATGATAGTTATTTGATCTTGCTGAAAATTCCAGAAACTTTCTGTTCACGGAAACAATTGTTAAAAATTACCAGGACGTGATAAAATATTGATTCCAATTGCTGCTGATCAATAAACAAATTGTCTAGGTCGTCATATTTTGGCTGAATTTTTGGAGTTCCAGAAGTTTGCGTTAGTTACAGATTACTACAGACTGTTCTGTTTTTGACAGATTCTGTTTTTCGTGTGTTGTTTGCTTATTTTGATGAATCTATGGCTAGTAAAATAGTTTATAAACCATAGAGAAGTTGGAATACAGTAGGTTTAACACCAATATAAATAAAGAATGAGTTCATTACAGTACCTTGAATTGGTGTTTTGTTTTCTTTCGCTAACGGAGCTCACGAGATTTTCTGTTAAGTTTTGTGTTGTGAAGTTTTCAAGTTTTGGGTAAAAGATTTGATGGATTATGGAACAAGGAGTGGCAAGAGCCTAAGCTTGGGGATGCCCATGGAACCCCAAGATAATCTAAGGACACCAAAAAGCCAAAGCTTGGGGATGCCCCGGAAGGCATCCCCTCTTTCGTCTACTTCCATCGGTAACTTTACTTGGAGCTATATTTTTATTCACCACATGATATGAGTTTTGCTTGGAGCGTCTTGTATGATTTGAGTCTTTGCTTTTTAGTTTACCACAATCATCTTTTCTGTACACACCTTTTGAGAGAGACACACATGATTCGGAATTTATTAGAATACTCTATGCGCTTCGCTTATATCTTTTGAGCTATATAGTTTTTGCTCTAGTGCTTCACTTATATCTTTTAGAGCACGGCGGTGGTTTTGTTTTATAGAAAATATTATTCTCTCATGCTTCACTTATATTATTTTGAGAGTCTTAAACAGCATAGTAATTTGCTTAAATTGGGAAATTAATCCTAATATGCTAGGTATTCAAGACTAGTAAAAACTTTCTTATGAGTGTGTTGAATACTAAGAGAAGTTTGATGCTTGATGATTGTTTTGAGATATGGAGGTAGTGATATTAAAGTTGTGCTAGTTGAGTAGTTGTGGAATTGAGAAATACTTCTGTCCCGTAGCATGCACGTATGGTAAACGTTATGTAACAAATTTGAAACATGAGGTGTTCTTTGATTGTCTTCCTTATGAGTGGCGGTCGGGGACGAGCGATGGTCTTTTCCTACCAATCTATCCCCCTAAGAGCATGCACGTAGTGCTTTGTTTTTGATGACTTGTAGATTTTTGCAATAAGTACGTGATTTCTTTATGACTAATATTGAGTCCATGGATTATACACACTCTTACCCTTCCATCATTGCTAGCCTCTTCGGTACCGTGCATTGCCCTTTCTCACATTGAGAGTTGGTGCAAACTTCGCCGGTGCATCCAAACCCCGTGATATGATACGCTCTGTCACACATAAACCTCCTTATATCTTCCTCAAAACAACCACCATACCTACCTATTATGGCATTTCCATAGCCATTCCGAGATATATTGCCATGCAAATTTCCACCGTTCCGTTTATCATGACACGTTCATCATTGTTATATTGCTTTGCATGATCATGTAGTTGACATCGTATTTGTGGCAAAGCCACCGTTCATAATTTTTCATACATGTCACTCTTGATTCATTGCCTATCCCGGTATACCGCCGGAGGCATTCATATAGAGTCATACCTTGTTCTAGTATCGAGTTGCAATCATTGAGTTGTAAATAAATAGAAGTGTGATGATCATCATTCATAGAGCATTGTCCCAATAGAAAAAGAGAAAGGCTAAATAAAGAAAGGGAGGCCCCAAAAGAATAAAAAAGGTACAATGCTACTATCCTTTTTTCCGCACTTGTGCTTCAAAGTAGCACCATGATTTTCATGATAGAGAGTCTCTTGTTTTGTCACTTTCATATACTAGTGGGAATTTTTCATTATAGAACTTGGCTTGTATATTCCAACAATGGGCTTCCTCAAATGCCCTAGGTCTTCGTGAGCAAGCAAGTTGGATGCACACCCACTTAGTTTCTTTTGTTGAGTTTTCATGCATTTATAGCACTAGTGCATCCGTTGCATGGCAATCCCTACTCCTTGCATTAACATAAATCGATAGCCGCGTTGATGTGAGACTATCTCCTTTTTTGTCTTCTCCACATAACCCCCATCATTATATTCTATTCCACCCATAGTGCTATATCCATGGCTCACGCTCATGTATTGCGTGAAGGTTGAAAAAGTTTGAGATTACTAAAGTATGAAACAATTGCTTGGCTTGTCATCGGGGTTGTGCATGATGAGAGCATTCTTGTGTGACGAAAATGGAGCATGACTAAACTATATGATTTTGTAGGGATGAACTTTCTTTGGCCATGTTATTTTGAGAAGACATAATTGCTTAGTTAGTATGCTTGAAGTATTATTGCTTTTATGTCAATATTAAACTTTTATCTTGAATCTTTCGGATCTGAATATTCATACCACAATTAAGAGGGTTACATTAAAAAATTATGCCAAGTAGCATTCCGCATCAAAAATTCTATTTTTACCATTTACCTACTCGAGGACGAGCAGGAATTAAGCTTGGGGATGCTTGATACGTCTCCAACGTATCTATAATTTTTGATTGCTTCATGCTATATTATATTCTGTTTTGGATGATTAATGGGCTTTGTTATACACTTTTATATTATTTTTGGGACTAACCTGTTAACCAGAGGCCCAGCCCAAATTGTTGTTTTTTGCCTATTTCAGAGTTTCGTAGAAAAATAATATCAAACGGAGTCCAAACGGAATGAAACCTTCGGGAACGTGATTTTCGGAACAAACGTGATCCAGAGGACTTGGAGTCCACGTCAAGACATCAACCAGGAGAGCACGAGGCAGGGGGTGCGCCTACCCCCTGGGCACGCCCTCCACCCTCGTGGGGCCCATGTTGCTCCACCGACGTACTTCTTCCTCCTATATATACCTACGTACCCCCAAACCAACAGAAGCATCCACGAAAACCTAATTCCACCGCCGCAACCTTCTGTACCCGTGAGATCCCATCTTGGGGCCTTTTGCGGCGTCCTGCCGGAGGGGGCATTGATCACGGAGGGCTTCTACATCAACACCATAGCCTCTTCGATGATGTGTGAGTAGTTTACCTCAGACCTTCGGGTCCATAGTTATTAGCTAGATGGCTTATTCTCTCTTTTTGGATCTCAATACAAAGTTCTCCACGATTCTCGTGGAGATCTATTCGATGTAATCTTCTTTGCGGTGTGTTTGTTGAGCCCGATGAATTGTGGGTTTATGATCAAGTTTACCTATGAACAATATTTGAATCTCCTCTGAATTCTTTTATGTATGATTGGTTATCTTTGCAAGTCTCTTCGAATTATCAGTTTGGTTTGGCCTACTAGATTGATCTTTCTTGCAATGGGAGAAGTGCTTAGCTTTGGGTTCAATCTTGCGGTGTCCTTTCCCAGTGACAGCAGGGGCAGCAAGGCACGTATTGTATTGTTACCATCGAGGATAACAAGATGGGGTTTATATCATATTGCATGAGTTTATCCCTCTACATCATGTCATCTTACTTAAAGCGTTACTCTGTTCTTTTGAACTTAATACTCTAGATGCATGCTGGATAGCGGTCGATGTGTGGAGTAATAGTAGTAGATGCAGGCAGGAGTCGGTCTACTTGTCACGGACGTGATGCCTATATACATGATCATACCTAGATATTCTCATAACTATGCTCAATTCTATCAATTGCTCAACAGTAATTTGTTCACCCACCGTAATACTTATGCTCTTGAGAGAAGCCACTAGTGAAACCTATGGCCCCCGGGTCTATTTTCCATCATATTAATCTTCCAACACTTAGCTATTTTTATTGCCTTTTATTTTACTTTGCATCTTTATTATAAAAATACCAAACATATTATCTTATCATATCTATCAGATCTCACTTCCTGTAACATCCCAAATTTTCAATTTGGAATGTTATACATAGATCATCATTGCATATCATGTTTTGTTGCATTTTGACAAATCCTCGATAATCCTAAGCAACTCAAGGACCCTCGGAGAGAGTTGGGGATTTTCTCGAATCTTCTAATTTGATTTTTCAAACGAGGATTTTGGTTTTAATTATTTTTCTCTCCGGAAAAATATTCCAATTTTATAAATAAACGAGAGGAGAAAATATGACTTCTCCAAAACAATGGAAATACTGGAGGAAAAATATTAAAATCATTTATTGGCATTTATTTGGATTTTATTTGCAATTTTATTGCATTAAAAATATGCATGTTTTCAAAAATATTTATTTTGATTTATAAAAATGTTCACCCTATTCTTGATTTTCTAACTAGACGGGGAAAATTTATTTCATATTTGTCTGATTTTTATATATTTTTCTACGTATTATTTTCCGCGGAACTAATTTAAAAAAAAACGCCCGCGCCGACTGGGCCAAAGGCCCAGCCGACGGCCCGCTCGCGCCCTCTCCTCCTCCCGCACGGGAGCTCGCCGCCGGAGTCCGTCCCGGGCACGGGAGCCGCCGCCGCCTCGGGTGCCCCCTTCCCCACGCCGACGCACCCCCCTCCCCCTTAAATACCCCCCTCTCTCTCTCCCTCAACTCGAGCCGCCGCCGACGACATCGCCGCCGCCGCCCGCCCGCACGCGCCGCTCGTCGCCGCCGCCGGGAAGCCGCCGCCGCCGCCCCCTCGCCGCCTCCCCGAGCCCCGCCCCCGAGCCCCGCCCCCGCCGGAGCCCGCCGTCGACGTACTGCCGCCGCCGTTCCCGTCGTTGACCGGTTTTCTGTAAAAAAAAAACCTTCGTTTAAAAAAAACCCTAGATTGTTTTTTTTCGGTTTTATTATTTTACGAGCGTTTACCGAACCGTTCGTTTTAACGAACGCGTTCGTCGGTTTTTCTCTGTTAACGAACGTCCGTTCTTTAACCGTTCGTCCATTTTTCTTTTTCGTCGGAATTTCTCGTTATTTTCTCAGATTCGATTTCTGATCGAATTTTCGAATCTGTTTAACTTCTCGCTCGTTTATCGGAATCAGGCGATTCAAGCGCCCAGAGTTTCGTCTCGAAATTCTCTTTCCGTTTAACCTACTTAAACAAGATTTTGCTACAGTAAAATTTGACCTAGATCCAGATTAGCAAACGAAGTTTCTTTCTTTCGTCGTTTGACTTTCGTTGCTTCTTTCGAGTTGATTCTTTTTGCAAACCGGAGTTCTTAAGTTGAACTTTCTGGTTGGATCTTTCATTCGAGTTTTACCTGTGCATTATATGAGTATTGATTGTATGCTTGTTTGTTTGCGATAGAGTACCTGGAGTGTGCCGCTTGTTACTTCGAATCGCTAGGTTTTGCGGATCATCAGCAAGGCAAGTAACACTTTGATCATATCCCTTTCATACCCAGTTTTATTGCATTAGATCTGTTTCCCTCAAAAATTGCATGATTAGGATCTAATTAAATTGTGGGTATTGGGAAGTAGTTGAGGTAGAACCTATTACCTGTTTTCTTATCAAACCCTTGGGAGTTACTTCTACGTTGCTTTTACTATTGCCATGCTATGCTCGTAGACGTGGTTTGGGTTTGAGTGAAATTCATGACAGATGTGAGATTGTTAATTAATGGTTTACTTAAGGTGGCAACTTAAACTCACATCTGGGTGGATTGAGGTACCTGGGTATTCCAGGATTGCCTGTTTTTCTTTTGGACCGCCACCAGGTTCAAAGGGATCATGAGATTATTCATGCTAGAAACTTCCGTGTGCAGCCGCAAGCTATTATGGGCTCTAGCATAGTCGAGTAAGTTGTGGGAAACCTTTCCATGATGGGCTAGCAGATGTAGGGGATTGTAGGTGTACCGGCCTATCTATCGGTTAAGGGGACCTCTTCGGAAAGACTGTGTCTCGGTCATCCGTTTCTCAAACATCATGCAGTGCGAGAAATCCAATGGAGGAGATCGAGTCTTGTGGGAAAAGTGCACAAACCTCTGCAGAGTGTACAAACTGATCATGATTAGCCGTGTCCCCGGTTATGGACAACTTGAGTATCTAGTACTTGGATTATCATGTGAATCTCAACACTAAGTTACTTCTAATTAATTTTGTTGGGTTATTGATGACTTTTTAATTGGGATTGAGATGCTGTCAACCATCTCAATGTTTCACAACCACCATGATAGTTAAATAAAATTTATTCCTTTGAAGTAGGATAAAATTGGCTTTTCGCAAAACTGTAACCATAGAGCTTTCCACCAGCCATACATGCATGTAGTATAGCATTATTTTATTCATTATTCTCTATGTGTTACATTGCCAGCATATTCTATGTGCTGACCCGTTTTTGGGCTGCAACGTTTCATGTTGCAGACTTTTCAGACGACGAGTAAGATGCCTTAGGTCGTGGTCTTATACTCAGTGATGCCGCTGGAGTTGATGGACTCACTTATCTTCCAAGTCTTCCGCTGTTATCGTTATTAGATGGCCTTAAGCCATGCTTATCATACTTAATCTCTTTGGAGATATTCGATGTAATAAGTGTGTGATTGCTACTCTATTATAAATCCTCCATTTGTACTGTGCGTGTCAGCATTACTGATCCATGGATGACACTGGTGCACAGCAGCACAGGCCATTTCAGGTCTGGTCGCTACAAAGTTGGTATCAGAGCACATGCTGACTATAGGACACGACCACTAAGCTTAAGCCCTAGAAAGCTTCTCTCTTCTCATTTCTGACCCCTCTCCACTTTCTACTCTTTTAGGAATGGCGAATGCAAGGAGCAAGTTCATGCAACCAGATGAAGACACGCCGTTTGGTCAACACTTGAAGGAAGTCACCAAGTACTTGAACATAGGAATACCAAGTGTCACCGGAACCTACAACGCCACATTACCTAAAGAGGAGAGCTGGAAGATTCAAGTTATCATTCCAGGAAGGACGTTTGTGCCAATTACGGAACCCATGAGATTGGTTTTCGAAGCACCAACTTGGAGTTTAGGGAAGAGCATGGCCGCACATCGCCATGGGACGCATTGGGGAAGTCTACCACCAGGAGCTTAAGGATACAATTTATCAGATTTGTGGACGTCGAGACGCGCAATGGGAGATGATCAAGACCAAGAAGGATGGATCAATTGCAGCTTTCATCCAGGAGCAGAACCAACATATTCGTCGCCAGGAGAACCAAATGTGCACGGACAAGGAAGAACTGAAGAAGGCATTCACGAAGATCAAGGAACTCCAAGAAGAACTCAAGACTACACGTGAAGATTACTTGGAGGAAATCAACGCACTAGTAGGGAAGATTGACGACCTGGAGAATAAGATTGGAACATTCGTGGGAAATCCAGTGCCAAAAGCAGAAGTCGACGAATGCACTTGTCCGGATAACTACATCATCATCGACGACACCGACTCGGAACCAAGTGAAGACGAATGGATTGATGAAGCTGGAGCAGACATCATGGAGTCTTCAACGGATCAGAATTTCTAGTAGACCACCATATCAGTAGTAGTTTCCCCCATTTAGTAGTTTAGTTCAAGCACTTTGTAACGCTAGCTAGATCGATTGTTTTGCCTTGTTTGGATTTGATTGAGTGATATTGATTGAATTTGACTCATGAGCATATGGGTAGTGTTTTCTCTCTAGACCTCATTCTATTCTTAACTCTCGTCTTTTCTAAACCTATCAGATGCCTCCGAGAAGCGACACCGGATTTGTTTTTCCGCCGGAGATCACCCAGTTGATTCAGCAACAGAATGCCCTGATGCAAGTGTTAGTTCAGAACCAAGGCAACAACAACAACAACAACCCACCGCCACCACCACCTGTTGATCACTTAGCCCGTTTCTTAAGGCTAAACCCGCCAGTGTTTTCCAGTAGCACCGAGCCGATTGTTGCAGATGATTGGCTCCGCAAAGTTGGAAGGGAGTTGACCACTGCAGGATGCACAGATGCGGAAAGAGTGCATTTTGTCGCACATCAGCTTGATGGACCCGCAGCATCATGGTGGGAGAATTATACAGCCACGCACCCTATTGACACTGTCACATGGGACCAATTTCAGCAAGCTTTCCGTACAGCTCATGTTTCAGCAGGAGCTATGGCTATGAAGAAGCGTGAGTTTCGCAACCTATGCCAAAGAGGACTCAAGTAAATTCCTTATCAGGAGTTGTACAGGAGGAAGTACCAGTGGTGAAGGATTATCCGGATGTATTTCCAGAAGAGTTGCCAGGCATGCCACCGGATAGAGACATTGAGTTCTTGATTTAACTTTTGCCAGGCACAGGGCCAATATCTAAGAGACCGTATAGGATGCCCGCAAAGGATTTGGAGGAAATTAAGAAGCAGATCAAGGAGTTACTGGATAAAGGCTATATTCGCCCAAGTTCGTCACCTTGGGGATCACCAGTACTTCTAGTGGAGAAGAAAGATGGATCGCTGAGGATGGTTGTTGATTACCGAGGATTGAATGAAGTGACCATCAAAAACAAGTACCCACTGCCGATGATCAATGATTTGTTTGCCCGCTTGCAAGGAGCTAAAGTATTTTCCAAGATCGATCTACGATCAGGATACCATCAGTTAAAGATTCGAGAGCAGGATATACCTAAGACGGCATTTACCACCAGATATGGATTGTATGAGTATACCGTTATGTCATTTGGACTGACTAACGCACCGGCCTATTTCATGAACCTGATGAACAAAGTGTTTATGGAGTTTTTGGATAAGTTCGTCGTGGTGTTCATTGACGATATTTTAATCTTTTCCAAGGATGAAGAAGAGCATGAGGAGCATTTGCGATTGGTACTTGAGAAGCTCAGAGAACATCAGTTATATGCCAAGTTCAGCAAATGTGAGTTTTGGTTGAAAGAAGTTGGATTCCTTGGACATGTTATTTCTGGAGAAGGAATAGCAGTAGACCCTGCCAAGGTTGACACAGTGACAAGTTGGGAATCACCCACGACAGTTGGAGAAATCCGGAGTTTTCTTGGACTTGCAGGATACTACCGGAGATTCATCGAGAATTTCTCAAGGATTGCTAAGCCCATGACTGAGCTGTTGAAGAAGGACACCAAATTCAATTGGACTGAGGAATGTGAAGCTAGTTTCCAAGAGTTGAAGAAACGATTGGTTACCTCACCAGTGTTGATTCTGCCAGATCAACGCAAGGATTATGAAGTTTATTGCGACGCTTCACGTCGAGGACTTGGAGCAGTGCTTATGCAGGAAGGAAGAGTTGTGTCGTATGCTTCATGACAACTTAAACCCCATGAGAAGAATTATGCTACGCATAATTTGGAATTAGCAGCCGTGGTGCATGCACTGAAGACATGGAGACATTTCCTCATAGGAAACCATTGTGAAGTGTACACGGATCACAAGAGTTTGAAGTACATTTTCACGCAGAAGGAGTTAAATCTCAGACAGAGGAGATGGTTGGAGCTCATCAAGGATTATGATATGAGATTACATTATCACCCTGGAAAGGCTAACGTAGTAGCAGACGCGTTGAGCCGCAAGAGTCATGTCAACACCCTCATGACAGGAGAGTTACCTCAGGAGTTAGCCGAGGACCTACACGAGCTATGTTTGGAGATAGTCCCAAGAGGCTATTTAGCGACATTGGAGATTCAGTCTACCTTGATGGAAAAGATCAGAGAAGCTCAGAAGACAGACAAGGAGATTGAAGAGATAAAGGAGAAGATGAGCAAAGGAAAAGCCAAGGGATTTCGTGAGGACGAGCACGATACCTTGTGGTTTGAGGACCGCGTATATGTACCAAATGATCCGGAGATCAGGAAGTTGATTTTGCAAGAAGCCCATGATTCACCGTACTCGATTCACCCAGGAAATACCAAGATGTATCTGGATTTGAAGAATACTTTCTGGTGGACCGGAATGAAGAAGGATATTGCTGAGTATGTAGCAGTTTGTGATGTATGTCAGAGAGTGAAGGCAGAGCATCAGAAGCCAGCAGGATTGCTACAGCCATTGCCGATACCCGAATGGAAGTGGGATAAAATAGGCATGGATTTTATCACGGATTACCCAGGACTCGTTCAGGCTATGACTCGATATGGGTTGTAGTCGACCGTTTGACGAAAGTGGCTCATTTCATTCCAGTAAAGACCACTTACACCAGTGCTAAGTTGGCTAAGATCTACATGACCAGGATCGTATGTTTGCATGGAGTTCCGAGGACCATTGTATCAGACAGAGGAACCCAATTTACCTCGAAGTTTTGGAAGCAGTTACATGAAACGTTGGGAACCAGGCTGGAATTTAGTACAGCATTTCACCCGCAGACAGATGGACAGACCGAAAGAGTCAACCAGATTTTGGAGGACATGTTGAGAGCTTGTGCACTAGATTATGGATCTAGTTGGGACGACAATTTGCCATATGCGGAGTTTTCGTATAACAACAGTTATCAAACCAGTTTGAAGATGGCCCCTTTCGAAGCTTTGTACGGAAGGAGGTGTAGAACACCGTTGTTATGGGACGAAGTTGGAGACCGTCAGTTGTTTGGACCAGATTTGATTAAGGAGTCTAAACAGAAAGTGAGGTTGATTCGCGATAGGCTCAAAGTAGCCCAGTCCAGGCAGAAGAGTTATGCTGATTCTAAATGAAAGGAGACAGTTCACGAAGTCGGAGACAGAGTGTATCTTAGAGTATCACCCCTTCGAGGAGTGAAGCGTTTTGGAGTTAAAGGAAAATTAGCGCCCCGTTTTATCGGACCATATAGAGTGTTGGAACGTATGGGAGAAGTCGCTTACAAGCTGGAATTGCCCGAAGGATTGTCTGGAGTTCATGATGTATTTCACGTTTCGCAGTTGAAGAAGTGCCACGCAGAGATGGCTGAGATACCACTGAGAGATACTGTGCCACTGGAAGCGATTCAATTGGAAAGTGATTTGACCTATGAGGAGAAACCAGTTAAGATTCTCGAGTATGCCAGCCGAGTTACCCGCAGCAAGGTTATCAAGTTTTGCAAAGTTCAGTGGAGTCACCACACAGAGGATGAAGCCACCTGGGAGCGAGAGGAAGATCTACGGAAAAACCACTCCCACCTGTTTTCTAGCCAACCCGAATCTCGAGGGCGAGATTCATCTTAAGGGGGGTAGGTTTGTAACATCCCAAATTTTCAATTTGGAATGTTATACATAGATCATCATTGCATATCATGTTTTGTTGCATTTTGACAAATCCTCGATAATCCTAAGCAACTCAAGGACCCTCGGAGAGAGTTGGGGATTTTCTCGAATCTTCTAATTTGATTTTTCAAACGAGGATTTTGGTTTTAATTATTTTTCTCTCCGGAAAAATATTCCAATTTTATAAATAAACGAGAGGAGAAAATATGACTTCTCCAAAACAATGGAAATACTGGAGGAAAAATATTAAAATCATTTATTGGCATTTATTTGGATTTTATTTGCAATTTTATTGCATTAAAAATATGCATGTTTTCAAAAATATTTATTTTGATTTATAAAAATGTTCACCCTATTCTTGATTTTCTAACTAGACGGGGAAAATTTATTTCATATTTGTCTGATTTTTATTTATTTTTCTACGTATTATTTTCCGCGGAACTAATTTAAAAAAAACGCCCGCGCCGACTGGGCCAAAGGCCCAGCCGACGGCCCGCTCGCGCCCTCTCCTCCTCCCGCACGGGAGCTCGCCGCCGGAGTCCGTCCCGGGCACGGGAGCCGCCGCCGCCCTGGGTGCCCCCTTCCCCACGCCGACGCATCCCCCCTCCCCCTTAAATACCCCCCTCTCTCTCCCTCAACTCGAGCCGCCGCCGCCGACATCGCCGCCGCCGCCCGCCCGCACGCGCCGCTCGTCGCCGCCGCCGGGAAGCCGCCGCCGCCGCCCCTCGCCGCCTCCCCGAGCCCCGCCCCCGCCGGAGCCCCCCCCCCCTCGCCGGAGCCCGCCGTCGAGGTACTGCCGCCGCCGTTCCCGTCGTTGACCGGTTTTCTGTAAAAAAAAACCTTCGTTTAAAAAAAACCCTAGATCGGTTTTTTTCGGTTTTATTATTTTACGAGCGTTTACCGAACCGTTCGTTTTAACGAACGCGTTCGTCGGTTTTTCTCTGTTAACGAACGTCCGTTCTTTAACCGTTCGTCCGTTTTTCTATTTCGTCGGAATTTCTCGTTATTTTCTCAGATTCGATTTCTCATCGAATTTTCGAATCTGTTTAACTTCTCGCTTGTTTATCGGAATCAGGCGATTCAAGCGCCCAGAGTTTCGTCTCGAAATTCTCTTTCCGTTTAACCTACTTAAACAAGATTTTGCTACAGTAAAATTTGACCTAGATCTAGATTAGCAAACGAAGTTTCTTTCTTTCGTCGTTTGACTTTCGTTGCTTCTTTCGAGTTGATTCTTTTTGCAAACCGGAGTTCTTAAGTTGAACTTTCTGGTTGGATCTTTCATTCGAGTTTTACCTGTGCATTAGATGAGTACTAATTGTATGCTTGTTTGTTTGCGATAGAGTACCCGGAGTGTGCCGCTTGTTACTTCGAATCGCTAGGTTTTGCGGATCATCAGCAAGGCAAGTAACACTTTGATCATATCCCTTTCATACCCAGTTTTATTGCATTAGATCTGTTTCCCTCAAAAATTGCATGATTAGGATCTAATTAAATTGTGGGTATTGGGAAGTAGTTGAGGTAGAACCTATTACCTGTTTTCTTATCAAACCCTTGGGAGTTACTTCTACGTTGCTTTTACTATTGCCATGCTATGCTCGTAGACGTGGTTTGGGTTTGAGTGAAATTCATGACAGATGTGAGATTGTTAATTAATGGTTTACTTAAGGTGGCAACTTAAACTCACATCTGGGTGGATTGAGGTACCTGGGTATTCCAGGATTGCCTGTTTTTCTTTTGGACCGCCACCCAGGTTCAAAGGGATCATGAGATTATTCATGCTAGAAACTTCCGTGTGCAGCCGCAAGCTATTATGGGCTCTAGCATAGTCGAGTAAGTTGTGGGAAACCTTTCCATGATGGGCTAGCAGATGTAGGGGATTGTAGGTGTACCGGCCTATCTATCGGTTAAGGGGACCTCTTCGGAAAGACTGTGTCTCGGTCATCCGTTTCTCAAACATCATGCAGTGCGAGAAATCCAACGGAGGAGATCGAGTCTTGTGGGAAAAGTGCACAAACCTCTGCAGAGTGTACAAACTGATCATGATTAGCCGTGTCCCCGGTTATGGACAACTTGAGTATCTAGTACTTGGATTATCATGTGAATCTCAACACTAAGTTACTTCTAATTAATTTTGTTGGGTTATTGATGACTTTTTAATTGGGATTGAGATGCTGTCAACCATCTCAATGTTTCACAACCACCATGATAGTTAAATAAAATTTATTCCTTTGAAGTAGGATAAAAATGGCTTTTCGCAAAACTGTAACCATAGAGCTTTCCACCAGCCATACATGCATGTAGTATAGCATTATTTTATTCATTATTCTCTATGTGTTACATTGCCAGCATATTCTATGTGCTGACCCGTTTTCGGGCTGCAACGTTTCATGTTGCAGACTTTTCAGACGACGAGTAAGATGCCTTAGGTCGTGGTCTTATACTCAGTGATGCCGCTGGAGTTGATGGACTCACTTATCTTCCAAGTCTTCCGCTGTTATCGTTATTAGATGGCCTTAAGCCATGCTTATCATACTTAATCTCTTTGGAGATATTCGATGTAATAAGTGTGTGATTGCTACTCTGTTATAAATCCTCCATTTGTACTGTGCGTGTCAGCATTACTGATCCAGGGATGACACTGGTGCAGAGCAGCACAGGCCATTTGAGGTCTGGTCGCTACACTTCCGTAAGTGACCGTGAAGGGATTGACAACCCCTTTATCGCGTTGGTTGCGAGGTTTATATTTGTTTGTGTAGGTGTTAGGGACTTGGGCGTGGCCTCCTACTGGATTGATACCTTGGTTCTCAAAAACTGAGGGAAATACTTACGCTACTTTACTGCATCACCCTTTCCTCTTCAAGGGAAAACCAACACAGTGCTCAAGAGGTAGCAGGTTCCTCCGTTCGGCGCGACACTGTTGCCACGCTGACCCTGATGTCACCCCTGTCAGAGGGGGCTATGCCCCCACGACGGGCTGTCGGTACGGCCCACAGGCGGCGGGCCCTACTTGACAATGGGAAGAACGGATGGCGGCCGTCCCTAGCCAGTCGGCTCAGCAGAAGCCGGCAGACGACCAGGCGGCCCACTCCCTCTTGGGGACCCACGCGCCATTAACCAGATGAGACGGGGAATGGCTACAGTGAACGCCCGCCAAGCGGCGGCACTGTAGCCACGCCTCCACCGACAAAGCACGCATCATTAGCCACCTCGCTATAGTATCGGGCAGCCGACACGACCCGCAAGCGGCGGGTACGGCCTGTCGGCCAAGTACCGGACAGACGGCGGGACCCACCAGGCGGCGGGCCCCACCAGCCAGCGGAGAAGCCGGCGACCAGAGACACTGACGACTTGGGCCTACACCCGGCCGGATTACTATTGTACCCCTGGGGGGTAGGCCTATATAAACCCCCCCCCCCCAGGGCACCCATGCAAAGGGTTCAGCCTCTTATTCACCCACGCACCCACATAGAGAGAGGAAGCTAGGGCTAGACTTGCTCTCCTTCCCCCTCTAGAGAAACAGCTCAAGGAGCAAGCTTGTAGCCACCATTGTTGCTTGAGTGATCATGCGGAGACCCCGCAGAGCAGGACTAGGGGTGTTATCTCCACGAAGAGCCCCGAACCTGGGTAAGATTCGCCGACTTGCATGTCTTCGCCTCATCCCGCTTCCTGGCACCGGCGTCGTCTTACTAGCCCCCATCATGATTAGCCATCCGTTGGCATATGTCGCACCAAACCCCCGGCATTTGGTGCCCACCATGGGGCTAGGTGCACCGTCGTCCGGAGATCTGTTCTGGACGGGAACCCTCATCCTCCCTGGCGAGTGCAGCTAGCTAGGCACGCCGGATGGCATTTGCGCTGATGCGTTGCTTGGCGCGGAGGTCGCCTGCGCGGCAAGCTGCCTCGCCGACCTTGTTGGCGAGATTCGCCTCTCCGACGAGCCTGCGTCCGATGCAGGCACTGACGGCCCCGAGAGGTGCCTCGTCAGCCTCCTCGACCAGCTCCATGTCGCCAACGAGCCGGCCATCGACTTAGAGTCGGTTGGCTCCACCGACCCGATGCTCGTCGACTCCGACACGGCGTCGCTCGACGCATTCCCTACCAACGTGGTGGTCGTTGATGATCCCCTCCCCCATACCGATAGTGGCGGCAGCACCGTCACGGAGGTGCTCGTCATCAGCCATGATGGAGTTTCCGGTGACGGTGCCCGAGACCCGCTCAAGGCAACGTTGCAAGACCAGTCTGCACCCAACGCAGAAGACGCCGACGCCGAGACGCTGGAAGCCCGCCGCGTCCAGCTCGTCAAAAGCGCTAAGAAGCTAGCCAGCATGAGACGCCTTTCGGAGGCTTACCAGCGCGATATGGACCGCGCCGTTGGTGGCACGCCGGCTCCTGGCGGGCCCAGCCGCATCGGCATGGTCCGGCAACACGATGCGGCCATTGCCAGCATGTTCGGGGCAGATCGCCCCGTCTACGCCACGCCCAGGGAGAACATACGAGCTGCCCAAGTGGTAGGGGACGAGCTGGACAACCTCGAGGGTGACGAGCGTCGCCATATGACGGAGCGCGTCCAGCGACTCATTGACGCGGCTGCCGAGTAGCAAGAAGCCGGCTGCCGTGTCGAGGAGCCCAACCGGCGGAACGACGACCCGCCTCCCCGCCGGGAGCATGGCGCGACGTCCCAGACACCGACTGCTGGCGCCCGCGGACGGTGAGACAAGGAGCCGGCTGCCAGCCGCAGCCGGACGCACATCACCATCGAGCGCGACCAAGACGGCCGCCCACGAGCGATGGAACAACCAAGCGACTACCAGCCTCCCCCGCGCAGAGAAAGACGCGTCTCCCCGCCGCCTGTTGACCACCCAACACTCGGCGACTGCCTCGGCCCCCGAGAAGGAATCGGAGAAAATGATGCCCGCCACCAGATCGATCGCCTCAACCGATCCCTAGCGCTAAAAGAAGAAGACGCGCTGGGCCCGCCCTGTTTCGGCCCCCGCATCCGCGACGAGCCCTTCCCCAAAGGGTTCACACTCCCAAGAGATACACCCAAGTATACCGACTCCATGAAGCCGGAGGACTGGCTGGTCGACTACTCCACAGCCGCCAGCATAGCAAACGGCAACAAGCGTGTCGCCGTGAAGTATGTTCTGCTCATGCTCCAGGGCACCGCCCGGACATGGCTGAATAGCCTGAAGCCCTACAACATCAACAGCTGGGTAGATTTCACTGAAGCCTTCGTCCGCAACTTCACCAGCATGTACAAGCGGCCGCCCAAGCCTCGCCAGCTCTCCTTGTGCGTCCAAGGCCCCAATGAGTCGACTCGCGACTACCTCACGCGCTGGGCTGAGCTGCGCAACTCTTGCGAGGGCGTGCACAAGGTGCAAGCTATTGAGTACTTCACAGCCGGGTGCAGAGAAGGCACCCTCCTCAAGCACCGACTTCTCTGCGACGAGCCAGCCACCCTCGACGAGTTGCTGATCATAGCGGACAAGTACGCCATGGCCGACTCCTCCATGAAGGCGGAGATTCAAGTCGATGCATCCGGCAAAGTGGCTCCTCAGGCTCCTCGGACACCGGCTGATGACTCCAGTCGGCGCTAGCAGCAGAACGACAACAAGCTCAATGCCCCGATGCCGGCTTCCACCAGCCGGCAAGTGGCAACAGTCGAAGACCAGCAGCCAGAAGGGCAGCCCCAACCCAAGCGTCAGAGAGGCGGCAAGCTGAATTGGCTGCCCGCCTTCTCCTATGAGCAAACCCTCGATGCTCCCTGCAAGTTCCATAGCGGCGCAAAGCCGTCCAATCACACCACTCGGAAGTGTCACTGGCTCACGCAAATCTCCAAGGGCGAAGGACTGCTACCTCCGCCGCCTGCTGGCCAGCCACCTCCGCCTCCTCAGCAGCCGGCGGCCCGCCCAGCAGTTGGCGCCATTCAAGATGAATTCCTTGAAGAGCACAGAGCATATGTTGTTTTCACCAGTGTGGCCGATGACAGGCGCAGCCGGCGCCAACAGTCCCGAGAGGTGAATGTCGTAGCCATTGAAGCCCCAGAGTTCATGCACTGGTCAGAGAAGCCAATTAGTTGGAGCCGAGCTGACCACCCGGAAGTAATGCCTTCTCCGGGTTCTTACGCTTTGGTGTTGGACGCAACCTTTGCTACAGAAAGGCGAGCTGCTCGTTTCTCCTGAATCCTGATAAATGGCGGCAGCAGCATCAACATCCTGTACCGTGACACCATGGAGAAATTGAAGATCAAACCCAAGCACCTTCTGCCCAGTCGGACTGTCTTCCATGGCATAGTTCCTGGCCTTTCTCACTCACCAATCGGCAAGATCAAGATAGATGTCCTCTTCAGAGACAAAGATCATTTCTGCCGAGAGCCCATCTGGTTTGAGGTAGTTGACCTGGAAAGCCCATACCACACACAGTGCTTGGCCGACCTGCCTTAGCCAAGTTCATGGCGGTGCCACACTATGCCTACCTCAAGATGAAGATGCCAAGCGCCAAGGGAGTCATTACCATCTCCGGAGATTACCAGAACTCGTCCGACTGTGCGGCCGCTAGCAGCCGGCTGGCCGAGTCCCTTGTGATCGCTGCCGAGAAGCGGCTCCTTGACCGGGTCGTGGCCATGGCCGGCAAGCAGGCAGACATGTCCCTCGATCCCAAGGAGTCGGAAGCCGAAGGATCCTTCAAGCCGGCCAAGGAGACAAAGAAGATACCGTTGGACCCAGAGCACCCGGAGAGGTACGCTGTCATAGGTGCAAACCTTGACAGCAAATAGGAAAGCGAGCTCGTCGATATCCTTCGTGAGAATCAGGACATTTTCGCATGGTCCCCCAAGGACATGTCGGGTGTTCCGACGGATTTCGCCGAGCACAAGCTACATGTCAGAGAAGATGCTAAGCCAGTCAAGCAACCCCTCCGCCGACTATCGGAGAAGAGAAGAATCATGGGAGAAGAGATCGCCCGTCTGTTGGCAGCCAGCTTTGCCAAGGATTGACCAAGTGATAGACTCCACAGCCGGATGCGAGCTGTTGAGTTTTTTGGATGCCTACTCAGGGTACCACCAGATCAAGTTGAAACCGACAGACCGCCTTCATCACACCATTCGGAGCCTTCTGCTACCTAACCATGACATTCGGCCTGAGAAATGCCGGTGCCATGTTTCAGCATTGCATGCAGAAATGCCTCCTCAAGCAACTCGGCAAAAATGCCCACGTCTACGTAGATGATATTGTGGTGAAGATGGAGAAGCACAACACACTACTCGAAGATCTCAAGGAAACCTTTGAAAATCTGCGCCGATTTCAAATCAAGCTCAACCCAGAAAAGTGCGTGTTTGGAGTACCAGCCAGCTAGCTCCTTGGCTTCCTGGTCTCAGAACGCGACATTGAGTGCAACCCGGTGAAGATCAAAGCCATCGAGAGGATGGAGAAGCCTACCCGACTGCGAGACGTCCAGAAGTTCACCGGCTGCTTGGCATCCATCAGCCGGTTCATCAGTCGGCTGGGCGAGAAGGCTCTTCCCCTGTACCAGCTCATGAAGAAGACCACTCATTTTGAGTGGAACGACAAGGAGGATGAAGCTTTTCTCCAGCTGAAAAAGATGTTGACCACGCCGCCTGTCCTGGCGGCTCCGACTGCTAAAGAGCCCATGTACCTCTACATCACTGCCACCAGCCGGGTGATCAGCACAGTCATAGTGGTGGAGCGCCCGGAGGACGACAGGGCACAACCGGTCCAGAGGCCGGTGTATTATTTGAGCGAGGTGATGTCAACTTCAAAGCAGAACTACCCTCACTATCAAAAGATGTGCTACGGCATGCACTTCACCGCCAAGAAGCTGAAGCCATACTTTCAAGAGCACCCGATCACGGTTGTCTACACTGCCCCACTCATTGAGATCAGTGGCAACAGAGATGCATCTGGCCGAGTGGCCAAATGGGCCATCGAGTTGGCCCCCTACACCATCTTCTACCAGCCACGCACCGCCATCAAGTCCCAAGCACTAGCCGACTTCCTCGTCGACTGGGCCGAGACCCAGTACCTGCCGCTAGCTTCGGACTCCACTCATTGGCGGATGCATTTTGATGGATCAAAGATGCGCACTGCTTTGGGAGCCGGCATCGTCCTCACCACTCCCAAAGGCGACAAGCTCAAATACACACTGCAAATCCACTTTGCCACCTCCAACAATGTGGCCGAGTATGAAGCACTACTACACGGCCTCCAGTTGGCCAAAGAGATCGGCATCCGCCGGATCCTGTGCTACGGCGACTCCGACTTGGTGGTCCAGCAGTCTTCTGGTGACTGGGACGCCAAGGACGCAAATATGGCAAGCTACCGCTTCTTCGTCTAGCAACTCAGCGGATACTTCAAGGGGTGCGAGTTCCTTCACGTGCCAAGAGCCGACAATGAGCAAGCAGATGCCTTGGCACGAATCGGCTCCACCCGGCAAGCAATACCAGCCGGTGTCTCCCTTCAGCGCCTCCTCAAGCCGTTGATCAAGCCTTCCCCAGAATCTGGGTCCATCTTTGTGCTGGCTCCTCCCGAAGCAGTTGGATCCGACTCGAGGGCCACAGCAGCTGGCTCGTGGACCTCAGCATGCAGCACGAGGACTATGGCAGTCGCACCCGGCCCAGGGACTTCACAACCCGGCCCGGGGGCTGCACCAGTCGGCCTGGGGACTTCACCAAGCGGCTCGGGGACTTCACCAAGCGGCTCGGTGACTGCAGCAGTTGCACCCGGCCCGGGGGCTGCGGCAGTCAGCCCGGGGACTTCAGCCACGCAGCAAGCGGCAATCAACGCCGACCCGCCGCCTCCCGGCCCAACCGCCCTCGTGCAAGTGGCTGTAGTGACAGTAGAAGAGATTCAAGCACCATCATGGGCAGAGCTCATCCTCAAGTTTCTGGTGAATAGAGAGCTGTCGGCCAATGAGATCTCGGCCCGACAAGTACAGCGCCGAGCAGGAGCCTACATGATAGTAAATAGAGAGCTCATCAGGCATAGCGTGACCGGAGTCTTCCAGCGCTGCGTAGAAGCTGAGAAGGGCCAAGCAATCCAAAAAGATATCCACCAAGGTGAGTGCAGCCACCACGCGGCTTCCAGATCACTCGTGGCCAAAGCTTTCCACCACGGGTTCTTCTGGCCGACTAATTTGGAGGACGCCAAGGATCTAGTCAAGCATTGCAAAGGGTGTCAGAAGTTTAGCTCGCAACAACATCTACCGGCTTCGGCACTCAAGACCATTCCCCTAGCATGGCCCTTTGCCGTCTGGGGCTTGGATATGGTGGGACCATTCAAGACAGCACGCAGTGGCATGACCCATCTGCTTGTCGCCGTGGACAAGTTCACCAAGTGGATTAAAGCAAAACCAATCAAGAAGCTGAATGGGCTGACTGTCGTGACTTTCATTGCGGACATCACAACTCGGTACGGAGTACCGCACAGCATCATCACTGGTAATCGCACAAATTTTGCCAAAGGAGCCTTGGCCCGTTTCTGCGCGACGCAGGGCATCCGACTGGACCTAGCGTTCGTTGCCCATCCGCAGTCAAACGGCCAAGTCGAGCGAGCAAACGGCCTCATCCTCTCCGGCATCAAGCCCCGACTGATCGAGCCCTTGGAGCGGTCGGCTGGCTGCTGGATCGATGAGCTGTCGGCCGTCCTTTGGAGCCTCCGCACCACTCCGAACAAATCAACCGACTTCACTCCATTCTTCCTCGTGTACGGTGTCGAGGCCGTCATCCCAACTGACATTGAATTTGACTCACCCCACGTCACCATGTACACTAAGGCGGAAGCGAAGGAGGCGCGAGAAGACGGCGTCGATCTGCTGGAGGAGGGCCGACTGTTAGCACTCAGCCGGTCCGCCATCTACCAGCAGAGTCTGCGCCGCTACCACAATCGGAAGGTCAAGCCAAGATCCTTCCAGGAGGGAGACCTTGTGCTCCGGCTGATCCAGCGAACAGTCGGCCAGCACAAGCTCTCGGCCCGTTGGGAAGGCCCCTTTATCGTCAGCAAGGCATTAGGGAACGACTCCTACTACCTCATCGACGCACAGAAGCCCAGAGCTCGCAAGAGAGACGACTCGGGCAAGGAATCGGAGCGCCCATGGAATGCAAACCTCCTCCAAAGATTTTACAATTGATTCAGTATGTATCACGTTGCCTTTTGTATTAAAGCACTAAGACATCGGGGCCCTCGAGGAGCACTCGAGGGCTACCCCCCTTTATCTATATGATAAGTTCTACGCCTATGAATGTGTTATTTCACTATTTTGCCTTGCACCGGGTTCGACCAGTCGGCCCGGGGGCTTGCCGCCTGGTACTATGCTTATGTTACCTGCAGTCGGACAAGTAGTGTGCCGGCACCTAAGCCCTCTCTTGCCACAAGCCGCATCTCGCAGAGCGGCTGTCCGGCCGGCAAGAGATGAAGGCAGGAAACGTTGCCCACACGAAAAATGGCTAAGGACTAAAAACATTTTGCATAGGCCGAGTCGGCTCCTCCCTCGCCGACCGGCTGCTGAGCACCCGGCCGGCCGATTTCTAACTTAAATTGCTACATTCTACCGAACGGCTGAAGTACTTGTTCTTCCCAAACGACCAAGTACTTGATCCAGTCACAGACTGCAGAGCGGCTGTCCGACTGGCAAGACGGCAGCCAAGGGAAGACGGCAAAGGAAAAAAGCTAAAGAAGTAGAAAAGCAAGACAAGCCAGAAATCGGCAAAAGATTACTTTTTACAGCAAAAGGCCCTTGGCCAGCATTCAATGGAGTTTGAATACACCCCCGGCGGGTGGAATTGCGTGAACTTAACAAATTTTGTTCGAGAATTATAAAACAGGGAAAAGAAAGATAACTTGGCCACCTAGGCCAAAGGAGCAGCAGCCGGATCGGAGACGCCGGCGGAGGTAGAGGCTTCGGGTGGTGGGGCGGCCGCCTGGTGGGTCTCGGCCTGGTCAGCACCGGTAGTAGTCGGCTCGCCGGCATCTCGCCCGTTGGTCGAGACCTGGTCAGGCTGAGGCCGACCGTCATCTTCACCACCCAGCGTGTCGCCTTCGCCGCCCTCGTCCTCGTCCTCCTCCTCTTCGCCTTCATCGCTGGACGCGGTCTCCTTCACCGAGTCTTCGCCGCCTTTTGGGTTCAGCCCGAACCAATTGGGCGACACTTCGGCGCCCGCTTCGTCCAGCTCAGGGAGGAAGATGCTGGTGTCCGTATACTCGACGATCGCCACGGCGCGATGACGAAGCTAAGGCGCCACCGCCTCCAGCTCTGCGCCGGCTTCGGCTCGAAGGGTGGCGAGCTGGTCCAAATTCAGCCACTTGACAAACTCCAAAGCTCGGCACGCACCTGCCCGAGCGGAGGAGCCCTTCCACGCCTCAATGCGGCCGATGGCCACCTCCAACCAGTCGGAGGTCTGGCTGGCGGTGCGTAGAATGGGAGTGCCCGGCCAAAGGGCGGCGACCACTTGAGCTCCAGCATGCTGAAGACGACGAAGAGCCCGATGCGCCGGCTGGAGACGAGCCTCGATGGCAACCATCTCCTCGGCAAGAGTTCGAGGGGCATTGGGCGCAACCGTCATGCCAGCCTGCCTCTGCTCATCGCGGTGGGCCTCGACGACCTGGTTGGCGGCGACGGAGTAGCCGGGGAAATACTCTGCTCAGGAAAAGAAGAAAGAAATTAGAAGGCAGAGGCAAGCACGCAGGACAAATCGGCAGGCAGAGCAAGGAAAGAGCAATGTACCATCGAGCAGATCCTCGATCTCGACGTAGACGGCCTCCAGGGCTTTCTGCGTGTCAACCCAGTTTTGAGCACTGACTCTCAAACTCGGCCTGGAGAGCCTCCTCCGCGTCCTTGAGCTTCTGCAGCTCCGCCTTATGGGCGTATTCCTGGTTAGCCAGCTGCTTGGCCACGCGGTCACGCTCCTGCTCCGCCTTGAGGCACGCCGCCTCCCTGGCGCGCAGCACGGTTTGAGCCTCACCGAGTCGCTGGTGTAGGGTGGCATTGGCACCTACGAAGGCAAAGAAGAAAAAAAATCAATGATCAACAAAGACAAAGCAAACGCCGGAAAGATCCGGCCCGGATGCTCAGCAGTCGACCCGAATCTCGGGGACTACACCCTGCGGGCGCGCTGACGCGCCCCCGCGATGGATTGAACTATTCAACAAGGAAGCAAGAAAAGGTGGTTGTCGGAAGATCCGGCCCGACTGCTCAGCAGTCGGCCCGCATCTCGGGGACTACACCCAGCGGGTGCGCTGTCGCGCCCCCGCGAGAAGAAAGAGGATGGAGTGCTCACTCCAGCTCTCAACCAGGTCCGCGGTCCGCTTGTCCAGCTCCTTGATCTAGGCGTTGAAGGTGGATGCGCGGACGTTGTGGTAGTCCTACAACGAAGCAACAGAAAGAAAGGGGAGTCAGAGCTCAGAGCCCAGTTCCTGCCCGACTGCTCAACAGTCGGACCGGAACTCGGGGGCTACACCCAGCGGGTGCGCTAGCGCGCCCCCGCCGAAGATCCCAAAAATCAAAAGCGAGAAGCAAGATACATACCCAAACGGTGGCCCGCGTCTTCACGAACGCCTTCATGCATTGCTGAAGGGCGGTTGCTTCGGCCCTGAAGTCGGCCTGGACGTCCTGCGCCGCCTTGATCAAGGTGCCCATCCCGCCCCCATGCAACCACTCCATCGGCACGGAGCTGGTGGCTTCGGCGTCAGGAACCGATGAGCTCGAAGCTCCAATCTCTTGGGGTCGCAGAGCCGAGGTCGCCTTTGCTACACGCCGACGTGTCGGGGTCCGAACGACAGAAGTCGCCCCCACCACCAGCTCGCCACCGCCTTGAGATGCTGGCGGCACGTTGGGCCGACTGTCTTGGGCCTCAGCAGCCGGCATCTATTGGGGCTCCTGCGGCCTTGGGACGATGGCGTCTTCCTCCTCCCTCTCCACGGCCGGCTGGTCGACGCCGGCCCCTCCAGTCGGCGCCAAGACATCCGTCGCTGGCGGCATGGAGCGCAGCGGAATGATCAGCAGTGGGGCCTGGCCACCTATGGCCGCCCCCACTTGCGCCCGACGGCCGCGTCCACCTGGGTCTTGGCCGCCTTCTCCGCCTGGGCCTTCGCTAAGGCATAGGCCAGGGCCCTGGCCGCCGCGTCCGGCTTCGCCTGGTCCGCCCTCTCCTTCTCCTCGCGCGCTTCCCGCGCGTTCCGCTGCGTTGCCGCCTGGAGCTCGGCGCGCGGGTCCACACGGCAGGTGTTGGTGGAGCCCTCCGGCCCTCCGACGATGGAGGCGGAGGTCGACCGCTCAAGAGAGAGCGGTGCCCTGATTCGCATGAGTTGAAGAAAATTCAGTAAAAGTTTACAAAAACAAAAGAAAGCATGAGGAGGTGTAGGCACTCACGCATGCACCATCGGTGTCTGCTTCGTGGCCCTCTGGAACCGGACGGCCTTCGAGGCAGCCTCCTCTCGTCTGGTCACCGCAGCCGAGCCCTTGGGCTTCTTCGGCCGGGCGCCGTGCAGCTGCGTGCCGGCTCGGCGCTTCGGCGCGCCGCCTGGTGCAGATGGCACCGCTGAGGAGCTCGCCCTCGCCCTGTTGCCGGCCGGCTGGTGGCGCCGCCCGACCTCCGAGGCATCGTCATCCGACCACGCCTCGATGCCGCCTCCTCCACCGGAGCTGCCTGCCCCGTCGCCACCGCCTGTGGCGTCGTCTTCCAAGGCGGCCGCCCCCAAATCAGGGTCGTCCGCGTCACTCACCACCCGGTCCGGCATGAAGACCTGGCCCTGCGCCAGAGTGTCGGCCGGCTGCGCGGTCGGAAGGAGCTGTGATATGTCCAACTGTTCAGTCGGCAAGCCAGAACTCGGCAGAAGAAATAAAGACCAAAAAAGAGAGAAGAATCGAGAACTTACGGCAGGAGGCGGATTAGCGCAGGAGTATGGCGGCTTGCCAAACCGCCAGTCCGCCGCGAGCTTGAGGTTCGTGATCTCATTCACCATGTGGGCCACCTCCGCCACCGGCATCTCACGGGTGGACAACCGGCATGGGTCCCGGTGACCACTCATCTGACAAATCATGTGAGGCCGGCCCTGGAGGGGGAGAACCCGGCACGTCACAAAGGCCGTCAGCAAGTCGGCTGCCTAGAGACCCTCCAGGTCCGTCATCTCCTCGAGCCTGGTGACAGCGGCAGCGCCGGAGGCCGATAGGTGCTTCGGCTTGTACGTCTAGCTGGAGCGCGGTTCAGCCGGCGGGCCGGCTTCATAGGGCGGCAGGTTGAGGAAGTCCACCGCTGGGTCGGCATTCTTCACATAAAAGTAGGATTTCTACCACAGCTTGACAGACTGGATCAGAGTGATGGGGGGAAAGCGGTTGCCGGCTCCTGGGCGCCGCACGCGACGAAGGCGCCGCACTCGGCCGGCTCGTCCTTGGCGGCGACGCCGAGCTTGGTGTAGAAGCACTTCCCCCACAGCTCGAGTGTGGGGAGGATGCCGAGATAGCCTTCGCACATCGTGACGAAGGACGAAAGCAGCACCACCGTGTTGGGCGTAAGGTGGTGCGGCTGAAGGTTGTAGAACTCGAGGAAGGAGCGAAGAAAACTGCTGACTGGCAAGCCGAAGCCGTGGAGGAAATGCGTCCAGAACACGACGCGCTCGCCGTCTCTCGGCGCCGGCGTGATTTCCATCGCCGGCGGGATGCGCGCCTCAACATAGCCTGCGCCGGGCATCCGCCTTGTGTCGCGCAAGAAGTCGAGGTGGTCCTGCTGTACGTTGGAGTCGTCCCAGGCACCGGAGTTCGCCTTGTCGCGCACCATGGATGTTGAAGGCTCGATGGAGGTGCGACACGGTGGAGGAGGAGCGGATCCGCGGCGGAACAGCGCACCGCGGGGGAGAAAGGCTTGGCCACGGGAAGCTGCGACGGCACTCTGGCGAGACTGCGGGGGTGCGGTGGCGGCGGAGAGAAAGAAAAAGAAGAGCAAGGAGAAGGAGGAGGTGGGCGTGCGTGCTAGTGCCCCCCCTCCTCCCCCTATTTGTAGCCCCGGGCTGCGAAGCCGAGGGGGCGGAGCGTGGGGTTCGTGGGATTAACTGCGCCCACCACCCCACGTCCCCGCACTAACCGCGCAGTAAAGAGCGTGGGGTAAATGCGCTCCAGAAGCCCAACCGTCCGCCTCGGCCATAGCGGATCCGCACGCAGGCCAAGGCCCGGTAGTGGCGGGCCCTGGCCTACGGCCACGTCCCATCGCGTGCGTGGGCTGGCAGGACCCCTGGCCTGCTGGCGCCACGTGGCGCGCGAATAGCTGGTGGCTGGCCTAGGGCTAGGCCAGCGCGCCACTTGGTTCCCGCCTCGATGTTTTGAAAACCACCAGGCAGCAGCCTGGTCAAGTCCGACTCCTCGCGGTCGGCGCTCCGGAAGACGGATGAAGCAAGATCAACAAAATACTCGTAGTAGGAAGCTACTGCGGCCCCACGTCCCTTTCATCCGCGGCGCCCCACCAGCTTCGGGGACTACTATCAGAGTAATTAGCCACGGGTAGCCTCATCTGCTCTCCATGGCGTTTCAAGACATCGGGGCCGACTGCGCCCCTCAAGAATCCAAGACCAAAGCGCTGCCTTCTTGCTGCCGGCTGGTCCAGGCGGCCGGCTGCTGGAAGGCGGCATGGCCTAGAAGGCGGCCTCAAGACAAGCCGACTCCTGGCAGGCGGCCTCTGGAGAGGCCGGCTCCCAGCAGGCGGCCTCAAGCACTCTCAGAGTCTGCACCCTCATAAATACGACGAGACGGGGCGTGGCTACAGCACGCCACGCCGCCCCTAGCCTAGGACATAGCAAGGCCACAGTGCGCCGTACCAAGCGGGGTTCCTCCGTTCGGCGCAGCACTGTTGTGCCCCTACGACGGGTTGTCGGTACGGCCCGCAGGCGGCGGGCCCCACTTGACAATGAGAAGACCGGAGGGCGGCCGTCCCTGGCCAGTCGGCTCAGCAGAAGCCGAGAGACGACGAGGCGGCCCACCCCCTCTTGGGGACCCACGCATCATTAACCAGATGAGACGGGGAATGGCTACAGTGAACGCCCACCAGGCGACGACACTGTAGCCACGCCTCCACTGACAAAGCGCGCATCATTAGCCACCTCGCTACAGTATCGGGCAGCCGGCACGACCCGCAAGCGGTGGGTACGGCCTGTCGGCCAAGTATCGAACAGACGGCGGGACCCACCAGGCGGCGGGACCCACCAGCCAGCGGAGAAGCCGGCGACCAGAGACACTGACGACTTGGGCCTACACCCGGCCGGATTACTATTGTACCCCTGGGGGGTAGGCCTATATAAACCCCCCCAGGGCACCCATGCAAAGGGTTCAGCCTCTTATTCACCCACGCACCCACATAGAGAGAGGAAGCTAGGGCTAGACTTGCTCTCCTTCCCCCTCTAGAGAAACAGCTCAAGGAGCAAGCTTGTAGCCACCATTGTTGCTTGAGTGATCATGCGGAGACCCCGCAGAGCAGGACTAGGGGTGTTATCTCCACGAAGAGCCCCGAACCTGGGTAAGCTTCGTCGGCGTGCATGTCTTCGCCTCATCCCGCTTCCTGGCACCGGCGACGTCTTACTAGCCCCCATCATGATTAGCCATCCTTTGGCATATGTCGCACCAAACCCCCGGTAGCTCCCACTCACTTTCTTGTAAATACAGGCTTCTTCAAAAGTTTGTATAAAACCATATGCTTTGATCACCTCATCAAAGCGTATATTCCAACTCCGAGATGCTTGCACCAGTCCATAAATGGATCGTTGGAGCTTGCACAATTTGTTAGTACCTTTAGGATTGCCAAAACCTTCTGGTTGTATCATATACAACTCTTTTTCCATTAAGGAATGTAGTTTTGATATCCATTTGCCAGATTTCATAAAATGCGGCAATTGCTAACATGATCCGGACAGACTTAAGCATCGATACTAGTGAGAAAATCTCATCGTAGCCAACACCCTTGAACATGTCGAAAACCTTTTGAGACAATTCGAGCTTTGTAGATAGTAACACTACCATCAGCGTCCGTCTTCCTATTGAAGATCCATTTATTCTCAATGGCTTGCCGATCATCAGGCAAGTCCACCAAAGTCCACACTTTGTTCTCATACATGGATCCTATCTCAGATTTCATGGCCTCAAGCCATTTATCGGAATCTGGGCTCATCATCGCTTCATAGTTCGTAGGTTCATCATGGTCTAGTAACATGACTTCCAGAACAGGATCACCGTACCATTCTGGTGCGGAACGTGTTCTGGTTGACCTACAAGGTTCGGTAGTATCTTGATCTGAAGTTTCATGATCATTATCATTAGCTTCCTCTCTAGTTGGTGTAGGCATCACGGGAACGGTTTTCTGTGATGAGGTACTTTCCAATTCGAGAGAAGGTACAATTACCTCATCAAGTTCTACTTTCCTCCCACTCACTTCTTTCGAGAGAAACTCCTTCTCTAGAAAGGATCCATTCTTAGCAAAAAAATCCTGCCTTCGGATCTGTGATAGAAGGTGTACCCAACAGTTTCTTTTGGGTATCCTATGAAGACGCACTTCTTCGATTTGGGTTCGAGCTTATTAGGCTGAAGCTTTTTCACATAAGCATCGTAACCCCAAACTTTAAGAAATGACAGCTTAGGTTTCTTGCCAAACCACAGTTCATACGGTGTCGTCTCAACGGATTTAGACAGTGCCCTATTTAAAGTGAATGCAACTGTCTCTAATGCATCACCCCAAAATGATAGTGGTAAATTGGTAAGAGACATCATAGATCGCACTGTATCTAATAAAGTACGGTTACGATGTTTGGACACACCATTACGTTGTGGTGTTCCAGGTGGCGTGAGTTGTGAAACTATTCCACATTGTTTTAAATGAAGGCCAAACTCGTAACTCAAATATTCGCCTCCGCGATCAGATCATAGAAACTTTATTTTCTTGTTACGGTGATTCTCCACTTCACTCTGAAATTCTTTAAACTTTTCAAATGTTTCAGACTTGTGTTTCATCAAGTAGATATACCCATATCTGCTCAAATCATCTGTGAAGGTCAAAAAATAACGATACCCGGCGCGAGCCTCAACACTCATCGGACTGTATACATCGGTATGTATTATTTCCAATAAGTCATTAGCTCGCTCCATTCTACCGGAGAATGGAGTTTTAGTCATCTTGCCCATGAGGCATGGTTCGCAAGTATCAAATGATTCATAATCAAGTGATTCCAAAAGCCCATTTGCATGGAGTTTCTTCATGCGTTTTACACCAATATGACCTAAACGGCAGTGCCACGAATATGTGCACTATCATTATCAACTTTGCATCTTTTGGCATCAATATTATGAATATGTGTATCACCACGATCGAGATTCAATAAACCATTCACATTGGGTATATGACCATAGAAGGTATTATTCATATAAACAGAACAACAATTATTCTTTGACTTAAATGAATAATCGTATTGCAATAAACATGATCTAATCGTATTAATGCTCAACGCAAACATGAAATAACATTTGTTTAGGTTCAATACTAATCCCGAAGGTAGAGGGAGTGTGAGATGGTGATCGTATCAACCTTGGAATTACTTCCAACACACATCGTCACCTCGTCCTTAACTAGTCTCTGTTTATTTTGCAACTCCTATTTCGAGTTACTACTATTAGCAACTGAACCAGTATCAAATACCGAGGGGTAGCTATAAACACTAGTAAAGCACACATCAATAACATGTATATCAAATATACCTTTGTTCACTTTGCCATCCTTCTTATCCGCCAAGTATTTGGGGCACTTCCGCTTCCAGTGACCATTTCCTTTGCAGTAGAAGCACTCAGTTTCAGGCTTGGGTCTAGCTTTGGGCTTCTTCACGGGAGTGGCTACTTTCTTGTCATTCTTCTTGAAGTTCCCTTTCTTTCCCTTGCCCTTTTTCTTGAAACTAGTGGTCTTATTAACCATCAACACTTGATGCTATTTCTTGATTTCTACCTTTGCCGGTTTGAGCATCGCGAAGAGCTTGGGAATCATTTTCGTTATCCCTTGCATATTATAGTTCATCACAAAGTTCTAGTAACTTGGTGATAGTGACTAGAGAACTCTGTCAATCACTATCTTCTCTGGGAGTTTAACTCCCACTTGATTCAAGCGATTGTAGTACCCAGACATTCTGAGCACATACTTACTAGCTAAGCTATTCTCCTCCATTTTGTAGGCAAAGTACTTGTAAGAGGTCTCATACCTCTCGACACGGGCATGAGTCTGAAATACTAATTTCAACTCTTGGAACATCTCATATGCTCCGTGGTGTTCAAAACGTTTTTGAAGTCCCGGTTCTAAGCCGTAAAGCATGGCGCACTAAACTATCAAGTAGTCATCATACCGAGCTTGTCAAACGTTCATAACGTCTGCATCTGCTCCTGCAATAGGTCTGTCACCTAGCGGTGCATCAAGGACATAATTCTTCTGTGCAGCAATGAGGATAATCCTCAGATCACGGACCCAGTCCGCGTCATTGTTACTATTATCTTTCAACTTTTCTCTAGAAACATATCAAAAATATATAGGAGCTATATAGCGAGCTATTGATCTACAACATAGATATGCAAAAACTATCTAGACTAAGTTCATGATAAATTAAGTTCAGTTAATCATATTACTTAAGAACTCCCACTTAGATAGACATCCCTCGAGTCATCTAAATGATCACGTGATCCAAATCAACTAAACCATGTCCGATCATCACGTGAGATGGAGTAGTTTTCAATGCTGAACATCTCTATGTTGATCATATCTACTATATGATTCACGTTCAACCTTTCGGTCTCCAGCATTCCGAGGCCATGTCTATACATGCTAGGCTCGTCAAGTTTAACCCGAGTATTCCGCATGTGCAAAACTGTCTTGCACCCGTTGTATGTGAACGTAGAGCTTATCACACCCAATCATCACGTGGTGTCTCAGCACGATGAACTGTCGCAACGGTGCATACTCAAGGAGAAAACTTATACCTTGAAATTTTAGTAAGGGATAATCTTATAATGTTATCTCCGTACTAAGCAAAATAAGATGCATAAAAGATAAACATCACGTGCAATCAAAATATGTGACATGATATGGCCATCATCATCTTGTGCCTTTGATCTCCATCTCCAAAGCATCGTCATGATCTCCATCGTCACCGGCTTGACACCTTGATCTCCATCGTAGCGTCATGGTCTTCTTGCCAACTATTGCTTCTACAACTATCGCTAATGCATTGTGATAAAGTAAAGCAATTACATGGCGTTTGCATTTCATACAATAAAGCGACAACCATAAGGCTCCTGCCAGTTGTCGATAACTTTTACAAAACATGATCATCTCATACAATAAAGTATATCACATCATGTCTTAACCATATCACATCACAACATGCCCTGCAAAAACAAGTTAGACGTCCTCTACTTTGTTGTTGCAAGTTTTACGTGGCTGCTACGGGCTTCTAGTAAGAACCGTTCTTACCTACGCATCAAAACCACAACGGTGATTTATCAAGTTTGTTGTTTTTACCTTCAACAAGGACCGTCCGCAGTCAAATTCGATTCAACTAAAGTCGGAGAAACAGTCACCCGCCAACCACCTTTATGCAAAACTAGTTGCATGTCTGTCGGTGGAACCGTCTCATGAATGTGGTCATGTAAGGTTGGTCCAGGCCGCTTCATCCAACAATACCACCAAATCAAAATAAGACATTGGTGGTAAGCAGTATGACGATCACCACCCACAACTCTTTGTGTTCTACTCGTGCATATCATCTACGCATAGACCTGGCTCGGATGCCACTGTTGGGGAACGTATCATGCAATTTCAAAGTTTTCCTACGCTCACGCAAGATCTATCTAGGAGATGCATAGCAACGAGAGGGGGAGAGTGTGTCTCCGTACCCTCGTAGACCGAAAGCGGAAGCGTTTGACAACGCGGTTGATGTAGTCAAACTTCTTCTCGTTCCGACCGATCAAGCACCGAATGTACGGTACCTCCGAGTTCTACACACGTTCAGCTCGAACTCTTGATCCAGCAAAGTGTCGAGGGAGAGTTCCATCAGCACGACGGCGTGGTGACGATGATGGTGAAGTGATCCGCGCAGGGCTTCGCCTAAGCACTACGTGAATATGACCGAAGGCGTAAACTGTGGAGGGGGGCGCCGCACATGGCTAGGAATCAATGTTGTGTGTTCTAGCGGTGCCCCCTCATATATATAGGTTGGAGGGGAGGAGAGGCAGCCAAGGCGGCGCCCCAAGTAGGAGGAATCCTACTTGGGCGCCTCCCAATTCGGCCTCCCTCTTCCATATTCATCCAGAGGGGGAAGGAAGGAGGAGGGAGGAGAGAAGGAAGGGGGAGGCCGAATCTCTCCCCTTCCTTTCTCTCTTCTCCTCTTTCCTCCCCCCTATTTCGGCCTACATGGGGGGCACCAGCCCCTTAGGGGCTGGTCTGTCCACTTCTTGGCCCATTAGGCCCATGTAGTTGCCGGGGGGATGTCCGGAACCCCTTCCGGTGACCCGATATGTACCCGGTAGCCCCAGAACACTTCTGGTGTCCGAATATCATCGTCCTATATATGAATCTTTACCTATCGACCATTTAGAGACTCCTCGTCATGTCTGCGATCTCATCTGGGACTCCAAACAACATTCGGTCACCAAATCACATAACTCATATAATACAAAATCGTCATCGAACGTTAAGCGTGCGGACCCTACGGGTTCGAGAACTATGTAGACATGACCGAGACACCTCTCCGGTCAATAACCAATAGCGGAACCTGGATGCTCATATTGGTTCCCACATATTCTACGAAGATCTTTATCGGTCATACCGTAATGACAACATACGCTATTCCCTTTGTCATCGGTATGTCACTTGCCCGAGATTCGATCGTCGATATCTTCATAGTACCTAGTTCAATCTCGTTACCGGCAAGTCTCTTTACTTGTTCCGTATTACATCATCCCACAACTAACTCATTAGTCACATTGATTGCAAGGCTTATTATGATGTGCATTACCGAGAAGGCCCAGAGATACCTCTCCGATACTCGGAGTGACAAATCCTAATCTTGATCTATGCCAACCCAACAAACACCTTCGGAGACAGCGGAGGTGGAAGGAGAGAGGGAGAAGGGAGGAGGAGGGATGGAGGAGATACCTCGATCTCTTCCGGTGGCAGCGGGCGACGACGGCGTGGCGTGGGGAGAGAGTGGAGAGGGAGAGTGAGAAGAGCGGAGAGGGAGAGTGAGGTTCGGCCGCGCGGAGGGAAAGACGATAAGCTTGGGTTAGTAGCAACGCGGGTTAGGGACAAGCGCTACTACTACGGGTCGTAGCAGTAGCGCTGGATATTAGTCCGCGCTGCTGCTAAGTGGGGCCCGCCATGTGGCCAAGTTCAAACTTAGCAGTAGCGCCATACCCTAAAATGCGCTACTATTATTTTGTTAGCAGTAGCGCGGTATGCACAAAGGGCGCTACTACTATGCCTAGCCTGTCGGCAACGGTGTGGCAATTATAGTAGTAGAGCGTTTTCTTCTTGCCGTGCTACTGCTATGTGGATAGCAGTGGCGCCCTTTGTGACCACGCGCTACTGCTAAGTAGCAGCAGTGCCTCCTTTTAACCGGCGTCACTGATAAGTTTCTGTGTATAAGGTTTTCCCTAGTAGTGGTTGGAAGTCTTTAGACACTTGGGCGGTTGATATGGTCTGGGTGCATCCGTATGGCATCCTCCTCCGAGTGGGTTACCTTACTCACCGACACAAAAATGGCAAACATCAAAGCAATCAGAGTAACAAGTTGGATGAACTTGAATGAAATCATGCATTCAACATGAATCTAAACCCAACATAGATACAATATGCGCTATAACTACTAGGAGCTATAAGGGAAAACAACCAACAACAATCATGTGGTGATCTTGATCATATACAGGCTATTTGACCTAGGATTACGTGACAAAGAGTGATGTTGGACCCTACAAGTCAATCTCATCGTTTAAGCTCATAGTTCTCACTTGAGGAGTGAAAATGCACTAAAGCATTAACGTGAGCACTCTTGGATTGCATTTGTTCATCAATTGACCCCCACCCCCCTAACCGTGATATTTTCAAGGCAAACCCCTAGATTAATTCAAGAGATTCATCATGAGGGTGCAAATGAATTCAAGCTAAGAATTGATAAATAAGGAGTGAAAATGGTAGTTCAAGAAACTCGAAGTTGATGAATACCTTGACGAGGAAGACATCACACATGATTGCAACACCGCCTACATGCTTAACAAAAAGGATCGGTGTTGAAAGGAATAATATGATCATGATTGGGATGACATGTATAGTAGTTGATGAATGCAAAGCCACTAAATCGATATGACCGGATAGATGCTCCATTCTTGGCACATTCAAATTTGCACCTAAATCACACACACATTTCTTTCTCAGTTACTGCTCGAGCATAAATAATGGTCTTGCTCACGTATTCTTTTTTTCTTCCGCTTCTCTACTTGTGAAACTTCAATGGGAGAATGGTCATTGCACTTGGATACTCTAGTCATTAATCTGGTTGTATCGCTAACCCCTTACCCTAATTTCTACATTGAATCCATATAGCCTCCGCTGAAGAGACGTCGTAACCTCTAATCACGAACATTAATTTTTGCCTCCTTTTCGTTGTCATCGGCTCCTCTCCGCGTATTTGGTATCACTGGATCTGCCCAAACCCACATTTATTATCACCTCAACTCGGCGAGCATGAATCATGAGTAAATTCGACGATTAAACAATCAACCGTAACTTATGAAATTTTCAGCAACATGAAACTTCAGCAAATCTGAAATGATAATCTGTTGAATCTTCGGTGTTTTGTGTCTCTTGGCCCTTCTTCAACGTTGGAAACCTTCCAAATTTACAGCTCTGTACCCGGGATCTGCCGCAGGGTGGCGCGACCCGCTGACCTCAACGGATTAAAATAGTGGCAGCGGCCTACTTTTTAGGCGAGATCTGCTTGCGAAAGCGCCAACACCACCAGCCCAGCCCAGATCTACGACGTGCCACCGCCCCGGACGAGACATTTCCCCGTCACTCAAAACACGCGCGGGCGCCGCGTGTGCGAGCGCAAATTGTAATAAGCCGGTCCTCCTCCTGCCTCGGACCGGAAGCGCTCGCTCGCTCGCTCGCGCGAGGGGGAGACGTCGCGTCCGCCATGGGGTGCTCCTTCTCCGGGCTCAACGCGCTGTACGACACCGTCGGCGGCGGCGGCGGCGACATCTGGGTCAACGACTACCGCTTCCGCGTGCTCCGCAGGCTCGGCGACGCCGGCCCCGCGGGCTCCTCCGTCTTCCTCGTCAAGGAGGTCGTCGCCGCCGCCGCGGTCTCCGACGGCACCGCCGGAGCGGGACCCGGCGCCGCGGGGCTCGCCAAGAAGAAGGGCGTCGACCCGTCACACATCTCAGGTCCGCACCTTGTCTAGCTCTCTTCACCCCCTGACTCAGATCTGAGGGTGTTGTCGGTTAGATCACGCATGCACTGGTTTGAATCCGGCGTGCGTGCGGCGAAATGCCTCTCTTTCTTCATTGACTGGGTCAATCCAGATGTGCCCTCCTCACCAACGCAGATCGGCACGGCAACTTTCTCATTTCATTAAAATCCTGCTTCAGGTTATGGGTGTCTCCTCAATTATGTCAGCACTTGCGTAGTTTTTCGCTCCTACTTTACTGGATTGCTTCCCACATTGTCAACTCGTGTATACACATTTTGTCCTCATCCAAAATTCCGAATGGATCAAACCATGCGGTGATAGATCTAACAAATGATCTTGATTCGGAGAGACAGCCATATCCGTGTCCTAGTTTAAGTTTATGTGGTTACAATAATTTTCAATTGTTGATCCGGTCTATTCTATTGGCATAACTTATGCCTTGTCGAATTTTGGGGAACCACCGAACCATATTGGAAAGTGCATTTTAAGACCAATTGCTGCAGCATGCTAAACTAGCCACTCCATTAAATTTGGCTTAGGTCCAATAGTGTCAACCTCTTGAGCATCCTGTGAGTTGCATATGGTCAACCAAATATCGCCCTTCAAAGCGAATCTATCAAACTGCTTTCTAAGATTTACGATATCGGTAGAAAACAGACTAGTATATTCTACTAAAGGGCCTAAGACGAATATCACGGCATTTCAGTGATATGATTACTTGATGAATACTAATCTATTGATAACTTTTGACTCTTCATCTTTTAAGGATCATCGTGCTCTGGTTGTTGTATTGTGTTTGGTTTTCCAGTTATTATTTGTTGCACTTATTTCTTGTTATCATCTCATTCTCCTCGATTTTCTTTTCAGCTGATGGGACTTATGCTTTGAAGAAAGTTTTTATTCAGAGCGACCAACACTTGGAGCTAGTACGGCAGGAGATCCGAGTGTCCTCTCAATTCAGCCATCCAAATTTACTTCCACTTCTTGAAAATGCCATTATTGCAGTCAAGGTAAGTTGGATACAAATAGATATCATGCCCGTATCCAAATCATGATAGTAGTACTATATCTTTCATCTTCCAGCTCAGTGATATTTACTTTTTTAAGTATTGGGTAACTTATGCTGGGTAACAAAAAAAAAGCAGATATGGTTGACTATCTGCTGATGGAGATTTAGCAGCTTTAATTGGTATCACAATACGGTAATTTAAGTATCTGTGTTGTTACCAATAGATCTGCACTTATATGTATGTAGGGTGTGCAAGATGGGTCGCAGAACCATGAGGCTTACTTGTTGTTCCCAGTTCACTTAGATGGAACCTTGCAGGATGTAACTAAATCCATGCAAGAAAAGAAGGAATACCTTTCAACAATCACCATTCTCCAGATATTTCGCCAGGTAAATACTTATACTTACTGCTGTCTTTGTGTACAATACGATATTGTATCCTTATTGACAACTACAATAGGGGTGCAATTGTAGTTTGACATACCATGTTGGAACAATTAGGCATGACCGAAATGGCTCATAATCTTCTACCCTTTATTTTATTTCCCATTTTTTTTATCACTTTAGAGTTTAGACCAAAAGTTTTTATTTATATCAAAATTGAGACCCATTTTTTATATCTTGTTCTTGATCATGCATTGTATTTGTTTGATCTTCCTTGATATCATTTCTTATGTTCTCCATTAATTCAATATTCCTTTGTGATATTACTAAATTTAGTATATAGCGAAAGTGGACTGTACCATCACTAAGGTTGATCTGTGATGTTAGCAAAATTGATTTACTTATGCTTGTAACAACTGCAAGTTATACTCTTTTACCCCCTTCTTCTGCTGCTGGTAGCAATTTTCTGTGAGGATTAGCCTGTTAGTTATGTGATTTGTGTTGCCTACAGCTATGTGCAGGACTGAAGCATATGCACAGTTTTGAGCCACCATATGCTCACAATGGAGTTAAACCAGACAATGTCCTCATAACTCAGAGGAAGGAACAGCCTCATCTTGCTATCTTGATGGACTTTGAAAGTGCTTGCCCAGCAAGAAGAGCTATTAGATCACAAGCAGAAGCTTTGCAGCTGCAGGTACCTTTACAGTTATAGATGGTAACTGAAATGGTTAATATAGTTTGTATTAACAGTTTGTTGAGCCAGTGCTGATTGTAAGGCAATCTAGTGTAATTGATAGAAAGGTTGAACTTTTGTTCACATTTCTGTAGTTTGGCAACAAGTATGAGAAATCATTTGGGAACTAATATGGATTATTTTATGATTTCTTTCTGTAAATATGATGAGTGCTGGACTTCTTACTTTGACTGGCAATTTATTTAATGTAGGAATGGGCTTCAGAGCACTGCTCTGCACATTTCCGGGCACCTGAATTATGGGAGTGCCCACCCCACGCCGATATTGATGAGAGGACAGATGTATGGTCTTTGGGATGCACCCTTTATGCTATGATGTAAGTTCTCTTATGCAGAAACTTTATGAACTGACATATGGCCTCACCATTTGATGTTAATTGTTTTGGGACTGATAGTTAGTACCCATGCCTAAAACTACTCGTATCAAATTAAGGTTTACTTCATTTATGTTGTTTGCAATAGCTTTTAAGGGGTACTCCCTCCGTTCCAAAATAATTGAAGTTCTAGGTTTGTCCTAAGTAAAACTTGTTTAAGTTTGACCAACTCTATAGAAAGATGCACTAAGATCTACAACACCAAATACACATAATACGAAAGCATATTTCATGAAGAATCTCATGAGACTAATTTGGTGTTCTAGATGCTAATATATTTTTCTATAGAATTGGCCAAACTTAAACAAATTTGACTTAGGACAAACCCGGAACTTCAGTTATTTTGGTACGGAGGTAGTAATTAAACAGCATCTTTGTTAAATACTGATGTAGTTACGTAGAAATCCTGCCATGTATTTGAAACCCTTTTTATATTGTATTTTGTCAAAATTCTCCACAACCCGAAGTAGCCTATTTTGACACAATTCTTCAAAAAATGGTCGCAACATCATAGACCTGTTTTATGCCAGTAGCCTGTTTCTATATTGTAAGTAGGCTTGTAGTTATAATTACCTATTGTTTTCTGGATCTGTCCACTGGCCATCTTATTGCAGAATCCATTATTTAGGGCTATTTTTTAAGTTTTTTGTCTGGAACTGGATCAAGACAAATAGGTCATCATGGCGTATTGCCATGGCATGTCGTTGTATCTAGTACTTAGTTTATAGATTCTGTAGTGCAAGCTTCTGATCATCTGATCATGTTCTTATTTATTGTAGGTATGGAAAATCCCCATTTGATTATGAGCTCGATGAATCTGCTGGTGAAAGCCTAGTAACAGTCATTAAAAGTGCACAGGTGAAGTGGCCTACTGAGACGGGTTCGTCCTATCCTGATACTCTCCGCCAGTTTGTAACCTGGATGCTGCAGCCACATCCTGCAGTTCGTCCCAATATTGACGATATTATCATCCACGTTGATAAACTCATTGCGAAGCACTCGATTTGACAAGTAAATGGAACAGCTTCAGCAGAAAGAAGAAAAGGAATTCATATGTAATTTATAGAACATCTCTGCTTGATTCATTGAAAGTGACATGTTCCTTATAGTCATTGTATGGAAGGAAAAAAGAGGATGTTTTCTGTAGCAGGCTTCACCGATTTAAGAACTGGCTGTTCCTGATATCTGTAGATGTATGTATTTTTTGTGCCAAAGTGAGATTCAGTGGTCAATAAAATGATATAATCATTCTCATGGTTTCTCCTGATTCCGCAAATCTTATTTGAGCGAGAATTGCGCATGTTCTGTTGAACAACCTACACAACCATTTCAAAGTACTGATATGATAATCCAAGAATTTTAAACACAATGACATCTTAGTATGAAATTTAACTATGTTTGAATTTAGGAATTTCACATATATTTTGTAGTAGCATAATTTTTGAGAGAAAGATATTGATTTGGATTTGCTAAACTTGCGTGGGCAGCGTCCAAATGGAAAATGGGTGGTTGTTATGGGCACCACTAGCAATAGTGGTACAGAACGTCGAAAAGTGTAAATAGAGGACGGGCTCCATGGAGCCCCGCATTCAAATGCCGATTTTATACATTGATATTTTAAATGTATGCACACACATGTATACTACATACATGTGAATTTTTACAATAATATATTTTCTTATGTGGCTTCCAAAGATAAGATAACAACATACACGAAAATGGGCCGATTATTTTTGTTGGGCCGGCATTTTGCTTCTGTTGTGTAGCTTACAAATCACAATATTTTTCAACAAAAGTTTACAGATCCGAAGCGAACATGTATAAGTCTTCACATAATTGTTTTCGAGTGTTTTTAAAACATGGAATTTTCTTTTTTGAGTTTTCTGAAACTTTGGCGTCTCCTAAAACTTTGCACTTATACACATGAAATACTTGTATCGTAGCAAGCAAGGGGCGCATGAATAGAATTAAATTCGAAAACATAGAGGAAGACATACAAGTACAACGGATGAAATTGCCATAAAATCAGGCAAGCTCTGCTTTTCTCTCTCTGGAATATGTACAATCACATACATGCAGTTAAGCATCAAGATTGCGGAAGTTTTTCTGCTGATGATGTTCAAAAAGCTGTTTTTAGTATAGGGGACTTAAAAGCTCCTGAACCAGATGGTTTACATGCCTTGTTTTTTAAAGAAATATTGGCATATTTTGGGAGAAGAAATTACTGAAGCCGTCTTGAATGCTATCAACTCGAAGCACATTCCAGAGGAATGGAATGACACTTCTATAGTGTTTATCCCAAAGGTGGACTCTCCCGAGTGGATTACTTAGTACCGCCCTATAAGCCTTTGCAATGTTTTATAAAAGATCATATAAAAAATGCTCTCTGTTCGTCTAAAAAGTATTCTTCCAGAGATTATTTCTCCCACTCAGAGTGCTTTCGTTCCTGGTAGAATGATTACTGATAATATTCTTGTGGCTTATGAGTGCATCCACAAAATTGAGAATACAAAGAACAGTGAGGTAGGCTTACGTGCTGTTAAACTGGATATGCATAAAGCATATGATAGAGTGGAATGGGTCTTTCTTAGAAATATGATGCATAAGTTGGGTTTTGATAACCAGTGGATTGAGATTATTATGGAGTGTGTGAGCTCACTAAGATACAAGGTGCGGTATAGTTCCCAAGAAACAGATATGTTTACACCATTCACAGGGATTCGGCAAGGTGATCCACTATCACCTTATCTCTTCTTGATTTGTGCAGAAGGTCTTTCTAGCATATTGCAGTATGAAGAAGAAGTTGGTGGCATAGATGGGATAAGAGTGCAGGAATGCACCGTCAGTTTCACACCTTTTATTTGCTGACGATTCTCTGATTCTCATAAGAGCAGATATGATTGATGCAACTTCCTTAGAGCATCTCCAACAGCCGCGCTAAACAAGAGCCGCGCCGCAAATTTGGCCATTTTAGCGCGCGCGCAACCCGGCGGGTGGCTCCAGTGGGCGCGCAATAACCGCGCGCGCAGTATAAGGAGTTGGGCGCGCGGTCGGATTCGCTATCTCGCGCGGTGTATTTGGGGCGCCCTCTTCCGCGCGCGGCACACTCGAGCGCTCGCGCTGCACTCTCTCTTCTCCGCCTCCTACGCCCCGCACGCGCCGGCGCCGGCGAACTGCACCCATGGACGCACGCGCCGGCACCCCGCTCACCCCATCATATAGCTGCGACCCCTCCACCGCTGCCGCCGCCGCCGCAAACCCTAGCCCGGGTGGCGTTGGCCTCGCCTCCGCCGGAGCTCCTCCGACGATCGGCCTCGCGCGCGGCCTCTTCATGCCGCCGCGCATGACCTCGGCGGCGGGTGGCGTCGCGCCGGTGCCGGCCCGAGCCGCCGCCCCCTCCTCGAAGCTCCCCAATGCGGCGCGGCCAAAGAAGGGCAAGACATCGGCGAAGAAGAACAAGGCGGCGGACGGCTCCGGCACCTCGAAGGCGAGGAGGAAGAAGCTTGCAGGGCGTGCGACGGGCGCGGCGGCTACCGAAGCGCCGGCGAGCTCACTCGTTGAGCCGGCGGCCGACGCGCACAACATGTTCGACGAAATGCCCCCACGGTAAAAAAAATTCCAACTTTTGTTTTCTTGTTATTTTTTCAATTCATTCATATAGATAGCTTATTTGCATTGTTCAAAAAACTTTGTAGTCTCAATGATGATGCATATATGTCAACTATGGGTGTTGGCTCCAACAATTCGCATTGGTCTCAAACCAATGACATGCATTTCGAAGACCATGAGTTCGAGGTGGACGAGGAGGGTGAGGGCATTGTCGATGCACCGAAAGGAAGAGCGGGCAATTACACCAACGCCGATGACATCTTACTATGCAATACTTGGTTGCAAGTGTCGAGGGATCCATCCGTTGGAGGTGATCAAAGTAGAGATGCTTATTGGGGGCGGATGAAAGAACACTTTGATGTTCACAACGTGAGTGGAATTGACCGCTTCGAGAGATCACTTCGGTCCCGATGGTCGACAATCAACTCGGATTGTCAAAGGTGGGCGGCCTGTCAAAATGCGGTTGACAAGTTGAACCCAAGTGGCACAAATGAGGATGATAGAGTAAGTGGCATTTCATACATGTTCATCATACTTGTTGGTGCTAACTTGCTTTGTTTTCAAGTAGTACAACATTGCGCAAAACTTGTTCAAAGAAGAGGAGAGGAAAACCAAGAAGGGAAAGATCAAGAAAGGAAGGGTCTTTGCCTTGCCCCATTGCTATAACGTGTTGAAGGATGATGAGAAATGGAAGAAGCGTGAAGATTTGGATGATTTGCATTTGAGCAACAAACGCAAGCGAACAATTGAGTTGGATGATGATGATGATGAGGAGGATGCATCAAGTGATGACGGCAAGAGAAGCCCCACACCCAACTCGGTTTCATACTCGAAGCCAAAGCGACCAGATGGGTGCAAGAAAGACAAAACCGAAAAGAAGAAGAGGAAAGGAGACGATGAGCTCAAAAATGCTATGGAAGCTATTGTGAAGGCAAGAAAAGAAGCCAACGAGGTGAGGAAAATGGCAAGGAACCAAGATGCCGCGGCCGAGGAGAGGAGGTTGGCGGCCAAGGAGAGGAGGGTGGCGGCCGAGGAGAGGAAGGTGAGCAATGAGGAGCGAACTAGATTGTTGGAATGGGAGAAGCACTTGTTCTTCTTGGACACATCTAACCTCAATGAGGCGCAAAAGGAGTATGTCAATCTTGCCCGTGAAGAAGTCTTGATCCAAAAAAGAGCCATGGTTCGTGCAATGGGTGGCGGTGGCCTCGGCTCCATGGGTGGCATGGGTGGCTTCGGAGGTACCGTGGGCGTTTTAGGTGCCATGAGAGGCATGGGTGGCTTTGGAGCACCCCCCGACGCTATGGCTGCCATGGGAGGCATGAGTTTTGCTTCTCTCATTGGAGGCATGGGTGCACCTCCGGCCGCCATGGGCGGAATGTCTTTCGATGTGCCTCCTCACACACATTCCCATGAAGATGTCGTTGAAGATCTTGCCAACACCGTCGGAGCTTCACGTGATGTGGTGCGCGATGAGGAGAGGGAGGAAGATTCATCTTCGGAGGCGGAAGAATCGTCTTTCGAAGATGAGGACGAAGACGAGGACGAGGATTGATGTGTCTTTCATTTGTGTCTTGAACTTGGTTTGCATTTTGAACTTGGTTGGATGAACTTGTGGGCATGATTTTGAACTTGTGGGCATGAACTTTTATTCATCAACTTGTTTGTGTGAAATTTTATATGTCATGTTCATTGCATTTTGAATGTTTCAAATTCATTTTGTGTCCAAAATGCCATATATGCAATGCCCCGGCGAGTCGCGCGCGCTGCATTTTAGCGCGGCTGTTGGAGCCAGCGCTGGCGGCCGCGCAAAACGAGGCGAACGGCGCGGCAAACTAGTTTTTAGCGCGCGGCGCAAAGCGCAGCTGTTGGAGATGCTCTTACAACAAGTGTTGGAAACCTATTGTGTCAACTCAGGTCAGTTGGCAAGTGTGGGAAAATCCAGTATATTTTTCAGCCCAAATACTAATATACAAGCCGGAGATGAGATCTGTCAACAGTTGAATATTACAAATCAAGCTTTATCAGACTAGTATCTTGGGCTGCCTGCTATGGTGGGAGCTGATAGGAGTGATTGCTTTAAACATTTTTGTGAAAAAATTAAGAAGCTTTTGAAGGGTTGGATGGAGAAGCAATTGTCCACCGGTGGTAAGGAAGTCTTGTTAAAGGCTGTTGCTCAATCTGTACCAGTGTTTGCTATGTCTATTTTTTGCTTGCCAAAGGGGGTTTGTAAAGATATTTGAGATGCCATTGCTCAATTTTGGTGGGGAGATGAAGAGGAAAATAAAAAATGCATTGGTTCTCATGGTGGAAACTATGTATTCCGAAGAGTGATGGTGGCATGGGCTTTAGGGATCTTCATTCTTTTAATTTGGCACTTCTTGCAAAACAATGTTGGAGAATGATAAATATGACGGGAAACGTTGAATGGAAAACAAAAAATTCCTACACACATGCAAGATCTATCCATGAAGATGCATAACAACGAGAGGGGGAGAGTGTGTCTACGTACCCTCGTAGACCGTAAGCGAAAGCATTTCACAACGCGACTGATGTAGTCGAACTTTCTTCGCGCTCCAACCGATCTAGTACTGAACGCACGACACCTCCGCGTTCTGCACACGTTTAGCTCACTGACGTCCTCTACCTTCTTGATCCAACAAGATGGCGAAGTAGTAGATGAGTTCCGGCAGCACGATGGCGTGGTGACGGTGATGGGGAAGCTATCTCCGCAGGGCTTTGCCTAAGCACTACGAAAATATGACCGAGGGTGTAAATGGTGGAGGGGGGCGCCGCACACGGTTAATATAATGTTGTGTTGTGTGCTAGGCGCCCCCTCCCACATATATATAGGTGGGAGGGAGGGAGGAGCAGCCAAAGGAGGTGCCCAAGTAGGAGGAATCCTACTTGGGGTCCCTCCCAAGCTGCGCCCCCTTTTCCTTATTTGGAGTGCGGGGAAAGGCAGGGGAGGGTGGCGCCCCCCCTTTCCTTTCTCCCATGGGAGGGAAAGGTAGGAGGGGCTAGCCCTCCCTCTTTTCCTTCCCTAGGGCTGGCTGATGACCCACAACTATATGGGATCTATCATAGTCCTTTCGATAAGTAAGAGTGTCGAATCCAACAAGGAGCAGAAGGAAATGACAAGTGGTTTTCAACAAGGTATTCTCTCCAAGCACTGAAATTATCGGTAACAGATAGTTTTGTGATAAGGTAAATCGTAATGGGTAACAGGTAAATAAAGTAACTAAGGTGCAGCAAGGTGGCCCAATCCTTTTTGTAGCAAAGGACAAGCCTGGACGAACTCTTATATAAAGCAAAGCGCTCCCGAGGACATATGGGAATTGTTGTCAAGTTAGTTTTCATCATTCTCATATGATTCGCGTTCGTTACCTTGATAATTTGATATGTGGGTGGACCGGTGCTTGGGTGCTGCCCTTCCTTAGACAAGCCTCCCACTTATGATTAACCCCTCTCGCAAGCATCCGCAACTATGAAAGAAGTAGTAAGGTAAACCTAACCATAGCATGAAACAAATGGATCCAAATCAGCCCCTTACGAAGCAACACATAAACTAGGGTTTAAGCCTCTGTCACTCTAGCAACCCATCATCTACTTATTACTTCCCAATGCCTTCCCCTAGGCCCAAATAATGGTGAAGTTTCATGTAGTCGACGTTCACATAACACCACTAGAGGAGAGACAACATACATCTCATCAAAATATCGAACGAATACCAAATTCACATGATTACTTATAACAAGACTTCTCCCATGTCCTCAGGAACAAACATAACAACTCACAAAATATATTTATGATCAAGATCAGAGGAGTATTACTTATCATTAAGGATCTGAAAATATAATCTTCCACCGGACAAACCAACTAGCATCAACTACAAGGAGTAATCAACACTACTAGCAACCCACGGGTACCAATCTGAGGTTTTGGGACCAAGATCAAATACAAGAGATGAACCAGGGTTTGAGAGGAGATGGTGCGGGTGAAGATGTTGATGGAGATCGACTCCCTCTTGATGAGAGGATCGTTGGTGATGAAGATGGCGACGATTTCCCCCTCCCGGAGGGATGTTTCCCCGGCAGAACAGCTCCACCGGAACCCTAGATTGGTTCTGCCCAGATTCCGCCTCGAGACGGCGGCGTTTCGTCCCGAAAGCTTCCTTCTGATTTTTTCCAGGTCAAAACACACCATATAGCCAAAGATGGGCACCGGAAGCCCGCCAGGGGGCCGCAAGGTCGGGGGGCGCGCCTAGGGGGGTAGGGCGCGCCCTCCACCCTTGTGGCTGGCTGGTGGCCCCCCTCTGGTACTTCTTCGCTTAATATTTTTTATATATTCCAAAAACATGCTCTGCGAAGTTTCAGGACTTTTGGAGTTATGCATAATAGGTCTCTAATATTTGCTCCTTTTCCAGTCCAGAATTCCAGCTGCCGGCATTCTCCCTCTTCATGTAAACCTTATAAAATAAAGAGAAAAGGCATAATTATTGTACATGGAGTTTCTGCGCACGAGCGCATATGTGCACGTTATCTGGGCGGTCGGCTATTGCATTGGGATTCGTCGCCTGTAATAACTGCACTTGGGACTAGTTGGATAGAAAGTAAGGGAAGGAAATCTCTTTGTGTGAACCGACTGATAACACAACTCGCATAAACCGCCCGCTCTGCATGCCATGCGTCGTTGTGGGCCCTGCCCATCCCACCGCCCAACCTTATCTTCTTAGCTAAACAGGTGAGCCATCCGTTTTTCCCCATGATCCCTCGTTCTCTAACCTCTCGATTCCTTCTACTGCTGATTTTCACACCTCTCCATCATGGACATGTTGTTCCCAAGCTAATGCCCCAAGCCGTGCGTGTCTCCTCCATGGACATGTTGTCCCCAAGCCACTGCCCCAAGGCCATGCGTCTCTCCGCCATGGACGCGTTGTCCCAAAGCCACTGTCCCAAGCCAGTGCGTCTCTCCACCATGGCCATTTTGTGGTGTTGCGAAACAACACTCGCTGGTGGCAGCCAGTGCTCCGATAAAGCATTCAAGCACTGTTAGTCAGATAGGGTGCGGCGCACTGTGAACCGGCTGCGATGCAACCTCGTCGACACTGGTATGCAGCTCCCGACTCACGCGACAGGAGGCATCGAAGCTGTGATGCAACCTCGCTGGCGCTGCTATACAGCTCTCCCGATGCACGTGATAGGAGGCACCGGCGCTGCTATGCAACCTCACCGGCGCTGCAATGCAGCTCTCCCGACGCACGTGACAGGAGGCACCGGAGCTGCGATGCAGCCTCGCCGGCGCTGCTATGCAGCTCTCTCGACACACGCGACATGAGGCACCGGCGCTGCGATGCAACTCTCCCGACGCACGCGGCATGAGGCACTGGTGCTGCGATGCAACCTCGTCGGCGCTGCTATGCAGCTCTCCCGAGAGTCCTGACGCACTCGGCATGAGGCACCGGTCACCTTCGGTGGATCTCGTCGAGCCTGTTGAGCTAGACGACGCAGAAGCTTCAATGCAACGGGGATGTTTGCTGTGGCGGAGATGACCGTCTGATTTCGGAGGTCGTCAACAGGCATCACTGCAAGACGGGATGACGAAGTGCGACGGAGGAGTGCTGCACTGGAGAGACGACTGAGTCAATTTCTGCTGGGTTGCGCTCGTGGTCCAACTGGCACATATCGGACGGCTGCGCATGGCCTCATCCAATGGCTCAGGAGGCGGTTTACGATTGTTTCACGTCAGCCGGACGACGCCTAGTAGTGTCCTCATGTAAATTTGGTTTGTATCCCCCTCCTAATATCAATCCACCCCGTGACCTATGGGTCTGCAGAGTCACAGTGCTGGAGGAAGTGAACGACAGCGAAATCATGATAGAGCCGCTGCATTATCTAGTCAGCGCCACTGTGGGCATTCAGCAGCCGCCGCCGATGCCGGCATTAACCGTGGAGGATCGGATCTATGCGGTGGGTGCCGTGATGAGTGCTGGAAGGCAAGAATCACCACAAGCGTCCGAGCAATCGATAGGCGAGATGAACCCGGCAGCTCCTGGCTGGACACGAAGGTATATGCAACTAAGGAGTCTGAATGATATACTTCCCACTGGAAAAGTTAATTGGTGATTGTAGGTCCGGTATGCTTGTACTGATAATGCTCACTAGAGATTGTAGATTTCAGAATTGAAATTGTACACATACTACTACATACATGAAAACATTGTACAAGTAGAAATCGGAATTGTAATCGACGTGCAACTGCTTGCTCTGCAGTACTGATAGACATTTTTTTTGTAATTGAATGTTGATGTGGTAATAATCCAATAAATAAACTTGTATGTGCTTCTTAATACGTTCGTAGACTTGCATTGGGTATACATGCTTGTTAAATTGTAAAGCAATGTTCCCAGATTGTCCACTTTGGCTACATAATTTGGACATTTGTAGACATCTAATGAAAGGAGAGAAAATAATATGAATGTCCAAATACGTTCTCTGCAATGCTGGCAAGCAAATTTCTATACCTGAATGTAGATGTGGTAGTAGCTCCAATAATTAAACTCCAAAGCGCTACTTTGTAGGAATTAATTGGATCAAGTTATGGCATGCTGGGTTTGTAATTTTCATAATGGATGCGGAGTACAGATTGGTGCTGCTGCCCCTGGTAGGACACCTTGTCCTAATCGGCGAGCGCCCTGGAGAAGGCAGTCCACGGTTTCATGTAGAATCCAGGGGACTGTAACTGACGACATTAGCAATCATCTTTGATACTTTAGTGAAGCATATGAGTTCCACAACTTATAGTCGTGGGAGAAGGGATTTGGTAATAGATATGGCAGAAGCAGGCTGAATGTCGATAGGACGAAATGCATGCAGGAAGTTGTTTGCGGCTGTGTGGTGAGTACTTGGTACTGTTTGAATTATATATAACTCTATCCTAGTCTGCTGACTTTGAAGTGGCTAAATTTGCAATTGTGCATTTTTTCGGCATGCAGGGAAAGGCCTAGATTGAGAACACTCGGTCCTGCCATTGTGGGTGTTCTGCTCTTTGTTGGACGTGAAGGTATGGTAGTACTCAGTAGAACCATCCGAAGATTAATGGCACAAATATGAAGAAAATGATTTTCGATGCTTGTGATTGATTGTAATTAGGAGACCACACTACAGTGTAAACCTCATAAGATAGTGACATCTTCAAATGTAGTGCTCTTGTAAGAGACAATGGTTTTGTTAGTACATTAGAGATTCTAAAGTGTTGCAGAAGTGATTATAATAGATAATGAGAAGTGTGCAGAATACTGACATTGTCTGGAGTAAGGCTAGTTTTGGAGCATACTAGATAACAAGCCGGGTGGCATTTGTAAAACAATATTGAACATTGTAAATAGCCAGTACATACATCTAGGGAAGAAATTTAATAATGCAGACATCAAGTGAATGGAGTAATGTGATTATGCCCTAAGATGTGCATCAGTGAAATGGCACAAATATGAAGAAAATGATTTTTGATGCTTGTGATTGATTGTGATTAGGAGACCACATTATGGAGTAAACCTGAGTAGATAGTGACATTTTTCAGATGTAGTGCTCTTGTAAGAAAGAATGGTTTTGTTAGTACATTAGAGATTGTTAAAGTGCTGCAAAAAGTGATTATAATAGATAATGAGTAGTGTGCAAAATATTGACATTGTCGGGAGTAATTAAGTACTAGGGCCAGTTTTGGAACATAGATAATAAGTATGCTGTTATTTGTTTGAAGAGGTTGACTCTTGTGAAAGTAATTCATGGTTTAGTAATTTGTATTGGGTTTTTTTCTTGTATTTGAGTGTTTCTGAATGGAGTATTTATTTCTTGTATTTCTTTATTTGAATAATAATGGGAATACTAATTCCTTTTCTGCACATTTCCCTAGGATGTTCCATGCACCCACCATGCCCATCTAGGGTGTCCGCTCTTGAGAAAGCAATCAGGGATTTCGCTGAGGGTCCAACAGAGAATGTAATTGTACCGAAGCCGGCGACTCTTTAGAGAGGCCTATGATTTCTACAACCTATACTCTTGGGAGAAAGTAGTTGGGATCAGATATCCGAAGGGGTTTAAGTGTCGAAAGGATGAAATGTATGCAGGAGACTGTGTGGATGTGCGGTTTGTGGGATTGTCAGCACCAGCAAAGACGAAGGAGATGGGACGGCCGACGAGAAGCAGGGAGAAGGCTCCATATGAATGGTTGAGCAAGAGGACAAGGTTTGTTTCTACTTTAAAACTGGTCATGTGTACATTGTATGCATGGAAACCAAATTGTCGGCTACGCATTATGTGTATCGCGTTAATGCTATTTGTTTAGCCTTGTTTTTTCATGTCTACATTGAGGAAAGAGCTGATGTGTATTGATGTTTCACGGAGAATCCAGGGAACAATGTCATAGTGCCGATGTTGGAGACAAGTTGCGATACTTTGGGAGAAGCCTACGACTTTTACAACATGTACTATAGGGAGAAGGGATTCGACATTAGGTACTGAAAGAGTCGACCAAATGTTGAGAGGACGAAGTGCATGCAAGAAATTGCTTGTGGGTACGCGGTGAGCCGGTGAGTACATCTTAATATGTATGTTGTGCTTGCACAAATGTAAAGGGAAAGGAAATGTAAATAATGTATGCAAGAGAACAAGGTTCTGTATGATTTGTCGGCAGTAGGATCGCGGTGATATTCCAAAACTGGCTAGGAGGCCAGAACAATGCAAAAGCTGTGGTGTAGAAGGGCATAGGCGAAAAAACTGCCTCGGAGTTGGCGAGCTATGGCTACACAACATGTGAGCAAGGTCCTGTCACTGAGATTGCATAAATTTCAGCAGTCCTGCATGATCTGTGAGGTAGTTGGGAAAGAACATTGTCATCGAACTAGTGTGTACTTGAGTGTTAAGATGTTGTAATTGTGAACTTAAGTTGCAAACCATCGATGTGATGTCTGTCCTGTCTCCTGTGTCACTCCTGATAGTAGGCTTTATGGTTTGACCGTTTGAGGCTCTCGAGTTTTTCTTGATTGATGACAAAACTTTGCACTAGTGTTGAGGATATAACCATTAGAGTCACCCGCCCAGGAGGGGCCGGGTTACATTATAATGATCATCACGTGAAGCCCAGTACCAAGCTAGCGGAAGGCGGGTCAGTAATGGGCTTAAGACCCGGAGGCGGCTTAAGGCCCGTAGTGATGAACCGCCGTTATGGCAAGACTTGTAGTGTAAGGCAAGAATAGCTAAGAGTCCGGGCCGGACACTGTTATAAGCTGGCCCGGAACTCTGAGAGCCGCCGGGGCGTCAACCTCTCTATATAAAGGGACGACCCGGCGGCGGTTTAGGACGAGAGACAACAGATCGATAGCCAGGCATAGCGATTAAGCTCCCTGGTCATCGAACCCTTAAGTAATACCACCTCAACTGGATGTAGGCTTTTACCTTCACCGTAAGGGGCCGAACCAGTATAATTCTCGTGTCCCTTGTCCCGTTTAACCCCTTTAAGCTTCCTAGCTGCGATGGCTCCACGACTAAGTCCTTGCACGAGGACATCTGCCGTGACAATTCCACGACAGTTGGCGCCCACCGTGGGGCAGGCGCACGGTGGATTTGAGTTCTTGAAGGGCAGCTTCGAAGGGCTCAAGGGATACGCTGTGGGCCGCATGACCAAGAGTCGCCGCGGCAAGCTCTACATCGACGATGCAAACTGGGGCCCCGACGCCGGCTCAATCGAGTACGGGTACCGGTTCCCCTTAGGCGGAATCCATGTCTTCATTGGCAAGATTGGTGAGCCGGGCCCTGAGCCGGACCTCCGCGCCGATCTCATCGAGACGGCTCAGCGTGCATGACCCGCCCGGGCTCTGCCTGCCTTGAAGCGTGCTTCCGTGGGATGCGTCCATGGAGGACTCTCTGAAGGATCTGGATCTGGCGATGAGACGGCCGCCCGCTCTGACGGCGAGTCGTCCACGGATGAGACAAACTCGTTATATCAACTTCAAGATGGCAGGCTCAGGGGTTGTTCCGATGGCGACAGTATTCCGGACCCCTTTGAGCCGCCGAGCCGGGTTGGAATCTTCATGGCCGGCGCACAACCTGTTCAAAACTCCGCCACTGGGGCAGGAGGCCCTGTGCACTCGCTGGCTCAGGTGCTGATGGATCTTACAGACAAGATGACGGCCCTGTTTACCGCCACGGTCGCCCCAGCAGATCAAGCTCAGCATGATGCGGAGGTGGCACAGTTAAAGCTGGATCTAGCAAAAGCCAAGGAGGATCTGGCGGCGGAAGGGATCAGGATGGCTGCAGAGAGGGCGGCTCTCGACGCCCAGGCTCAGCTCATTCAAGCGCAGTCTTTCCAGCTCACGATGGATCAGAACGCGTCCAATGAGATCATGAGAAGGAGGCATCAAAAGGCTCAATCTCGACTCCCTCCGGTTTACGATCCTCGAAACCTCTTCAACACGCCTGGTGCAGGGCCCAATAACCCGCCAGAGATTACGGCGCCCAGGGCTGGAACGCCAATTCAGCCCCAAGTGATGGGGCCTCCCCGGGTGAATGCTGCTCCACCTCAGTACGTGCCAATACCACCGGGTCATTATGCCAACCCGTTGGAAAACATGGTCGCCGCGGCGGCACGACCGGCGGCTCTCCCAATCGAGGGCGACTCTCCAACGGGGGTCGAAACCCGCCGGGTCAGAGAACTTCTTCAGACGGCTCTGGCGCAGCAAGAGGCATACTCATATAGCCGGGACATGATTCATTCAACCCCTCGTCCAAACCAGAGCCCAAGTTATAGCAGGCACATGGAATCAGCAACCGGCTCAAGCAACGTCCGGCGCCACAACTTACCAGCTGGCCATGGTCCGGCGCATAATGAAGCCGTTAACATGGTAGACCATGACAAGGCACGACAAGAGGCGGAGCGGGCGGCTCAGTTGACGGCTTACCAGCCACTCCTGGCTTATCCGACGGCTTCTATCGACGCGGGTATACCTACGAGGGCTGGAGGTGTTCCTTGTCTGGTGCCGGCTCTCCGTAATGAACGTCTGCCCAAGGATTTCAAAGGGCCTAGGAAGGTACCTAATTACACGGCTGATTTACAACCCGGAGCATGGATCGAGAGTTACGAGATGGCTATGGAGTTGCTGGAGGTCAGTGAAGCGGCAATGGCCAAGTACTTCACCATGATGTTAGATGGGACTGCCTGCACTTGATTGAAAGGACTGCCGCCTAACTCTATCGGGTCGTGGGCGGAGCTAAAAGCCCGGTTCATCCAAAACTTCAAAGATACATGTAGGCAATCTATGTCAATTGTGGATTTGACCAACTGCAAGCAGCAGGAGGGTGAGTCTACAACCCATTGGGTTCGCCGGGTCAAAGAGATAATACATTCATCTGATAAGATGGACGCCGGCTCTGCAGTCTTAATGTTGGAGCAGAATTGTCGTTTTGCGCCCCTGAAGATGAAGCTCGGGCGGCTCAAGCGCGATTGCAATGATATGGGTACGCTGATGGCGGCTCTGGTCAAGTACGCCGACTCTGATAGTACCAAGGATCCTGCATCGGATGATGAAAGGACAGGGAAGGGAAAACGGAATGGCAATGGCAACGGCCCCCAGCATAACCCGGCGAACCAGGGAGGTAACAAGCGTAAGGCTGATGGCAGTATGGAATTTGTGGCCAACGCCAATTCACAGGGTAACAACCACCGGCGCAAGGGGAGACCACCTCCCCGAGCCGGCGGGTCTGGCCTGACGCTTGAGCAGTTGTTGAATGAGCCTTGCCCAAGGCATGGCTCTAGGGAAAAGCCGGGCACTTATCTATGGAAGGACTGTGCAATCATGAAGGCCTTTAAGAATTCCAATGCTTTCAATGGCAATAATGGCCCGGGCGGCGGCTCAGGCGCCGGCGGCTTTCATGGCCCGGGCGGCGGCACAAATTCCAATTCTCAGAATGTTCAAGGGGGCTTTAATCAGCAGTCCGGCCAGGGTCATCATCAGCAGCAGCAGGGGGGATACCAGACCAATCCAAAGCAGCTTAATGGCGGGCAGTATCATGTGTTTACTACCAGTCTGTGCAAGCGAGAGCAGAAGCTCCATAAAAGGGCTGTGAATGCTGTTGAGCCGGCGGTTCCACGCTGTTTAAGATGGTCTGAACAGCCTATTGTGTGGAGTAGGGAAGATCATCCTCCCCGGGTTGATAATCCGGGTCACCTGGCCTTGGTGGTGGCTCCTCAGGTTGGGGGGAATAAATTCACTAAGGTGCTCATGGACGGAGGCAGCAACATCAACATCCTCTATTATGAGACCTTCTGTCGTATGGGTTTAACTGATAAAAACCTCAGCCAATCCAATACTGTTTTCCATGGCGTGGTGCCCGGCAAGTCGGCATATCCAGTCGGTAAGATCGAACTGGAAGTAGCCTTCGGAGATGAGTACAACTATAGGGCGGAAAAACTAACCTTTGAGGTGGTTAAGATAAGAAGTCCGTACCATGCTTTATTTGGGCGGCCGGCTTACGCCAAGTTCATGGCACGGCCATGTTACGTGTAATTGCATCTCAAAATGCCGGGTCACAATGGGACCATTACGGTTCATGGCAGCCGAAAGATAGCCTTGGAGTGTGAGGAAGGTGACGCGGCTTACGCGGAATCTGTTTGTGCAACAGAGGAGTTGAAGTTTTACAAGGACAACATTGACCCGGCAGATATGACATCTTTGAAAAAGTCAACCACGGAGCATGAGCCGGTAATGAAATTTAAATCAGCTGATGAGACTAAGCTTGTTGATTTTGTTCCAGGTGACTCATCTCAGCAGTTCAGCATCAGTGCCAATCTGGATCCAAAATAGGAAGGCGCGCTCATCGAGTTCATCCGTGAGAACAGGGACATCTTTGCATGGAAACCTTCTGACATGCCGGGTGTACCTAGAGAACTCGCTGAGCACACTCTCAATATTGATCCGAAATTTAAGCCGGTCAGGCAATTCCTCCGGCGGTTTAATGAGGAAAGGCGGAAAGCCATTGGTGAGGAGGTAGCCCGGCTCTTGGCGGCCGGGTTTATTGTTGAAGTTTTTCATCCAGAATGGTTAGCTAACCCGGTGCTTGTGCTCAAGAAGAACGGCACCTGGCGGATGTGTGTGGGCTACACGGATTTAAACATAGCTTGTCCGGCTGATCCTTTTGCTCTCCCCCGTATTGATCAAATTATTGATGCTACGGCGGGTTGTGAGCGCTTAAGTTTTTTGGATGCTTATTCTGGATACCATCAGATTAAAATGGCAGTTAAGGACCAGGAGAAGACGGCGTTCATCACTCCCTTTGGAGCCTTCTGTTATGTGTCTATGCCTTTTGGGCTCAAGAGTGCACAGGCGACTTACCAGCGTTGCGTGCAGAATTGTCTTCATAACCAGATTGGGCGCAACGTTCATGCCTATGTGGATGATATCGTGGTTAAGTCCAGGGAGAAGGAGACCTTGACAGATGATCTTAGAGAAACCTTTGATAATCTCCGGGTTTACAAGATGATGCTTAACCCGGCCAAGTGTGTTTTTGGTGTTCCCGCAGGCAAGCTCTTGGGTTTTCTGGTTTCTCACAGAGGCATTGAAGCTAACCCGGAAAAAATCAAGGCAATCACCTCGCTGCCTAAGCCGGCGTGCATAAACGACGTCCAGCGTCTGGCGGGTCGCATCGCTGCTTTGAGCCGGTTTATAAGCCGCTTGGGTGAAAAGGCCATGCCACTGTACCAGATGATGAAGAAAACAGATGACTTTATCTGGAATGATGCTGCTGATGCTGCTTTTGAGGATTTGAAGAGACAGCTGGCTGAGCCCCCAGTCCTTGCTGCTCCTGTTGACAAGGAGCCCTTATTGCTGTACGTAGCCCCTAACACACGAGTCGTCAGTGTGGCTGTGGTAGTGGAGCGTAAGGAAGCGGGTAAGGAGTATCCGGTTCAGCGGCCGGTTTACTAAGTCAGCGAAGTACTCATTGAGTCCAAGCAACGGTATCCACATTGGCAGAAGCTTGTTTATGGGGTGTTCATGGCAAGCCGGAAGCTTAAGCACTATTTCCAGGGTCACCCTGTCACTGTGGTTAGTTCTGCTCCCCTAGGAGATATCATCCAAAACAGAGAAGCCACAGGAAGAGTGGCTAAGTGGGCTATAGAACTTGGGCCTCATGGTCTGAAATACGTGCCACGCACTGCCATCAAGTCTCAAGCATTGGTGGATTTCATCAACGATTGGACAAAGCTGCAGGTGTCTGAAGAGAAACCGGATAATACGTACTGGACTATTCACTTTGACGGGTCCAGGCAGTTGGAGGGCTCGGGGGCTGGCGTTGTATTAGCTTCCCCTCGAGGTGACAAGTTTTGCTATGTGCTACGGTTGATGTTTCCCTGTACTAACAATGCAGCTGAGTACGAGGCCTTGCTCCATGGTCTTTGGATGGCTAAGGAGATGAGCTTAAGCCGGGTAAGGTGCTTTGGCGATTCAGATTTAGTGGCCCAACAAGTGTCAGGCAAGTGGGATTCCAAGGACCCCCTCATGGCGGCTTATCGCCGCGAAGTTGATGCCATTGCTGGACATTTTCAGGGTTACCAAGTAGAGCACATCGATCGCAGGAAGAACGAGGCGGCTGATGCATTAAGCCGGCTGGGCTCTCAGCGAAAGCCGGTGCCGCCTAATACTTTCTTGGACATTCTGCATAACCCTTCTGTTAAGTTGCCTACAGAGGAAGACTTGGCTGTTCCTGACCCGGAAGCGCAGTTGGTGGCGGCTCTCCACATTATCCCAGGTTGGACAGTACCATACTTGGCTTACATGACCCGGGGAGAATTGCCTGAAGATGAAACTTTGGCCAGACAAATAACCCGGCGGTCTAAGTCAATGATAATTATCAAGGGCGAGCTGCATCGTCGCAGTGTCACTGGAGCTTTCCAGCGTTGTGTTTCCCCTGAGGAAGGTCAAGAAATCTTACGTGAGATCCACGAGGGGGATTGTGGCCATCATGCCGGCTCAAAATCCCTTGTGGCCAAGGCTTTTCGTCATGGTTTTTATTGGCTGACGGCTCATGCTGATGCAGAGGACTTGGTCAGTAAATGTGACGGTTGTCAGAGGTTCTCGCGATGGGCTCATGTGCCGGCTCAGGAGTTGAGGATGATTCCAATCACTTGGCCATTTGCGGTCTGGGGGCTTGATATGGTTGGGCCTTTTAAAAGGTCCAAGGATAAGAAGACCCACCTCTTGGTGGCGGTCGACAAGTTCACAAAGTGGGTTGAGGCAGAGCCAGTTAGTAAGTGTGACGCAGCCACAGCGGTTCAGTTCATGAAAAGGGTGATATTTCGCTTTGGTTTTCCACACAGCATTATAACTGACAGTGGTACTAATCTGTCTAAAGGTGCCATGGAGGAGTTTTGTCAACGAGAGCATGTTCGGCTTGATGTTTCATCAGTGGCTCACCCACAATCCAATGGTCAAGCTGAGAGAGCCAATCAGGAAATCTTGAAGGGCATCAAGCCCCGGCTTTTGGTCCCTTTGCAACGGACGCCGGGTTGTTGGGTGGAGGAGTTACCCTCCGTGTTACGGAGCATCAATACTACTCCTAACAGGTCTACGGGTTACACGCCTTTCTTCATGGTTTATGGAGCGGAGGCGGTCCTCCCTAGCGACATCCGTCATGACTCGCCTCGAGTGGCGGCTTATGTTGAGGCGGATAATGAGCGGGCGCGCCAAGACGCTCTTGACTTGTTGGACGAACAGCGTGATGTGGCAGCAGCTCGCTCGGCGATTTACCAACAAGACCTGCACCGCTATCACAGCCGCCGGGTTAAGTCCAGGGTCTTCCAGGAAGGTGATCTGGTGCTCCGGCTCATCCAAGATCAAACAGATGCACACAAGTTATCCCCGCCTTGGGAAGGGCCCTTTGTGGTCAGCAAGAACTTGCACAACGGGTCATACTACCTTATCGATGCTCGGGAGCACAAAGATTCACGTAAGTCGGAGGAAGAGACCCGTCGGCCGTGGAACATAGCTCAGCTTCGGCCTTATTACACTTGAGCCGCCGGCTCTCATAATGTACATATTTCCATAGCCATGTATATATTATGATAAATAATAAAGCAGGACCTCTGTCCTTTTTTCCCTCCAAAGGTAAATGTGTTATTGTTATTTCCATTACAACATTACATGGTCACTTGGAGGTTGATCCGGCTTATGATCGTATTCGAATCTAGCCGTTAAACAATATGATCACTTGGGGGCTTCCTGTTGAAACATAGGTCATATTCGAACCAAAGAGAACATAGCTGTCGTTACCCACTTGATTGGCAAATTGCCGAGCTCATTGGGGAGTTTTTCTTGATCATATTTGAATCAACTCAACCCCCTTTGGGAACCGACGTGGATCGTATTCGAATCAGCGTCGTTAAACAACTCTTAAGGTCATTTGGGGGCTTCCTGTTCAAACATGGGTCGTATTCGAACCTAAGAGAACATAGCTATCTGTACCCTCTTGATCGGCAACGCCAAAGCCACTGGGGGCTATATGATCGCATTCGAATCTTAGCTTAACCCCTTTGGGACGGTTCTCTGGTCGTATTCGAACCAGAAGCCCTTAAGTTTTGATCTTTTGGTTTGCAACAAGTTCTTTTGATCATATCAACAGTGTGCAAGGGCAGTTCTTACTCTGCCGGCTTAACTTTGATTCACAATGTTGATAGCACACAATAAGCATTATCGATGCTGGTGAACCGGAGTTGAGTTTTCAACCTCATTATTTGGGTTACATAAACCGAAAGTGTACTTGAAGGCTTGCAGGTATGCTATTATGGTTACCTCGAGGATATAATTGAGAGCCGGTCTTTTATGACTTTGGCTCATATTCCGGGTTATATGTAAAATATATGACTCCCAGTGCGGAAAGCCGCCTAGAGACTTGTGATTTGTTTTCTATGCAGGACAATGAAAGACAGTTCTTTAAACTTAAGGAAAGTAAATGATCAAACATAACTCGGAGGAATATAAAAGAGCAGCTTCAACGGAGTTAAGCACTCCGCATGTGCACGATGGCACGAAAAAATTAAGTGTTTGTCCTACTCTATTATAGGACTCCCCGAGTCCAAAAGGTGAGGCATTGTTTTTCAGGCGTAACCATGAGCCGCCTAAGAAATCAAGGTGCTTGTTGGGTTGAAGCTCCCGGCTCATCCCTCTCCGCTCCTCCGGCTGTTTCCATGACCTGGAAGGTTGATGATTTCCAGTCAATGCCGCTCAAAGCTTCAAATTTAGCCTCATCATCAATTAACCCGGCCGGATCAACTTCTGGGGCGAAGGTATGCTTACGAGTCGGAGGGATTAGGACTGCTTCATAGCGTGGAGTTGGGATCCTCTGATTCTCCGCGTCATAGCCCGGCTGATACTTGGTAAGGTCTGTGTCATTCCCAATCAAGGTGGCCACCGGGCGCACGCTCTTTACACAGGTGGCGAAGTCTTTATGGTCAAAGGGGGTGCCGTCTTCCTTCAGGCTGGGGTATCCAAGAGCGATGTCGGCCGGGTCTAGCTCCGGTAGAAACGCCTTGGCCCGGCTCAGAGCAGCTATAGCTCCGGCTCTTGCAGAAGCCCATCTCAGCTCTTGGAAGCGTTGAGGAAGTACGGCAAGCCGCCTGAGTACGTCTGCCAGGTGAGTGGGAACCTCATTGGACAGAGCCACAACGGCTAAAGCACGCTGTGACCCGGTGTAGAGTTGCTCCACCAAGGTGTAAACAGCCTTCAGCTTGGTCAGCATGTTCTGATTGAGATTGGAGCATCTGGGACCTGTATAACAAAGTCAGGTGAGCTGATGGCAATGGTGGGACTTATGAGACAGGAATGATGTAAACTTGTTAGAAGCTTACAAAGTAACTTACGGAAGATTGCGGAGACCATCTGCGATACATGGCGTTTTAAGCCGGAGAGTTTGGCGGTTCTTTCAGTAAGAGCAGCCTCCGCTTGTTCGGCCCGGCTGAGCAAGGCAGTCTTCTCATCGGCCCAGGCTTTTCTTTCTGTTTCAAATTTTTTCTTCAGTTTTTCTTGTCCAGAGACACTGAACTCAAATTTGGCATTGGCCTTCTGGGTCTCATTTTCCTGAGTCTTCAGGCGGTTCTTCAGATCAGAGATTTCCGATTCAAGTTTCTTGCAGGCAGCCTGTACAAATTCCGGGTTACAGTTTGAGTGATTATCATGCAACATTAAAGTCCCAAGCACTTTGCAAGCAAAGACACTTGGCACTTGGGGGCTAATGTAGGCTGAGAAGCTTTATTTACAGTGCCGGTTCATGAAAATAAGTCCCAAGCACTTTGCAGGCAAAGGTACTTGGCACTTGGGGGCTAATGTGTCAAGTTGCTCAACTACTTGGTTAAAGTAAGGAAAGAATCAGGTGAACTATGCTGTTTAAGCCGGCCCTTGAGTGTTACCAGGTAAGCCGGTATTAAGTCTACAACATATTCTGTCATAAGTAATAGACTTGGGGGCTAGCATGGTAAGGATGACTATGGAGTAAGCAAGAGAGTTGTACCTCAGATTTTTGCTGTATCTGCTTCACCATGTCAATTTCCAGGTCCCGGCTGTTGTGCACTTGACCAATATAACCAGCGACAATATCTCCAATGCTCAGATTGGCATAGTTAGTAATGTCCAGCCTGGTTCTACGGCGTTCCAGAAGTTCCTCCTTAGCAGAGCACTTAGCCAGCACGGTAGGTCTTCCCGGTTCAACAAATTCGGTCCGGGTAATCACCACATCCGGGTCATCGGCCGGTTGAGCTGGGCTGGGAATCTCCGGGTTATCAGAACCCTCCATGGCTTGTTCTTCAGTTGGAGCGGTGGTTTCTGGAGCTGGTGCAGACGGCGGCTCAGAGGCAGAGGCGTTGGGTTCAGTCAAGACCGGCTCTTCGACCGGGTTACTTTTCTTTGCCCTCTTGCTGAGCTTTGCTTGTGCACTGAAAGCCAAAAGGTTAGTGCAAAAACATGAGTAAGATAAGCACAAAATAAGCTGATCATCATTACCCGGGTGCGGTCTTGAAAGCCGGCAAGTTAGATTGCATGGAGTCCCCGGAGGAAGGTGAAGTTTCCTGATAGTTTGAATCAGAAGAATTGAGTGGTTGACGACACTACTGGAATCAGCTACTTTGCCATCTGCCAGCTCTTTGCCGTCAGCTAGCAGATGGCAAAGAAGCACTTTGCCATCAGCTACCCAAAAGCTGACAGCAAAGAACTGGCTGATGGCAAAGACTTTCTTTGCCATCAGCCAGTTCTTTGCCGTCCGCTAGCTGACGGCAAAGATTCTTTGCCGTCCGCTAGCTGACGGCAAAGATTCTTTGCCGTCCGCTAGCAGACGGCAAAGAGGGAGGGGGCCCCACTGACGAGCTGCTTTAAAAAAACTTAACGGCCCCCCCTCTTTGCCGTCTGCTAGCAGACGACAAAGAGCAAAAGAGCGGACGGCAAAGGGGGCGGACGGCAAAGATTTAACATATCTAACGGCCGCGCCCCACCCCGCCCTGTTTCTCTCCCTGCTCTTCACACGCGCGCCGCCGCCCCCACCACTCGCCGCCGCCCAGTCGCCCCACCACCCCGCCGCCCCACCGGCCCCCCGCCCCGTCGCCACTACCGCCCGGTGCCGTCGCCCCACCACCCGGCGCCCCACCGGCCCCCCGCCCCGTCGCCCCCGCCGCCCCGGCCCCCCCCGCCCCGGCCCCCCGCCGCCCCGGGGCCCCGCCGCCCCACCGCCCCGGCCCCCCCGCGCCCCACCGCCCCGGGCCCGGCGCCGCCACCCCAGGCCGCCCCGCCCCCCTCCTCCACCGGCCACCTCCTCCACCGCCCCGCCCCCCTCCTCCACCGGCCACCTCCTCCACCGGCCCTGCCCCAGGTGAGCTCTACCTCCTCTTTTTTTTTCCTTTTTTTTCTTTCTGTTATTTTAGTTTTAGGTTTATGTTTAGTTTAGATTTAGTTTTAGTTTTAGTTTTAGGTTTGGTTTTAGTTTAGTTTTAGGTTTAGATTTAGTTTTTTCCTTTTTTTTTCTTCTGTTTTTTTAGTTTTAGGTTTATGTTTAGTTTAGATTTAGTTTTAGTTTTAGTTTTAGATTTAGGTTTAGTTTTAGGTTTAAGGTTTAGTTTTAGGTTTAGTTTAGTTTGAGGAAAGAAGAAGAAGAAGAAAAAAGAGGAGAGGAGGAGAAGAAGAAGAGGAAAAAGGAAAGGAAGAAGAAGAAGAGGAGGAGGAGAAGAAAAAAGAAGAAGAGGAAGAAGAAGAAAAAAGAGGAGAGGAGGAGAAGAAGAAGAGGAAAAAGGAAAGGAGGAAGAAGAAGAAGAAGAAGAAGAAGAAGGAAAAAAAGGAAGAAAAGGAAGAAGAGGAAGAAGAAGAAAAGGAAAAAAGAGGAAAAAACCCCGACCCCGACCCGGCACCCCGACACGACACCCCGACCCCTAGACCCCGACCCCGACACCCCGACCCCGACCCCGACCCCGACACCCCGACCCCGAGCCTGACCCGACACCCCGACCCCGACACTGACACGGCACCCCGACCCCGACCCGGCACCCCGACCCGACACCCCGACCCCGAGACCCCGACCCCGACCCTGAGACGACACCCCGACACCGACACGACACCCCGACCCCCGACACCTCCCGAAAAGGTGTTCTTTGGCCTTCCAGAGGCCGATGGGGTCATATATTTGTGAATTATTAGTTAGGTCATATATTTTTCGATTTTGTTATGAAAAACATCATATATAATTGTGTTGATCGGGTAGTTTTAAATGTGCAGTTGTTTCATCGCTGCGAGGTTTGGTGTTCGACGACCTCGCCGTGCGTTTGACGAGCTCTGCCCCTTCGTTCGTGGGTGAGCACAAATGACATGTCCTCCTCCCCCATTAATTATTTGATCTATTCCGATGAAACTTGATAGCTAGCTATATATGTGTCTTGAATCATCAGTATGCGTAACCAATATGTGTCTCCCGTTCGAAAGCGTCATAGTTATAAATATGCATGCATTTGCATATTTATAACCTTGATTCTTTCGAATTGTCCAACGCTATCCATGGACAGCCCGAGTATGTTTAGATTGGGTTCGTTTTCCCATATGCTTTGCTCCGGATCCGACGCATAAATTTCGTCAGTGCCTCCCCTGTTGTTCTCCGGGTACACATCCTCTCTGTTTATTGCAGAGACGTGTATCAGGAGAACAGCGGGGAGGTGCTGCCGAAATTTTGCGTAGGATCCGGAGCATAGCATGGGAAAATGAACCCAATCTAAACATACTCGGGTGGGATTAGGACCTATCATTACCTATTAGAGTGTAGGTTGCATGGACGTAATAAAATTGACAAAGTAGATCAACTGATGAATATATACATGGTGAATTATATATATATATATATATATTTGTTGTGTGTCTAGTAGCTCTGAAAGTCAAGATGAGTGATCGTGCGTGGATGTACACCGGTCACACTGGTCAGAACAAATGGAGCACTGAATGGTTCACAAAAACCAAGGGGTTTGTGCGAGCCGCATTTGCAAATGGCCAGAGGAAAACCTGGTGCCCCTGTTTACGGTGCGGCAATTGGGAAAAGAGGACAGAGGCTGAAATGGGCAAACACCTGCAGAAGAGTGGTTTTACGCCCGATTATACGGTGTGGACATTTCATGGTGAGTCTGCCCAACGTGACCGAGCTCAGGTGGATCGTCGTCGCACCGACGAGCATGGTACCGGGATGGAAAACATGGTGCAAGACTTCGATGATGCTCGGGATTCGGACGAGGAGATGGAGGAATCTGCAAAGGCCTTCAATGAAATGTTGGAGTCTTCAAAACGTCCGCTCCATGAGCACACTGAGCTTTGTCAGTTGGATGCCATCTCGCAAGTAATGGCTCTGAAGGCTCAGTTCAACTTGGGCAGAGAATGCTACGATGCAATGATGACAGTATTTGGACGCTTTCTACCCAAAGGCCATGTAATGCCTGCAAACCTGTACCAGTCGGACAAAATCCTCCGTGCACTGAAGATGCCCTATGATAAGATACATGCCTGTGAGAAAGGGTGTGTCTTGTTTAGGCTTGACTATGCGGACTTGAACTATTGTCCCATTTGCAAGTCTTCTAGGTATGTTGTGGTAGACAACGGTATGGGTGAGAAGACACAGACCAAAATCCCCATTAGTGTTCTTCGGTATATGCCAATCGTACCAAGACTTCAACGTCTTTTCATGGTCGAAGAGACGGCCAGACAGATGACATGGCACAAAACGGGCAAAAGAACCGAACTAGATGCAGATGGGAATCTGATGATTGTACACACATCGGATGGTGTTGCGTGGAAAAAGTTTGATGAATTACATGGTGACAAAGCGGCAGATCCGAGGCATCCTCGAGTCGGCATCAGCATGGATGGGTTCAGTGTGTTTGGTATGACGGCAGCCCAATACAGTTGTTGGCCCGTATTTGTCTTTCCACTCAATCTCCCCCCCCGGACAGATTATGCAAAGAAAGAACATTTTCCTGACGTTGATAATTCCAGGGCCCAACTATCCGGGGAAAAATATGAATGTGTACATGCAGCCACTTAAGGACGAATTGCAAGAAGCCTGGGATAATGGGTTCAAGACATATGACGCCTATAGCAAACGGAACTTCATAATGCGTGTCTGGTACATGTACTCGACGCATGACTTGCCGGCGTATGCGCTATTCGTTGGCTGGTGTGTGCATGGAAGGTTCCCGTGCCCCACATGCAAGGGAGCTCTTGAGTTTCGTTGGCTTCAGGCCGGTCGCAAGTTTTCTTGCTTCGACATGCATAGACAGTTCCTGAATCCTCGCCATAAGTTCAGGAAAGACAATAAGAACTTCATCAGAGGTAGAGTTGTCAAAAACTCTGCACCACCTGCATTGACAGGCCAACAGACCCTGGATCAGTTAAACGCTCTCGAGCCAGATCCAGAGTGTCCAGGGTACTTCAAGGGGTATAATTCTAAGCACGCCTGGACTCACAAAACATGCTTATGGGATCTGCCTTACTTCAAAGACCTCCTTTGCCCACACAACATCGACGTGATGCACACTGAGAAGAATATCGCCGAGGCACTTTTTGGTACATTGTTCGGCATAGATGGGAAGTCAAAGGATAATACTAAGGCTAGAGTCGATCTGGAGGCGCTATGTGATAGGCCGTTACAAAACATGAAAGAACCGAAAGGAAAGCAGAACTGGACGAAGCCAAAGGCATGGTTCAATCTTGGAAGGCAAGCTATGAGGGAAATTATCTTGTGGGTGAAAATGCAGTTGATGTTCCCCGATGGGTATGCAGCGAATCTAAAGAGGGGAGCCAGTCTTGATAAATTGAAGATATTTGGTCTCAAGAGTCATGATTGGCACATATGGATTGAGCAGGTAATGCCGGTGATGCTGCGTGGCTTCATCCCTGAGGATGAATGGCTAGTACTGGCAGAACTCAGCTATTTCTTCCGTGTTCTTTGTGCGAAAGAACTATCACCTGGCGTGCTAGAAGAAATGGAAGAGTTGGCGCCGGAGTTGATCTGCAAGTTAGAGAAGATCTTTCCACCGGGCTTCTTTAATCCAATGCAACATTTGATTTTGCATCTCCCGACCGAGGCAAGATTGGGGGGGGCCCATGCAAAATCGTTGGTGCTACCCAACTGAGAGGATGCAGAAGACGCTTCGACAAAATGTAAAAATAAACATAGAATTGAAGCATCGATGGCTGAGGCATTCATCACTGAGGAGGCGGCAAACTTCGTGACAGCACACTACGAAGCCAAAAATCGTCATTTGCATAATCCGAAGCCTCGGTACAATGCTGACGACCCTAAAAAGGGTGGATCCAACCTCAGCCTATTCAAAGGGAATCTCGCACCAGCTAGTGTTTCAAATCCAGTATCTTTGGATAACGAACAATGGCGGACCATTTCGTTGTATATCTTCAACAACCTGATAGAAGTGCGGCCGTACATCGAGTAAGTTCTCGGTACATAGTTTTGCAACTTCTATTTCCTTTGAACTGCTCTTATTCCTGGATATTTCATACAGTCGATACGTCGCCTTATTCTCGTATGGAGCGGTGATCCAAAAGGATTCTGTCGAAGAGTATGAGCTTCTCGCAAAGCAAGGAGGCGGCTATCCCGGTTTCATCTCTTGGTTCAAACAAACGGTAATTTCTATTAGACAATTTCATTTCATTCGCTAATTTGTGCGTAATGCAACAATCCTTTCATATTAAACTTGTAGGCTAATTCAGAGTCTATGGACGCCGAATTGAGACAAGTCGCTAATGGTTTTGACTATAAGGTCCGTTCATTTGACAAATACGACATCAACGGGTATCGCTTTCGTACCTATGGCAAAGAGCTATCTATGGCCGACCGAAAGTCTACAAATTGTTGTGTATCTGCTATCGGCGAAGGAGGTACCGAGTATTATGGGAGAGTTGAAGCAATTTATGAACTTCTATTCTATGGTGAAAACCCACCGAATGTCGTAGTCTTCAAATGTTATTGGTTTCAGCCGAAGGAGACTAGAAGGACTCATGAACATATAGGGCTACTTGAAATCAACCAAAGCACCCATTTAGATGTTCCTGATGTCTATATTACGGCTCAACAGGCGACCCAAGTATTCTATCTACCGTGGGCCTGCCAAACTAATCCAAATCTGAAAGGTTGGGATGTCGTTTATGAAGTGCCGCCACGTGCTAGACTATCTCCCCCAAAGGAAGAGGATTATGAACCTCACATTAACCCAGACACATATGAAGGAGAATTCTTCCAAGAGACACATCTTTCCAAAAAGCGTTTCAAGAACCGCTATACTTCACCCCAAAACATTGAAGTAGACAGCGACAGTGAATCCGACATCACCCCAGAGGAGGAACAAGAAGAGCCGGAACAAGAAGAGCCGGAACAAGAAGAGGTTACTGCTGCGGATGACCTGTCATTGCTTGACCGATTACGTCAAGGTGGCCTTCCACATGTTGATGCCACTGGACCCTATGAGCCCGTCATTGATTATAGTGATGATGATGATTATGCATTTATTGATGATACTGATCGAGATTATTAGTAGTGTCAGGTATTAAATTTTTTTATGTTGTACTTGATGATGATATACTTAAGTGATACACATATTATTATTCATGTCGGTCTTTTTTTATGTTGTACTAATTTCGTTTACTGTTTGTCATGGCAGGTGTTGAAAGATGGTGGGCGCTGGTCGGGAGCGCGCCAAGGCCCCTTCTTCGTCGGCGCGTGGTCTGAGGTCTTCCATTCCAGACGCACCTCTCCGCCGAGCGTTGCTGGACAGTATGGCGACACCGCCGGGCCCTTCTTCGTCGACCGCGGTGCCCAGCAGGGGACGAGGTAGGAAGAGAGGAGGTGGGGCACGTGGTCGCGGGAGAGGAGGTAGGGTGACTGCTACGGTGCCTTCCTCGCCGCCACCCCCAGCTGTTTCACCCGAGCACGTGACTGCTAGGGTGGACTCATCTGAGGAGGAGGCTACACGGCCTCCGGTCCACGAGCCTCCGGTCCACGGGTCTTGGGCCCACGAGCCTCGGGTCGACTGGCCTTCGGCCCACGAGACCCCGGAGGAGCACACGTCCGGATGGGGTACCTGGCCGGATCAGCCCGAGGAGCCGAGTGGCCATGCTGATGATGGCGGGGAGCCGACTGATATTGAGGAGGAGGGGGGCACCGTCTACCAGCGTGGTGCTACACGGTTCCCGTCCGTGCCGGCGACCCACGAGCAGAGGTGGTTGATTTTCCCTGATGGGGAGAGGTACGTAAGTGCATTTAATATTTTTGTACCTTCTCCATTCACATTTCTTCAAATAACTAATGCGTTGGCCTTGTCATGCTGCAGGGGTTGGGACCACCATCATAGTGTCCGCCGGCCCAACTCCGTCCTTGGAGTTCTTTGCCGGCAAAACTTCCCGGGGTTTATCACGTTGCCTGGTGAGGGCCGGCTTCCAGAGCTTGGATTGAGCTGGGAGCACTACGTGGCTGCCCTGACCCCGCCGGATGAGATTATCGACGGTGTCGTGTGCGACACGAGGGCAGACATGGTGATCAGAAAGTTCTGGGTAATTTCTCCTTTACACATTTAAAAATCTTCAACTAGCTAGTTATTAATTGTACTAATCAATATTGTCTCATTTGATTGCAGCCATTCTACAGGTGTGAGGAGGGATACGAGGAGGACGCGGCACATGTTATCGAGAACGTCTGCAAGCGCCTACTACAGAACTTACGGCACGAGGCTCGGGTGCAGGCTGTTCGAGACTACTACGCCTTGCGTGGTATCAAGAAGACCAAGCCGGCGTGCCGCGATAAGTTCCTGAGTAAGGAGCAGTACATGAAGGTAATTCTTAAGGCCTTCTACTTAAGTTCCTTCATTTAGTAATTCTTAGCCGTAGCGCTCAAGTTTCTATTTGCTAACTTAGGCGCCTCCGAGATGGTGTGCGGATCGATGGATTGTTGGGAGGTGTTGGTCAATGAGTGGTGCTCAAAGGAATGGCTAGCCCTCCACAACGAGGCCAAGGACAAACGTGCCCAAATGGAACGTGTGCCACACCATCAAGGCAGCTCCAACTTATATCAGTTCGGGCGGAACTGGGTATGTGGTTTGCTTCATAATTCATGCAATTCATTCATCATGCTAGCTTGAGCCCTTTAATTACTAATTTACATTGTTTCTCTCTTTCAGGCACGCCACAATAAGGTGGATAAGGTGCCAGAGGTGTACGACCTGTATGCCATGGCCCACACTGCCTCTTTCAAGAAAGTCAAGGCTTTCTCTCAGTCTGACCTCGATGATGCAAACAACTTCACCAACATCTCCTCCCACAACAAGCTCGTGAGATATAGAGATGAGGGGAAGGCGAGGAAAGGGGAGGACTTTAACCCGAGCCAGGGTCCCATTGATCCAGAGCTGGTGATGATATCTGGTGGCGGGAGGTCCCATGGCTCCATAGCCATTGGAGATGGACTTATCCGTTGTCCTAGCACTCTCCCGGAGATCAAGGCGCGCTAGTCGAGCTCTGCTCTTGAGATAAGGCCTCGTGAACGGCCAGTGCAACTCGCCATCAAGGTTAGTGATACGTACTCAGCTATCTTTCTCCATTACATTGTGTGCGCTTCCATCAATGATTACAAAGGGTCATGTGAGTGGTGTTGCAGGCTGCTATACAGAGTGAGAGAGATAGAACGGAGAAACTTCTGGCGGAGGTGGCGGAGAGGCAGCGGGAGTTGGAGGAGAGGACGACAAAGATGATGGAGGAGGAGAGGGCACGGAATGACATGCAGGCAAGGGCCATGTACGAGCTCCTTGTGGTAAGTTTCTTCTGCAGATTAGCCAAAACATTCATGTAGTGTTTGTCTCATTACTAACTAGTATGACTGAGTCGTCAAAACCAAATGTGTAGTCTGTGTGCGAGAAGACCGGTCAGATCACTCCGCCGATGCCAGTGATTGCTCCTGGGACCACGGTGAGTTTAATTTGAATGGACATTACTTGCTAGTCCTAACATTTGAGTGTCATCATGCTAACAAGACATTGGAAATGATCTTTGGTGCAGCGTAGCTCCAGACAAGCATCGCACGATCCTTCTCCAGCTACCGACATGAGCCAGCCGGCTCCTACACCTCCTGGATCATGGTAAGTTTATCTAGTGTTTTGCTTAACACATGCATAAAGACCTAGACTTAGCTTTATTTCCTCCAATGCTTACCATAATGACCTAGACTTAGCTTCTTCTCCTCCAAAATGACTTAATAAGCTTACTGACCTCCAAAACCATCCATTTTACCTAAGTTAGCTCTAAAACGATCTGTACTTAGCTTACTTATGTCAAAAATTGCATAATTAGCTTAGTTAGCTCATAAACGATCCATTTTACCTAAGTTAGCTCTAAAATGACCCATTTTACCTTGGTTAGCTTATAAATGATCCAGTTCATCCAAGTTAGCTCAAAAATGACCCATTTTACCTAGATTAGCTCCTAAATGATCCATTTTACCTACGTTAGCTTTAAAATGACCCATTTCACCTAGGTTAACTCCAAAATGACCCATCTTACCTAGGTTATCTCATAAACGATCCATTTCAACTAATTTAGCTCATAAACGATCCATTTCACCAAGTTAGCTCAAAAACAATCCATTTCACCTAAATTAGCTCTTAAATGATCCATTTCACCTAAGTTAGCTCATAAATGACCCATTTCACCTTAGCTAGCTCATAAACGACCCATTTCAACTTAGTTAGCTCATATATGATCCATTTCACGTAAGTTAGCTCATAAATGACATACTCTTCTTGTTCTAGTCTTCTTCTTGTTCTACTCTTCTTGTTCTAGTTTTCTTCTTGTTCTAGTCTTCTTGTTCTAGTCACCTATTTCTAACTTTCTTATTTTGCCATTTTGCAGATTTCATTATGTGCTAGATGGAGTGCTTGTTCTACTCTTCTTGTTCTAGTCTTCTTATTCTAGTCACCTTAGCTATGGAGTGCTTGTTTATGTATGGATGGAACTTGTTTATGTATGAATTGATGGATGGAACTTGCTTATGTAATATGTATGGATGGAACTTGCTTATGTATTAATGGATTGAACTTGCTTATGTATGAATGTATGGAACTTATGTGCTGGATATATGTGATATGAATGCCTGTGAAATATATCTATATATGTCATATATATTTGTTGTGAAAATAGTTGGATTTAATAAAAAACAGAAAAAAGAGCCAATATGCAGGCTCTTTGCTGTCTGCCACCGACGGCAACGGGCTCTTTGCCGTCCGCCGTGGACGGCAAAGAAGCCACGTGGCATCCAGCTGTGCTTCCTGGGAGCTGACCCATTTGGTCAGTTTGCCTACAGTGGCAGACGGCAAAGAGTAAACGATTTTGCTGTCAGCGGCGGACGGCAAAGGCCTGCCATGTAGTGACGTGTAGATGACATCATACGGCGGACGGCAAAGACACTAGAAAGTTTGCCGTTTGCCGCGGACGGCAAAGGCCTGCCGTTAGCCACTTAACGGACTGACAGCGCAATTATTGCCATCCTCTCTCTTTGCCGTCCGCGGCGGACGGCAAAGGGCCTTTGCCGTCAGCCGCCAAGAAGCAGACGACAAATTAGCTCTTTACTGTAGCCTACTTTGCCGGAGCCTTTTGCCGTCCGCGGCTGATGGTAAAGGTCTTTGCCGTCCGCCGTTCATGCCTTTGCCGTCCGCCGTGGCAGAGGGAAAAATAGCTGATTCCAGTAGTGCGAGTGATGCCCGCCAAAGGATGAAAAGGATATAAGTTGGAGATAACCTCGGTCCGGCGCTTCCTTGATGCTTCAGGTAAGCCGGAGGAGAGGTCTGCATCCTTGTTGGTCCGGGTTTGCCTCCGGCTCTCATGAATCTGTCGCTTCAAAAGAAATTGAGGATCTTGATAAGCTAAAGGATGTGAAAATCTTACTTTCCGGGTTACTCTTCGGACTTTCAGCCTTGGCAAGGGCTCCGAGTCGGAGGAAAGTGTAGTTACCTCTTCAATCACCGGGTTACTCGCTCCAGTATCATCCTGCTGATAATCAGTGTCAATAAGGTGGTTAAAAACAGACAAAAAAACAAAAGAAGAGCCTAGAGAATCAAGGGCTACCTCTGACTCGGAGGTGTCATCCAACTGAAGCAGGTCTGAGGCGCTAGGCTTACTCCCCTTCTTGCGGGGAGCGGCTCTCCTGGCGGCTTTTTTAACCTTCCTGGCCTTTTTAGCAGCCTCATGGTCATACCTGACCTTCCAGAACTTATCATTGGCCTTAAAAATACAGCAAAGGTTTCTTGAAGTTAAGATGAAAATTGTTAAAATGGAAAGTAAGGTGCTCAGATCAGTATCTTACCGCCGGAGCCGGGTTAGCTTTGCAGAAGGGACTTAAGCCTGTCCTCCCGCAATCTGCTAAGCTCTCGTTTAGAAGGGACTTGGTCATGTCATCAACGACGTCCTCAGGTAAGTCGTTGGGGCTGTGCCGAAGAGGATCATCCTTCCGGCCCGTGTAATCACACATTAAGCCGGGGCGGCGGCTTAGAGGAATCACCCGCCAAGCAATCCAGACCCGGACCAGATCAACGCCGTTAAGGCTGTTTCCCAGAAGAGCTTTAATCTTGTTGATGGTGGGGATAAGTGGTTGACGCTCAGCTTGAGATAATTTGTCTGGCAGGGGGTGATTTGACTCCAGACGCAGGGCGCGAAAGCCGGGCAGAGGGTTCTCGTTAGCCGGAGAGGTGTCCTGGCAGTAGAACCATGTCTGGTTCCAGTCTTTTGGGTGGCTTGGCGGCTCAGCATAAGGAAAAAGGCAATCCCACTGTCGTTGGATTGAAATTCCGCCAAGTTCCAAGCTAGGCCCGTTGGCACACTCGTTCTGGCGGTTCAGATAAAACAGCTCCCTAAAGAGCAGTAGGCTGGGCTCTTCTCCAAGGTACACCTCACAGAACACTTGGAAGTTACAAATGTTTGACACGGAATTGGGTCCAATGTCTTGAGGTCACAGATCAAAAAAGTGCAGAACATCTCTGAAGAATTTTGAGCCGGGAGGTGCAAAACCCCGGCTCATGTGATCAGCAAATATAACAACCTCTCCGTCTCTTGGTTGAGGTCTTTCTTCGGACGGGTCAGGGGCATGATAGGACATGACCTCCTTCTTAGGCAGGTAACCCGTCTTCACGAAGTCATCTAAGGTATTATCAGTAACGTTGGATCTCACCCAGTTGCACGTAATGGGTGCCTTGGGAGCCTTGGCGGCATTGTGAAAGATGGAAGCCTATGACAAAAGAAAATTTCTGGTTCAAATTTAAGCCGGAGGAAGATTTTAGTTCAGTATTGAAGATGGCGGCTTATGAAGGGGCCTAATGATATATGGCTAATTGTGTCGGGTTATCTAAGCCGCTGTGGATATCATAAGCAATTCAAGTTGTTTAAAACTCTATTATGAATGAGCCGGAAATTTCACAAAGCATGGCCTCTTTTAAGCCGGCGATATGAGCCACCATGGTTAACAGATGCAGTTTTGTCTAAGTGTTGCACAAACAAGTTTCACAGATTGCAGGGATTATTTTGGATCAAACGATCGTCTAGAAAGGAAAAATGTCTAGACCTAAAAAGCTGATACAGAGAAGTTCATAAGCTCTAAACGAGGTCTTTTTGCGGACAAAAGGGATCTACTAGCATAAAAATGGGTGAGAAACTACTACCGCAGGGAGTCTGTACCGTTTTGGATCAAAAGGAACCTCGGTGGCGGAACTGTGAAGAAATCGCGACGAACTACGAAGAACACAGAGAACTTGCGAGCCCTAATGCGGATCTAAGGTACGGGACGGCGAGGACTTACTGGTGCTGATGAGCAGCGGAGGCGTGCCGCAGGTTTCTGGTCAAGACAGGTTGATGCAGCGGCCTTGGTCAGTGAAGATGAGGTGCGCGGCGACGGCGGCGGAGCTTGGGCTCTGGAGCGTCGGAGGAGGAAGACGATGGAGGGGAAGAGTGACGAAGACCTATGGGCCGGGCCTATTTATAAGGGCCAACTGGTAAATGGGCGCGGAAAAAGAGGAGGCGGAAGACATGATTATCTTGTCGCAGAATGCCTCGGTTTTTGGGATGGTCATTAAAGATAAGATCCGTTGGGATATGACAGAATAAAAAATGAATTTAATGGAAGATGACGTCATGGCTGGTTACCAAGAATCCAGAAGATGACGTCATGGCGGGTTATAACCTTTGCACAAGCAGAAGCCGGAAGATTTTGAAGATTGACGTGAACCGGTTCAAATCAATCTGGGGCCTAATGTTGAGGATATAACCATTAGAGTCACCTGCCCAGGAGGGGCCGGGTTATGTTATAATGATCATCACGTGAAGCCCAGTACCAAGCTAGCGGAAGGCGGGTCAGTAATGGGCTTAAGACCCGGAGGCGGCTTAAGGCCCGTAGTGATGAACCGCCGTTATGGCAAGACTTGTAGTGTAAGGCAAGAATAGCTAAGAGTCCGGGCCGGACACTGTTATAAGCCAGCCCGGAACTCTGAGAGCCGCCGGGGCGTCAACCTCTCTATATAAAGGGACGACCCGGCGGCGGTTTAGGACGAGAGACAACAGATCGATAGCCAGGCATAGCGATTAAGCTCCCTGGTCATTGAACCCTTAAGTAATACCACCTCAACTAGACGTAGGCTTTTACCTTCACCGTAAGGGGCCGAACCAGTATAATTCTCGTGTCCCTTGTCCCATTTAACCCCTTTAAGCTTCCTAGCTGCGATGGCTCCATGACTAAGTCCTTGCATGAGGACATCTGCCGTGACAATTCCACGACAACTAGTGATGCCGATTTGGTTGGATTTACTTGTGTCCGGTACCATCACAAAAATGAGTGAGTGGTAATGTTTATATTTCTACAAATTAAATATATCTGGTGAGCTTTCTGAATATTTGATTGCCTAGAAATTAAGGAATTTCTTAATTACTGTATATGTCCTACTGAACATGTTTGCGTCAATTGGGGGAATTTCTTAATTCGGCTGAATACGAAGTAGTTGGCGACGTGCAAACCGTCATGCCATTCAACCTTGTTGGGCTGGATTCTGCATACAGTTTGCTGCGGACTGACTGCACCGTAGTTTGCTTGCTGAACGATCCATGAAGATGAATGCTATTAATATCGTAGTTTGTATAGCTGACAAGTGTAGCGAGGTAGCAGGTCTCGCGCGATGTGTGTGTCCACTAGATTCGAAATTTGAAACATAAGAGCGAGAAAAGCAGAGGCAGGGTTACAAGAAAAGCAGAAGAGTGGAGGCTCTGCTATGCCTATCGTCCATTGATCCTTTGCTGTGCATACATACAGAAGCGTTGAAGAGAGGCGACGACTGGAGCGAAGAGAAGACAATGGCGCCAACGGTTGGAAGCAGTAAATGAACTGGCTATCCCCCGTTAGTCTAGAATCGGGTTGTGGCGGCCCATATCGTCTTGGCTAATTCTGAGCCGCTACAACGGAGGCCAACGGCGTAATGCTGCTCTGTGGTCAGACGTGGGCCATGGCCTTGTGGTAAAAATATAAATACGTGCTATATACCTGGGCCAATACATTGGGCTCAGTTGATCTCGAGGTTGGACGGAGGGGAGGGATATCGAGGGCATCTGCCCTCGAGCACAGAAGAGCACTTCCGCATAATTATTGTGATATAATGTGTAATAACATGCCATAATGCATTAAATATCGATATAAAAGCATGATGCAAAATGGACGTATCAACTCCCCCAAGCTTAGACCTCGCTTGTCCTCAAGCGAAAGTCGAAATCGAAAAATATGTCCACATGTTTAGAGATAGAGGTGTCGATAAAATAAAATACGGACATGAGGGCATCATGATCATCTTTAGAACAACAACATATAATGCCATATAATTTCTTATGCTAAAGTAACAATTCATTCACAAAGTAAAGTATGAATCAGAAACTTTATTGAAAACTAACAAACTATGATCTCAGTCATTAGAGCAATTGCAATTTACCATAACATCGGCAAGGGTCAATATAAGAGCTTTTCAGCAAGTCCACGTACTCAACTATCATATAATCTTTCACAATCGCTAACACTCACACGATACTTATGGGTACAAAGTTTCAATCGGACACAGAGAAAGACAGGGGCTTATAGTTTCGCCTCCCAACCTTTTACCTCAAGGGTAATGTCAACAATAATACTTTACGAAAACCTACATCCAAGTGGATATATATATCCGGATCTCTCCAACATATAGTGCTTGCCAAAGGAAAAAGTGTAAAAAGGAAAGGTGATGATAACCATGACTCTTGTATAAGGGTAGGAGATAAAAATAAAAGATAGGCCCTTCGCAGAAGGAAGCAGAGGTTGCCATGCGCTTTTATGGTTGGATGTACAAAATCTTAGTGCAATAGAACGTCACTTTATATTGCCGCTTGTGATAAGGACCTTTATTATGCAGTCCGTCGCTTTTATTTCTTCCATATCACAAGTTCGTATAAAGCTTATTTTCTTCACACTAATTGATCATACATATTTAGAGAGCAATTTTTATTGCTTGCACCGATGACAACTTACTTGAAGGATCTTACTCAATCCATAGGTAGGTATGGTGGACTCTCATGGCAAATCTGGGTTTAGGGATGTTTGGAAGCACAAGTAGTATCTCTACTTGGTGCAAAGAATTTGGCTAGCATGAGAGGGAAAGGCAAGCTCAATATGTTGGATGATCCATGACAATATAACTTCTATTCGGATATAAGAAAACATAACCCATTATGTTGTCTTCCTTGTCCAACATCAACTTTTTAGCATGTCATATTTTAATGAGTGCTCACAATTACAAAAAATGTCCAAGATAGTATATTTATATGTGAAGCCTCTCTTTCTTTATTACTTCCTATTAATTGCAACAATGACCAAAACTATGTTTGTCAACTCTCAATAAGTTTTATTCATCATACTCTTTATAAGTGAAGTCATTACTCTCCATACGATCAATATATGGTCTTTTTATTTATTCTTTTATTTAATTCCCTCCAGATCATAGCAAGAAAGCAAAGCCCTCAACTCAAAACTACTCTTTATTATATATAACTCACAGACTCGATTACATAGAGGGAACATGAAGCAAAAACTTAAAGCTAGATCATACCAAAACTTTATTCTACTAGATCAAGACATAACCAAAAGGATCGAACTAAGAAAAGTGATAAAGATAAAGATGTGATGGTGATACGATACCGGGGCACCCCCCCAAGCTTGGCAGTTTCCAAGGGGAGTGCCCATACCCATGTATTTACATATCTTTCTTCGGAGGTGATGATGTGATATTCTTGATGATGAAGCCCCTTAGGATACGATTCTAAGGTCCAGATCCAGATGGTTTTCCCGCAGAATTCTATCAGAATTTCTGGGATATAATCAAGTCTGACCTAATGGAGTTGTTTAATTGCCTTCATGCCGACAAACTTGACCCATTCAGACTTAATTTTGGTGAGATTGTCTTGTTGTCGAAGATTAAGGAGGCTGAACGGATCCAACAGTTCAGACCCATATGCCTCCTTAATGTCAGCTTCAAAATTTTCAACCAAGTGGCTACGAATAGGTTAAACTAGGTAGCTGACCATGTTGTCCGGCCATCTCAAACGGCTTTCATGCAAGGAAGAAATATACTTGATGGCGTAGTAATCCTACATGAGACCTTCCATGAGATGCACCGAAAAAACATGAGTGGAGTAGTATTCAAGATCGACTTTGAAAGATCCTATGACAAGGTCAAATGGTCTTTCCTCCAACAGGCCCTAAGGATGAAAGGTTTCTCCGATAAATGGCGCGAGTGGATCCATAATTTTGTAACTGGAGGTAGTGTGGCCATCAAAGTCAATGATGATGTAGGCCATTACTTTCAAACAAAAAAGGATTACGACAGGGTGACTCCATGTCTCCAATGTTATTTAACATTGTCGCTGACATGTTGGCTATTCTGATTGAGCGCTCCAAGCAGGACGGCCAGATTACAGGAGTAGTGCCACACCTTGTGGATGGTGGTCTCTCTATTCTGAAATATGCCGATGACATGATTCTCTTTATGGAACATGACCTGGACAAGGCTCGAAACCTTAAACTCTTGTTGTCAGCGTTTGAGCAAATGTCGGGTCTTAAAATAAACTTCCATAAAAGTGAACTTTTCTGCTTTGGAGAAGCCACTCAGGCGGCGGCCGAATATGCTGACCTGTTTGGTTGCGCACATGGCCAATTCCCGATTAAATATTTGGGAATACCGATTCATTATCGGCGTCTCACCATTGCGGAGTGGAAGCATGTAGAGGAGCGGTTAGAGAAACGATTGAGTAGTTGGAAAGGCAAATTGCTCTCAGTTGGAGGACGGCTGGTTTTGATTAACTCTGTCCTCACAAATATGGTTCTCTATATGCTTTCTTTCTTCCAACTCCCAAAAGGGGTCTTGCAAAGACTGTACTATTTTAGATCCAGATTCTTTTGGCAAGGAGATGGTGAAAAGAAAAAATATAGACTGGCCAAATGGAGTGTGGTTTGTAGGCCGAAAGACCAAGGTGGCCTTGGAATTCATGACTTGCAAATCAAGAATGAGGCCCTACTTAGTAAATGGTTGTTCAAACTTCTTACTGAGGATGGTGTTTGGCAAACCATGCTGCGCAACAAGTATCTAGGCCAAAAGGCAGTGTCTCAGGCATATTGGACACCTGGCGACTCGCACTTTTGGGCTGGCCTAATGGCGTCAAAGAAACATCTCTTTCGCTTTGGGTCTTTCGCGATAAGGGACGGGTCAGAGGTTCGTTTCTGGGAAGACATCTGGCTAGGCAATGCCAGTCTTCGAGAACAATATCCAGCCCTGTACAACATTGCTCGCGAAAAGAATAATACTATTGCGCAAGTGCTCAGTTCATCCCCACCCAATATTTCGTTTAGGCGGGATTTGATTGGCCCCCGACTTATGTCATGGCACAATCTTTTATCCCGTCTAGATTCGATTAATATTAGACAAGGCCGGGATGTGTTTTGCTGGAACCTTACTACATCAGGGTCATTCACAGTAGACTCTATGTACCGTGCACTCATGCATTCTGAGGTACCGGTGAGTAACAACAAGAAAATCTGGAAGTCGAAGATTCCACTAAAAGTTAAAATCTTCATGTTTTATCTTCGTAGGGGAGTTGTTCTAACCAAAGACAACCTCGCACGACGCAACTGGCCAGGGAGTAAGAAGTGTTGTTTTTGTACTCATGAAGAGACAATCAAACACCTCTTTTTCCAATGCAAGTTTGCACGTACTACGTGGTCAATCATCCAAATAGCGTCAAATTTGTATCCGCCCACAAGTGTCGCCAATATTTTTGGTCATTGGTTGGACGGTATTCCAAATAGATTCAAAACGCTAATACGGGTGGGAGCATACGCCTTACTATGGTCGCTTTGGCTATGTAGAAATGATTTGGTTTTCAATGATAAAAATGCTTCTACTTTGCAGGTTATTTTCCGTTGTACGCACTCGCTTCGTACGTGGTCTACGCTACAACGAGTGGAGTACCAACCGCTATTCAAGGCGGTGTGTACGCGGTTGGAGCAGGTGGCTACGGTGGTTTTTACCCAACATGGGTGGCAGCATAATCTCCGGATCGGTCCACCATCCCTTGCGACATAGGCATAGTGTCGGTCTATAGGACTGTACTGTCGCCGATTTGTCGTTTTTTTCCATTCATTTTGTTAGACTTTCTGTGTTGGGCTGTGTGCAACCTAGTTATGGAGAGGCCGGGTGTTACTCATAATGCTTTGTATCCGCTTAATGCTACATTTCGAGATAATAAAAGCGCCCTTTATCAGAAAAAAGGATACGATTCTCTTCCTCGAGCTTATTAATTTGCCGCTTAAGATCCATTACTTCCTTGTGAAGTTTACCCGTGACGGCTAGAGCTCCATCCGCCCATGGATGTTTCCTAGCTGTGGGAGAGAAAGCAACACTCTTTTTCATATTTTCATAAAGAGAGAGATCTCGCATTGGGAGGAATAACCGAATTTGGTATTGCTAATGTAACACCCACGACGCGGCTATAACTCCCACGTGTCGAGGCACAACTTAGAGGCATAACCGCATAGTGGTTTTGTCGCAAGAAGGGTTATCTTCACACAATCCCATGTAATGAACAAGAATGGGATAACGAGAGTTGGCTTACAATCGCCACTTCACACAATACATAAATATAATTCATACATCATCCAAAATCCACACATAGACCGACTACGGTCAAAACCAAATGAAAATAAGATAACCCCAAATGCTAGATCCCCGATCGTCCCAACTGGGCTCCACTACTGATCATCAGGAAAAGAAACATAGTAGCGACGACGTTCTTCATCGAACTCCCACTTGAGCTCGGTTTCGTCATCTGCACTGGCATCGTCGACACCTGCAACTGTTTTGGTAGAATCTGTGAGTCAGAAGGACTCAACAATCTCACACCCGCGAGATCAAGACTATTTAAGCTTATAGGAAAGGATGGTGTAATGAGGTGGAGCTGCAGCAGGCACTAAGCATATATGGTGGCTAACATACGCAAATGAGAGCGAGAAGAGAAGCAGCGGAATGGTCGTCAACTAGTAATGACCAAGAAGTGATCCTGAACTCCTACTTACGTCAAACATAACCCAGAAACCGTGTTCACTTCCCGGACTCCGCCGAGAAGAGACCATCACGGCTACACACGCGGTTGATGTATTTTAATTAAGTCAAGTGACAAGTTCTCTACAACCGGACATTAACAAATTCCCATCTGCCTCATAACCGCGGGCACGGCTTTCGAAAGATAATACCCTGCAGGGGTGTCCCAACTTAGCCCATCATAAGCTCTCACGGTCAACGAAGGATAAACCTTCTCTCGGAAAGACCTGATCAGTCTCGGAATCCCGGTTTACAAGACATTTCGACAATGGTAAAACAAGACCAGCAAAGCCGCCCAATGTGCCGACAAATCCCGATAGGAGCTGCACATATCTCGTTCTCAGGGCACAACGGATGAGCCAGACGTCGGGTTGGCATAGACCCTGGTTGCCCGGGGGGCGCCGGACATCGCTCGGTTTGGGCCAGCACTCGAAGGAGCACTGGTCCGGGGGTTTAAATAAAGATGACCCTCGGGCTCGCGAAAACCCGGGGGAAAAAGGCTTAGGTGGCAAATGGTAAAACCAAGGTTGGGCCTTGCTGGAGGAGTTTTATTCAAGGCGAACTGTCAAGGGGGTCCCATAAATCACCCAACCGCGTAAGGAACGCAAACTCAAGGAACATAATACCGGTATGACGGAAACTAGGGCGGCAAGAGTGGAACAAAACACCAGGCATAAGGCCGAGCCTTCCACCCTTTACCAAATATATAGATGCATTAATTAAATACGAGATATTGTGATATTCTAAAATATCCATGTTCCAACATGGAACCAATTTCATATTCACCTGCAACTAGCAACGCTATAAGAAGGGCTGAGCAAAAGCGGTAACTTAGCCAAACAACGGTTTGCTAGGAAAGGATGGTTAGAGGCTTGACATGGCAATATGGGAGGCATGATATAGCAAGTGGTAGGTAGCGCAGCATGGCAAAAGAACGAACAACTATCAAAGCAAAGATAGAAGTGATTTCGAGGGTATGGTCATCTTGCCTGCAAGGTTCTCAGAGTTGTCGAAAGCTTGATCCTCGTAAGCGTACTCAACAGGTTCCTCGTTCATGAAATCGTCTCCCGGCTCTACCCACAACAAGAACACAAGCAAACGGAACCACAATAATTCACGGTAAATGCACAAGCAACATGATGCAAAACATGTATGATATGCGAGATGTGGTATGCGATGCGTATGCGTGCTCCGGGAGGAAAAATGATGAACAAGGTAGTAACTTGGCAAACCAAGCATGCCACTGGAAAGATGAGATGATTTCGGTCGAAATCGATATAAAGATCACCGGAAACGGATGCACGGTTTGCAAATGGCAAGCAAAACAAGAATGACACGAATCTGTGATTAACAGCATGATGGCACTTAGAATGCAACAAGTAACAATGCTACAACACTCGAACATTGCAACAAAGCATATGGCAGTAATCTACAGGTGATGCTTGACAAAAGATGAACACTGAGCTACAGCTAGATCACAACATAACAGGCTCAAACTAGCATGGCAAAAGTGCAAAAGATATCAGGTTTACAGACTTGGTGAAATTACTGGACATGCCTGAAACAGCATCAGGTAGCAATGTTCAGAGCACAAAATGAACATGCTACAGGAACGTAACATGGAAAAACAAGGCAGCCATGTAAATGAAAAAAAAATGTATATGACAAAAATCCCTTACAGACCATAAGCCAAACAGGACAAGAAGATATGATGGCAACCATGTAAACATAGCAAGTTTCGTTAACAGGTTTCAGACTTAGCAGAAAACAGAGCATGGCAGAAACAGACATTATGAGGGCATCTTTGTGAGCTTGATGCACTCACCACAAAGCAATTCATGACAAAACAAGCATACCTACAGCAAGATGGAAAGTTTATGAAGCTATCCATGGCAAGAGAAAATACATAGCATGTATGAAAAAACTACAACAAGCTTGGCAAAATTGAATATCATGTTAAGAATCTGCCAGAAATATTTTATAGCAAACGTAGAGCAAGATTGAGTCATGCTATGGCACTCTATAATTGCAAACAAGGGCATGACTGGATCAAATACAACAATATCTACAAAACATCCTTACTGAACATCTCCAAAAGGAGCATGGATCTCTCTGTAGCCACATGGATACATAGCAACAAAATAACAGCAGACAAAGACAATAAATTTACTAAGTCCCTGAAAACAGAAACATCACGAAGCCTAGTTTGCATGCTTGTGCTAGTCACCAAATAGATCACAAAAATACATGGCATACTCCTCTGTAAATATGGCATGGCATACATCAAAACACATGTAGAGCTCATACTCATAAGATGCACAGATTAAATGCAACAAAAATAACAAAACCCTAAGTTCTGATAAGTAACAACAACTAGCACTGTTGCATCAGAGATTTGGGCATCACGATGGACTCAAATGAACATGGTGTAATGGAACAAAATGAAGAGCATCTCGAGGCGAACATTTCGATATATTACACGCGCGAAACGGAGCTATATGCAGAGAGTTATGATGCGATGAACATGGGCATGTACTGTAAAAACTTACAGACTTGGAGAAATTTAAGAGGGGGAAAAGTCAACCCTAGGCGCTGGATCCGGATCGGGCTCTGCACTCGCCGGCGATGGAGCTGGCCGGAGCAGCTGCCGGAGATGGAGAGGGCGGCGCCGGCGGAGACGAGGGAGAGGGAGACGGCGGCGACGGAGGGCGGCGACGGAGCCGCGGCGGCGGGAGGCGCCGGCGACGGCGTGGCGGCGCGGGTGCGGGACGGCGGCGCGGCGGCGCCGGCGAGGAAGGACGGCGAGGCGGCGGGCTGGCGGCGGTGCGGCGACCGAGGCGCGGGCGAGGCGGCGGCGCGCGGCGATGGAGGCGACGGGCGCGCGGGCGAGGCACGGGCCGGACGCGGGCTCCCCGGGCCGCGGCGTATGGGCGGCGGCGGGCTGCCACGTGGCAGCCGCGGACTGGCTGCGGGACGGCGGTGGAGAAACGTCCGGCGCCGGGCGGAAGTGTTCGGCGCGCGGAGGGAGAGGGTTAGGGTTTTGGACTGCGGGAGGATTCGGGAGAGACACATATTTATAGGTAGAGGGAGCTAGGAGACTCCAAATGGAGTGCGGTTTTCGCCCACACGATCGTGATCGAACGACCTAGAGCATGGAAGTGACTTAGAGGGGTTTTGGGCTGTTTAGAGAGGGGTTTTGCTGCAACACACAAAAGAACTTTGCGGTTAACCGGTTAACCGTTGGAGCATCAAACGACCTCCAAATGGAACGAAACTTGACAGGTGGTCTACCGGTGGTATACCAAGGCCACTTGGCAAGCCTCGGTCCATTCCGAGAACGTTCAACACCCGCTCACGAAACGAAACAAGAGGGGTGCGCCGGAGGAGGTGGGAGTGCCGGATTGCAAAATTGGACAACGGGGAAAATGCTCGGATGCATGAGACGAACACGTATGCAAATGAGATGCACATGATGACATGATATGAGATGCATGACATGAACAAAATGCAAAACGAAAAACAAAACCCGACCACGAAGGGAATATCATAACACATAGCCTGAAATGGTAAGAGTTGGAGTTACAAATATGGAAAGTTACATCCGGGGTGTTACAACACTCCACCACTACGAGAGGATCTCGTCCCGAGATCTAGGGCTGAAAGAACTCCAGATATTCGGAACAGAGGTGGTCCTCGCGTTCCCAGGTGGCTTCGCGGTCGGAATGGTGCGACCACTTCACTTTCAGGAATTTGATTGACTTGTTGCGAGTCTTGCGCTCATTTTCTTCGAGAATAGCAACGGGGTGCTCATGATAAGACATATCTTCTTGAAGGTCAATCTCTTCGAAGTTGATGGTGCGCTCGGGCGTCTTGAAGCACTTGCGGAGCTGTGACACGTGGAACACATCGTGCACATTCGCGAAGTTGGAAGGAAGCTCAAGTTGATAGGCGAGGTCGCCTCTTTTGCCAATGATCTTGAAAGGACCCACGTATCTAGGGGCAAGCTTCCCTTTGATACCGAAGTGACGAGTGCCTTTCATTGGAGAGACGCGGAGGTAGACAGGGTCTCCGATCTCGAAAGCCACATCACGGTGCTTACTATCATAGTAACTCTTCTGGCGCGATTGCGCGGCTTTGAGATTTTCACGGATGACTTTACACATTTCTTCAGCCTCTGTGATTAAGTCATTGCCAAGAAGTTGGCGTTCACCAGTCTTTGACCAATTGAGAGGAGTACGACACTTTCTGCCATAGAGGATCTCGAATGGGGCCTTGCCCGAACTTGCTTGGAAGTTGTTGTTGTAGGAGAATTCGGCATATGGAAGACAATCTTCCCATTTCATGCCAAAAGCAATGACACAAGCCCTGAGCATATCTTCAAGGATTTGATTGACTCGCTCGACTTGGCCACTAGTTTGAGGATGGAAAGCTGTGCTGAAGCAAATGTTGGTGCCCATGGCCTTCTGGAAGGAGTCCCAGAACTTAGAAGTGAAGATGCTTCCACGATCTGAAGAAATCAATTGTGGAATGCCGTGCAAGGAGACAATCCTGGAGGTGTATAGCTCTGCCAACTGAGCTGCTGTGATAGATTCTTTGATTGGAAGAAAATGAGCCACTTTAGAAAGCTTGTCGATGACAACGAAGATAGCATCATTTCCACGCTTGGACTTTGGAAATCCAGTCACGAAGTCCATTTCGATATGATCAAACTTCCACTCTGGGATAGCAAGAGGTTGGAGGAGACCAGCTGGTCGTTGGTGTTCTGCTTTCACTCTTCGACAGACATCACATTCATTCACGAATTGGGCGATTTCTCGCTTCATTCGAGTCCACCAATACGACTGTTTGAGGTCATGGTACATCTTCGTACTTCCAGGATGAATGGAAAGAAGAGAATTGTGCGCCTCGTTCATAATGACTTTCCTTAGATCACCTTTAGGAACCACAATCCGGTCCTCGAAGAATAAAGTGTCTCTGTCATCAATGCGATAGCACTTGTATTTGGAAAGACCCTTGTCGATACCACGTTTCACCTTCTTCACCATGGCATCAAGAAGTTGTGCCTCACGAATTTGATCTTCCAAAGTAGGAGAGATTATGAGGTTGGCAAGAAAGCCTTGAGGAACAACTTGGAGATTCAGCTTGCGGAAAGCTTCACAAAGATCCGGTTGGAATGGCTTGAGAATTAAGCTGTTGCAATAAGCCTTCCTGCTCAAAGCATCTACAATGACATTGCTTTTCCTGGAGTATATTCAATACTCGGATTGTACTCTTGAATCATTTCGACCCATCGAGTCTGCCTGAGGTTGAGGTTGGGCTGTCTCTAGAATCTCTAGAAAAAAGAATAGCTCTATCCTTTATTTAATATTTAATAATAAAATAATAAGAGACTGTGAAGATGTACTTGAGACTCTTGTGATCGGTGAATATGTCCACTTTTCTTCCCAACAAGAGATGTCTCCACGTTATTAATGCATGGACAACTGCCGCCAACTCAAGATCGTGAGTGGGGTAGTTCTTTTCGTTGGGCTCCAACTGACGAGAGGTATAGGCCACAACTTTCTTCTCTTGCATTAACACAGCACCGAGACCTTGAAGAGAAGCATCACAGAAAACTTCGAATGGCTTGGATTCGTCAGGAGGAGTCAAGACAGGAGTTGTGACTACTTTCTCTTTGAGAGTGTTGAAAGCAACGTCACACTCAGGAGACCATACATACTTCACATGCTTCTGGAGGAGGCTGGAAAGAGGCTTTGCAATCTTAGAGAAATTCTCAACGAATCTTCGGCAATAGCTTGCAAGACCAGGAAAACTGCGAAGCTGCTTGACATTCCGAGGAGGTTCCCAATTCACAATTGCGGACACCTTCTCGGGATTAACAGCGATGCCCTTGGCAGAGATGATGTGACCAAGGTAAAGAACTTCATCAAGCCAAAACTCACATTTTGAAAACTTCGCATAGAATTGATACTCTCTGAGCTTGTCGAGCACCAATCGCAAATGTTTGGCATGATCCTTCTTATTCTTGGAGAAGACCAAGATATCATCGAGATACACCAGGACGAATTCATTGGTATAGGGGTTGAAGATGAAATTCATCATCCGAGAGAATGTTGGAGGAGCATTGACAAGACCGAAAGACATGAGAGTATATTCATAAGAACCAAAGCTTGTTCTGAATGCTGTCTTGGGAATATCTTCTTCACGAATGCGAATCTGATGATAACTGTTGAGGATATAGACCTGGGAGTCACCCGCCAGGAGGGCCGGGTTACACTAAGGGTCATTGCCAGAAGCCCGGAGCTAAGTTTCAAGATAATGGGCCAGAGATGGGCTGAGACCCGGGGATGGCTTAAAGCCCGTAGTACAGTCTTTATTGTTATAGTAGACTTGTAGTGTAAGGCAAGTATTGTTTAGAGTCCGAGCCGGACACTCTTATGAGCCGGCCGGGACTCTAAGGGCTGCTGGGCGTCAGCCTCCCTATATAAAGGGAGGACCCGGTAGCGGTTTAGGGACGACAACAACCTCATCGAGAACCGGGCATAGCTGTTTAGCTCCCTGGCGATCGTAACCCTAATCAATAACACCTCGAACTGGACATAAGCTTTTACCTTCACCGTAAGGGGCTGAACCAGTATAACCCTCGTGTTCCTTGTCCCACTTAACCCCTTCAAGCTTCCCAATTGCGATGGCTCCACGACTAAGTCCTAACCCGAGGACATCTGCCGTGACAATTCCACGACAGTTGGCGCCCACCGTGGGGCTGGCGCACGGTGGATTTGAGTTCTTGAAGGGCAGCTTCGAGGGGCTCAAGGGATACGCTGTGGGCCGGATGACCAAGAGTCGTCGCGGCAAGCTCTACATCGACGATGCGGACTGGGGCCCCGACGCCGGCTCAGTGGAGTACGGGTACCGGGTCCCCTTCGGTGGAATTCATGTCTTCATCGGCAAGATTGGAGAGCCGGGCCCCGAGCCGGATCTCCCCGCCGGTCTCATCGAAACGGCTCAGCGCGCACGACCCACCCGGGCCCGGCCTGCCTTAAAGCGCGCTTTTGTGGGATGCATCCACGGAGGGCCCTCTGATCCATCCGGGTCTGGGGATGAGGCGGCCGCCGGCTCTGACGGCGAGTCGGCCGCTGATGAGTCAAACTCGTTGTACCAACTTCAAAATGGCAGGCTCATGAGTTATTCCGATGGCAACAGTATTCCGGACCTTCTTGAGCCGCCAAGTCAGGTTGGAGTTTTTATGGCTGGTGCACAGCCTGTTCAGAACCCCGCTGCTGGATCGGGAAACCCGGTGCCTTCTCCGGCTCAGGTGCTGATGGATCTCACGGACAAGATGACGGCCCTGTTGACCGCCACGGTTGACCCGGCGGATCAAGCCCAGCATGATGCGGAGGTGGCACAGTTGAAACTGGATTTGATAAAAGCTAAAGAGGATCTTGCAGCAGAAGGAATCAGGCTGGCTGCGGAGCGGGCGGCTCTCGATGCCCAGACTCAGCTGATTCAGGCGCGGTCCTTCCAACTCACGATGGATCAGAACGCGGCTAATGAGGTCATGAGAAGGAGGCATCAAAAGGCTAAATCTCGACTCCCGCCGGTCTACGATCCGCGCAACCTCTTCAACACGCCAGGTGCAAGGTCCAGTCACCCGCCAGGGGTCGTAGCTCCCGGGTCTGGACCCCTTATTCAACCACGAGTGATGGGGCCTCCCCAGGGCCCCCCCGCCCCGCCTCAGTATGTGCCAATACCCCCGGGCCATTATAATAACCCGCTGGAGAACATGGTCGCCGCAGCGGCATGGCTGGCGGCTCTGCCCGTTGATGGCGACTCTCCGACGGCTATTGAGACCCGCCGGGTCAGAGAACTCCTCCAGACAGCGCTGGCGCAGCAAGAGGCGTACTCCTACAGCCGGGATAGGGTCCATTCAACCCCTTGTCCAGGGCAGAGCCCGAGTTACAGCCGGCACATGGTCTCGGCGACCGGCTCAAGTAATGTCCGACGCCATGACCCGCCCCCTGGTCATGGCCCGGCTCATAATGGAGCCTTCTACGTAGCAGACCAAGCACGCCAGGAGGCGGAGCAGGCGCCTCAAGGGACGGCTTACCAGACCCCCCCGGCTTATCCGACGATGTCCGTTGATGCGGGTATCCCTACTAGAACCGGGGGTGTCCCGTGTTTGGTGCCAGCTATCCGTAATGAACGTCTACCCAAGGACTTCAAGGGACCTAGGAAGGTGCCTAACTATACGGCGGACTTACAACCCGCGGCCTGGATTGAGAGTTATGAGATGGCTATGGAGCTGCTGGAGGTCAGTGAGGCGGCTATGGCCAAGTATTTCACCATGATGTTAGATGGGACTGCCCGCACGTGGTTGAAAGGGCTACCACCGAATTCCATTGGGTCTTGGGCTGAGCTGAAAGCCCGGTTTATCCAAAACTTCAAAGATACCTGTAGGCAGTCTATGTCAATTGTGGATCTGACTAACTGTAAGCAGCAGGAGGGTGAATCCACAACCCATTGGGTTTGCCGGGTCAAGGAGATCATACATTCGTCGGATAAGATGGATGCTGGCTCTGCAGTCTTAATGTTGGAACAAAACTGTCGCTTTGTGCCCCTAAAGATGAAACTCGGGCGGCTTAAACGTGACTGTACTGATATGGGTACACTGATGGCGGCTCTTGTCAAGTACGCCGATTCCGATGGTACCAAGGATCCCCCTTCAGATGATGACAGGACAGGGAAGGGAAAGAAGAACGGCAACGGCAAAGGTCCTCAGTTTAACCCGGGGAACCAAGGAGGAGGCAAGCGCAAGGCCGACAGCAGCCTAGAGTTTGTAGCTAACGCCAACTCCCAAGGTAATAATCAGCGGCGCAAGGGGAGGCCCCCTCCCCGAGGCGGCGGGTCAGGACCTTCTCTGGAACAACTGTTGAATGAACCTTGTCCGAGACACGGTTCTAGAGAGAAGCCGGCGACTCACCTGTGGAAGGATTGTGCTATCATGAAGGCCTTTAAAAACTACAATGGTCCGGGTGGCGGCTCAGGCCGGCGGCTTTCATGGCCCGGGCGGCGGGTCAAATTCCGGTCCTCAGAACGGTCAAGGGGGCTTTAATCAACAGTCTGGTCAGGGTCATCAACAGCAACAGGGGGGCTATCAGACCAACCCAAAGCAGCTTAGCAGTGGACAGTATCACGTGTTCACCACTAGTTTGTGCAAACGAGACGAGAAGCTTCACAAGAGGGCTGTTAATGCTGTTGAGCCGGCGGTTCCACGCTACTTACGGTGGTCGGAGCAGCCCATAGTGTGGAGTAGGGAGGATCACCCTCCCCGGGTGGATAACCCGGGCCACCTGGCCTTAGTGGTGGCTCCTCAAGTGGGAGGCTATAAGTTCACAAAAGTACTCATGGATGGAGGCAGCAGCATCAACATCCTCTATTATGAGACTTTCCGTCGTATGGGGCTAGTTGATAAGAACCTCAGCCAGTCAAATACTATCTTCCATGGTGTGGTACCCGGTAAATCGGCTTATCCAGTCGGCAAGATCGAACTGGAAGTGGCCTTCGGTGATGAGAACAACTACAGGGTGGAGAAGTTGACCTTTGAGGTGGTCAAGATAAGAAGTCCTTACCACGCCATATTTGGACGGCCGGCTTACGCCAAGTTCATGGCACGGCCGTGTTATGTGTACTTACAACTCAAGATGCCGGGTCACAACGGGACCATTACGGTTCACGGCAGCCGGAAAGTGGCTCTGGAGTGTGAGGAAGGTGACGCGGCTTATGCAGAGTCTGTTTGTGCCACAGAAGAGTTGAAATTTTATAAAGACAATGTTGACCCAACAGATATGACCTCTCTGAAAAAGCCAACCACGGAGAATGAACCAGCAATGAAGTTTAAATCGGCTGATGAGACTAAACTTGTTGATTTTGTTCCAGGTGACTCGTCTCAGCAGTTCAGCATCAGTGCAAATCTGGACCCGAAATAGGAAAGCGCGCTCATCGAGTTCATCCGTGAGAATAGGGACATCTTCGCGTGGAAACCTTCTGACATGCCAGGTGTACCTAGAGAACTCGCTGAGCACACTCTCAATGTTGATCCAAAATTTAAGCCGGTCCGACAGTTCCTTCGACGGTTTAACGAAGAGAGGCGGAAAGCTATTGGTGAAGAAGTGGCCCGGCTTTTGGCGGCCGGGTTCATTGTTGAGGTTTTTCACCCAGAATGGTTGGCTAACCCGGTGCTTGTACTTAAGAAGAACGGCACCTGGCGGATGTGTGTGGACTACACGGACTTGAACAAGGCGTGCCCGGCTGATCCTTTTGCTCTCCCCCGTATTGATCAAATCATTGATGCTACGGCAGGTTGTGCACGCTTAAGTTTCTTGGATGCCTATTCCGGGTATCATCAGATTAAGATGGCAGTTAAGGACCAAGAGAAGACGGCGTTCATCACTCCCTTTGGAGCCTTCTGCTATGTGTCTATGCCCTTTGGGCTCAAGTGTGCGCAAGCGACTTACCAGCGTTGTGTACAGAATTGTCTCCATAAACAGATCGGGCGCAATGTTCACGCTTACGTGGACGATATTGTGGTTAAGTCCATCAAGGAGGAAACCCTAATAGACGACTTAAGGGAAACCTTCGATAATCTCCGGGTCTACAAGATGATGCTTAACCCGGCCAAATGTGTTTTTGGTGTTCCTGCGGGCAAGCTATTGGGCTTCTTGGTTTCTGACAGAGGAATTGAAGCTAACCCGGAGAAGATCAAAGCTATCACTTCTCTAGCTAAACCGGCATGTATAAATGATGTTCAGCGTTTGGCGGGTCGTATCGCTGCTTTAAGCCGGTTCATAAGCCGCTTGGGTGAGAAGGCTATGCCCTTGTATCAGTTGATGAAGAAACTGATAACTTTGTCTGGAATGACGCAGCTAATACCGCCTTTGAGGATTTGAAAAAGCAGCTGGCAGAGCCCCCCGTCCTTGCTGCTCCGGTTGATAAGGAGCCCTTGCTACTGTATGTGGCGGCAAACACACGAGCCGTCAGTGTGGCGATGGTGGTGGAGCGTAAGGAGACGGGTAAGGAGCATCCGGTTCAGCGGCCGGTTTATTATGTCAGTGAGGTGCTTATTGAGTCCAAGCAGCGATACCCGCACTGGCAGAAGCTTATATATGGTGTGTTCATGGCGAGCCAGAAACTCAGGCATTATTTTCAGGGTCATCCCATCACTGTGGTCAGTTCTGCCCCTCTTGGGGATATTATCCAGAACCGAGAGGCTACAGGGAGAATTGCTAAGTGGGCTATTGAGCTTGGGCCTCATGGCCTCAAATATGTGCCACGCACCGCTGTTAAGTCTCAAGCTTTGGTGGATTTTATTAATGATTGGACAGAGTCTCAAGTGCCTGAGCAGAAGCCGGATAACACCTATTGGACTATTCACTTTGATGGGTCCAGGCAGCTGGAGGGCTCGGGGGCTGGTGTTGTATTGGCTTCCCCTAGGGGTGACAAGTTCCAGTATGTGCTACAATTGATGTTTCCTTGCACTAACAATGCGGCTGAATACGAGGCCTTACTCCACGGTCTTCGGGTGGCTAAGGAGATGAGCCTAAGCCGGGTACGGTGCTTTGGGGACTCAGATTTAGTGGTTCAACAAGTATCAGGCACTTGGGATTCTAAGGATCCCCTCATGGCGGCTTATCGCCGCGAGGTTGATGCCGTTGCTGGGCACTTTCAGGGATATCAAGTGGAGCACATTGATCGCAGGAAGAACGAGGCGGCTGATGCTTTAAGCCGGCTCGGCTCTCAGCGAAAGCCGGTGCCGCCTAACACTTTCCTGGATGTCCTGTATAACCCTTCGGTTAAGTTGCCTACAGAGGAGGACTTGGCTATCCCTGACCCGGAGGCACGACTGGTGGCGGCTCTTCATGTCATACCAGACTGGACAATGCCGTACTTGGTTTATATAACCCGGGGAGAGTTGCCTGAGGATGAAACTTTGGCCAGGCAAGTAATCCGGCGGGCCAAGTCAATGATTGTTATCAACGGCGAGTTGCATCATCGCAGTGTTTTAGGGGTATTTCAGCGTTGTATTTCCCCCGAGGAAGGTCAAGAGATCTTGCGCGAGATCCATGAGGGGGATTGCGGCCATCATGCCGGCTCAAAATCCCTTGTGGCCAAGGCATTCCGTCATGGTTTTTATTGGTTGACGGCTCATGCTGATGCGGAGGATTTGGTCAGTAAGTGTGATGGTTGTCAGAGGTTCTCCCGACGGGCTCATGTGCCGGCTTAGGAATTGAGGATGATCCCGATCACTTGGCCCTTTGCGGTCTGGGGGCTTGATATGGTCGGGCCTTTTAAACGGTCCAAGGATAAGAAGACCCACCTCTTGGTGGCAGTGGACAAATTCACGAAGTGGGTGGAAGCTGAGCCAGTTAGCAAGTGTGATGCAGCCACGGCGGTTCAATTTATGAAAAAGGTGATCTTCCGCTTCGGCTTTCCGCACAGCGTCATAACAGACAATGGCACTAATCTGTCCAAAGGCGCTATGGAGGAGTTTTGTCAACGAGAGCATATCCGGCTTGATGTTTCTTCAGTGGCTCATCCCCAGTCCAATGGTCAAGCTGAGAGAGCTAACCAGGAGATTCTGAAGGGCATCAAACCCCGACTTTTGGTCCCTTTGCAACGGACGCCGGGTTGTTGGGTGGAGGAGTTGCCCTCCGTCTTATGGAGCATCAACACTACTCCTAACAGGTCTACTGGCTTCATGCCTTTCTTCATGGTTTATGGGGCAGAAGCGGTCCTCCCTAGCGACATCCGTCACGATTCACCTCGTGTGGCGGCTTATGTTGAGACGGACAATGAACAGGCGCGCCAAGTTGCTCTGGACTTGTTGGATGAACAGCGTGATGTGGCAGCAGCCCATTCAGCGATTTACCAACAAGACCTGCGCCGTTATCATAGCCGCCGGGTCAAAACCCGGGTCTTCCAGGAAGGCGACCTTGTGCTCCGGCTCATCCAGGATCAAACAGATGCACACAAGTTATCCCCACCTTGGGAAGGGCCCTTTGTGGTCAGTAAGAACTTGCACAACGGGTCATATTACCTCATTGATGTTCGGGAGCGTAAAGATTCGTGTAAATCTGAGGAGGAGACCCGTCGGCCGTGGAATATCGCTCAGCTTCGGCCTTATTACACTTGAGCTACCGGCTCTTGTGGTGTACATATTTATCTCAGATATATATATATTATGATAAGCAATAAAGCAGGACCTCTGTCCTTTTTTCTCCTCCAAATATACGTGTCATACTAATTTGAAAGGAGGATCCGGCTTATGATCGCATTTGAGTCTAGCCGTAAGTAGTAAGATCACTTGGGGGCTTCCTATTCAAACATGGGTCGTATTCGAACCAAAGAGAACATAGCTGTCGATACCCATTTGATTGGCAAAGTGCCGAGCTCATTGGGAGGTTGCCTTTGGTCATATTTGAATCATAGTGTAACCCCTCTGAGAACCGACGTGGATCGTATTCGAATCAGCGTCGTTAAACAATTTTCAGAATCACTTGGGGGCTTCCTGTTCAAACATGGGTCGTATTCGAACCCAAGAGAACATAGCTGTCGGTACCCTCTTGATTGGCATCGCCACACCCATTGGGGGCTATATGATCGTATCCGAATCTTGGCTTAAACCCCTTTCGGGCCGGGTCTCTGGTCGTATTCGAACTGGAAGCCCCTAAGTTCCGATTTATCGCAAAGTCTACTCTGATTATGACGTGTGCATGGCCGGGTTTTGCTTGACCGGTTTAATTTTGGAGTTATCTTGTTAATTGAACATCCTGGATGTCATCAAGACAAGTCCATTAGAGTTAAGATACCAACCATGCTACCCGGGTCATTTAATCCGGAGGGTGGTAAGCCGTCTTGAGACTTGTGATTTACCTTTCTATGCAGATGCTTGAAGGTACTTTTTTAAAGGATGAGAAGCATGAAGGATAATTATGACCCGGAGGAGCATCAAAAGAATGACTTCAAAGGATTTCAGCATTCATTACGTGCACGATGGCACGGCAGAGATAAATTGTTGCACTTATTCTATTACAAAAATCTTTCAAAGTTTCAAGGGTGGAGTGTTGTTTGGTGAGCCGCTAGCCGGTTTATGACGCCTGCTGAGTCGAAGTCCCCGGCTCGTCTTTTGCTCCGGCTGATCCCAAGACTTCGAAGGTTGACGACTTCCAGTCGATGCCGTTGAGAGCCTCGAACTGGGCTTCTTCGTCAATTAACCCGGCCGGGTCAATTTCGGGGGCGAAGGTGTGCTGGCGAGCCGGAGGAATCAGATTGAGAGCTTCATAGCGAGGGGTTGGAATTCTCTGATTCTCCGCGTTGTACCTCGGCTGATACTTGGTTAAGTCGGTGTCGTTCCCGATGATGGTGGCCACCGGGCGTACAGCCTTCACACATGCCGCGAAATCCTTCTGGTCGAAGGCTGAGCCGTCTTCCTTCAGGCTCGGGTAACCCAGGGCGATGTCTGCCGGGTCTAACTCCGGCAGGAATGCCTTGGCCCGGCTCAGCGCGGCAATTGCTCCGGATCTTGCGGAGGCTCGGCGTAGCTCCTGGATCCGTTGTGGCAGAACAGCAAGCCGGCGCAGGACTTCGGCCAGATGGGTTGGCACCTCATTGGATAGGGCCACCACAGCTAAGGCACGCTGTGACCCGGTGTAGAGTTGTTCCACCAGGGTGTACACGGCCTTTAACTTGGTGACCACGCTCTGGTTCAGATTGGCACTCCTGGGACCTGTTTAAATAAAGATCAGGTAAGCCGGTGACAAAGATGAATTATAACATATACAGACTTGATGAAAGCCGGCGAGGTGACTTACCAAAGATAGCAGCTACCATCTGGGAAACCTGGCGCTTTAGGCTGGAGAGCTCAGCGGTTTTTTCATTGAGGGCCTTCTCCGCCTGTTCTGCCCGGGTCACCAGTGCGGCTTTCTCCTCAGCCCAGGCCTTCCGCTCAACGTCGAATTCAGTCTTCAATTTCTCCTGAGCGGCGATGCTGGAGACAAACTTGGCATTCGCCTTCCGGGTCTCCATCTCTTGAGTTTTTAACCGGCTCTTGAGACCCGCAAGGTCCGACTCAAATTTCTTGCCAGTAGCCTGCATATATTTCCGGGTTATTAAACAGTCATTGTATAAGTCCCAAGCACTTTCCAAGCAAAGACACTTGGCACTTGGGGGCTAATGCATATTGAACGTGTTTATCTATGTACTGCTGGTTCAATTAAGTAAGCCGGACTCTAAGTCTATAACATATGCCAAGTATAAGTTATAGACTTGGGGGCTAGCATGATGAGGATCACTATGCGGAAAGTAAGAAGACAGTAGAAGGTTACCTCAGATTTCTGTTGGATCTGGTTGACCATGGCGATCTCGGCGTCTCGGCTCTTGTGAACTTGGCTGATGTAGCCTGAGACAAGCTCTCCAATGCTTAAATCGGTGTAGCCCGAGAGATCCAGATTCGCCCGGTGGGGTCGCAGCAGCTCCCCCTTTGCGGAGCATTGGGCCAGTGCGGTCGGCCTCCCCGGCTCAACATACTCCGTCCGGGTAATTACCACGTCCGGGTCGTTAGCCGGTGGGGTTGAGCCGGAGGCCTCCGGATTAGCTGACGCTTCGGTCGTTGTCTTGGTGGTCAGGGCAGGGGCTTCAGGCGCCGTGTCCATGGGAATGGTGGCCTCGGAGGCGGCTGGTGGATCTTGAGCCGTCGTCTCCGGCTCAGGCAAGTCCGGCACTCCGGCTGACCTGGTTTTCTTTGTTCTTTTGGTGAGCTTTGCCTGGGCACTGAAAAGACAGAAGTGTTAGGTATACAAAAAGTAAGTACAGACAGATAATGTAAGGAGATTGTTATTACCCGGGTGCAGTCTTGAAGGCCGGCAGATTTGACTGCATGGAGTCACCCGAAGAGGGGGAGGTCTCCTGGTAATTGGAGTCAGAAGAGTTGAGTGGCTGGCGGATGACACCCGCCAACGGATGAAAAGGGTACAGGTGAGAAAAAACCTCAGTGCGGCGCTTCCTTGTCGCGACGGGTAACCCGACGGAGAGGTCGGTGTCCTTGCGGGCCCGGGTGAGACGCCGGCTTTCGTGAACCTGCTGCTTCAAAAGAAATTGAGGGTCTTGATGAGCTAATGGATGAGAAAAGCTTACTTTCCGGGTTACCCTTCGGACTTTCAGCTGTGGCAAAGGCTCCGTGTCGGAGGGGAGTAATGTTACCTCTTCAATCACCGGGTTACTGGCGCCGGTGTCATCCTGTCAATAAGCAAAATGATGGTAAAGTGGACAACAGCAAACAATAAATACGGCAAGAGTTTAAAGGTTTAAGGGTTACCTCTGACTCGGAGCTATCGCTTAATTGCAGCAGCTCCGAAGCAGTGGGTCTGTTTCCCTTTTTGCGAGGGGCGGCTCTCTTGGCGGCTTTCTTCGCCTTCCTGGCTTTCTTGGCCGCCTCATGGTCATATTTGACCCGCCAGAATTTATCATCAGCCTGAGAAATACAGTAATGAGTTCTTAGTAAGATGACAGGTAAAAAAAAATGGAAAGGTTAAAGTCAGCGGCTTACCGCTGGGGCTGGATTGGTCTTGCAGAACGGGGCTAGCCCGGTTTTTCCACAGTCTGCCAGGCTCTCGTTTAATAGAGCCTTGGTCTCTTCTTCGGCAACGTCTTCTCGAAGGTCGTTGCGACCGTGCCTCTGCGGGTCATCCTTTCGCCCGGTGTACTCACACATTAAGCCGGGGCGGCGGCTCAATGGGATCACCCGCCATGAGATCCAGACCCGGACCAGGTCTATTCCGTTCAGACCGTTGCCTAGCAGGGCCTTGATCTTATTGATCGTTGGAAGCAGAGGCTGGCGTTCCGCGGCAGTCAGCTTGTCGGATAGTGGATGAGTCGGCTCCAGGCGCGTTGGGCGAAAGCCGGGCAGCGGGCTCTCATCAGCCGGGGACGTGTCTTGGCAGTAGAACCAAGTCATGTTCCAGTCCTTGGGGTGACTTGGCGGTTCTGCGTAAGGAAATAGACAGTCCCTGCGCCGTTGGATGGAGATGCCGCCTAACTCTAGACTTGGACCGTTTGCGCACTCGGTTTGACGGTTCAAATAAAACAGCTCTCTGAAGAGCAGTAGACTCGGCTCTTCTCCAAGATATACTTCACAAAAAACTTGGAAGTTGCAGATGTTGGATATGGAATTGGGTCCTATATCCTGAGGCCGAAGGTCAAAGAAGTTGAGCACGTCCCGGAAGAATTTTGAGCCGGGCGGAGCGAAGCCCCGGCTCATATGGTCTGCAAAGATCACTACCTCCCCGTCCCTCGGCTGAGGTCTTTCTTCGGACGGGTCAGGGGCACGGTAGGACATCACTTCCTTCCTGGGCAGATATCCGGACTTAACGAAGTTGGCCAGGGTCTCATCAGTGACGTTGGATCTCATCCAGTTGCAAGTGATGGGAGCTTTGGGAGGCATGGTGACGGTTGGTGATCTATGATAAAGAGGAAAGTGTCCGGGTTAATTATAAGCCGGAGTTTATCATTCAAACTACAATGACGGCTTATGAAGGGGACTAATGGTATGTATTGATATGGTGGGTTATCTAAGCCGTCGGGGCATTCAGGATGAGTTGGTCATCTACGGCTTACTGCGGTTAAGTCGGAAGATACTACAGAGCATGGTTCTCTTTAAACCGGAAAGTTCTACGGCGCGTGTTTTCTTTAAGTCGGAAATATAAGCCGCCAAGATTCAAGGGCTGCAGTTTTTACTAAGTGTGGTAAAACAGATTTCATATATTACAGTAACTTTTTTGGATCAAAATGGTCGGGCAAGATGAAAATTTTCTAGACCTAAAGAAACAGAAACATGAGAAGTTCTTAAGGTGGAACATGGTTTTTAAGCAGTAAAAAGAGGATTTTTTGCAGATGGAATGGATCTCGAACATTTACCGCAAAGGTTCTACGAAGAGTTAAGATCAACGGGGGCAGTGACTACAGGGGTTACTGAAACTTGCGGCAATGGTGAAGAACGCGAAGAACACAAGATGAACCCTACCACAGATTTGTTCTAGCAAGGCAGGGAAGACTCACCGGAGTTGAGGAAGAGCGAAGGTCGCCGCCGTTATCTGGTCCGGGTTAGGGTGATGCAGCGGCCGGGTCGATGAAGATCAGGGGCGCGACGGCGGCGGCGGCGGCAGGAGCTCGGGCAGAGGAACGACAGCGCGAGGAAGAAGAAGGAGAATGTGAGAAGAAAGTGCCGGGCCAGCCCATTTATAAGGCAAGTCATAAGTGGGCGCGATATTCAAGGAGACCACGGCGTGGTTATCTCCCCCTCACGGCGCCTCGATTTTCGGAAAGACAGTAACAACAGAGATCCGTTGCCGATCTGGTGGAGTAAAAAACGGACTTAATGGAGGATGACGTCACGGCGGATTATCCGGAGTCCGGAGAGTGACGTCACACCGGGTTATGGCCTTCACACGAACGGTAAGCCGGAGGTTTTTTCTGTCGGCAGAGTTGAAGATTGACACGAGCCGGCTCAAGTCAATCTGGGGCCTAATGTTGAGGATATAGACCTGGGAGTCACCCGCCAGGAGGGCCGGGTTACACTAAGGGTCATTGCCAGAAGCCCGGAGCTAAGTTTCAAGATAATGGGCCAGAGATGGGCTGAGACCCGGGGATGGCTTAAAGCCCGTAGTACAGTCTTTATTGTTATAGTAGACTTGTAGTGTAAGGCTAGTATTGTTTAGAGTCCGAGCCGGACACTCTTATGAGCCGGCCGGGACTCTAAGGGCTGCTGGGCGTCAGCCTCCCTATATAAAGGGAGGACCCGGCAGCGGTTTAGGGACGACAACAACCTCATCGAGAACCGGGCATAGCTGTTTAGCTCCCTGGCGATCGTAACCCTAATCAATAACACCTCGAACTGGACGTAAGCTTTTACCTTCACCGTAAGGGGCTGAACCAGTATAACCCTCGTGTTCCTTGTCCCACTTAACCCCTTCAAGCTTCCCAATTGCGATGGATCCACGACTAAGTCCTAACCCGAGGACATCTGCCGTGACAATTCCACGACAATAACCCATACGAAGGTCAAGCTTGGAGAATACTTTAGCACCTTTGAGTTGCTCGAATAGCTCATTGATGTTGGGAAGTGGATACTTGTTATTGATTGTCTTCTTGTTCAATGGACGGTAGTCGACACAAAGTCGTTCCGTGCCATCCTTCTTCTGGACAAAAAGAACACCACAACCCCATGGAGATGAACTCGGTCTGATCAAACCCAGACGCTCTTGTTCATCGAGCTGTTTCTTCAATTCCTTCAGCTCCTTGGGTCCAAGCTTGTATGGACGCTTGCAAACGGGTTCAGTGCCCGGCTCAAGATCGATAACGAACTCAACTGGCCGGTGAGGAGGCATCCCGGAAGCTCTTCTGGAAAGACATCTTGGTACTCACAAACGACTGGAATCTGAGAGATGGCATTCAACTCACCCTTCTCATTGAGAGAAAACAACCGAATGGTTTCATCACGAGCGGCATAAATGATGACATCCTCAGAAGAATGTGTCAATTGAATTTCCCTGGCAGCACAATCAAGTTGAGCCTTGTGCTTAGAAAGCCAGTCCATCCCGAGAATAAGACCAATATCCGATTCACCAAGAACAACTGGAGAAGACAGAAATTTATAGTTTCCCATCTTGATGGAAACATCCGGAACCATGGAGCTTGCATTCATGAATTTACCCGGATAGACAACTGATAACGGTCTAGGCAAATCTTGAAAAACCAACTCATGCTTGGATGCAAAAGGTCTTGAAATGAAAGAAAGCGATGCACCAGTATCAAAAAGAACTTTTGCAGGAATATCATTAACTGAGAGATTACCCATTATCACATCAGTAGATTCCTCTGCTTGAGCTGCATTCATCATGTTCACCTTAGCAGACTTTGGATTATGCTTGACCACTGCATTGCTGGAAGATCTGACAGGAGGAGGAGGCGGAAGGCGCCTTTGATTGAAGCACTTGTTAGCATAGTGACCTTTCTGCTGACACTTGTTGCAAGTCACCTCCGAGAGTGGACGATGATAAGGAGCATTGGACTTTGGAGCTTCATTCTGAGACTTGTTCTGATAGCCAGAGTTGGATGAGTGGGAAGATCCATGGCCACCTTTGTTCTTCTGCTAGTAAGGCTGACGAAACGGAGGAGGAGGAGGCAACCAGAACTTCTGTTGCTTAGCAGCCACTAGTGAGGAAGATGAAGACTGAACTGCGTCCCTGACTTTCTTCTTAGAAGCCTCACACTTGAGCTGAGCAGCCTCTTGCTTCAGTGCCATGTTATAGAATTGATCAAACTGAGTAGGCTCAACAAGAACGAGAGCTAACTGCAGATCCTCTCTAAGGCCACCTCTGAAGTGATAGATCATGCTCTTTTCATCAGGAACGTCTTGTTTAGCGAAGCGAGCAAGTTTCTGAAACTGGATGTTGAATTGATACACAGACATGTTGCCTTGCTTGAGATTGCAGAACTCCTCACGCTTGCTCTCGACAACACTTTGTGGAATGTGGTGCACTTTGAAGTTCCGACAGAAGTCAGTCCAAGTGATCACACGACCTCCTCTGGAATCTTTGTATTGTTGATACCAATCAGCAGCTTGGTCCTTGAGCTGAAAAGAAGCGAACTTGACATAGTCCTCAGGCCTGACATTGCTACATTCAAAATGCTTGTTGATGTCCACGAGCCAATCATCGGCATCCGTGGCCTCGGCACAGTAGCTGAAAGACTTGGGCTGATTTGCGAGAAACTGGTTGAGGGTAGCGAAGTGAGGCTGATTGTTGCCTTGACCTTGATTCCCTTGATTGCCTTGCCCTTGGGTGCGTTCTTGCAAGAGTTGCAGAATCATCTGAGCATTGGCGTTGGTGGCTGCCATGATAGCTTGCCATGCCTCCGAAGGCGGAGGTGGTGGTGGAGGGTTCGCCTGACTCCCTTCATTGCGTTCAGGATTCTGACGCGTTGGCGGAGCCATCCTGAAGAGGGTGACATCCGTTAGCATCTTGATAGACAAATAGTTAAGTTGAATCAACGAATAGAAATTGCAACATATAGTCTTCACAATAAACATTCGAACGAGAATGAACGAATGAATTCCATAGTAAATCATCACACTTCCATTAGTTGAGAAGCCACTTAGAAAAAAATATGGAAACAACATTTGACTTCGAAGCAACTCGAATACCACAATTCAAAACAAAACAAAGTATTGGCTTGCAGAATAAGCCGGAACAAACATATGATAGAGATTTCGTCCGAAGTTTTCGTGGTGGGGCCCACACGGGCTCGATCGTACAACACCATCATGTATAAGGCAGTGCACATGACATACGAAGCGTCCCCGAGTCGGCATAGCCAAGGACTCTTTAAGACACTACGAGACCACTGTAAAACCAACCGTGGAAAGGCGGACCACTAGACGTCGAACCCCAATCTCATATCATGCGTCTGTCGGAAAGATATCCTAGGAGCTACTTGAATTCCCACTTATAAACTCCCGAAACTTACTGGTTATGCAATCTGGTGTTGGGGATACAGGGGACACAAAATATATCACCCAAACTAGCAATCCCTAGATCCAGCTGTATCCATCCGTCAACACATAACCAAGAAACCTTCAGAAATCGTGTACCTCAACCTTCAAAAAGCATCCGTTATACGAGTTATGGCAATACTCCCGAACTCCCGCCCTAGTACTGGGTGGCGTCGAGGTGATCTCACCAACAACTGCATAAAAGAGATTTTCGATGTCGGCGAAACTTAGGTATTCCAGAACTGCAACGATAAAATTGTGGCGACAACACCTCGGAGCTCAACTCCCCGGGACACTGCCACAAACCCTAAATGTCAGGAGGCACCAAGAACAATGTTCTCGTCACAAAACCATCGGAACGATTCTAAGATACCCGCGTGATCCTAATTTTTTTTAGTGAAATTTGAGGAGAGAAGAGTCAAAACTTCTACGCCAGGAGGCCTCACCAGAGCGACGAAGGGACTGAGGAGTAAAAAGAATCCTACTCTCCGATATATATAATCCTAAGACTCAAAACATTTTTGTTCTAGACTCAACAACGCCAGCGATTCGATCAAGCAGGGGGCTCCTAAGTCGGGGATGGCTCTGATTACCAACTTGTAACGCCCACGACGCGGCTATAACTCCCACGTGTTGAGGCACGACTTAGAGGCATAACCGCATAAAGGTTTTGTCGCAAGAAGGGTCATCTTCACACAATCCCATGTAATGAACAAGAATGGGATAACGAGAGTTGGCTTACAATCGCCACTTCACACAATACATAAATATAATTCATACATCATCCAAAATCCACACATAGATCGACTACGGTCAAAACCAAATGAAAATAAGATAACCCCAAATGCTAGATCCCCGATCGTCCCAACTGGGCTCCACTACTGATCATCAGGAAAAGAAACATAGTAGCGACGACGTTCTTCATCGAACTCCCACTTGAGCTCGGTTTCGTCATCTGCACTGGCATCGTCGACACCTGCAACTGTTTTGGTAGAATCTGTGAGTCACGAGGACTCAGCAATCTCACACCCGCGAGATCAAGACTATTTAAGCTTATAGGAAAGGATGGTGTAATGAGGTGGAGCTGCAGCAGGCACTAAGCATATATGGTGGCTAACATACGCAAATGAGAGCGAGAAGAGAAGCAGCGGAACGGTCGTCAACTAGTAATGACCAAGAAGTGATCCTGAACTCCTACTTACGTCAAACATAACCCAGAAACCGTGTTCACTTCCCGGACTCCGCCGAGAAGAGACCATCACGGCTACACACGCGGTTGATGTATTTTAATTAAGTCAAGTGACAAGTTCTCTACAACCGGACATTAACAAATTCCCATCTGCCTCATAACCGCGGGCACGGCTTTCGAAAGATAATACCCTGCAGGGGTGTCCCAACTTAGCCCATCATAAGCTCTCACGGTCAACGAAGGATAAACCTTCTCTCGGAAAGACCCGATCAGTCTCGGAATCCCAGTTTACAAGACATTTCGACAATGGTAAAACAAGACCAGCAAAGCCGCCCGATGTGCCGACAAATCCCGATAGGAGCTGCACATATCTCGTTCTCAGGGCACAACGGATGAGCCAGACGTCGGGTTGAATAGACCCTGGTTGCCCAGGGGGCGCCGGACATCGCTTGGTTTGGGCCAGCACTCGAAGGAGCACTGGTCCGGGGGTATAAATAAAGATGACCCTCGGGCTTGCGAAAACCCGGGGGAAAAAGGCTTAGGTGGCAAATGGTAAAACCAAGGTTGGGCCTTCCTGGAGGAGTTTTATTCAAGGCGAACTGTCAAGGGGGTCCCATAAATCACCCAACCGCGTAAGAAACGCAAACTCAAGGAACATAATACCGGTATGACGGAAACTAGGGCGGCAAGAGTGGAACAAAACACCAGGCATAAGGCCGAGCCTTCCACCCTTTACCAAATATATAGATGCAGTAATTAAATACGAGATATTGTGATATTCCAAAATATCCATGTTCCAACATGGAACCAACTTCATATTCACCTGCAACTAGCAACGCTATAAGAAGGGCTGAGCAAAAGCGGTAACTTAGCCAAACAACGATTTGCTAGGAAAGGATGGTTAGAGGCTTGACATGGAAATATGGGAGGCATGATATAGCAAGTGGTAGGTAGCGCAACATGGCAAAATAACGAACAACTAGCAAAGAAAAGATAGAAGTGATTTCGAGGGTATGGTCATCTTGCCTGCAAGGTTCTCAGAGTTGTCGAAAGCTTGATCCTCGTAAGCGTACTCAACAGGTTCCTCGTTCACGAACTCGTCTCCCGGCTCTACCCACAGCAAGAACACAAGCAATGGAACCACAATCAATCACGGGAAATGCACAAGCAACATGATGCAAAACATGCATGATATGCGAGACGTGATATGCGATGCATATGCGTGCTCCGGAAGAAAAAGGATGAATAGGGCATCCACTTGGCAAACCAAGCATGCCACTGGAAAGATGAGATGATTTCGGTCGAAATCGATATAAAGATCACCGGAAACGGATGCACGGTTTGCAAATGGCGAGCAAAACAAGAATGACACGATTCTGCGATTAACAGCATGATAGCACTTAGAATACATCAAGAAACTATGCTACAGCATCCCAACATAGCAATAAAGCATATGGCACTGATCTACAGGAGCTTCTTGACAAAAGATGGATACTGATCTACGGCTAGATCACACAATAACAGGTTCAAACAAGCATGGCAAAAGTGCAAAACATATCAGCTTCACAGACTTGGTGAAAATACTGAACATGGCTGAAACAGCATCAGGTAGCAATGTTCAGAGCAAGCAAAACACATGCTACAGGAGCTTATCATAGCAACACAGGGCATGGCATGAATCTACTAAATACATAGAACAAAAATCCCTTACAGACCATAAGCCAAAAAGGCACAGAAGATATGATGGCACCCATGTAAACATAGCAAGTTTCGTTAACAGGTTTCAGACTTGGCAGAAAACAGAACATGGCATTAACAGACATTATGAGGGCATCTTTGTGAGCTTGATGCACTCACCACAAAGCAATTCATAACAAAAAAAGCATACCTACAGCAAGATGGCAAGTTTATTAAGCTATCCATGGCAATAGAAAATACATAGCATGTATGAAACAACTACAACAAGCTTGGCAAAATTGAATATCATGTTAAGAATCTGCCAGAAATATTTTATAGCAAAAGTAGAGCAATATTGAGTCATGCTATGGCACTCCATCATTGCAAAGAAGGGCATGAATGGATCAAATACAACAATATCTACAAAACATCCTTAATGAACATCTCCAAAAGGAGCATGGATCTCTCTGTAGCCACATGGATACATAGCAACAAAATAACAGCAGACAAAGACTGTAAATTTACTAAGTCCCTGAAAACAGAAACATCACGAAGCCTAGTTTGCATGCTTGTGCTAGTCACCACATAGATCACAAAAATACATGGCATACACCTCCGTAAATATGGCATGGCAGACATCAAAACACATGTAGAGCTCATACTCATAAGATGCACAGATTAAATGCAAAAAAAATAACAAAACCCTAAGTTCTGATAAGTAACAGCAGATAACAGCAACTAGCACTCTTGCATCAGAGATTTGGGAATTAAGATGGACTCAAATGAACATAGTGTAATGGAACAAAATGAAGAGCATCTCGAGGCGAACATTTCGATATATTACACGCGCGAAACGAAGCTATATGCAAAGAGTTATGATGCGATGAACATGGGCATGTACTGTAAAAACTTAAAGACTTGGAGAAATTTAAGAGGGGGAAAAGTCAACCCTAGGCGCTGGATCTGGATCGGGCTCTGGCACTCGCCGGCGATGGAGCTGGCCGGAGCAGCTGCCGGAGATGGAGAGGGGCGGCGCCGGCGGAGAGGAGGGAGAGGGAGACGGCGGCGACGGAGGGCGGCGACGGAGCCGCGGCGGCGGGAGGCGCCGGCGCCGGCGTGGCGGCGCGGGCGCGGGACGGCGGCGCGGCGGCGCCGGCGAGGAAGGACGGCGAGGCGGCGGGCGGGCGGCGGCGCGACGACTGAGGCGCGGGCGAGGCGGCGGCGCGCGGCGATGGAGGCGACGGGCGCGCGGGCGAGGCATGGGCCCGCGGGGGCCGGTCGCGAGCTCCCCGGGCCGCGGCGTACGGGCGGTGGCGGGCTGCCACGTGGCAGCCGCGGACTGGCTGCGGGACGGCAGTGGAGAAATGTCTGGCGCCGGGCGGACGTGTCCGGCGCGCGGAGGGAGAGGGTTAGGGTTTTGGACTGCGGGAGGATTCGGGAGAGACACATATTTATAGGTAGAGGGAGCTAGGAGACTCCAAATGGAGTGCGGTTTTCGCCCACACGATCGTGATCGAACGACCTAGAGCATGGAAGTGACTTAGAGGGGTTTTGGGCTGTTTAGAGAGGGGTTTTGCTGCAACACACAAAAGGACTTTGCGGTTATCGGTTAACCGTTGGAGCATCAAACGACCTCCAAATGGAATGAAACTTGACAGGTGGTCTACCGGTGGTATACCAAGGCCACTTGGCAAGCCTCGGTCCATTCCGAGAACGTTCAACACCCGCTCACGAAACGAAACAAGAGGGGTGCGCCGGAGGAGGTGGGAGTGCCGGATTGCAAAACGGACAACGGGGAAAGTGCTCGGATGCATGAGACGAACACGTATGCAAATGAGATGCACATGATGACATGATATGAGATGCATGACATGAACAAAATGCAAAACGAAAAACAAAACCCGACCACGAAGGGAATATCATAACACATAGCCGGAAATGGCAAGAGTTGGAGTTACAAATATGGAAAGTTACATCCGGGGTGTTACGGCTAAGCTCTGAAGTTCCTCCAGCATGAATCTGGTTTGAAGACGAGAGGTAACTTCTTGATCCTCCTCCATGGCATCCACCCTTTTTAAGTCAGCCTCCATCTCTTCCTCCGTTGATTGCCCGAAGTAGTCAGCTTCGCTGCATGCTCTTGGGTCAGGTGTCAGGTGAGATACCCGACTCTTCCCGACCGATTCTTACGAAGACATCTTGCTCTAGATCTGCTGAAGAAACAACTCAAAACGAAAACATAGGATTTTGTCGTGGTACTGTGGTCAAAACTTTTGGGAGATTATATAATGAATTTTTACCGACCAAAAGAAGTATCGTGCAAGAAAACGGAGTCCGGAGGGCACACGAGGTGGCCAGAAGGACGGGGGGCGTGCCCAAGGGGTAGGGCGCGCCCTCCACCCTTGTGGTGGCCTCGTGTCTCTTTCGGACTACTTTTAATTTTCCTAATTTTTTAAATATTCCAAAACGGAGAAAATTTACATACCGTACCACATACCTATTCCTTTTCGGAGTCTGAAAAGTTCTGGAAAGTGTACCTTATGTACTCCTCCGGTGTTACGGTGTCAATAATATTGGTCTCAAAATTTATGGGAGTACCTGAGATATAATGTTTGATTCTTTGACCGTTTACCACCTTCGGATTTGTGCCTTCTGCGTTGTTGATTTTTATGGCACCGGAACGATAGACCTCCTCGATAATGTAGGGGCCTTCCCATTTAGAGAGAAGCTTTCCTGTAAAAAATCTTAAATGAGAGTTGTATAGCAAAACATGATCACCTACATTAAACTCACACTTTTGTATCCTCTTGTCATGCCATCTTTTAACCTTTTCTTTAAACAACTTGGCATTCTCATAGGCTTGGGTTCTCCATTCATCAAGTGAGCTAATGTCAAATCATGTCTTCTCACCGGCAAGTTTGAAATCATAATTGAGCTCTTTAATAGCCCAATATGCCGTATGTTCTAGTTCAAGAGGTAAATGACATGCTTTCCTATAAACCATTTTATATGGAGACATACCAGTAGGATTCTTATAAGCATTTCTATAAGCCCACAAAGCATCATCAAGTTTCTTAGACCAATTCTTTCTAGATATATTAATAGTCTTTTGCAAAATTAATTTAATCTCTCTATTGCTCAATTCTACTTGACCACTAGACAGAGGGTGATAAGGAGATGCAATTCTATGATTAACATCATACTTAGCAAGCATTTTATGGAAAGCACCATGAATAAAATGTGAACCACCATAATCATTAAATATATAGGGACTCCAAACCTCGGAAAAATAACTTCTTTAAGCATCTTAATAGAAGTGTTATGATCAGCACTACTAGATGGAATAGCTTCTACCCACTTAGTAACGTAATCAACAACAACTAAAATATGTGTATACCCATTAGAGGAAGGAAAAGGTCCCATATAATCAAAGCCCCAAACATCAAATGGGTCAATAACAAGTGAATAGTTCATAGGCATTTCCTGACGTCTACTAATATTACCAATTCTCTGGCACTCATCACAAGACAAAACAAACTTACGGGCATCCTTAAAGAGAGTGGGCCAATAGAAACCGGATTGCAACACCTTATGTGCAGTTCTATCTCCAACGCGGTGTCCTCAATAAGACTCGGAGTGGCACTTGCGTAGGATCTGTTCCTGTTCATGCTCAGGTACACAATGTCTAATAACACCATCTACTCCTTTATAAAGGTATATCCCAAAAGTAATGTCTTAAATCATAGAAAACCTTTTCTTTTGCTGGTATGTGAAATTAGGTGGTATAAATTTAGCAACAATGTAATTAGCATAATCAGCATACCATGGAGTACTACGAGAAGCATTTATGACATTTAATTGTCCATGAGGAAAGCTATCATCAATAGGTAGTGGGTCATCAAGAACATTCTGTAACCTAGACAAGTTGTCTGCAACGGGGTTCTCAGCTCCCTTTCTATCAATAATATGCAAATCAAATTCTTGTGGCAAGAGAACCCATCTAATAAGTCTAGGTTTAGCATCTTTCTTTTCCATAAGATATTTAATAGCAGCATGATCGGTGTGAATAGTTACTTTGGAATCAACAATATAAGGTATGAACTTATCACATGCAAAATACAACTGCTGAAAATTTGTCTTCAGTGGTAGCATAATTTCTCTTGTCACTGTCTAGAGTTTTACAAGCATACTAAATAACATTTAATTTATTATCAACTCTTTGTCCTAGAACAGCACCAACAGCATAATCACTAGCATCACACATAATTTCAAAGGTAAATTCCAATCAGGTGGCTGAACAATAGGTGCAGAAATCAAGGCCTTCTTAAGTATTTCAAATGCTTCTACACAATCATCATAAAAAACAAAAGGAACATCTTTTTGCAAGAGATTAGGGAGAGGCCTAGAATTTTAGAGAAGTCTTTAATAAACCTCCTATAGAAACCAGCATGACCAAGGAAACTTCTTATACCTTTGATATCTTTAGGACACAACATCTTTTCAATAGCATATACTTTAGCTTTATCAACTTCAATACCTCTTTCAGAAATTTTATGTCCCAAGACAATACCTTGATTAACCATGAAGTGACACTTCTCCCAATTCAAGACAAGATTAGTTTGTTCTCATCTCTGCAAAACTTGATCAAGGTTGCTTAAGCACAATCATCAAAAGAAGTTCCATAAATGGAGAAATCATCCATGAAAACCTCAACAATCTTTTCACAAAAGTCAGAGAATATAGCAGCCATACATCTTTGAAAGGTAGTAGGTGCATTGCATAAACCAAAAGGCATACGTCTATAAGCAAAGGTACTGAAAGGGCAAGTAAAAGTGGTTTTCTCTTGATCCTCTTTTGACACAGGTATTCGAGAGAAACCAGAATAACCATCTAGAAAGCAAAAATGTGTATGCTTGGATAATCTTTCTAGCATTTGATCAATAAAAGGTAGGGGGTAATGATATTTTCTAGTAGCTTTATTTAATTTGCAAAAATCAATTACCATTCTATAACCTATAATAATTCTTTGAGGAATCAATTCATTCTTATCATTAGGAACAACAGTAATACCTCCCTTCTTAGGGACACAATGAACATGACTTACCCACTGACTATCAGCAATAGGATAAATTATACCTGCCTCTAGAAGCTTTAGTATTTCATTTCTTACCACTTCTTTCATCTTAGGATTTAACCGTCGTTGATGATCAACAACTGGTTTAGCATCTTTCTCCAATTTAATTTTGTGCTGACATAGAGTGTGACTAATGCCCTTAATATCATCAAGAGTATATCCAATAGCGGCACAGTGCTTCTTCAGAGTTTTCAATAATTTCTTTTCTTCATGCTCTGAAAGGTTAGCACTAATAATAATATGATATATCTTCTTTTCATCAACATAAGCATATTTCAGAGTATCAAGTAATTGTTTAAGCTCAAACACGGGATCACCCTTAGGTGGAGGAGGATCCCCAAGGATTTCAATAGGAAAATTGTGTTTCAAAATAGGTCCCTGATTAAAGAATACTTCATCTATTTCTCTTCTTTCATTCATAAACATATCGTTTTCATGCTCTAGCAAATATTGTTCTAAAGGATGAGTAGGAGGCACGACAATAGAAGCAAGACCAACAATTTCATCCTTAGTAGGCAATTCTTTATCATGGGGTTGTCTACGAAATTTAGAGAAATTAAAATCATGAGACATATCCCCTAAACCAACAGTAACAATATCTTTCTCGCAGTCTATCTTAGCATTAACAATATTCAAGAAAGGTCTACCAAATATAACGGGACAAAAATTATCTTGTGGGGAACCAAGAACAAGAAAATCTGTCGGGTATTTCATCTTCCCACACAAGACTTCAACATCTCTAACAATCCCAATTGGTGATATAGTATCTCTATTAGCAAGCTTAATAGTAACATCAATATCTTCTATCTCAGCAGGTGCAATATCATTCATAATTTCTTTATATAAGATATAAGGAATTGCACTCACACTAGCACCCACATCACATGAGCCATTATAACAATGATATCCTATTTGAACAGAAACAACATGCATGCCAACAACATGTCTATGTTTATCTTTAGTATCAGGTTTGGCAATTCTAGCAGCTTCATCACAGAAATAAATAACATGCCCATCAATATTATCAACCAAGAGATCTTTAACCATAGCAATACTAGGTTCAACTTTAATTTGTTCACCACAATTAGGTGTTCTAATATAACTTTTGTTGACCACAGTTGAAGCTTTAGCATGATTCTTTATTCTAATAGGGAAAGGTGGTTTCTCAATATAAGAAGTAGGAACAATAGGATCAACATTATAAGTAATAGTTTCTTCTTCAACTTTAATAGGTTCTACTACTTTAACTTCAATGGGAGGATGATATTTAAACAACTTCTCCTTAGGGAGATCAACATGAGTAGCAAAAGATTCACAGAAAGAAGCTACCATCTCAGAGTCAAGTCCATATTTGGTGCTAAAATCACGAAAAGCATCGGTATCCATAAAAGATTTAACACAATCAAACTTAAGGTTTATACCTGACTCTTTACCTTCATCGAGTTCCCAATCTTCAGAGTTGCGTTTAATTCTTTACAATAAATCCCATTTGAATTCAATATCCTTCTTCATATAGGAACCAGTACAAGAAGTATCGAGCATGGATCGATCATTATGAGAAAGTCGAGCATAAATTTTTTGAATAATAATTTCTCTTGAGAGCTCATGATTGGGGCATGAATATAACATTGACTTAAGCCTCCCCCAAGCTTGAGCGGTACTTTCTCCTTCACGAGGCCAAAAATTATATATATAATTCTGATCACGATGAACCAGATGCATAGGATAAAACTTCTGATGAAATTCCAATTTCAATCGATAGTAGTTCCATGATCCAGTATCATCCAATAGCCTATACCATGTCAATGCCTTTCCCTTAAAAGATAAAGGGAAGACCTTCTTCTTGACAACATCCTCGGTCATACCTACAAGCTTAAATAATCCACAAACTTCATCCACATAGATTAGGTGCATATGAGGATGTAATGTTCCATCTCCTACATAAGGATTAGCTAGCAGTCTCTCTATCATACCCAAAGGAATTTCATAATAAACATTTTCAGTAGGTGTAGTAGGTTGAGGGGTAGCTAATTGTGATTCCGGTCGAGGTGGAGATACCCCAAACAAACCCCTCAAAGGATTATTTTCCATAGTAACAAGTGACAGTAAATTTCAGCACACTATATAAATGTTTCCTTACCAAATTCCACTTACCAAAGGCGCTTCACTCCCCGGCAACGGCGCCAGAAAAGAGTCTTGATGAACCACAAGTATAGGGGATATATCTTAGTCCTTTCAATAAGTAACAGTGTCGAACCCAACGAGGAGCAGAAGGAAATGACAAGTGGTTTTCAGCAAGGTATTCTCTGCAAGCACTGAAATTATCGGTAACAGATAGTTTTGTGATAAGGTAAATCGTAACGAGTAATAGGTAAATAAAGTAAATAAGGTGCAGCAAGGTGGCCCAATACTTTTTGTAGCAAAGGACAATCCTGGACGAACTCTTATATAAAGCAAAGCGCCCCCGAGGACACATGCACTACAATAAAATACACTTCTGTGATGATACGTGTTTGTCATAGTAGGTCACGTTTTCTGTCATGCATGTACATCCATGAAAAATTTATGACAGAATCAAGATAGTCATACCTGTGCTGTCATAGAAGTGTTCCATGACATTAGCAAAATTATCATCACAGAAGTGTCCACTTCCATGACGATAAATCGCGCGTCACAGAAGTGCTTTCGTCAAGGGTGACCGACACGTGGCATCCACTGTAACGGAACGCCCTTAAGCTATCGGGTCCGGTTTTGGATCCGATAACCCGTTAACAGCCCTGACCAATGGGGATTTTCCACGTGTAAAATCATCATTGGCTGGAGGAAACACGTGTCAGCTCCGTGTTGGCACAGGTGTCACTCATCCAATGGGCGAGATGCACCTATGATATGTTAACACGTGGACCGGCCCAAAAGTGGCCCATAAAGTTTAAATGGGCCGGCCCAACTAAAGGCCCATAAGATTTTGCGGACCATAATGGGCCGGCCCAGCTAAAGGCCCACAAGATTTTGCGGGCCATAATGGGCCGGCCCAGGTAAAGGCCCACAAGATTTTTGCGAGCCATAATGGGCCGGCCCAGGTGAAGGCCCACAACATTTTTGTGGACCAGAATGGGCCGGCCCAGCTAAAGGCCCACGAGATTTCGCCGACATTAATGGGCCGGCCCAGCTGTAGGCCCACAAGATTTTGAGGACCCTAGTAGGCCGGCCCATTAACTGGTTGCCATGTTTTGGGCCAAATGCCGACCCATATTTGATCCGGTCCATTAATGGCCTGCCACGTTCCGGGCCTAATAATGGCCCATATGAGATCCGGCCCGTTAGAAGCCTACCACGTTCTGGGCCAAATTACGACCCAGATCAGGTCCGGCCCTTTAAGAGGATTGGGCTAAATTATGGCCCATATCAGATTCGGCTCGTCAACTGGACATTATGCTTTTGGGCCCACTTGCTAAAGGCCCATTTAGTAATTCGGCCTGATATTAGTTTTGGCCTGTTAAGGGCTCGTTTAACATTTCGGCCCTATATTAATTTCGGCCTGTTAAAAGCCCGTCATATAGTTGGGCCTAACTACGGCCCGGTTTGCATCCGGCCTGCTCGCAGCCGATAATCTGATTGGGCCAAACAAGGACCGAGACAATTTTGGCCCATGGGCCGGGGTCTATTTCGGCCTGCTGCCGGCCCGTGAGCTATTCGACACGTTTCAGGCCCAACCTACTTTTCAATTAAGTTTTCTTGGGAAAATAGGGCCGGCGGTTTACTCGGCCTATTAAAGTCCCGAATCTACTAGTGGGCCAGTTTACATTTAGGCCTGAACGGACCAAGATGACGGGGCCCATGATGCGGATCATACATGGTGATTTGCATGACGACCCGATTATGTACTGTAATTTTACGGTTTGGCCGGTTTACTGCGAAGACAGGATATATATACAGTAAAATAACTGCAGCATCGTGAATAAGAAAAAAACCTAGACTATACAATAAAGAAATTACGGCATATTACATCCACTGGGCATCAAAGTTCGCCACTATGATAATAAAGCACAAGCAGACAACAGATTACATACACCGGGCATCAAAGATCGCCACCAGTGCAACTAAACACGCCGACAAAATAATATGCAAAACCGACAACACTTCAATAGAGTTCAACAAAGGTTAGCCCTGCTCGGGAGCTGCAGCGCAAGCAGCTGAGCAAGCTGGTGAGACTGCACTTGTTTGACACTTATATCCTCCTCACTCTGAAAGATAAACAAGCAGGCAGATGACGGGTTTTGCACATATAAGTATCAGTGCTGACAATTCATCACATTTCTTACTGACGAATAAAGTGACACATTTTAAAATAGCATTAACACAATATGGTATTGTTCAGGTCAAGACATGGCAGGAAATGACATTGTGAAGGAGTTGGCAGCTTCACGACACCACTGGATTACAGATCAAGAACCCATAAGTATCAATAGTTAGTGTGCTGTCAATTTATCCCATTTCAGATTGGCAAAATAAGATCACTTGCTCTGTATAGTTTAATTTACATGGTATGAAGAAGGAACTTGGTTGTACAACTGAAAACTTCAATTGAGAAGGACAAACTTTTGTTTATGAACTGGAGTACATAATAAACTTTAAACATGCAATTTGATGCAAACACCAAAAATAAACAGCTGTTGCAGTCATGCCTAACCAAATATACACAACAAAGTTTCAAGGCTTGAGAAGGACAAACTTACATTATTGGTGAAGGCAGGCTCTATAAAGCCCTTGTCCATGCTGATGGGGGGGGGGGGAATTCAAGAAGTTTACCACAGAATCTTCTTCATCAGCATTGCCTTTATTCTACATTTTGTTAAGAGTAAATATAGATGTGACAATATAAGAAAAAATGGAGAATATTTAAGATAAGATGAAGAGTGATGCTACATAACCAAGTAGCTATAAATGTAAGTATAGCGATACAGGCAAAAGGTACAGCCAAGAGCAATGCAGAGCTAAACTTCTTCAGTACCATCGGTGTTATCCAAGCTTATGGTAAGAGTAAATATAGATCTTATGTGTAGAAAATGGAGGGCAAAGGAAAATAAGCTGCAGAATGATGGTACATGAACAACTACCTGTCAATATAAGTACACTGATAAAGGACAGCAGGTACTTACAAGAACAATGTAGAGCTAAAAAATTTCATTGGCATTGGATATATTCTACACTAATGTAACCATTCATACAGATCAGATAATTTGGAGAGAACAATTGATAAGCAAGCTATCATGCTTACTGCTTTCACATAATGAACCAGGTATGTATGCAAGTACAGTGATACAGGACAACAGGTACTAACAAGAGCAAAGCAGCGGGCAACATATTTGCGATATCCTGTCGTTCTTTTCAAACCGGAATTCTTTTTCGAGTAGATTTCCTGCAAAAAATATCCGTAAGGCACATGCGGAAAAGTAGAAGTTCAAATTGTCATGCGATATCATAGACAGTACCTCATCCTCGGAACAAGACCAGTGCATAACAAGGTTTTTCCATTCAATGTCTTCTAAATTTAGCACAGGAGTCTTCACCAGAAATTCGTTTATAGACTTGCCATCAAAGTGTGATTTCCTCAGGTAACACCAATACTGCTGCAATGCTTCCTTGAAAAGCGCAAGCAAGCTTTGCTCGTCATGACTATCCAGATTGACCCTCGCCTACTTACAACAATGTAATGTAAATCATTGACGTGTTCAATCAGCAGAAAACAGGAAAATAATCACCATGAATAATAGCACTTACACGTAAGTGGGACAGGAAGATGTGAAAATGGTGTTTGTCTTCACTATAATCTTCCAATGATGGGAATATATGCACGTAGTCCCTAACAACATTGAAAGCATTGTCTTTTAAACTGGGAATAACTGGAATGGGGTTCCAATCTTCAGGAATTGGCCGTCTCTGCAGTTGGGATAGGTCTTCGGCCGGTGGACTAGCTGTACTTTTTGCTGGAGTGGGATTTTTTTGTGGTACGGCTGGTGCTATGGCAACTGAAATCGGCATACCTTTTGCTGGAGTGCAGGTCCTGTGTGGTGGGGCTAGTGGTGTGGCCAGTGAAGTATGGGTACAGTCTGCTGGAGTCGGCCCTACGTTTTGTGTCACTGGTTGTACAGCCAATATAAGTGGGGTGCTGTCTGATTTCTCCGGCACAACCACGTTTTTCAAGGACTTTGCTGGTGCTCCTTCAGGTTCGGCAATCACCCTCTTCCTTTTTGATGTCTGATGCACAAGAACAACATTTGAGTGAAAAAACATGGTATGATGACGGATGGAATATGTATTGATAATGGATGGGCATGGCATCTCGACAAATATGATGAGTAAACTAAGCAGATGGCGGTGCAACAAAGTAGAAGAAATGCAAGACAACATATGCAAGATACCCGCAATCAATAAAACCTTGCCAAATTAGAGCAGGCACCTTGATGGGTGAACATGACAGGCCATCTGCCTTTGACTCCTCGAGGTTAGAATAGTCATTAGGATCATATTCTGAATAAGAATCTACAGGTGGGGAGCGTATGAGTTTCATTGCATCCAGAATGGCACTCAATGCCTTGGTGCCAATTTTGTAAGTCATTGCAGTGTTCCACAATATTCTTCTGATGCGCGGATTCTGATATTCACTGTAATTACGTATAATATCTGAGAACCATGAAAACATAAATAGTTGTGAGATTATCTTTGTAATGCAGAGGATTTTCTAATATAGGGGTGCCCCTGTAAACAGTTGTGTGCTATCACTGGATTCTGATGAGAGAGCTCATGTGTGCTGTAATATGGTGCGTGCATTTATATAATCTGGCACAAGTACACAAAAAATAGGCTTCAGAAGTAAGGATAGTTGGCAGATGATAGGTTCAAAATATACTGTATAGAGAGTTTATTGCCGAACCATGATAACAAGAGCACACAGCAACTAGGTAGATCATAGTGTACATAAAAGGGGTACACCATAACCACGATATATAAATCGGGAAAGTGGAGCTGGCTTGAAAATACGGTGTTGTATTGCCGCTAGTAATTAAAAGCCTATCGATCAAGTACATGCCAGCTCTATCAGCTGTTGACTGCAGATGTCCCTGCTCCCCTTCCTGACAAGGAACATACTGTACGTACTAAATACAGAATAACAAAAGAGGAACATGTTAAAGAACAGAAGAGGAAGCATATTCTTGAGGTTCCGCTTAATTGCATACAATGTTGGTTGCCCACTCATGATGAATCACAACGCCCAAAGAAATGCAATTCCATGTTGTCTCTCTATATGTGGCAATTTTGAACAAGAGTCATTAGGATCATATTCTGAACAAGAGTCAACAGGTGGGGAGCGTATGAGTTTCATTGCATCCAGAATGGCACTCAATGCCTTGGTGCCAATTTTGTAAGTCATTGAGGTGTTTAGCTTCAAGAGTGGACTGCTGCTAGTGCGACACAAAGCAGCTACACAGATCATAGTGTAGATATAATGGGAAAACCATAAGCATCAGAGTAAAATCAGCAAAGTGGAACTTGCTGGAATATATGTGCTAGTATTGCTGGTACGGCTAGAAAGGCTTCGGATACTAGCTCTCTTCAACTGAAGGTGCGGTACTGTTAATATCAATGTAACTCTCAAAGGCGACACAGCTCCCCGCAATTTCCTTGCTATTCTTATAGGATTCAAGTGGGCAGGCCACTACAAATCCTATTCCCATGTTTACAAAATCCTACGAATCAAAGAGGCCCGACGAGTTCAAATTGTCCATACTAACCGACCGTATAGACCTCTACACTGCAAATGTCCCTGCTCATCTTCACTACAAGGAACATAATGTACTACTATCATACTCCCTCCGTTCCAAAATATAAGTCTTGGTAGAGATTTCCACTATGGATCACATACAGATGTATCCAGATACATTTTAGAGTGTAGATTCACTCATTTTGCTCCATATGTAGTCCATGGTGGAATCTATACAAAGACTTGTATTTAGGAACGGAGAGAGTACTTATTAAAGAAGAACGGAAGAGGAACATGGTAAAGAAGAGCAAGCAGATTTTGGATAATAAAATGTTCGTTGCGCAGTGCCCACACATGATGAACCATAGCGCATTAAGAAAGCAACTCCCTGCTGTCTCTCTATATGTGGTGCACGTGCTTTTTCGAAAGTAAAGTAGGAACATTAGCTGACCAATTAAATGTTATCTATTTTAGTAATATCAGCATCATATCAGATTCGTACTTGAGCAACAAGTTTGGAATTATGAGTGGCACGTTGTTTAGCTTGATGGATTCAGGAGCAGTGCTAAGCAGGTACGATGATGGTACTAAATATAAAGGCATGTCTTCATTTGGGTCAGTCGACCATTTCAGGCGGTTGGATGAAGATCCTACGTCTCCTAACCCTTCTTCTTCCTCGTCTCTGATTCTTCCCATACAAAACACCGCACGGGCCGCCGGCCGGACCATCGGCCCCCAACGCCTGTGTTCCTCCGCCACCCCCACCCCCGCCCCACCCGCGTCGAGTTTTCTTCGTTCGGCGAGGCCCCACCACCGCCCCCAACCAAAGTCCCCACCCGAGCCCCTTCGTTCGCACCGGCGAACTCCGGCGAGCTCTGAAAAATCGACTGACCCAATTTTGAAATGTAGTCTACTGTGATTTAACTAGTGTGGAATATAAAAGGGGAAAACCATAAGAATTGGGAGTATAGTGTTGAGCGTGCCATGGCGGATTTGAAGGTGCAAACCAGACAAAGGCAACTTCGCAACCAATGTTTGCTCTCAACTAGCAAGTAAGTGATGGACAATAAATCAGAGTAAAGCAGTGGCGATCTATTTTCTTGCTGCGATAAATAAGTTGAGCAGATACGAAAGAGTACCGCCTCTGGTGCGGCGCCTTGTATGTATCTGCTAAGAATTTGACGGTGCTGCGGTAGCGATGGCTGTCGGCGGCGTGGAAGCAGATTTAGGAGGGTAGACGGTGGCGGCGGGGCGCGGTGGACGAGACGGTCGTAGGAGCGGCACCGGCAAGGTGGACGACGACGGGGATGAAGCGAGAGGATGGGATGCAAGGATCCCGGTCCGAAGTCGTGGATCAGAGATGTCGATCTCTTGTAATGGACGGCGGCGTCGGGGTATCAGCTCCGGCATGGTGGAGGAGGACGACGGTGGATGGGGTGGCGGACGGAGGAGGCTGGGGTGGAGAGGGTGTTTTGGCGCCCACGGAGTACGAATGGGGAAATGGAGGTGGAGATGAAGGGAGGAACCATGTCTTCAGGGCGCGCTTGTCTCAAATGTGAGGAAATTTACAAACTTAGCCCCCGTTTCAAATTTCCTACATCACAACAATATTAGTCGGTTGGGGATAGGACAGTAATCTCGCATACACCGAATATTTGCCGACGAGAGTTTGTTTTTGGCGCCCATCGTGTATGAATCGGGGAGGGAGTCGATTTCGGCCGAGGACACACTGTGTTTTGGCGCCCACCGTGTATGAATCCGGGTGAGAGGTGTTGGAAATATGCCCTAGAGGCAATAATAAATTGGTTATTATTATATTTCCTTGTTCATGATAATCGTTTATTATCCATGCTAGAATTGTATTGATAGGAAACTCAGATACATGTGTGGATACATAGACAACACCATGTCCCTAGTAAGCCTCTAGTTGACTAGCTCGTTGATCAATAGATGGTTACGGTTTCCTGACCATGGACATTGGATGTCGTTGAGAACGGGATCACATCATTAGGAGAATGATGTGATGGACAAGACCCAATCCTAAGGCTAGCACAAGATCGTGTAGTTTGTTTGCTAAGAGCTTTTCTAATGTCAAGTATCATTTCCTTAGACCATGAGATTGTGCAACTCCCGGATACCGTAGGAATGCTTTGGGTGTACCAAACGTCGCAACGTAACTGGGTGGCTATAAAGGTGCACTACAGGTATCTCCGAAAGTGTCTGTTGGGTTGGCACGAATCGAGACTGGGATTTGTCACTCCGTGTAAATGGAGAGGTATCTCTGGGCCCACTCGGTAGGACATCATCATAATGTGCACAATGTGACCAAGGAGTTGATCCCGGGATGATGTGTTACGGTACGAGTAAAGAGACTTGCCGGTAACGAGATTGAACAAGGTATCGGGATACCAACGATCGAATCTCGGGCAAGTAACATACCGATAGACAAAGGGAATTGTATACGGGATTGATTGAATCCTCGACATCGTGGTTCATCCGATGAGATCATCGAGGAGCATGTGGGAGCCAATATGGGTATCCAGATCCCGCTATTGGTTATTGGCCGGAGAGGTGTCTCGGTCATGTCTGCATGTCTCCCGAACCCGTAGGGTCTACACACTTAAGGTTCGGTGACGCTAGGGTTGTACAGATATTAGTATGCGGAAACCCGAAAGTTGTTCGGAGTCCCGGATGAGAACCCGGACGTCACGAGGAGTTCCGGAATGGTCCGGAGGTGAAGAATTATATATAGGAAGTCAAGTTTCGGCCACCGGGAAAGTTTTGGGGGTCACCAGTATTGTACCGGGACCACCGGGTGGGGCCACCTATCCCGGAGGGCCCCATGGGCTGAAGTGGGAAGGGAACCAGCCCCTAGTGGGCTGGGGCGCCCCCCATGGGCCTCCCCCTGCGCCTAGGGTTGGAAACCCTAGGGGTGGGGGGCGCCCCACCTGACTTGGGGGGCAAGTTTCCCCCCTGGCCGCCGCCCCCCTTGTAGATGGGATCCAGGGCCGGCGCCCCCCCAGGGGGGCTATATATAGTGGGGGAGAGGGAGGGCAGCAGTACCCTAGCCCCTGGCGCCTCCCTCTCCCTCCCGTGACACCTCTCCCTCCCGTTAGTGCTTGGCGAAGCCCTGCCGGGATCCCGCTACTTCCACCACCACGCCGTCGTGCTACTGGATCTCCATCAACCTCTCCTTCCCCCTTGCTGGATCAAGAAGGAGGAGACGTCGCTGCTCCGTACGTGTGTTGAACGCGGAGGTGCCGTACGTTCGGCGCTAGGATCATCGGTGATTTGGATCACGACGAGTACGACTCCATCAACCCCGTTCTCTTGAACGCTTCCGCTCGCGATCTACAAGGGTATGTAGATGCACTCCTCTCTCTCGTTGCTAGATGACTCCATAGATTGATCTTGGTGATGCGTAGAAAATTTTGAATTTCTGCTACGTTCCCCAACAAGAGGCGGTTATGTCACGTTTGAGTGAAATGATAAACCTACCCCTATCGAAACCTACAGAAATCGAGCAGATAGGCTTTGCGTGGCAGGGATAGGCAGTAGTAATTTCCATCTCGCAGATTTTGGTTTTGGGCGGTTACTGCGACTTTCCCCGCTTCGTTCAAATTTTGCAGAGTGCACGTTTACCGCGGCAACTCAATTCGAATCCCGTTTGTATTCTATTTTTTTTCGGGCGGGATCCATTTTCGATTGGAATAAAATTCTATATACATCATTTTTTTATATATACTTTCAAAAGCACAACACCCTTTATACATAAATATGGTTTACAAATGGCATGATCTCAGATTCATAAGGTTGTATCCATCAATTTGGATTTTCAAATATTTGAAACCACTTTATGTTGAAATCCAATGTATGCATTCCTCGCTAACTGTCTCCAATTAATGTGTGTTTCATGCGGGTTTTTTTACTTCTCAAACATGTATAATGTGTTTCACACACGCAACATATAGTGTATCCCGTTTAGACATTAATTGCATATAAACCATGCATTGTTTCTAATTAAAGAATCTATGGTTCACCAATATTGATAAACTATATAACATTACACGTGTCCCCAAATTCAAATGAATATGCATGTTTGATACACCAATTTGCGTTATGATATTATCGATGTCGTGATCTCTAGTTTAAATATTTGAATCCCATTTAATCCAGATATTCGTCTCATATAACTATCACTCATGCTTATATAGGACTATCTCTCTAGACCTATACGCATTCATCGTCTCTCGGGTATCTCTCGTGCTACCTGTATGTCGACAATGATCTTTTATCTTCGTAACACACTGACGGTACTCTCTCCCTCGACCTTCATCACTCTATCTCTCTCTAAGTATATCTCGCTCCCTGCTATGTGTCTCTAACTATGATTCTCCATGTGGAATCTCTTTCTCTCACACAAACACAAAACTTTGTCTTCCGGGGTCTCATTTCTCTCTACTATTCCCCTGTGTGCCACTCGCACACCCCTAATACAGAGATGTCTTTCGCTCCTTAGGTATGAGAACCTTCGACTCTTCCTCTTAAATATCTCTTTCTCACACACAAACACAAACTCTGTCTCCCAGGGTCTCATATTTCTCCACTGTTCTCTTGCATGTCGCTCACACACACTGTCTCTCCCTAGAGATATCTTGCGTTCCCTCATATGTTTCTCTAGCTATCACTCTCGTTTTGAAATATCTTTCTCTCTCGCAGACACAAAACTCCGTCTCTCGGGATCTCATTTCTCTCCGATATTTGTTTGTATGTGAGTCACATGCACCCTTTCTTCATCTCTCTCACACCCGCACCCATAACTCAGCCTTCTGATCCACTCGACTCCTATCTCTAACGCACACTAGCTAGCATCTTTATCTTTCTATTTATCTGTTTCTTCATCAACCTTCTTTCATTTATAGGTTAATCTCTTTTGCACAATCGTTGTGCCTCACTCCCTCTGCTCGCCATAGATGCATGCTCCAGCCCACGCCACTATCTCTTAAAGAAAAAAACACATGCTCAATTGTCGGGCCTTCTTCCCTGCATTCTCGCATGCATGCATATTGTCATACCGATCCGTCTCTCCCATGTCGTTGATCTTAGCTTATGACTTATGTCTTCTTTCTTTTATCTCGATCATGCGCGCGCGCACACACACACACACATCCCACGTATAAATGTATACCTCTCACACATGCACGTTGAAGGTCTCTATGTCTCCATACGTAGTTAATTACCCTCAACCCTAACGCCACATCGAATCGTTCTCTTCTTGTGTGCACATAACTTCGGCCTGGATGGGTAAAACACACACTCACACTTAACAATCTCCTTGTAGCTACCCCCTCTCACTCTTACCCTATATCCCCGAAACCAATAAGACCATCCCTTCGTTTAATTCCCGCCTACATGCACCATCGATATATAGTAGTCTTCCTTGGTGTCTCTCAAACAAACACGTTCTCTCGATGTCGACTACTCTCACACGCACACACATTCTCTTCCCTCTCTACGGGCATTTTCTCTCTCGCACCCCATCGTTGGTGGCCTCTGCCATACACATCACCTCTCTATGATGAAGCCATGCACACTTAAATTACATCCGCCACCGAGGACCCCGCGACACACACACACACACACACACACACAAACAAACAAACACACACACGCACGCACGCACCCACCCACCCACCCACCCACCCCCCCACACACACGCACACACACACAGTAAGACTCCATCACACACACACGCACACACACACACTAAGACTCCATCTCTCTACCCCCCACACACACACTGAGACTCCATCTCACACACACATGCTCTAGGCGGAGCATTTGTTCCTACCACCCTTCATCCACCCTTACTCGTATGATAAACAATCACCTTAATTTACTTGTATAACATGGAAAAATTCCACTTTACTTTAGTAGTTAGCAAACTTATCATTTGTACCCTTACAAAAAACCGAGTTAGCGATGATGGTGTGCCTGCCATCTTGTAATATAGACCGTCTGATCTATATCTGACGGATAGAAAGCAAACTATGATAATTTTACAAAAGATAGCCGCACCACTCTCCACATCCTTATCTCCCACACCTCATTGCTGAGCAATTAAAAAAGAAAGTCTCCGGAACAATCAAGCATGGTGGCCGCTGCCGCCTGCCGGCGCCGTCCATCCCCATGCCTCCACCCATTCCGACCACCAGTGTAACACCCCGGATGTAACTTTCCATATTTGTAACTCCAACTCTTGCCATTTTCGGCTATGTGTTATGATATTCCCTTCGTGGTCGGGTTTTGTTTTTCGTTTTGCATTTTGTTCATGTCATGCATCTCATATCATGTCATCATGTGCATCTCATTTGCATACGTGTTCGTCTCATGCATCCGAGCATTTTCCCCGTTGTCCGTTTTGCAATCCGACACTCCACGTGCACTGGCGCACCCCTCTTGTTTCTTTTCGTGAGCGGGTGTTAAACGTTCTCGGAATGGACCGAGGTTTGCCAAGTGGCCTTGGTATACCACCGGTAGACCACCTGTCAAGTTTCGTTCCATTTGGAGGTTGTTTGATACTCCAACTGTTAACCGGGTAACCGCAAAGGTCTTTTGTGCGTTGCAGCAGAAAAACCCCTCCAAACAGTCCAATAACCCCTCTAAGTCCCCTCCATGCTCTCGGTCATTCGATCACGATCGTGTGGGCGAAAACCGCTCTCCATTTGGACTCTCCTAGCTCCCTATGCCTATATAAGCACCTCCCCCTCCGAAATTTGCGTCCAAACCCTAGCCACCGCTCCCTCCGCGCGTCGGACACGTCCGCCCGGCGCCGGAAGAATCCCGCCGCCGCCCTCGCCCAATCGCCGTCTGCCACGTGGGCGTCCCCGCCGTCCCCGCGCCGCGGCCCGCCCGAACCCGAGGCCGGCCCTCCCGGTCCGCGCGCTGACCCCGCCGCCTGGCTTCGCCCGAGCCCCACGCCTCCCCCGCCCCGCCGCGCTCCGACGCCGGCGCCGCCGCCCGCCGCTCGCCGTCTCCCGGCCGCGTCGCCGCCCCAGCGGACTTCCGCCGCGCGCCCGGCCTCCTGCTCCTTTCCCGACCTCTCCTCCGACCCGCGGCGCCTCTCCCTCCTCTCCGCTCCGGCCGCCGTGCGCCCCGACTCCGGCGAGCCTCGATCCGGCCAGATCTCGATCTGGATCGAGAGGTTGACTTTCTCCCCTCCCCTCGATTCCTCCAAGTCCCGTAGTTTCACTTTCTGTTGCTCTGTTCATTGCATCATATCTCATTGCATCTTGCTCCGTTTTGCGCACATGATATATCGAAATGTTCGTCTCGAGATGCTCTTCATTTTGTTCCATTGTACTATGCTCGTTTGAGTCCATCTTGATGCCCAAATCTCTGGTGCAAGAATGCTATATGATGTTTACTGTTGTCTGTTAACAGAACTTGGTGTTTTGTTATTTTTGTTGCATTTAATGTGTGCATCTTATGAGTATGAGCTCAACATGTATTTTTATCTATGCCATGCCATCTTTACAGAGGTGTATGCTATGTATTTTTGTAATCTATGTGGTGACTAGCACAAGCATGCAAACTAGGCTTCGTGATGTTTTTGTTTTCAGGGACAGGATTTTCAGTCTGTTACTGCTGTTATTTTGTTGCTATGTATCCTTGTGGCTACAGTGAGATCCATGCTTCTTCTGGGCATGTTCAGTAAGGATGTTTTCTAGATATAGTTGTGCTCTATCCATCCATGCCCCTGTTTGCAATTATGGAGTGCCCTAGCATGTCTTAAGCTTGCTCTACTTTTGCTATAAAATGTTTCTGGCAGATTGTTAACATGGTATTCAAATTTGCCAAGGTTGTTGTAGTTGATCCATACATGCTATGAACTTGCTCTTGCCATGTATATCTTCATAAACATGCCATCTTGCTGTAGGTATGCTTGTTTTATCATGCATTGCTTTGTGCTGACTGAATCAAGCTCACCAAGATGCCCTCATAATTTCTGTTAATGCCCTGCTCTGTTTTTCTGCTAAGTCTGAAACCTGTTAACGAAACTTGCTATGTTTACATGGGTGCCATCATATCTTCTGATCCTTTTTAGCTCATGGTCAGTAAGGGACTTTTGTTTTATGCATTTAGTACATTCATTCTATGCCTTTTTTTGCTACGTTAAGTTCTTATAGCATGTCGATTGCTTACTCTGAACATTGCTACCTGATGCTGTTTATGCCATGTCCAGTAATTTCACCAAGTCTGTGAATCTGATATCTTTTGCACTTTTGCCATGCTTGTTTGAACCTTGTATTTTGTGATCTAGCCATAGCTCAGTGTCCATCTTTTGTCAAGCATCTCCTGTAGATTACTGCCATATTCTTTGTTGCTATGTTGGGGTGCTATAGCATACTTACTTGATGTATTCTAAGTGCTATCACGCTGTTAAGCGCAGAATCGTGTCATTCTTGTTTTGCTTGCCATTTGCAAACCGTGCATCCGTTTCCGGTGATCTTTATATCGATTTCGACCGAAATCATCTCATCTTTCCAGTGGCATAATTGGTTTGCCAAGTTACTTCCTTGTTCATACTTTTTCTTCCGGAGCACGCATATGCATCGCATATCATATCTCACATATCATGCATGTTTTGCATCATGTTGCTTGTGCATTTCCCGTGATTGATTGTGGTTCTTTTGCGTGTGTTCTTGCTGTGGGTAGAGCCGGGAGACGAGTTCGTGAATGAGGAACCTATTGAGTACGCTTACGAGGATCAAGCTTTCGACAACTCTGAGAACCTTGCAGGCAAGATGACCATACCCTCGAAATCACTTCTATCTTTGCTTTGCTAGTTGTTCGTTCTATTGCTATGCTGCGCTACCTATCACTTGCCATATCATGCCTCCCATATTGCCATGTCAAGCCTCTAACCATCCTTTCCTAGCAAACCGTTGTTTGGCTAAGTTACCACTTTTGCTCAGCCCTTCTTATAGCGTTGCTAGTTGCAGGTGAAGTTGAAGTTGGTTCCATGTGGGAACATGGTTATTTGGGCATATCACAATATCTCTTATTTAATTAATGCATCTATATATTCGGTAAAGGGTGGAAGGCTCGGCCTTATGCCTGGTGTTTTGTTCCACTCTTGCCGCCCTAGTTTCCGTCATAGCGGTATTACGTTCCTTGAGTTTGCGTTCCTTATGCAGTTGGGTGATTTATGGGACCCCCTTGACAGTTCGCCTTGAATAAAACTCCTCCAGCAAGGCCCAACTTTGGTTTTACCATTTGCCACCTAAGCCTTTTTCCCTTGGGTTTTCGCGAGCCCAAGGGTCATCTTTATTTTAAACCCCCGGGCCAGTTCTCCTCTGAGTATTGGTCCAAACCGTCAGTTGCCGGTGGCCACCAGGGGCAACTCTGGGCTCGCCTATCGGAAGCTTGGACAATCCGGTGTGCCCTTAGAACGAGATATGTGCAGCTCCTATCGGGATTTGTCGGCACATTCGGGCGGCTTTGCTGGTCTTGTTTTACCATTGTCGAAATGTCTGGTAAACCAGGATTCCGAGACTGATCGGGGCTTCCCGGGAGAAGGTTTATCCTTCGTTGACCGTGAAAGCTTATGATGGGCTAAGTTGGGACACCCCTGCAGGGTATTATCTTTCGAAAGTCATGCCCGCGGTTATGAGGCAGATGGGAATTTGTTAATGTCCGGTTGTAGAGAACTTGTCACTTGACTTAATTAAAATACATCAACCGTGTGTGTAGCCGTGATGGTCTCCTTTCGGCGGAGTCCGGGAAGTGAACACGGTTTGAGTTATGCATGAAAGTAAGTAGTTCCAGGATCACTTCTTGATCATTTCTAGCTTCGCGACCGTTGCGTTGCTTCTCTTCCCGCTCTCATTTGCGTATGTTAGCCACCATATATTCTTAGTTGCTTGCTGCAGCTCCACCTCATTACACCATCCCTTCCTATAAGCTTAAATAGTCTTGATCTCGCGGGTGTGAGATTGCTGAGTCCTCGTGACTCACAGATTCTACCAAAACAGCTGCAGGTGCCGACGATACCAGTGCAGGTGACGCAACCGAGCTCAAGTGGGAGTTCGACGAGGAACGTGGTCGTTATTATGTTTCTTTTCCCGATGATCAGTAGTGGAGCCCAGTTGGGACGATCGGGGATCTAGCATTTGGGGTTATCTTATTTTCATTTGGATTTGACCGTAGTCAGTCTATGTGTGGATTTGGATGATGTATGAATTATATTTATGTATTGTGTGAAGTGGCGATTGTAAGCCAACTCTCGTTATCCCATTTTTGTTCATTACAGGGATTGTGTGAAGATAACCCTTCTTGCGACAATACCACAATGCGGTTATGCCTCTAAGTCGTGCCTCGACACGTGGGAGATGTAGCCGCATCCTGGGCATTACAAGTTGGTAATCAGAGCCATCCCCGACTTAGGAGCCCCCTGCTTGATCGAATCGCTGGCGTTGTTGAGTCTAGAATAAAAATGTTTTGAGTCTTAGGATTATATATATCGGAGAGTAGGATTCTTTTTACTCCTCGGTCCCTTCATCGCTCTGGTGAGGCCTCCTGACATAGAAGTTTTAACTCTTCTCTCCTCAAAATTCACTAATTTTTTTAGGATCACGCGGTTATCTTGGAATCGTTCCGATGGTTTTGTGACGAGAACATTGTTCTTGGTGCCTCCTGACATTTAGGGGTTGTGGCAGTGTCCCGGGGAGTTGTGCTCCGAGGTGTTGTCGTCACAATTTTATCGTTGCAGTTCTGGAATACCTGAGTTTCACCGACATCGAAAATCTCTTTTATGCAGTTGTTGGTGAGATCACCTCGACGCCACCCAGTACTGGGGCGGTTGTTCGGGAGTATTCCCATAACTCGTATAACAGATGCTTTTCGAAGGTTGAGGTACACGATTTCCGAAGGTTTCTTGGTTATGTGTTGACGGATGGATACAGCTGGATCTAGGGATTGCTAGTTTGGGTGATATATTTTGTGTCCCTTGTATCCCCCACACCAGATTGCATAACCAGAAAGTTTCGGGAGTTTATAAGTGGGAATTCAAGTAGCTCTTAGGATATCTTTCCGACAGATGCATGATATGAGATTAGGGTTCGACGTCTAGTGGTCCGCCTTTCCACGGTTGGTTTTACAGTGGTCTCGTAGTGTCTTAAAGAGTCCTTGGCTATGCCGACTCGGGGACGCTTCGTATGTCATGTGCACTGCCTTGTACATGATGGTGTTGTACGACCGAGCCCGTGTGGGCCCCACCACGAAAACTTCGGACGAAATCTCTATCATATGTTTGTTCCGGCTTACTCTGCGAGCCAATCCTTTGTTTTGTTTTAAGTTGTGGTATTCGAGTTGCTTCATTGTCAGGTGTTGATTCCCTACCTTTCCTAAGCAGTGTTCTCATACTTCTGTGTGAATACCAATCCTTCTTGATCATCGAGATTGTCATCCCAATTCTTTCCAACCGGCGTGCTTCTCTTCAAGTGCATCCAGTCATCCCAACATTCGCAAGATCAATTCTAAGTTTTCTCAACGGTATCCATTCCATCTGCCCAAGTTGCCTTTGTTTTCCCGCCCTCCCACCCTTTTTCTTTAAGGACTCAGATTTCTTAATCAAGTATCCATCTTATAGATGGGAAGTCTCTCCATTCTTTTCTGTCAATGTTCTTATCCGGTGATTTCCCATGAAGATACTAACGGAGCTTCAAGTTTATCATTCTTTGTTCTCTTATCTTCTTCGGTGGTTTCACTGCAAGCTTTCGGTGTTGATCGTATCCTTTCATCGTTTCAAATGTTTTCTCATGCCGGTGCACCTCTTAACCATCCACCTCTTGCTATTCATGTTTATCTGGAGTGCTGAAGGTATCCCAGAGGATTCATGTTTCTATTCTTAATCCTTTCTAGCTATTTCGAGGTCTTACCTTATTCAAGCCATTTAATTGAACCGACGCAATCTCTCTTTTAAATCGTTCAACGGTGTATCTGTTGAGTGGGCCCTAACCCACAGGTCTTTTCCCAGGATCTTACCTGACTCTTCTAATTTTCCCGGAGCTATTCCCAAATTCATTTCAAAGTTTGACGTAAGAATGAGTTATCATCAGTCAGATGTCTTTTTCCAAGATCTTCCAAATTCTTTTCATTGTTGGTTCAACCTTTCTTATTTTCATCCCGGAGTATCTCAACAATTCATGGTGGTGTTTCTCGTCATCATTCTCAACATTTGAAGACCGAAGAAGAGTTCCTCTTCAATCTAATCCGTTCTCTCAAAGATGTGTGGTTCTAACTTGTTGCCATCCTCTCATAATTGTTTTGAGTGTGAGAATTCTTTTCACCCATCCGGAGCAATTCAGGAGTCTTTTCAGTTTGATTCTCTGGAACTCATCAGCTCAGAATTATTCATTCTCAGCTTTCAGCTCTCATTCTCGAATTCTTCCAGTGCATCATTCAAGTATTATCTAGTCAGCTCGGGATCTCTGCGTTCACTTGTATCTGAATTCTCTCAAGTATCTTCGTTCATTTTCTAATTCTTCCCGATGTTTCTTTATCTTTTCTTCGTTCATTTTCAATTCTTACGGTGGTTCGTTCAAGATTTCTATTCCTTCGTTATCATATCAATTCATTCGTTGTTTCCAAATCCTACCGGTGGCCCCATCAAGACCTTCCCAAGTTTGTGCCATATCTATCTTAATCCTTTCTACGAGAATAAGTAGTATGACAAATCCATTGCTTGTCATCAATTAATTGGTGAAGGATGAGCATAATGTAATTCTTATTCTTGTTTCATCGAGTAAATTCAATTCCTTATTCCCGAGGTTCATCAAAATTCTTGATTTCATTTGTTCATCTTTCTTTCCGGAGTTCCAAGTTTTCTCGGTTATATCATTTCAAAGCTTCATCTTATCACTGCAAGGCTTCACCTGGTGTTTTCAACTTCTCTTTCTTTCTATCATCCTTTTATTACCGGAGTTCTTCATGGAGTTTTTTTTCATGGTGGTTCATCAAGGATTTAATTCATTCTCGAAGTGTTCTCAAGATTCTTGTTGGGAGAGCTCAAATATTTTTCTTCCTGCATTCCAAAGTGCAATTCTTTCTCTCTTATCTGTTGAGGTGGTGTTATGTCATTCTTGATAATTTTCTTCATGTTTCATGATTCATAAGTTATCAAGAATGAGATATTTAAACCCATCGTTTCTTCATTGGAGTTATCTTGGGTTATATTTCAGCTAAAGCCTTCCCTAAGGAATGTTGCTATTGTGGTGCTCATTAATGATCCAAGTTTTCTCCTATCCTCTCGGCGAGAGAAGTTTTAATCTCTTCGTTGATCTCAAGCAAGCAATTGTTTTCGTTAGTGGCACAATTTCACCTCAAGTTTTTAGATATCTCCATAAGCCCACGAAGATCATATCCTTTCTTTGTTGATTTTTCAACAACTCCGTTCTTCTCCGTTCTTTTCATTGCATTCTTTCATTTCTACCGGAGGCATTGTGATATCGCTCTCTTCGACCCATCTTCTTGTTTTGTCAAGATCATCTTCTTTCCTTGCTTATCCATTTAACCGGAGTGTGGTGTCATCTCTTCAATTTCTTTTCATCTTATCAAGTTTCCTTCTCTTTTTCAACCGGAGTGCTGTCAAAATTATGTCATTCTTGTTCCTTGGCTATCCCGTTATATCAGTGTGGTTTCATATTCTTTTGGTTCGTTAAGCCCTTGTTTCATGTCTTTCAACCCACAAGGTTCTCATAATGTTCCTTGTTCTCCTTTTCTAACGGAGTGTTTGTAATCTCGTTCATCTCCGTTGTATTCTTTTCTAAAAATTGTTTAACCTCACAAGGTTCATTGGTTTCACTCGTTTGTCAAAGAAGCAACTTTGTTTTACCTTTTCCTCTTCTGTTGACCTCCGGTGCCATCCTAGATCTCGGGACGAGATCCTCTCGTAGTGATGGAGTGTTGTAACACCCCGGATGTAACTTTCCATATTTGTAACTCCAACTCTTGACATTTTCGGCTATGTGTTATGATATTCCCTTCATGGTCAGGTTTTGTTTTTCGTTTTGCATTTTGTTCATGTCATGCATCTCATATCATGTCATCATGTGCATCTCATTTGCATATGTGTTCGTCTCATGCATCCGAGCATTTTCCCCGTTGTCCGTTTTGCAATCCGACACTCCCACATGCACTAGCGCACCCCTCTTGTTTCTTTTCGTGAGCAGGTGTTAAACGTTCTTGGAATGGACCGAGGTTTGCCAAGTGGCCTTGGTATACCACCGGTAGACCACCTGTCAAGTTTTGGTCCATTTGGAGGTCGTTTGATACTCCAACGGTTAACCGGGTAACCGCAAAGGTCTTTTGTGCGTTACAGCAAAAAAAACCTTCCAAACAGTCCAATAACCCCTCTAAGTCCCCTCCATGCTCTCGGTCGTTCGATCACGATCGTGTGGGCGAAAACCGCTCCCCATTTGGACTCTCCTAGCTTCCTATGCCTATATAAGCACCTCCCCCTCAGAAATTTGCGTCCAAACCCTAGCCACCGCTCCCTCCCGCGTGCCGGACACGTCCGCCCGGCGCCGGACGAATCTCGCCGCCGCCCTCGCCCAATCGCCGCCTGCCACGTGGGCGTCGTCGCCGTCCCCGCGCCGCGGCCCGCCCGGACCCGAGGCCGGCCCTCCCGGCCCGCGCGCCGACCCCGCCGCCTGGCTTCGCCCGAGCCCCGCGCCTCCCGCGCCCCGCCGCGCTCCGACGCCGGCGCCGCCGTCCGCCGCCACCCGCCGCTCGCCGTCTCCCGGCCGCGTCGCCACCCCCGCGGACTTCGCCGCCGCGCGCCAGGCCTCCTCCTCCTTCCCCGACCTCTCCTCCGACCCGCGGCGCCTCTCCCTCCCCTCCGCTCCGGCCGCCGTGCGCCCCAACTCCGGCGAGCCTCGATCCGGCCAGATCTCGATCTGGATCGAGAGGTTGACTTTCTCCCCTCCCCTCGATTCCTCCAAGTCCCGTAGTTTCACTTTCTGTTGCTCTGTTCATCGCATCATATCTTATTGCATACTGCATCGTTTTGCGCGCATGATATATCGAAATGTTCGACTCGAGATGCTCTTCATTTTGTTCCATTGTGCCATGCTCATTTGAGTCCATCTCGATGCCCAAATCTCTGGTGCAAGAGTGCTATATGATGTTTACTGCTGTCTGTTAACAGAACTTGGTGTTTTGTTATTTTTGTTGCATTTAATGTGTGCATCTTATGAGTATGAGCTCTACATGTGTTTTGATCTATGCCATGCCATATTTACAGAGGTGTATGCCATGTATTTTTGTGATCTATGTGGTGACTAGCACAAACATGCAAACTAGGCTTTGTGATGTTTCTGTTTTCAGGGACTTGGGATTTTCACTGTCTGTTACTGCTGTTATTTTGTTGCTATGTATCCTTGTGGCTACAGTGAGATCCATGCTTTATCTGGGCATGTTCAGTAAGGATGTTTTGTAGATATAGTTGTGCTCTATCCATCGATGCCCATGTTTGCAATTATGGAGTAACCTAGCCTGTCTTAATCTTGCTCTACTTTTGCTATAAAATGTTTCTGGCAGATTGTTAACATGGTATTCAATTTTGCCAAGGTTGTTGTAGTTGATCCATACATTCTATGAACTTGCTCTTGCCATGGTTAGCTTCATAAACATGCCATCTTGCTGTAGGTATGCTTTTTTAGTCATGCATTGCTTTGTGGTGAGTGAGTCAAGCTCACCAAGATGCCCTCATAATTTCTGTTAGTGACATGCTCTGTTTTTCTGCAGTCTGAAACCTGTTAACGAAACTTGCTATGTTTACATGGGTGCCATCATATCTTCTGATCCTTTTTAGCTCATGGTCAGTAAGGGACTTTTGTTCTATGCATTTAGTACATTCATGCCATGCCTTGTTTTGCTACGTTGATTTCCTGTAGCATATTGATTGCTTGCTCTGAACATTGCTACCTGATGCTGTTTATGCCATGTCCAGTAATTTCACCAAGTCTGTGAAGCTAATATCTTTTGCACTTTTGCAATGCTTGTTTGAACCTGTTATTATGTGATCTAGCCTTAGCTCAGTGTTCATCTTTTGTCAAGCATCTCCTGTAGATTACTGCCATATTCTTTGTTGCTATGTTGGGGTGCTATAGCATACTTGATGTATTCTAAGTGCTATCATGCTGTTAAGCGCAGAATCGTGTCATTCTTGTTTTGCTTGCCATTTGCAAACCGTGCATCCGTTTCCGGTGATCTTTATATTGATTTCGACCGAAATCATCTCATATTTCCAGTGGCATACTTGGTTTGCCAAGTTACTGCCTTGTTCATACTTTTTCTTCCGGAGCACGCATATGCATCACATATCATATCTCGCATATCATGCATGTTTTACATCATGTTGCTTGTGCATTTCCCGTGATTGATGGTGGTTCTTTTGCGTGTGTTCTTGCTGTGGGTAGAGCCGGGAGATGAGTTCGTGAACGAGGAACCTGTTGAGTACGCTTACGAGGATCAAGCTTTCGACAACTCTGAGAACCTTGCAGGCAAGATGACCATACCCTCGAAATCACTTCTATCTTTGCTTTGCTAGTTGTTCGTTCTATTGTTATGCTGCGCTACCTATCACTTGCCATATCATGCCTCCCATATTGCCATGTCAAGCCTCTAACCATCCTTTCCTAGCAAACCGTTGTTTGGCTAAGTTACCACTTTTGCTCAGCCCTTCTTATAGCGTTGCTAGTTGCAGGTGAAGTTGAAGTTGGTTCCATGTTGGAACATGGTTATTTTGGCATATCACAATATCTCTTATTTAATTAATGCATCTATATATTTGGTAAAGGGTGGAAGGCTCGGCCTTATGCCTGGTGTTTTGTTCCACTCTTGCCGCCCTAGTTTCCGTCATACCGGTATTATGTTCCTTGAGTTTGCGTTCCTTACGCGGTTGGGTGATTTATGGGACCCCCTTGACAGTTCGCCTTGAATAAAACTCCTCCAGTAAGGCCGAACTTTGGTTTTACCATTTGCCACCTAAGCCTTTTTTCCCTTGGGTTTTCGCGAGCCCGAGGGTCATCTTTATTTTAAACCCCCGGGCCAGTGCTCCTCTGAGTATTGGTCCAAACCGTCAGTCGCCGATGGCCACCAGGGGCAACTCTGGGCTCGCCTATCGGAAGCTTGGACAATCCGGTGTGCCCTGAGAACGAGATATGTGCAGCTCCTATCGGGATTTGTCGGCACATTCGGGCGGCTTTGCTGGTCTTGTTTTACCATTATCGAAATGTCTTGTAAACCGGGATTCCCTGACTGATCGGGGCTTCCCAGGAGAAGGTTTATCCTTCGTTGACCGTGAGAGCTTATGATGGGCTAAGTTGGGACACCCCTGCAGGGTATTATCTTTTGAAAGCCGTGCCCGCGGTTATGAGGCAGATGGGAATTTGTTAATGTCCGGTTGTAGAGAACTTGTCACTTGACTTAATTAAAATACATCAACCGTGTGTGTAGCCGTGATGGTCTCTTTTCGGCGGAGTCCGGGAAGTGAACACAGTTTGAGTTATGCATGAACGTAAGTAGTTCCAGGATCACTTCTTGATCATTTCTGGCTTCGCGACCATTGCGTTGCTTCTCTTTCCGCTCTCATTTGCATATGTTAGCCACCATATATGCTTAGTTGCTTGCTGCAGCTCCACCTCATTACACCATCCCTTCCTATAAGCTTAAATAGTCTTGATCTCGCGGGTGTGAGATTGCTGAGTCCTCGTGACTCACAGATTCTACCAAAACAGCTGCAGGTGCCGACGATACCAGTGCAGGTGACGCAACCGAGCTCAAGTGGGAGTTCGACGAGGAACGTGGTCGTTATTATGTTTCTTTTCCCGATGATCAGTAGTGGAGCCCAGTTGGGACGATCGGGGATCTAGCATTTGGGGTTATCTTATTTTCATTTGGATTTGACCGTAGTCGGTCTATGTGTGGATTTGGATGATGTATGAATTATATTTATGTATTGTGTGAAGTGGCGATTGTATGCCAACTCTCGTTATCCCATTCTTGTTCATTACATGGGATTGTGTGAAGATATCCCTTCTTGCGACAATACCACAATGCGGTTATGCCTCTAAGTCGTGCCTCGACACGTGGGAGATATAGCCACATCGTGGGCGTTACAACCAGTCACCACCACGCTCCACTCCTCCTCACCTTATCTCTCATCTTTCATTTTTTCGATGACATTCTCAAGATACCAGTTTTCCGATAAAATTCTCGAAATATCATTTGTTTTTACACATGGGATTACTCGTGCATGGGTAAATCACTACATGTGTTTTGTAAAAAAGTGCATATTGATGTTCCGTGCAATGCATGGGCATCTTGCTTGTAATTATATAACGCAAATCACGAGCAGGAAGTGACATTTTTTTACACAACCACGTTAACATGGCCACGTAAATCACTAGCTAAAGTAAATACCATTATACTTATATCCCGATGCAAAAGGTTGAGTACATGTCCGAAGAGTAGAGTCGCACACACGCACTCTGTCTCTCAGAATCTCTCACACACACACACCAGTTACGTGACGCCCACTTCAGCAGACACGTATGTTACAATTTTGTTGGGGAACGTAGCAGAAATTCAAAATTTTCTACGCATCACCAAGATCTATCTATGGAGTAATCTAGCAACGAGGGGAAGGGGAGTGCATCTACATACCCTTGTAGATCGCGAGCGGAAGCGTTCAAGAGAACGGGGTTGATGGAGTCGTACTCGTCGTGATCCAAATCACCGATGATCCTAGCGCCGAACGGACGGCACCTCCGCGTTCAACACACGTACGGAGCAGCGACGTCTCCTCCTTCTTGATCCAGCAAGGGGGGAGGAGAGGTTGATGGAGATCCAGCAGCACGACGGCGTGGTGGTGGAAGTAGCGGGATCCCGGCAGGGCTTCGCCAAGCGCAAGCGGGGAGGAAGAGGTGTCACGGGAGGGAGAGGGAGGCGCCAGGGCTTGGATATTGCTGCCCTCCCTTCCCCCCACTATATATAGGGCCAAGGGAGAGGGGGGCGCAGCCTTGGCCCTTCCTCCAAGGAAGGGTGCGGCCAGGGAGGAGTCCTTCCCCCCCAAGGCACCTCGGAGGTGCCTTCCCACTTTAGGACTCTCCCTTTTCCTTATCTCTTGGCGCATGGGCCTCTTGGGGCTGGTGCCCTTGGCCCATATAGGCCAAGGCACACCCCCTACAGCCCATGTGGCCCCCCGGGGCTGGTGGACCCCCTTGGTGGACCCCCGGACCCCTTTCAGCACTCCCGGTACAATACCGATAAAGTGCGAAACTTTTCCGGCGACCAAAATAAGACTTCCCATATATAAATCTTTACCTCCGGACCATTCCGGAACTCCTCGTGATGTCCGGGATCTCATCCGGGACTCCGAACAACTTTCGGGTTACCGCATACTAATATATCTATAGCCCTAGCGTCACCGAACCTTAAGTGTGTAGACCCTACGGGTTCGGGAGACATGCAGACATGACCGAGACGACTCTCCGGTCAATAACCAACAGTGGGATCTGGATACCCATGTTGGCTCCCACATGTTCCACGATGTTCTCATCGGATGAACCACGATGTCGAGGATTCAATCAATCCCGTACCCAATTCCCTTTGTCAATCGATATGTTACTTGCCCGAGATTCGATCGTCGGTATCCCTATACCTTGTTCAATCTCGTTACCGGCAAGTCTCTTTACTCGTTCCGTAACTCACATCATCCCGTGATCAACTCCTTGGTCACATTGTGCACATTATGATGATGTCCTACCGAGTGGGCCCAGAGATACCTCTCCATTTACACGGAGTGACAAATCCCAGTCTCGATTCGTGCCAACCCAACAGACACTTTCGGAGATACCTGTAGTGCACCTTTATAGCCACCCAGTTACGTTGTGACGTTTGGTACACCCAAAGCATTCCTACGGTATCCGGGAGTTGCACAATCTCATGGTCTAAGGAAATGATACTTGACATTAGAAAAGCTCTGAGCAAACGAACTACACGATCTTGTGCTAGGCTTAGGATTGGGTCTTGTCCATCACATCATTCTCCTAATGATGTGATCCCATTATCAACGACATCCAATGTCCATGGTCAGGAAACTGTAACCATCTATTGATCAACGAGCTAGTCAACTAGAGGCTTACTAGGGACATGGTGTTGTCTATGTATCCACACATGTATCTGAGTTTCCTATCAATACAATTCTAGCATGGATAATAAATGATTATCATGAACAAGGAAATATAATAATAACCTATTTATTATTGCCTCTAGGGCATATTTCCAACAAATTTGTGCACGCGCGGGTACACGTGATGCTGCGCATTTATTTAAGCCAAATGGCGAACCCAAACAGTAGCTGGATTCATTCCTCTCCCGTCGCCTCTTCTCTGGTCGCTGTCACCCGGTAGCCATGGCCCGGCCGAAGGTAACAACATACGCCATACTCCCGCCGGAGCGGCTGTTTAATCTGGAAATTTTAGTGGTCATGCATGCATCTTCTTGTGCTAGCACTCCTATATAAGGGTTGACCGGTCGCTTCCCGCGGACGTGCGCGGGCGATGGAAGAGGAAGGAGAAGGGAAGCAGGCTGTAGAGTAACGTTTTTACCACAATTTCTTAGGAATCTGAGTGCAACAATTGAGTAGTTTTGCAAACTACCAGTACTACACATGAAACGGTTCAAAACCTATACTCCCTTGCCACCTCGTGCTTCCCGCGTGAAACAGTCAGCGTCGCCCTAGAGCATCAGTGCCGCATTAATGCCCGGCCAGAGCGGAGGCGACCTCTCACTGGCGCCGGCTTTGAAGCGGCGCGACGGCCGAGAGAGCGCCGCTTCCCGGTGCACCGACTGCTCCGCGTCGAGGCTGACCATCGACCGGGGTGATGCCCCCCTTCCGTTCTGCACTCTAATATGGTGCATGACACGTATTACGTCGACCCGGATGCTACTGGCTGTCCCACATGTCGGCGAAGTAGTACGTAGTATTAAGAAGAAGCAAAGAATCATGCGGTATAAGTCTTTCTAGAGATTCCAACAAGTGACTAGACCACACCGCGTGCAGTATCTCAAATCTCAAATCTCCCTTCCGGTTTATAGGGCTCAAATCTCAAATCTCATCAACCAAGGCATTTTGCGATTGGAGGAATGTATCTCATACTTTACAAAACTACCCTAATTAAACTCATGCATTAATTACGTAGTTCTCTTGTTTTCCTCTCCGCCTTGGTCGTGGTGCACAATATTGACCACTCCTATATGACTAGCCGCTCTATCTACATGCAGGGCATCAAAGCATCCGGGCCCGCGTGCCATCCACCAAATCACAGCGAGGTGCTACAGTTGAAACTCACCGGTCACCCCGGTGTGGCCGTCATGACCCGTCATATCACAAAACCCACACCTTTACAAGCAGTGGTAAAGTGGCCTCGAAGTTGGACTGGACGAAGCAACCATCATTTCACTGGAACGCTCGTTGAAGCCCTTTCTCCCCTTTCTTGAAGAAAACCTCACTCCAGGCTGCTCACTTCTGCCATTTTTCTTCTATACCGACGAAGGAAAGGTGGGCGAATCAGTGATGCTGCTATATTTTCATTCCAAGAATCTTCTTTTTGCGAAGCACCGACCGACTCTCACAGCCTATTCTTTTCCCGTTTTCACTGCGATTGTGGTTTCCTTTCGATTGCTTTTTGTTTGTTAGTTCATTGATGGATCCTGGAGTAGGCAAAGAGTTGCCGGTGGACAACCCACTGGAGACAGCGATCTCCAGGAAGCGAGCACCGACTAACGAGTTGACCATGTTGGCGGGCCAACCCATGGAGACGAAGAACTCCAAGAAACAAGCACTGGCCAAAGAGTTGACGATGTTGGCGGACGAACTCCTCAAAGAAAGTTGGAAGAACAGCAAGGGCCCCACCGTGCCTACCCCAGAAACTCTGATGGCCACCTTTGCGAGGCTCAAGGCCGAGTTTGAGGAGATAGTCGCCGTTGAGAAGTAGTATTCCCCTGGCAAGGTGATGGCCCCCATCGAGGACAAGGAGATGGCCCCCGGAGGGATGGGATCCCCCGGTGAGCTGCACAAGGTAAAAAATAATGGCTTATTACCGAAAGTTGTGGTTTTTGATTATTTGCAATGTGCTTGCTAATATGTTAGGGTTGTGCAGGTGCTGGTGGACGTCCTTGATGATTCCGATGTCACGGCCCGTCCTGTGAACAATGCCCTAGAGATCGTTTTCGATGTCGCGGTCCGTCCTGTTGGCATCGCCCCGGAGATCGATTCCGATGCCGTTGTCCATCCTGTGGACATCGCCCCAGAGATCGATCCCGATGTCACGGTCAGTCCTGTGGACATCGCCCCAGAGATCGATTCCCATGCCGCTGTCCGTGCTGTGGTCATTGCCCGAGAGATCGATGACAAGAAATAGTTGGTCGCGCTAATCCTTCAGGGTAGTTTGCATTGCCCTGTGTTTAATTACCAGAACGATGCATGTTATAAAACCATCTTAGGGCTAGTGCACTGTCTTGTGTGGGCGGTACTTACTACTTTCGTTTGACAGTGAATCATGCGAACCCTCTCCGAGTTATGGAAACAGATGTATCCTCACCAGCTTTTGATGTAATATACGACATGCTTAGATGTAAGTTTGAACTGTTTATCATATCAGCAGGGCTTATTTGATGATTCTTGGTGTTAGTAGGCTAGCTACTGTGCGAGCTATAGTACTTGCAAAACACTCACCGAAGAGAAATGTTGGGGCTGATGAGCTCGTGGTACGCTTATACGGATCCGTCGTCGATCGGCCAATAGCCCAAGCTCCTAAAATTGTAGGCTTAGCGATCGATCAGACAATAGTCGACACAGATACATTCAGGCCTCATTTGGTTCATAGGTTAGGAAAATCGTAGCAAAAGTACAGAGACGTACAACACAAAATCATAGCAGTACAGAGACGTCCCTCCGTTTCAAAATAGATGAGTCAACTTTGTACTACTAACTTTGAAACGGAGGGACTACAGATCCTAGGCGGGCTAGTTTGGCCTAGTGGGTTTTAGTGATATGACGTGGTACAGTGCCGTCCAGTCTTCGTGTGTGGTAGCAGTACTGCGGGTAGAGTAAGTTTTCTTGAGGAAGCGGAATTCAATGAAGTCATGATGGTTCCTTCGTCCGACTAACTTACAGTGGGAAAGGTTGAGCCTGCGCTACGATCGGGGTGGACCAGGATAATTTTGTGCATGGCAGGTGGACCAGGATGGTCGACGTCCCACATGTCGGCGAATGAAAGTATTCTTTCCGATATAGTGGACGAGCAATGAGTATTCATTGTTTATTTTTGATGAAACCTATTGTCTCCACTATTACGACGGAGGAGTGTGAAACACGGCAGCCTAGTGAACTTGGCATGTGCACCACTCCCTCCTTCCTCATGTAATACTACCATAGTGTTGACTATAAGGTTACAACTTTTTCTCACTTTCTCTCTATCTATTTCCTCTCAGATGTTTTTTACCTTTCTTTTTTTAGACACAATTGTTTTTTATGCCTCTTTGTCGTGGAATTGTCACGGCTGATGTCCTTAGCGTGAGGACTTAGTCGTGAGGCCAGCGCATCTATGTAGTAGCTTGAGAGGGGTTGATTGGGATGAGAGACGCAGGGCGGATCAATGCACAAGACAAGGGTTTAGACAGCTTCGGGCCCCGGGAAACATCATCCGGTAATAGCCCTACATGTTGTTTGTGGTTAGGTCTTATTATGATCACGGGAGAGTCGCCGGCTCCGGCTCTCGGTGTTTAGCCCTAGAGATTATTTCTTGTTGCCCTGTCCTTCTTTGGGGTGCCCTGCCCCTCCTTATATAAGTTAGAGGGGCGGGTTACATGTGGAGTCCTAGTAGGACTAGGACTAGTCTATCTTCTCTTACAAGTTAATTACAAGTCCGGGTCTTGCTTCCTCGTAAAGGAAATATTCGTCATCCCTCTCTTCTTAAGCCGGCCCATCATAAACGTGAGCCGGCCTTCTGGGCCTTGGGCCTTGTCTTCTATCTGACCCGCCGTCGGGGCCATCCATGAGTCGTCTAGTTCATGAGCTGTCTGACCAATGAGCCGCCAGACCCATGAGTCGCTAGTCCTCCGCCGGGTCATCAGTGAAATGCCAAGTCCGGCCGGGTCATACTTCCGGCCGGGTCATACCACGGGGTATATCCCCGACATTAGCCCCCAGTTTAATTTGGATTTATCCATGTTAAACTGATCCTGCAACATAAACACAAGAACAAATTTGACAGGTTGTGATCCGGGTTAAATATTCTTGTAAACCGGCACCTGATCATCCTTGAGTCCTTGACATTTTCTCCTGGAATATCCGGGTCAATAGGCCAGCTTCATAACCCATTTGCTGATATTGGCTCTTGTAAATAAAGAATCCATTTGAATTGGCCTTCAATGCTCTGACTTGACAAAAATATTAGTCTCTAAAATGTTCAACTGATATCCAGCCGGCTTGAAGATGTAAAACTTGCCGGTTTATGATTACCACCATTGTCGGGTTATAAAAGCTGATAATTCCGGGTCATGATTTTTGCCAACGCCGGTTCATGATTATTGATGACGCTGGGTTGTAGACACAGGGTCATAATGATTGGTGACGCCGGGTCAATCTGGTTTGCTCAAAACAAAGAATTTGAAAATATTTCTTCGATAATAATATAATACCTGTAGCCCCCAAGTCTTGAGTAGAACAAAGTGATGGCTTAAGACTTGCTTCAATATAAATGCTGCCACTTTGAAGAAATCCATATTGTTCATCTCAGTCACTAGTAAAAACCGAATACTCCATATTATGTAGCCCCCAAGTGCCGGGTTGTCATGCTTGCAGCAACCTGGGACTTGTAATTTCCTTATGCTCATATAAACTTCAACCAGCGTAGCCCCCAAGGGCTGGGTCATTATGCAATAATGAGCAGGGACTTTGTAAATATGATCATGCAATCTTGACCAGCAACGTGTAGCCCCCAAGGGCCGGGTCAGTAAGATATTACTGAGCTGGGACTTTGTATATGATTCATTGATAATAACAGTATATGATGTAATCTCCACCATGGGGCTTGAACCCACGTCCACAAGGTTAAGAGCTTTGTACTCTACCAAGTGAATAGTGGATCTTTCAATATAATGGATTAAGGCTTGTGTACCTTGAATTTTCGACAGGAGCAATCGGTAGCCCCTAAGGGCCGGCTCATTTAGAATGTGATGAGTCGGGTATTCAATAAGTTTGAGCAAAAAATGACTTTGCATTAGCCCCCAAGTGCCATGGTGCATGCTGGCAGTGACATGGGACTTTGCATATTCGATGTAATCTCAATTTGAATAATGTAGCCCCCAAGTGCCGGGTTGTAAGCCTGCAGCGACTCGGGACTATTCCTTTCATTGTAGAATAAATCATATCCATTGATAAAATAATAGCCATTGCGCCAAAGCGACTTTGAAAACCTCAATCATAATATTAGTTACTGATAACCATAATAAAAATCCAGCCATGTTGGCTATTAAAAATTTGAATAACCCGGTTTGAAACATCAATCATTCAATATGATAGTGAAAATCCAGCCAAGTTTGGCTATTTAAAGATTCAAATACCTTATCTGTTGATAAGTAAATCCAGAGTTTTAAATACCCGGTGGCTCTTGGCCGATGGCGATTTAATACGCCTCCATTGTAAGCCGGAATTTTTATAACCCGGCGGCTTATAGCCTTTGAGAAAATCCAGAACGGATAATCATTTTGAAGCATCAATTTTAATGATGAGCTTGGACTTAAAAATTTATATAAGTCATAGTTCTGCAAATCCTGCATAGAGTTTAAACAACGTACGCCTTGGCGACTTAATGTCAAAAGCCAAGGCGGGTAACCACCCAAATGTAGTCTTATCCTGCACACAAGTAGATCACAAGAACCCTTGGCGGTTTACCGCAGGGCGGGTCATAATATCTTACATATGACCACTGATGTGTAAAAAAGGAGTCACAGATAAGCCTGTTATGAATCATAACTTTGAAACATAACTATAATATCATACTTGTGATATTGAATTTGCATTGTCGGTTTATGTGACCTGCACAGTAAGTGTGATAACCCAATCCTTAGAAGCCAATGCTTCCACATAGATGATGATTGTCATAAGCTGGCGACTTATAGTCAAAAGTCAAGCCGGGTTAAGCATAAAACACTTATATACATTTGAGATATAATCCAAAAAAGGTGTCAAGTCAAACCCAAAATTGTTCACAAAAAAGACTTAAAAAACTTAAGGCTTCTGATTCGTATACGATCAGAAAACCGTTCCAAAGGGGTTGAGCTAAGATTCGAATACGATCATATATCCCCCACTGGCTTTGGCGTTGCCGATCAAAGTGGGTATCGACAGCTATGTTCTCTTTGGTTCGAATACGACCTATGTTTGAACAGGAAGCCCCCAAATGACCTTAAGAGTTGTTTAGCGACGCTGATTCAAATACGATCCACGTCGATTCCCAAAGGGGTTGAGCTATGATTCGGATACGATCAAGAAGCCCCCAAGTAGGTTCAGCAGTTTGCCAATCAAAAGGGTATCGACAGCTATGTTCTCTTTGGTTCGAATACGACCTATGTTTGAACAGGAAGCCCCCAAATGACCTTATAAGTTTTGGCATTGTGCCGATCAAAAGGGTACTGATAGCTATGCTCGATGAGCAGGAAGCCCCCAAGTGATCATAATAAGATAAGCCGTAAAGCAGGATACCCAAGTTTGAACCGCGCATCATGGCAGCAAGTTCTTTGGCAACCTTTAATTTTTCTGAGAACTTGATCTTGCGAGAGATTAATTCTTTTTGAACCGGAAGTTTAAACCGGATGTGAAAGCTTCAAAACTTTGTGAGAGATAAATTTACCTTGAGCCGGATTTGAACCGGATTTGAGAGCTTCAAAGCCTTGTGGTAAAAAAAATTCCCTTGAACCGGTTTTTAAACCGGAATCCTTCTTTTTAAACCGGAAATTTTCTGACGGCCTTTTAATTTTTTCACCAATATAGGAGTAGCCTCCGAAACCGGGTTACCTTCCCTTCAATGACCCGGAGTTCTTGAATTCACTAACACCGGCCAATTTCGCCGAGTCATGTCATTCTAGCCCCCGAGTCTCAAGACGATTCGAGGAGTTGGCTTGAGATTCTCCATATTGTACCAGAGCAGAAGGTGTATATCATCAGCGCATTGATAGCGTGATGTGAACCCACAGAAGGTTGAAGTGACTGCGGCGGGTTATAAATGATCCCCTATGAGCCGTGTCAACAACTCGGCCAATGGCTCCTTCCAACTGGTTGTTCGAAGTTAACCAAACTGTAGTGGCGGCGACTCGTGCACCTACCCATTGAACCATCCAGTGCAGACGACGGCTGATAATATATGATAATTTGCCTCCAGTTTGTTGGAAGAAAACCGGGCTTCCCAAGTAGTGACTTGCTCATAATCAATAAACAACTCATCCAGACAAGTGCGGCTCGGTGTGTTGATGTAGACCAGGCCGCGAGAGGCGGACGGAAAAGATGACCGCAACATCTGAGGTGGCACAGACAGATGAACCGGCCGTGGCGTTGTAAGCCGGTGCGGACTGGCAAGTTGTCCTTCTTGTTGTAAGCCGGCGTGGTTGCGAGAGACGGTCACGGCGTTGTAAGCCGGCGCGGTCACGAGAGACGGCCCCGACGTTGTAAGCCGGTGCGGGAGTCTGTTGAGTAATGACGACCACCTGTGCCAAAAGATGTTGGCGTGCCCCATCTCCGCGGTATAATATCACTTTTTTCATAAATAATTGCCCTGCATAAACAATATTGCAGACCAAGGCAAAGATAAACTGTTCTTTGACAAAAACAACATGTGCTAATAAAACATACTTGGATGGATATCACCTGATTTGTTAGGACGACGGATGATCCGTTTATCGCGACAGAGGTGGCTCAGGCAGATCAGCGACTCAATATAGTTTCGGCGGCTCAGGCAGACCGGCGACCTTAATATAATCCCGGCGGCTCAAAGCGGTAGGGGCGGCTCAACGCGGCTCCGACGGGTTGATGTAGATTAAACTATACGGGCGGCGACTTGCGCACACCTGTTTCATCAGTAAGCAGGCACGGACGCCGGTGCGTGACAATGCTGACACACACTTCATAGGCACAACATGGAACCACCTTTGCTGCACATAGAAATATACAAACCAAAGTAATTGCTCTTCTTGATTAAAATATGTATTAAAAGTAGATAGAAACAATAGCACCTGGTCTGTTTTATCAGATGAACACAAACGCTGGCATTGAATAATGCTGGACAGCGTTAGACGCAGTAGCACCCACGTGGCCCCCTTTTTTTATTCCATATATCTGATCTGATGCTCCACTAGCACTCCGTAGTTACATGGATCAGTAGTGCTAGCACTGTCTTGGGAACGAGCTGTCACATCCTCACGTGGACCCTTCCTTTGACGTTTTCAAAACCCCGCACAACTTGTGCTAATGGATTTTCAGGGTGGATGTAGTAACAGGGCGGCGAGCGGCGCATGCATCCATCGGGTGGCGCTTTGTAACTAAACACTTTAGGCTGCACAAATCCCGTGTCTCCTGTTGCAGACAGAGTGCGAGCTTTGGCGGGTCAACGGACGCGGCTGACGCGCAGTAGGCAGAGGAAGCGTCCGAGGCGGGTCAGTACGGCGGCTTATAGCAACTGCGAGGCCACCAGCGACTTGCAGGCGAGGCTATCAAACTGGCGAGGCGGGTCGACAGAGAGGGGTTACTCGATGGCGGAGCAGTGAGGTGGTGCATGGCGGCTCGACGCACTACAGGGGAGGCGGCGTGCGATGGCAAAGCCGTCTCAACAAGGCAACGGAGGCGCACCTGTAGAGGTGCTCTAGAAAGATGAGGCGAGGTGACGGCTCGCGGTCAAACAACTTCAGACGGAGACGGGTCAAACGACACGCGGCCTGTGAGTCCGCGTGGTAGTGGAGCTGGAATCCGGCTCGGGCCGATGGAGGTGAGCGGAGGTGCCCGCAACAACTGGGACCGGCGGGTTGTGGCCTCCATGGCGGAGAAGCGGACTGGTCCTGAGTAGAACCGGCGCGGCCCCGGCTGGGACGGCTTTAGAGACTTGGCCACAGAGCAGAGGCGATGGCAACTCGGCCCGAGCAGAGTCTGGCAGGTCAGAGCAGCGCTTAAACCGCGGCGGTAACAAGTCCGGCTCGAAACGGACCATGGCTGCTCAAGTCCGAGCTGGCGCGAGGCGACTTGGGGGCGTCGGACGGAACGGCGTGGCCGTGCCAGAGGCCCGCGCGAGTGGCTCACTCGAGGCACGCCTGCAGCGGCGGCGGCTCAACGCAAAGTGGAGGCGGTCGCGGTCTGGCAGTTCGGCGACGGCGACACCAGCCAACCGCAGGGGCGAACGACCGCCGGAGCTATCGTGGCTCGAACGACCGCCAGATTGAGGAAAACGGCGACTCTGGCGATTATGTGGGCGGATGACAGCGGTTTAGAGCACGAGTCAGAAGCAGAGTCTTTGGGCGATTTAGAACGGGTGCGGCGATTCGCAGTACCAAGGCGGATTCGAGGACGAAGGCGCATCATCCATGGAGTTGACCCGGCGAGGCGGAGCATGTGTAGAGACGAGCTCCTGCAGATCCCACTCCTTAACTTTGTCAATGCCTCTCTCTCTCCTCCACATAAGCGGGCTTGTCGAGAAGACAAGAGATGATCTCTTAGCACAATATGTTTCAACATGTTTTTATGAATAACTAGTTATTGAAGATAAGGCTAAGAGATGATCCATTGTACACATGTTTTTTTGTCATATCTAAATTACATGCAAGGCTTATGATAAGACTATCTTATCAACCATTGTACATGCCCTTTATAGCCCAGAATTTTACTGGTACTACTTGCTATGAAAGCGGGCAGCTGGCCTCTGAGGGGAGAGTGCGCGCGGGGAGGTGGTGGGGTGGGGGAGGGGTTCTGGTGGGCCAGGGTGGTAAGAAGCAGGCTTGGAAGCGGTGCGGACTCCCGCATGGCCCACCTCACATTATCACCACATATTTCTTGGAGTCCATGCACGGCGGGCGGGCGATCTCTTCTCCCTCCCCAGTCTCTCTCCTCTCAGCCGACGCCCGCCGAGCGATTAGATTTCGGCTATCGACGGTTTATTCAATTGCAGTCCCACATGTCAGTGAAAATGCAAGACAACGTGTGTCCCCTCTGGTGAGCGGCGTGTGAGCCGGACTGTCGGGGGTGCGACGTGAACGCGACGCGTGCGAGTTGTAAGTGTGCCGCCTTTTCCTTTTGAACTTGCAAAGCATAACATTTTCGTGCGATCGATTGATAGAAATCCAGAACAAAATGACGAGGGCGGTGCTTTCCCGCGCGTTAGGAGGGCTAGTTTGAGTGATATGACGTGCTACAGTGCCGTCCACTTGCTCCATTTTTATGTAAGCAAGAGTCTACACTCTTACGTGGGAGGAGTGCGAAACACGGCGAATCTGATTTTGATCGAGGGATAACTGTTCCCTGCGAAATAATGGAGCACTGTTAGCGATTATAGCATGATAGTTAGGGCATCTCCAGCGCTGGCCCTCAAATTTACATCAACATCTATCCGAGGACACTGGTGGATGCCATCCAATGCTGCCCGCATACCTTTCGACAACTATATGAACTAACCGGACAAAATTCGTGCAAACAAAGCAAATTTCAAATTGACAAGATGAAATTCATTACATTTCGAGAACTTTTCCTATAAACTAGACGAAATTCATTACATATTTCACACAAACCGTACTAAAACCTACTGTAAACCTAATCTAAATGATCACCGGGCCCCGACCACCATGTTCGGCCATGAACCCGAGAAAGCCGGCCATTGCATTTGCCTCCTCCTTATCCGCCTCGATAACCTCCTCCTCCGGAGCACAAGGTTATGTAGATTTTCGCCTCCACGTCGCCGTCAAGCGGCTAATCGACCGCCGATTTTTATCCCACCAAGCTTGGCGTCGGCTGAGTGGAGGAGCGGTGGCCTTCCTGGGACCAGAGCGGTGGTGACTTACCATGTACTACTCTTCCTCGCTGCCGGCTACGCCCGCACGCGCGCCGGCTTCGTGGCCGTGGTGGCGGAGGGTGGCCGAGGGGGAGCCGACGATCTCCTTCGTCTGCTCCTACGAGAGTACGTCCAAGAGAGCTTTGGAGCGTGCCCGGAGCGGAGCCACCGATGTCCTTCGTCTTCTCCTACGACAGTACGTCCAAGAGAGCTTTGGAGTGCCCGGAGGCCATGGTTGGAGTGGTGCCAACAGAAGGAAGGGACCGGAGGAGAATGAGTGTGGGTCTTTGGCTATGCCTGGGAGCTGGGGCTCAAGTTAATATAGCGGGTGAATGGCAATGAGCCGCGACAGACGGATGGACGGCTGGCACAGGAGTAGGTTCGTCGGTAGCCATGGTGTCATTAACGCGGAGCAGTCGCTTGCACCGGGATGCAGCGTGGGTGGTGCTCTCTCGGCCGTCGCGCTGCTGCAATGCCGGCGCCAGTGAGAGGTCCCGTCGGCCATGAATGCGGACACTGCTTTAGTGACTTAACTGCAGGTGCGTTGTCTCACTGACATGTGGGCCCAACGGGCATCAGACCCGCATGTCAGTGACACACCAACTGCACCTGCAGTTAAGGCCGGTGAATGCGGCATTGACGTTCTGGAGAGACGGTGATCGTTTCAGGCGGGAAGCGCGTGCTAGCGATGGAAGGGGTTTCGGTAGGCCAGGGCGGTCAGACGCTGGCATGGTGGTAAAATGTGAACTCATGGATGATGAGCCTTTGAAGGGTATGCGGCATGTATTGACAACCAGGCGTCCATGCAACCGCTCTTGTCGCCAGCTAGCATTCGACGACCACCATTAGACACCACACAACCATACATAACTTACGAATAATGGACGAATCGATCAGACACACTCGTGTGCAGTGGCACTATGATCGGTTGCTCACGATAGTACATACTCCGCACCATATACCCTCTCCAGCTAGGCTATTTTATAGATTGTCGTTGTGATGGACGATATACATGAGCAAGGCGCCGAGTCACGAGTATGTCCGTTGGTGTTGAGCCAGGTGAATACATGCTCGGTGTTCGCGGAGGCCTCCAGCAAACGTCTAAACAGTAATGTCACATACACATAATTTTGGTTTTTATTTCTTTCTCCACTGACAGGTAGGCCCGCATAGATAGATAGAAAAAGAACACGAGCTGATGAGGCGCATGGGGACTATTTGACTGGTCAACCAGACAAATACGGAGCTATACGCTGAGCCAGTGACCGTATAATCACCATATCTCGTATACAATGATCAAAGTGAGCTATCAAGACAAGTTCAATGACCACCAATGCATTTTACTCGGTAATAAATGACCAGGATTGAAGGGGAATCCAGATTTCCTTCGTCTTCTGTCCTTGAGCTCTTGACAAACCAATGCACTTTACGGTTGTCCGACCACTCCACCCCAGAGCTATCACCAAGCGTCATTCATGCCACCGCGCCGCACACTAACCCGTAAGGAAGCGATGGCATCCCGCCGCGCGGAGTTCCTCGCTACCCACGACCGCACACAGAATGGTAGGCAAGCGGTGGCATCCCGCCGTGCCGAGTTCATCGCCGCTCGCAACCTCACACCTATGTGGGCAGAATTTGAAGCTGCCAAGGCCAAATGGAAGTTTTCTTTCCGATATCGAGGAGCAAGGAAACTGCGTGGTATAGTATCACTGGTGATTTATATTTATTTTTTATTTCTAATGAATGCTAGCGTTTCAACTCTTACGACGAAGGAGTGCCAAACACACGGCACGTGCTGGATGTCGCACACGTCAGCGAAAGGAGTGGGACATGAACAGCGTGGTAGAGCATCTCCACTTCTGGGTCGGAGACCACACGTAGTAGTACTACTGTACTAGTGGTATGAACGATACAAAGTGCGACCCGGAGAGAAAGACACGTCTAGTTGGAAGGTCTCGGGGCATACACGTAAACAAATATAAAACCTAATATGTGCATCCAATTAATATAGTAGTAGTAGAGTACTTAGTCACGTACTCCATAACATCACCGGGCATTGCACGTACAACATTTAGTGGTAGTAAGAGACAAATGCCTATATGCCACGCATGTGCATACTATTTGTGCCTTTCTACTTCACTTACTGCGCTATGTTACACAGGTTCGCATGTCCACTCCTGGGTACATGTCCGTCTCATAGTTCCAGTCCCACGTGTTCTTCATATAGATGGAACGATCCTTGCATGACACGTGCACCTTGATGCTAGATGTGTCGCGTGTTGGCAAAAGGATGAACAAAGCTCACGTAAAAAAAATAGAGTGGAAGAACATAGATTCCTGATGACCGAGAAGGAGCAAGGAACCTCGGGGTGGAGCGTCTGCACTCATAATATTTTATATTATTCAGCGATATAAAATCAACGAATCATCTCCAAAGTGGACTGGAAGAGTACGAAACACGGCAGCCCAGTGTAGTTACATCATACTAGTACATGGCTAACCCACGCTATCACCATATTTCTTGGCTTCCGTGCGACACCTATCTCTACTAATCCAACAGCCCGTATCGCTTCTCCCTCATCATCTCTCTCAAAGGCCCTGTTTGGATACTCTAACTCAGTTAAAGGTTAGAGTTAGATTCTAATCCTGAACTAACCCTGAAGTAACTCTAGCGAATGAGGTGTTTGGATGACAGGGTTAGATGGAGCGCGGATACGGCGAGGTGCCTTCATGGGCGGTGCGAGAGGGAGGGAGGAAGGGAGAGGACGAGAAGCTTCGAGGAAGTGGGGAGGGATTTGCTGCGGGGAGAGCGAGAGAAAAATGTGTTTTTTAGTGTCCCGAGAAGAACTAACCCAAATAAGCACCTCTTGGGTGGGTTAGAATTTTTTTGGGTTAGTTGAGTTCAAACTAACCCAAACTAACTCTAACACGTGGATCCAAACAGTAACCCAAACTAACCCTCATGCTTGGATATTTTTGGGTTAGTTGAGTTCAAACTAACCCTCCTGTTTGGATATTTTTGGGTTAGTTGAGTTCAAACTAACCCAAACTAACTCTAACACATGGATCCAAACAGTAACGCATCGTCAAATTGCACAGCCCGACCTTTCCAGCAGTAAGTAAGTTGAATCCGCTACTCCCTCACCCTCCACGCCTCTCTGTCAAACCGCCTACGCAAAAACTGTCGCGCGTACTGCCCGGGAAAAGCCCTGCCCTCAACTTTTAACTACGCGAAAATAGTTCGAGCTTGGTCGTTCTATATAAATACTAGTACTGTATGTTTATTCACCCGTGGGGTTGTTCAATGAATGGAGGGCTGGGGAGCACAAGTGAACAATACTACTACTAGTAGTAGTAAGTAGGAGTCGTACAGGTAGTCACCTTAAATAGAGAGTTTCTTTTCTTTAATGCCACGTACACAAATTGAAACCCTTGTTGTGGAGAGAAAAAGATAATCACTCCACTATATATGTACGCAGGGGCTTGAGCGCTTGCTTTACTAGGGTTGCTCTCTTCATTCTCTCATCCTCTCCAGATATAAACAAGACAGTGGTAGTGACATTTTCTCTCTGCTCACCGCTGGTCACAGATCCGGCCGGATCCCTTCGGCTGGTGTGTGTAGAGGACTAGGTGCATCATTCACGCGGTCATCTCCGGCGGGGAGGAAACCCACTGCTGTCGGACGGGCCCGGTCCTCTGCCTGTGCCGTTCTCTCCGACACAGCGCCGGCTCGGGAGGTCCTCCGACCCTTCTTCCTCCCTGTCGTATTGTCCGCAGATCCGACCTGCCGCTGCCGACATCCCGACGACCCTCAGGTATAAGTTCTTTGAAAGCGGCCTTGCTCTACTGCCCCAGCTCCCCACGTGTCTGCATGTGCATCTTTTTCTACTCCCATCAGCTCTTCCAAAGCCACCTAAATTTTTAGTATTATTAGAGGTAAAGCTACTTCATGCATTTGAATCTAGGCTTTGTTCAAACAACGAAGAAAGGGGGGAAAGTTGTAGCATGAATCTAGGACTTGATTCAAAGAGGAAATAATATGGTGAAACTAGTAGAGACCGGATACCCAACCGGTCTCTTGGTTGAAAAGGGAAATAATGGGAAAACGCAGTACAAACTGGATAAGGAACATATCTATTATTGGTTGAAAAAAGGATAGAAAGTGGCGGCTGGTGGACAAGTCAATAGAGTATGTCCAGGATTAGATTTGTTGCCCTCACATAGTAAAAGGTCTCCAGGATTAGAATTGCTGCCCTCACATAGTAAAAGGTCTCATATTAGATTTGCTGCCCTCACATAGTAAAAGGTCTCCAGGATTAGATTTGCTGCCCTCACATGGCATGAACAAACTCTGCATCACCACTTTATGCCTCCTTGTAGGTACATTGTGCTGATGCGTCCACTGTCGCATGTCCTTATACCAACCTCTTGCTGTTATTAATGTAAGGGCGCATGTAAAATGAAGCGATCACACTGTTACCTTAGGGACATGTCTAACCAGTGTTATTGTTAATCTAATGCCTCCAGTGATAAGATGCAACTAAACTGTGTTACAAATGGCACTCCTGCTGTTTTCCCCAGTATGATAAGTAAGTTGCTCCTTTACGCTGCTGAGTGTCCTGGTGTCCCCACGGTCCCATGCCCTTAAACCAACTCTTTAGCTGCTCTTGATTTACTGTATCTGGTAAATAAGCAATGCCACCATTAAAGTAATCCCATATTTGAGGAATCTCATTGTTGATCGTAATGCTTCTGGTAACATGAAGCATTGGTGATGTTTTAAAATTTCTACTGTCCTTGCGTGATTGCCATGAACATAATTAAGATGCTTCTTTTCATTTCGTATATGTTTCATATATTCTTATTGACCAGCAACTGTTTACTTTCTATCTTTTTGTGCAGATAGGGATATCCATTTCACCTTGTTGCTATTGTGACCTTTTGGTGAACTGCACAAAACACTTTTTTTGGAATGAGTGTCTTGTGCAGTTCAACTAAAATGTCACGTGGGCAACATCTCTCAATTTTGGTGGAACTGCACAAAATGGTGATTGGAGTTTCCAAAATCTCCGTCAAGTTCTGCTGGTAATCTCGTGCAACATTTTATTAGCCTTTGCAAGATGAGCCGTCACGGTCACCACAATGGCACTTTATTTTAGTGGAACTGCACAAAAGGATAAGAAAATTATAGTTGCACCTTACATGAGCCGGACAGCCAACCTTAATGTTCCTCAATTTTAGTGCAACTACTAAAGAAGAACCTGCCAGCTCACGAGAGCAAGTACTTCTTGCTAGCTGAATGATGCAATCTTTGCTTCATTTCAGGTGAACTGCAGAAAAAGGCACAAGAATCAAATCATGGAACTCCAGGCAGGCTTCATCCGAGTGGAGCTGCAGGTTGAGTAAAGGAGGCCACTATTAAAGTGAAATCATGCTCTCCTGGTTTGTGATGTGCAAATAGGAATACTCAACTACAGATGTTGTGACGGTCAAGAGCATTCACCAAGTTCTTCGATTGTATGACATGGCTAGCCAACATGGATTTAATCCCGATATTCACTTTATCAAAAGGCTCTAATGGGTTGGTTCTGAATCTTGCAAGTTGGGAATCAATGAGATGTGTAGGCATCTTTGTTGTACTTATTATTTGAATCTTATTTGTTGGTTCTGAATCTTGCAAGTTGGGAATCAATGAGATGTGTAGGCATCTTTGTTGTACTTATTATTTGGATCTTATTTGTTGGTTCTGAATCTTGCAAGCTGGGAATCAATGAGATGTGTAGGCATATTTGTTGTACTTATTATTTGGATCTTATTTGTTGGTTCTGAATCTTGCAAGCTGGGAAACATGGCATGATGATGCAGAGGACAACAACCATAACAAACAGTTCAAACTTGGTAGTATTATATTTGTGAAAGTGCGACAAATGTGCTGATCGTGTGCATCATGAGAATAATAATTCTAATTGCTGTGCATGTTGATCCTGTGGCACTGATAGAACGAGCCAATGCATTGCTTGGTTTAAGTATAAATTTCTATTAAAGCTAATTAAATTTAAGTAAAGTGACCACTAACTCCTGTTATTACAGTACCAATATAGACCTGCTCTTGAACCGACGTGTGGCCGGAGTAGGTTTCTTAATGGAGGCGTTTGAATGCGCCGAGGGTGCATCTTCTGCCAGGCGTGCAGCGGACGAGGGAGGGGTAGTAACTGTTGTCGCATGTACACACTCAGTTTACTGTTGAATCCAGTTCCCCAGGAGCTGAAAAACGAACTGCTGCCGCCGCCTACACACTCGTTCACTTGAAGAGACTCCAATGGCGATCCGAGGGGTGAGCCTGCTGGATATGGACTTCAGCAAGGAGTTCCCCTTTGAGTTCGCCGTTCAGTCCTCTGGCTGCACCAAGTTGAATGTGATGTACACCAACGATCCAGACTCGGTGAAGCTCTGCCTCCCCGAGTTCAAGCAATACCTATAGGACGAGAAAGGACAAGGTTGCAGGACTAGACCTTGTGCCCATCCATTCGTCTCCTGACAGGGACCAGCGGATCGCCGTCGCCCAGGTATGTGTGCGGGACAAGGTTCTCATCTACCACTTCTGTAGGGCCATCAGAGGTTCTGGAGCATTCGCCCGTTTCATCGGCAGCGCCGACTGCACCTTCGCTACGGTGGAGAGAAGGAAGTACGCGACGATTCGGCCATCTGGTGCAACAAGCTTGTTGACATCCAGAAGCAATACAAGATCATCAGCAACGGGCAGGAGAAGGACTCCGTGGTTGACCTCGCCGAGACCATCATCGACCCCTGATACGCCAACATGAAAGAAGATAACGATACCAAGGACCTGAACACGTGGGAGGTACCTCTGAATCTAGCCTACATAACCTACGCGGCCAAGGACGCATACACATGCTACGACATGTACAGGCAGATCTTGGACATGAGGGCATGTCTGCTTCCCGTAACCGACGAGTACACGGACAGCCACAGTGTCATGATCAAGCATGCCAGGAAGGTCTAGATGTTGTACTTTATCTGTTTATAAGCACCTTTATTATTTGAGTGTTTCATGCATTAGCCTAAGTGTTGTAATTATCTGTTTTGTCCGAAATATTTCTTTTAAGAACCCATTGACCTGTTTGCTCTTTTTAGTGGCTATTTGCTTATGTATGTAACTAGTTCACTTGTCCGTTAAAAAAACTAGTTCACTCGGCTGCCGTGCTTTGAATCTCCTTCCTCCCAACATATTCCCCTCCTCAGGTGGACCCAGCAGGTCTCGTACACAGACATATGGGACCAACCACCTATCCATTTGTATTTCTTTATTTTGTTCAATCTTTCGTCCTCTTCCTATACAGCTCAGTTCTATTTTTCGTTTTCATTAATCCTATATCTGAATTTTGAGTAATTCTAACATGCTCCTACCCCCTCTTTTCACATGGGAGGTAAGAAGGTAAGAGTAAATCAGACCACTATTTAATCAAATGAATGGCTCAGATCTATTATGTACTCTTACCTCTCATGTGAAAAGGGGAGGTAAGATGGACCAATGCTAAAATTTGCCCTGAATTTTCTCCCACTTTCTTTTTCGATGTAAACTGAGTTTACTCCCAGTACTTTTACCTAGAACCAACTCAACTGTCCCACGTCTAGCCTAAAAAATAATAATACCCGACGTACTATTAACTCATCAAATTTAAATGATATTTTATTTCGTAAGTTGAAAGTTCTTACAAAATAATAATAATAATTGTTTATATATAACTTGGCAAGTTAACTCCTAGTGATTGCGTACATAAGCTTGCAAAGATTTTACTGACCAATGCAGTAATAGATGTGCAATCATGTGTTTATGTTTTTATAACATTTCTCCGTCTAGCCGAACATGATATTTTCACCCAGCCCAGCAAGTCCGCGGATTTCGAGAAAAATGCAAATGGGCTTTAAATTCTACCATATGTATAAATGGGCTGCATAGATGCTACATCATTGTTTCACCTAGCCCACCAAATGGACTAAAAAAACAAATGGACTTGCTGACATGTGGGCCAGTAGGTCGAAGCCTAAGAAGGCGTTGGATTTACATCCAACGGTCGGCATTCTTATTCAATCTCTCATCTTCTTCCCCCAGCGCTGCCGGGACCGCCTGCTCCAGCCTCCGGCGTCCAGCGGCGTTGTTTTGCGCTCCTCAGCGAAATGCTACCCTGCCGACGGCCAGGCCATCCCTCCACTCCGCACCTCCTGTTATTCTCTGCCGAGTGTAGGCCCACCCCGCACCCGAACCAGTCAAGTTTCCCACTCCTCTCTGTCTGCGACTCCACTGTCGCGTCTTCCCCATCTCCGGGTCATTCCAGTCTGGGGCCTCGCCGTCGTCCATCGCCTCGGTGCGCTCGGCGCGGCGTGGTCAACATACGAGAGTCATCGGAAGAGGACTGTACGTTTAGAGCCTGACGGTTGGGACCCACGAGGTCCATGGTCGCACGCAAGGAAAGTTCCTCCTTATTACGCACTGTACGTGGACTGTACGTGGGAAGGGCATCTGTATTTTGCGAAAAAAAATGTTTTATCCGCTGACAGGTCGGACCCACCAGCTATATCTTTGCGCGCAAGGAAGTGCCTCCTTATTACGCACAAAAAAATGAATACCCCCTGCTAGCTGGGACCCACCATAGTGGGTGGCTGACTTGTGGGCCTACTAAGTTGACGGGGACGGAGGGCTTTGTCAACTTAGTCAATATGAACGATTCTAGCTCCAGTGACCGTACGATGTCCATCCAACGGCCATAGTGCTTCTTCAACCTCTGGTCTTCTTGCTCGAGCCGCCCAAAGCAGCGCCGGTCGTGCCGCGTGCTCCTGCCACCCGTGGCCGGCTGTGATGCTGCGGAGGCCTCACCGCCCCTACTACTGCCACCGCTGGCCAGGGCATCCCTCTACTCACCCACACCCCCTGTTATTCTGCGGCGACGGCAGCCTCACGTCGCAGCCGAACCATTGAACCCTCGTACTCCTCTCCGCGTGGGCATCCACTGCCGTGTCTTCCCCGGCTTCGCGTCATCCGCTTCCTAGGCCTCGCCGTCGTCCACCGCCTTGGTGCTCTCGGCGCGGCGTGGTCAACGACCGACTTCCATCGGAAGAGTACTGTACGTGGAGAGGCTGACAGCTGGGTCCATCGCCGCAACTGGGTCCACAGCCACAGCCCAGTTTTTTTGTGATTTGCCAAGTAAGTTGCTTTGTCAGGCCTGTTGGGCTGCAAATCTTTCAAGACGAGGAGAGCTTCATTCGGCTGGCCGAGAAAATGGCCTATCATTAATGAGAAATGGGTTGTACATTTTTGAAACACATCAAACCGGCCATTAGTTTCAAATTTCTTTTTTTCGTTTCAAGATTTCAAATTGCATTGGTTTTTATGCGTGGACAATTTGTTGGATTTTATATTGATATACATTTATTTTTAAAATCAGTTTGAATGTGACTCAAAATTTCGGGATTAAAAACAGTTCGGACCGCACCAAAATATGCAAAATTTTGTATAATTTTTTAACCGTGGCCACAATGTGGGCTGTGATGCTAACAAAAAGAATATGGGCTCCAAAAAAACCTTAAGAATTAGCAAATGGGCTGTAAATTATTAGAAATAATGGCAGATGGGTTGTATGCTGTTTTCCACAGATTTGAGGCTTTCCTAAAAAAAGGTTGACGCACAAGCAGTGACTGTTGGATTTCCATCCAACGGCCGTCGTGCTTCTTCAATCTCTGCTCTTCCTGCTCCAGCCGCTCAAACAAGCGCCGGCGGGACTGCCTGCTCCCTCCTCCCTGTGGCCGGCAGTGCTGCCGCGCAGGCCTCACCGCCCCATCGTACTCCCATCGCTAGCCTAGCCATCCCTCTACTAACCCACACCTGTTGTTATTCTCCCGCGATGGCAGACGAACCAGTAATCCCTCGTACAGTCGTACTCCCCTCCGCGTGGGAAATAACTGCCGAGTCTTCCCTGCCTCCATGTCGTTCCCTTCCTAGGCCTCGCCGTCGTCCACCGCCCTGGTGCTCTCGGCGCGGCCTGGTCAACGTGGTCAATGACCGACATGCATCTGAAGTGGACTATACGTGGAGAGGCTGACAGTTGGGTCCACGGCCACACGCAAGGAAATGCCTCCTTATTACGCGCAAAATAATGATTCCTCCACCTGACATCTGGGACCCACCAAAAGGGCCTCTGTATTTCGCGAAAAAAACATTACCGCCGCTGACAGCTTGGACCCACCAGCTATATCTTCTCACGCAAGGAAGTGCCTCCTTATTACGCACAAAAAAAATGAATACTCCCCCTGCTAGCTGGGACCCAGTATAGTGGCAGGCTGACTTGTGGGCCTACTAAGTTGACGGGGACGGAGGGCTTTGTCAACTTAGTCAATATGCACGATTCTAGCTCCAGTGACCGTACGATGCCCATCCAACGGTCGTAGTGCTTCTTCAACCTCTGGTCTTCTTGCTCCAGCCGCCCAAACCAGCGCCGGTCGTGCCTCGTGCTCCTGCCTCCCGTGGCCGGCTGCGATGCGGCGGAGGCCTCACCGCCCCCTACTACTCCCACCGCTGGCCAGGCCATCCCTCTACTCACCCAGAGCCCCTGTTATTCTGCGGCGACGACAGCCTGACACCGTAGCGAACCAGTGAACCCTCATACTCCTCTACGCGTGGGCATCCACTGCCGCGTCTTCCCCGGCTCTGCCTCGTCCCCTTCCTAGGCCTCGCCGTCGTCCACCGCCAGGTGCTCTCGGCGCGGCGTGGTCAACGTGGTCAAGGAACGGCTGCCATCGGACGTGGACTGTACGTGGAGAGGCTGACAGCTGGGTCCACGGCCGCAGCAAGGAAGTGCCTCCTTATTACGCGCAAATAATTATTCCTCCACCTGACAGCGGGGACCCACCAGACGGGCCACCGTATTTCGCAAAAAATATGTTTCCCCTGACTGCTGGGACCCACCAGCTACATCTTCGCACGCAAGGAAGTGCATCCGGGCAAAAAAAACGATTCGCCCCCTGACTGCCGGAACCCGCCAGCTACATCTTCGCAGGCAAGGAAGTGCCTGATAGTCGGGACCCACCTGGTCGAAGCGTACGTAGCGTTGTCATTCTGGTCGCGAACGTGTAACTACATACTAGTCGATGTAGAGGCGCGCACGTGTCATAGTAGAGGCGCGCACGTAGCATGTACACGTACGTACAGCGGCCAGGGTGCAAGAAAGTACATACGACCACATACGTACATACGGGCGGGGTCTCGAACGCCTACTCGCGCGTACGTACGGCCAGGGCTCGTGTACATGGCTGGGTCAGAACGGAGAAACAACATCGACGTTGTGTTCATGGGGAGCTAACCGGCTGGGTCGGAACGGAATGCGCCGTCGTGTTCATCGGGAGGGCTTGGACGGAACAGCCGATGGAAACGAGGCCTGGCGTACCGCAGAACGGAGGAAACGGCCTTGTGTTCGACCGGCCACGTTCGAAACAGGATCCTGTTCATCCGGAGGTGTCTGGCGTACCGCAAAACGGAGGAAACGGACCTCCTACTGTCGAAACGGGGGTCCTGTTGATCGGGAGGGGTGTGGCGTACCGCAAAACAGAGGAAACAAACTTGTGTTGGAGCGCTGCAGTCGAAACGGGGGTCCTGTTCATCGGGAGGGGGTGTGGCGTACCGCAAAACGGGACTCCACGGGATACTGTTCATCTCCACCGTCTACCCCCTCCAGCCTCCACCTGCGACTGTTCATCCACGGGGTCCTGTTCATCCAGCCTCCACCGCGCGCTACTCCACTAGCTACTGTTCAACCAGCCCTCTCCACGAGCTCCTGTTCAACCACCCCTCGATGGGCTACTGTTCATCCTGCCCTCCACCGTCTACTATTCATCCTGCCCTCCACGGGGTGGTCCTGTTCATCCTGCCCTCCACGGGGTCCTGTTCATCCAGCCCCAACGGGCTCGATCGATCGGGGTCTTGTTCATCCAGAGGCAACACCATAGGGTCATGTTCATCCACCCCCACCGGGAACTGTTCATCCAAACCCCCCAGCAACGCTCACTGTTCATCCAGAGGCAGCATCGATCGGCTTCAGTTAGCAGCAGTAGCGAAGGAATCGCTCGATCGGGTTCAGTTAACAACCATCGATCGATCGGTCGGGTTTTGTAACGCGTAGCCTGCAGTGCAATCACTCGGGTTCAGTTAGAGCCCAACGCCTCACTCGGGTTCAATTAGAGCCCAACGCCTCGCACCCACGCGCGTGCATGTATGAGAGAAACGCACATCGCTCGGCCCCGACCACCCACCCTAACCGGGAACACCCCGATATTTTCCTCGCCCTCGCTTCTACCATGATTTTTTCCGTCATGGACGGCCCAAAGAATGTATGCAGCTGCGTCTCCGGCCCGCCCAGAACAAAAAGCCCATTTTCTATCATGATTTTTTGTCATAGAAGTAGGACCCCACCACATCTATGATGATACCGGGTTTTGTCACAATTATCGTCATAGAAGTGTCATAAGTATGACAGAAAAAAATTCGTTCGGCCCAAAATGTCACGGATGTGTCTTTTTTTTGTAGTGATGGGAATTGTTGTCAAGTTAGTTTTCATCATGCTCATATGATTCGCGTTCGTTACTTTGATAATTTGATATGTGGGTGGACCAGTGCTTGGGTGCTACCCTTCCTTGGAAAAGCCTCCCACTTATGATTAACCCATCTCGCAAGCATCCGCAACTATGAAAGAAGTATTAAGGTAAACCTAACCATAGCATGAAACATATGGATCCAAATCAGCCCCTTACGAAGCAACGCATAAACTAGGGTTTAAGCTTCTGTCACTCTAGCAACCCATCATCTACTGATTACTTCCCAATGCCTTCCCCTAGGCCCAAATAATGGTGAAGTGTCATGTAGTTGACGTTCACATAACACCACTAGAGGAGAGACAACATACATCTCATCAAAATATCAAACGAATACCAAATTCACATGATTACTTATAACAAGACTTCTCCCATGTCCTCAGGAACAAACGTAACTACTCACAAAACATATTTATGATCAAGATCAGAGGAGTATTAATTATCATTAAGGATCTGAAAATATAGTCTTCCACCGGATAAACCAACTAGCATCAACTACAAGGAGTAATCAACACTACTAGCAACCCACAAGTACCAATCTGAGGTTTTGGGACCAAGATCGAATACAAGAGATGAACTAGGGTTTGAGAGGAGATGGTGCTGGTGAAGATGTTGATGGAGATTGACCCCCTCTCGATGAGAGTATCATTGGTGATGACAATGGCGACGATTTCCCCTTCCCGGAGGGATGTTTCCCCGGCAGAACAGCTCTGCCAGAACCCTAGATTGGTTCTGCCGAGGTTCCGCCTCGAGACGGTGGCGCTTCATCCCGAAAGCTTCCTTTTGATTTTTTCCAGGTCAAAGCACACCATAAAGCCAAAGATGGGCACCGGAGGCCTGCTAGGGGGCCCACAAGGTCGGGGGGTGCGCCTAGGGGGGTAGGGCGCGCCCTCCACCCTTGTGGCTGGCTGGTGGCCCCCCTATGGTACTTTCTTCACTCAATATTTTTTGTATATTCCAAAAACATGCTCCATGAAGTTTGAGGACTTTTGGAGTTGTGAAGAATAGGTCTCTAATATTTCCTCCTTTTCCAATCCAGAATTCCAAGTGCCAGCATTCTCCCTCTTCATGTAAACCTTATAAAATAACAGAGAAAAGGCATAAGTATTGTGATATAATGTGTAATAACAGTCCATAATGCATTAAATATCAATATAAAAGCATGATGCAAAATGGACGTATCACTGGCCAAACAAGGGAGGAGGCGCACTAGCTCCCTTGTAGGTCGGTCTCTCCCCTTCTTTGGCCCATAAGGCCCATAACTTGTCGGGGGGGGGGGGGTTCCCGGAACCCCTTCCAATGACCCAACTCCTTCCCGGTACGTCCTGAAACACTTCCGTGTCCAAATACCATCGTCCTATATATCAATATATACCTCTCAACCATTTCGAGACTCCTCGTCATGTCCGTGATCTCATCCGGGACTCCGAATAACATTCGGTCACCAAAACATATAACTCATATAACACTATATCGTCAACGAACATTAAGCGTGTGGACCCTACGAGTTCGAGAACTACGTAGACATGACCGAGACACCTCTCCGGTCAATAACCAATATCGGAACCTGGATGCCCATATTGGCTCCTACATATTATACAAAGATCTTTATCAGTCGAACCGTTATGACAACATACGCAATTCCCTTTGCCCATCAGTATGTTACTTGCCCGAGATTCGATTGTCGGCATCTTCATACCTAGTTCAATCTTGTTACCGGCAAGTCTCTTTACTCATTCAGTAATACATCATCCTGTAACTAACTCATTAGTCACTTTGCTTGCAAGGATTCTTATTATGTGTATTACCGAGAGGGCCCAGAGATACCTCTCCGATACTCAGAGTGACAAATCCTAATCTCGATCTATGCCAACTCAACAAACACCTTCGGAGATACCTGTAGAGAATCTTTATGATCACCCAGTTACCTTGTGACGTTTGATAGCACACAAGGTATTCCTCCGGTATCCGGGAGTTGCATAATCTCATAGTCGAAGGAATATGTATTTGACATGAAGAAAGCAATAGCAATAAACTGAACGATCATTATGCTAAGCTAACGGATGGATCTTGCATCATTCTCCTAATGATGTGATCCCGTTATCAAATGACAATACATGTCTATGGTTAGGAAACCTTAACCATCTTTGATCAACGAGCTAGTCTAGTAGAGGCTCACTAGGGACACAATATTTGTTTATGTATCCACACATGTATTTAAGTTTTCGGTCAATACAATTCTAGCATGAATAATAAAACTTTATAATGATTTAGGAAATATAATAATGACCATTTTATTATTGCCTCTAGGGCACCATCAGTCTCCCACTTGCACTAGAGTCAATAATCTAGTTCACATCGCCATGTGATTAACACCCATAGTTCACATCGCCATGTGACCAACACCCAAAGAGTTTACTAGAGTCAATAATCTAGTTCACATCGCCATGTGATTAACACCCAAAGAGTACTAAGGTGTGATCATGTTTTTCTTGTGAGAGAATTTTAGTCAACGGGTCCATCATATTCAAATCCGTATGTATTTTGCCAATTTCTATGTCTACAATGCTCTGCATGGAGCTACTTTAGTTAATTGCTCCCAATTTCAATATGTATCTAGATTGAGACTCATAGTTATCTGAATTGGTATCAAAAATTGCATCGATGTAACCCTTTACGACGAACCCTTTATCACCTCCATAATCGAGAAATATTTCCTTAGTCCTCTAAGGATAATTTTGACCGCAGTCCTGTGATATACTCGTGGATCACTAATGTACCCCCTTGCCAAACTCATGGCAAGGTACACAATAGGTTTGGTACACAACATGGCATACTTTATAGAACCTACGGCTGAGGCATAGGGAATGACTTTCATTCTCTCTCTATCTTATGTCGTGGTCGGGCTTTGAGTCTTATTCAACTTCACACCTTACAATACAGGCAACAGCTCCTTCTTTGCCTGATCCATTTTGAATTCCTTCAAACTTGTCAAGGAATGTACTCTTTGAAAAATCTTATCAAGCGTCTTGATCTATCTCTATAGATCCTGATGCCTAATATGTAAGCAGCTTCACCGAGGTCTTTCATTGAATTTTTTTTATTCAAGTATCCTTTTATGCTATCCAGATTTCTATATCATTTCTAATCAGCAATATGTCATCCACATATAATATCAGAAATGCTATAGAGCTCCCACTCACGTTCTTGTAAATACATGCTTCACCATAAGTCTGTATAAAACCATATGCTTTGATCACAGCGTATATTCCAACTCCGAGATGCTTGCACCAGTCCATAGATGGATCGCTGGAGCTTGCACACTTTGTTAGCACCTTTAGGATTGACAAAAACTTCTAGTTGCATCATATACAACTCTTCTTTAATATCCATTAAGGAATGCAGTTTTTGACATCCATTTGCCAGATTTTACAATTATAAAATGTGGCAATTGCTAAGATGATTTAGACGGACTTAAGCACCGCTAGGGGTGAGAAAGTCTCATTGTAGTCAACCCCTTGAACTTGTCAAAAACACTTTTGTGACAAGTCGAGCTTTGTAGATAGTGATATTACCATTAACGTCCGTCTTCCTCTTGAAAATCCATTTATTCTCAACGGCTTCCCGATCATTGGGCAAATCCACCAAAGTTCATACTTTGTTCCCATACATGGATCCTATCTCAGATTTCCTGGCCTCAAGCCATTTATCGGAATCTGGGCTCATCATAGATTCTTCATAGTTCGTAGGTTTGCCATGGTCTAATAACATGACTTCCAGGACAGGATTACCGTACCACTCTGGTGCGGAACATGCTCTGTCCGACCTACGAAGTCCAGTAGTAACTTGGTTCGAAGTTTTATGATCATCATCATTAGCTTCCTCTCTAGTTAGTGTAGGCATCACGGGAACGGTTTTATGTGATGAGCTACTCTCCAATTCGAGAGAAGGTACAATTAACTCATCAAGTTCTACTTTCCTCACACTCACTTCTTTCAAGAGAAACTCCTTCTCTAGAAAGGACCCATCCTTCGGATCTATGGTAGAAGGTGTACCCAATTTTTTCCTTAGGCTATCCTATGAAGATGCACTTCTCCGATTTAGGTTAGAGCTTATTAGGCTGAAGCCTTTTGACATACATGTTGCATCCCCAAACTTTAAGAAACGACAGCTTAGGTTTCTTGCCAAACCATAGTTCATGTGCTGTCGTCTCAAAGGATTTAGACGGTGACCTATTTAACGTGAATGCAGCTGTCTCTAATGCATAACCCCAAAAAGATAGTGGTAAATCGGTAAGGGACATCTGATACGTCTTCATCATATCTAATTCTCCAAACACTTTTGCCCTTGTTTTGGACTCTAACTTGCATGATTTGAATGGAACAAACCCGGACTGACGCTGTTTTCAGCAGAATTGCCATGGTGTTATTTTTGTGCAGAAATAAAAGTTCTCGGAATGACCTGAAACTTCACGGAGAATATTTTTGGAATTAATAAAAAATAATGGCAAAAGAATCAACACCAGGGGCCCCACACCCTGTCCACGAGGGTGGAGGGCGCGCCCCCTACCTCGTGGGCCCCCTGAGGCTCCACCGACCTCAACTCCAACTCTATATATTTACGTTCGGGAAGAAAATATCAGAGAGAAGGATTCATCACATTTTACGATACGGAGCCACCGCCAAGCCCTAATCTCTCTCGGGAGGGCTGATCTGGAGTCCGTTCGGGGCTCCGGAGAGGGGAAACCATCGCCATCGTCATCATCAACCTTCCTCCATCACCAATTTCATGATGCTCACTGCCGTACGTGAGTAATTCCATCGTAGGCTTGCTGGATGGTGATGGGTTGGATGAGATTTATCATGTAATCGAGTTAGTTTTGTTAGGGTTTGATCCCTTGTATCCATTATGTTCTGAGATTGATGTTGCTATGACTTTGCTATGCTTAATGCTTGTCACTAGGGCCCGAGTGCCATGATTTCAGATCTAAACCTATTATGTTTTCATGAATATACGTGACTTCTTGATCCTATCTTGCAATTCAATAGTCACCTACTATGTGTTATGATCCGGTAACCCCGAAGTGACAATAATCGGGACCACTCCCGGTGATGACCATAGTTTGAGGAGTTCATGTATTCACTAAGTGTTAATGCTTTGGTCCGGTACTCTATTAAAAGGAGGCCTTAATATCCCTTAGTTTCCAATAGGACCCCGCTGCCACGGGAGGGTAGGACAAAACATGTCATGCAAGTTCTTTTCCATAAGCACGCATGACTATATTCGGAATACATGCCTACATTACATTGATGAACTGGAGCTAGTTCTGTGTCACCCTATGTTCTGTTGCATGAGGAATCGCATCCGACATAATTATCCATCACTGATCCAATGCCTACGAGCTTTTCACATATTGATCTTTGCTTAGTTACTTTACCGTTGCCACTGTTACAATTACTACAAACTGCTACTGTTACTTTTGCCATTGTTACTGTTACTTCCATATTACTTTGCTACTAAATACTTTGCTGCAGATATTAAGTTTTCTAGTTGTGGTTGAATTGACAACTCAACTGCTAATACTTTAGAATATTCTTTGGCTCCCCTTGTGTCGAATCAATAAATTTGGGATTATCAAGACTATTTTCTGGCACCGTTGCCAGGGAGCATAACTCTATTCTTTGAGGTACTTGGGATTTATATCTGCTGATCACTATGAGGAACTTGAAAGACGAAAAAACCAAGATTTATCCCTCAACTACGAGGGGAGGTAAGGAACTGCCATCTAGCTCTGCACTTGATTCACCTTCTGTTATGAGTAAATTTTCGACACCTGCTCATGCTATTGATTCTGATAGGTCGCATGTTATTGAGGATGCCACTTCTACTTTGCATGATAGTTATGATGAAACTACTTCTATGCTTGATAATACTGTGCCACTAGGTGAATTTCTTGATGAACAACTTGCTAGGGTAAGAGAGAATGAAATTATTGAAACTGATAATATTGATGAAAGTGATGATGAAGATTCTCCCCCTAGATATGAATTGCCTGATGTACCTGAGGGTTATGTTATGGATGAAGAAACTTCTAGAGACTTTTTTGCTCGCAAAGATAGATATGATCTTAAGAAATTGTTAGCTAAGCTGAAAGAAAAGTCTTTGAATGCTGGAATGAAATATGACCCTGCTTTTGCTACTTCACCTATCTGTATTTCTAATAAGGAGTATGATTTCTCTATCGATCCTGAGTTAATTACTTTGGTTGAAATTGATCCTTTTTATGGCTATGAATCTGAAACTGTTGTGGCACATCTTACTAAATTAAATGATATAGTCGCCCTGTTCAGCAACGAGGAAAAAATTCGTTATTACTATATCCTTAAGTTATTTTTGTTCTCATTAAAGGGTGATGCTAAAACATGGTTTAATTCTCTTGATCCTGGTTGTGTGCGTAGTCCCCAGGATATGATTTATTAATTCTCTGCTAAATATTTCCCCGCTCATAAGAAACAAGCCGCCTTAAGGGAAATATATAATTTTGTGCAAATTGAAGAAGAGAGTCTCCCACAAGCTTGGGGGAGGCTTCTTCGATTACTTAATGCTTTTCCTGATCATCCTCTCAAGAAAAATGAAATACTTGATATCTTTTATAATGTACTAACCGATGCTTCTAGAGACCACCTGGATAGTTGTGCTGGTTGTGTCTTCAGGGAAAGAACTATTGATCAAGCTGAATTGCTATTGAATAATATGTTGAGTAATGATAATAATTGGAGACTTCCTGAACCAACTCCTAAGCCAACTCCGAAGAAAAGGTGTATTCTATTTCTCAATCCTGAAGATATGCAAGAGACAAAGAAATCTATGAAAGAAAAGGGTATTAAAGCTAAAGATGTCAAGAATTTACCACCTATTGAAGAAATACATGGTCTTGATAACCCGACACAGGTAGTAAAGGTAAATTCTCTCTATAGATTTGATGAAGGTGATATTCCTCGTTATAAGTCTGCTAGCCAATGCTTAGATGAGTTTGATAATTTTATTGTTAAACAAGAAAACTTCAATGCTTATGTTGGTAGACATTTGAAACGTAATGCTTATGTTGGTAGACATTTGAAACGTAATGCTTATATGATAGAACACTTGAGTGATTATATGTCTAGCGTTAAAGGTGAACTTAAACTTATTAGTAAACATGCTTCTATGGTTATCACTCAAGTAGAACAAGTGCTTAAATCTCAAAATGATTTTCTCAATGAATTAAATAATAAGAAAAATGATAATGTTGTTAGAGTTATGACTAGAGGGGGTAAAATGACTCAGGAACCTTTGTATCCTGAGGGCCACCCTAAGAGAATTGAGCAAGAATCTGGTAATGAACATGAACCTACTGATAATGTTAATGATGATGTTCATGTTGATGCTCAACCTAGTAATAACAATGATGTAGAGATTGAACCTGTTGTTGATCTTGATAACCCACAATCAAAGAATCAACGTTATGATAAGAGAGACTTTGTTGCTAGGAAGCACGGTAAAGAAAGAGAGCCATGGGGTCAGAAACCCATGCCCTTTCCTCCTAAACCACCCAAGAAAAAGGATGATGAGGATTTTGAGCGCTTTGCTGAAATGATTAGACCTATCTTTTTGCGTATGCGTTTGACTGATATGCTTAAAATGAATCCTTATGCTAAGTATATGAAAGATATTGTTACAAATAAAAGAAAGATACTGGAAGCTGAAATTTCCACCATGCTTGCTAATTATACTTTTAAGGGCGGAATACCAAAGAAACTTGGAGATCCAGGAGTATCAACTATACCATGCTCCATTAGAAGAAACTATGTTAAAACTGTTTTATGTGATCTTGGAGCGGGTGTTAGTGTTATGTCTCTCTCTTTATTTGAATAAGCTGACACCTACTAAAATATCTTTGCAAATAGCCGATAAATCAACTGCTATACCTGTCGGTATTTGTGAGGATGTGCCTGGTGTGGTTGCAAACATTACTATTTTAACAAACTTTGTTATTCTTGATATTCCCGAGGGCGATAGTGTGTCGATTATCCTCGGTAGACCCTTTTTGAATACTGTAGGGGCTGTTATTGATTGCAACAAAGGCAATGTCACTTTTCATGTTAATGGTAATGAGCATACGGTACACTTTCCGAGGAAACAACCTCAATCCACAGTATCAATTCTATTGGAAAAATTTCAACGATTATTATTGGAGGTTTTAAATTTCCTCTTCCTAATGTCAAGAAGAAATATGATATTCTTATTGTTGGGGATGTGCATATCCCCGTTGAGGTAACTTAGTGTTATTCGAAATTTCTCCGGTTCCATGTTATTCGAAAAGAGTTTGTTAACAAGACTTGATCAACCTTGTAAGTGGATTCCTTTTGATGAGCATGAAACGGATGAAGTTAGAAAGCACAACTCTCTGTACCCTCCTTTTACTTTCTGTTATTTAGATTAAATAAAGCAAAAATAGTATTTTCTGTCTGTTTTCTGAATTATCCATGCAAAATACCTCGAAAATAAAAGTTCTCCAAATGTCCCGAAAATGAAATATGATTTTTTGTAGAATATTTAAGAATATCTGGCACTGAGAACACACCAAGGGGAGCCACCACATGGCCCCCTCCACTTATTCCAGCACCCACACACTTCTTCTTCCTCCAGAAAAAAATCCTCCCCTAGCTCAAACCCGTGTTCTAGCTCATCTTGCTGCGATTTTCGATCTCCTTGCTCAAAGCTCCACTCACAAAACTGCTTTGGGGGATTGTTCTTCGGTATGTGACTCCTCCAATGGTCCAATTAGTTTTTGTTCTAGTGATTTATTTATTGCAAATTTTAGCTGCTTAGGTGACACTGTTCTTGAGCTTGCATGTCAAATTTATATGGTCCCAAGTACTTCTAATGCATGATATAGTCTCTAGGCACTTGTGGGAGTAGTTGCTATCAATCTTGTTGAGTTTGGTTCACTTTTATTTTTGAGTCACTAAAAATTTTAGAAATTTTTCAGAGGAAGAAATATGTTTAGGAAAATGTACCGAGGTGGTTCTTCAAGGAAGCAAGGACCCAGGCTCGCGATACGTGAGCCGGACAATGAACTACCAAGGGAAGCTCAAGTGCGGCCTTGTGAATGGCCGTCAGAGGAGTTTATGGTCCAAGCAGGTACCAAGGAAGAATTTGACGCGTATGTGCGTAATGCTGATCTTGAGGGCTTCGTGTCAGATAAATGCCCTCAATACCACTAGCTAACTAATTCCTTTGTGAGAAGGTTTAAATTTACATCCTCGCGCAATTCTCACACTGTTTTATTTGATCTATATGATAAATCATATACCATGGACCTAGAAGATTTTACTGCTGCTTGTAAACTACCGCAGTGGGGTAATGTTAGCGAACCTCGCAAATCTGAATATAAAGATTTTCTTGCTAGTATCACTGTGGGGGAATCTAGAGAAATCACACAAGCTACCATAGGGAGCATTCATTTTCCTTCCATACATTATTTTGCTCTCTTCATAGGTAGATGCATTAACGGTAAAGATGAGGTTTCTCACATGTGCGTTCCAGATCTTTGTGTCCTCAAAAGTGCGGTATTAGGTGATAAACAATATAACTTGAGGGCTATTGTTGCACGAAGGTTGCATCTTAACGGTTTAAGTGGAGATTTGTTTGGTGGAATTTATGCAACTCGTGTAGCTAATTATCTTGAGGTACCTATACATGAAAATGATATTAGGTTGCCTCCTACTTATCTAGATTAAAATGCTATGGTTCGCCATCAGTTTGTTGAGAGGAATGAACAGTCCCTCCAGTACCGACTAATCTTCGACAGACGTCGCACTGTCCATATTGCTCTCCCTACTTCTACTTTCTTTGACTTTCAGGCAAAAGGGAGATATGTTATAACCAGGGAGGAGGCGAACAAGTACGAGAGGAGGATGGAGGCAGCTCGCCTACAAGCGGCAGCTCTTGAGGCAGTAGCTGCTGCATCTCAGTACGACCCCAGCTACAACTTTGGATATCCGCCAGGCTAGCCATGGGCATAGACCAACTTAGGCCAAAATCCTAAGCTTGGGAGAGTACGTATTTCTCACTGACATTACATTCATGTTCACACACTCATGCCAATTGTCGGTGCTCATACTTTTTCATTGTACTATCCATGCTAGTTTATTTTCTGTTTTAAGCCTTCTTCTTGTGTGTTTGAAAAACCTTAAGAAAAACCAAAAAATTAGTTGTAGCTTCTAGCTAGTTTACTTTCCATGCCTGTAGTAGTAGTAGTAATTAAAAAGAAAACCCAAAAAGATTTCTCGTTCTTCTTTTGCTTGTTGGGAGCTCTCCCGTGTAAATAGTTTTATTTCTTTTCTTGTTCTTTGGGGGTTGAGAGGAGAAGACCATGATGAAAATGTTGAAGTGGCTCTTATATGCATTATTGTTGATTTAACAAAGAGCCCATATTACCTTGTCTTCTCCTGTGTATTAAATGCTTGCAGATTCCAGCTTAGTCCAATTGCACGTGCACTATTGTTATTATCCACACCGTTCGGTCATGCAAGTGAAAGGCAATAATGACGATATATGATGGACTGATTGAGATGAGAGAAGTTGGTATGAACTCGACCTATCTTGTTTTTGTAAATATGATTAGTTCATCATTCCTGATTCAGCCTATTATGAATGAAACATGTTTGCAATGACAATTAGAGATTATAGTTGCTCATGCCATGCTTAATTAGCTAGGAGTTTATAATGGTTTACCTTGCGTGCCAATATGCTATTAAAATGGTTGTGATGTGCTATGAAAGGGTGGCATCCTCCTTTGAACAATTCGAGTGGCTTGACTTGGCACATGTCCACGCATGTAGTTGAAACAAAATCAACATAGCCTCCACGATATTTATGTTCATGGTGAATTATATCCTACTCATGCTCGCACTCAGTGTTGATTAATTTTAATGCATGTTCATGACTGTTGTCGCTCTCTAGTTGGTCGCTTCCCAGTCTTTTTCTAGCCTTCACTTGTACTAAGCGGGAATACTGCTTGTGCATCCACTTCCATAAACCCCAATGTTATTCCATATGAGTCCACCATAACTTCCTATATGCGGTATCTACCTGCCGTTCCAAGTAAATTTGTATGTGCCAAACTCTAAACCTTCAAATGAAAGTCTGTTTTGTATGCTCGAATAGCTCATGTATCAACTAGGGTTGTATGTATCTTCCATGCTTGGTGGGTTATTCTCACGAGGAGTGATTCCGCTCCTCACTCACGAGAAAATGGCCGGTAACCGGGATGCCCAGTCCCATGCTCAAATCAAAATAATTGCAAACAAAACTCCCCCAGGACTGTTGTTAGTTGGAGGCACTCATTGTTTCGGGCAAGCCATGGATTGATGCTTGTTGGTGGTGGGGGAGTATAAACTTTACCATTCTGCTTGGGAACCTCCTATAATGTGTGTAGCATGGAAGATATCGAGACCTCTCAGTTGTTATGTTGACAATGAAAGTATGCCGCTCAAAATATTATTTATCTCTATTTCAAAATCGAGCTCTGGTACCTCTACAAATCCCTGCTTCCCTCTGCGAAGGGCCTATCTATTTACTTTTATGTTGAGTCATCACCCTTTCATTAAAAAGCACCAGTTGGAGAGCACTGCTGTCATTTGCATGCATTACTATTAGTTTACATTGAGTATGACTATGACTGGATCTCTTTTACCATGAATTACAAAGTTTATTTAGTCCTTGATCTTCAAGGGTGCTCTGCATTTATGTTTTGCGATCTCAGAAAGGGCTAGCGAAATACCATCTTGTTATATCATATTATGATTGTTTTGAGGAAGGGTTGTCATCCGAGATTTATTATTATCGCTCGCTGGTTGATTATGCCATTGATATGAGTAAACATGATACCTAAGTGTTATTGTGAATATGGTTAGTTCATAATCTTTGCTGAAAACCTGAATGCTGGCTTTACATATTTACAACAACAAAAGCAAACAGAGTTTGTAAAAGTTTTTCTTTATCACTTTCAGTTTGTCAACTGAATTGCTTGAGGACAAGCAAAGGTTTAAGCTTGGGGGAGTTGATACGTCTCCGTCGTATCTACTTTTCAAACACTTTTGCCCTTGTTTTGGACTCTAACTTGCATGATTTGAATGGAACTAACCCGGACTAACGCTGTTTTCAGCAGAATTGCCATGGTGTTATTTTTGTGCAAAAATAAAAGTTCTCAGAAACCTGAAACTTCACGAAGAATATTTTTGGAATTAATAAAAAATACTGGAGAAAGAATCAACACCAGGGGGCCATGGCCTGTCCACGAGGGTGGAGGGCGCCCCCCTGCCTCGTGGGCCCCCTGAGGAACCACCGACCTCAACTCCAACTCTATATATTCACGTTCGGGGAGAAAAAATCAGAGAGAAGGATTCATCGCGTTTTACGATACGGAGCCGCCGCCAAGCCCTAATCTCTCTCGGGAGGGCTGATCTGGAGTCCGTTTGGGGCTCCGGAGAGGGGAATCCATCGCCATCGTCATCATCAACCTTCCTCCATCACCAATTTCATGATGCTCACCGCCGTGCGTGAGTAATTCCATCGTAGGCTTGCTGGACGGTGATGGGTTGGATGAGATTTATCATGTAATCGAGTTAGTTTTGTTAGGGTTTGATCCCTGGTATGCATTATGTTCTGATGTTGCCATGACTTTGCTATGTTTAATGCTTGTCACTAGGGCCCGAGTGCCATGATTTCAGATCGAAACTTATTATGTTTTCATGAATATATGTGAGTTCTTGATCCTATCTTGCAAGTCAATAGTCACCTACTATGTGTTATGATCCGGTAACCCCGAAGTGACAATAATCGGGACCACTCCCGGTGATGACCGTAGTTTGAGGAGTTCATGTATTCACTAAGTGTTAATGCTTTGGTCCGGTACTCTATTAAAAGGAGGCCTTAATATCCCTTAGTTTCCAATAGGACCCCGCTGCCACGGGAGGGTAGGACAAAAGATGTCATGCAAGTTCTTTTCCATAAGCACGTATGACTATATTCGGAATACATGCCTACATTACATTGATGAACTGGAGCTAGTTCTGTGTCACCCTATGTTATAACTGTTGTATGAGGAATCACATTCGACATAATTATCCATCACTGAACCAATGCCTACGAGCTTTTCACATAATGATCTTTGCTTAGTTACTTTACCGTTGCCACTGTTACAATTAATACAAACTACTACTGTTACTTTTGCCATTGTTACCGTTACTTCCATATTACTTTGCTACTAAATACTTTGCTGCAGATATTAAGTTTTCCAGGTGTGGTTGAATTGACAACTCAACTGCTAATACTTGAGAATATTCTTTGGCACCCCTTGTGTCGAATCAATAAATTTGGGTTGAATACTCTACCCTCAAAAACTATTGTGATCCCCTATACTTGTGGGTTATCAACATCATAGAACGCACCATATCTAATAAAGTACGGTTACGATGTTCAGACACACCATTACGCTATGGTGTTCCACGTGGCGTGATCTGTGAAACTATTCCACATTGTTTTAAATGAAGGCCAAACTCGTAACTCAGATATTCGCCTCCGCGATCAGATCGTAGAAATTTTATTTTCTTGTTACGATGATTCTCCACTTCACTCTGAAATTCTTTGAACTTTTCAAATGTTTCAGACTTGTGTTTCATTAAGTAGATATACTCATATCTGCTCAAATCATCCGTGAAGGTCAGAAAATAATGATACCCGCCACGTGCTTCAACACTCATCGGAACGCATACATCGTTATGTATTATTTCCAATAAGTCATTAGCTCACTCCATTGTTCCAGAGAACGGAGTTTTAGTCATGTTGCCCATGAGGCATGGTTCGCAAGTATCAAATGATTCATAATCAAGTGATTCCAAAAGTCCATCCGCATGGAGTTTCTTCATGCGCTTTACACCAATATGACCTAAACGGCAGTGCCAAAGTATGTTGCACTATCATTATCAACTTTGCATCTTTTGGCATCAATATTATGAATATGTGTATCACTATGATCGAGATTTAATAAACCATACACATTGGGTGTATGACCATAGAAGGTTTTATTCATGTAAACAGAACAACAATTATTCTCTGACTTAAATGAATAAACGTATTGAAATAAACATGATCTAATCATATTCATGCTCAACGCAAACACCAAATAACATTTATTTAGGTTCAACATTAATCCCGAAGGTAGAGGGAGTGTGCGATGGTGATCATATCAACCTTGGAATCATTTCCAACACACATCGTCACGTCGCTTTTAACTAGTCTCTGCAACTCCTGTTTCGAGTTACTAATCTTAGCAACTGAACCGGTATCAAATACCTAGGGGTTAATACGAACACTAGTAAAATACACATCAATAACATGTATATCAAATATACTTTTGTTCACTTTGCCATCCTTCTTATCCACCAAGTATTTGGGGGCAGTTCCACTTCTACTGACCAGTCCCTTTGCAGTAGAAGCACTCAGTTTCAGGCTTGGGTCCAGCTTTGGGCTTCTTCACGGGAGTGGCAACTTTCTTGCCATTCTTCTTGAAGTTCGCTTTCTTTCCCTGGCCCTTTTTCTTGAAACTAGTGGTCTTGTTAACCATCAACACTTGATGCTCTTTCTTGATTTCCACCTTCGCCGATTTCAGCATCACGAAGAGCTTGGGAATCATTTTTTTCATCCCTTGCATATTATAGTTCATCACAAAGTTCTAGTAGCTTGGTGATAGTGACTAGAGAACTCTGTCAATCACTATCTTATCTGGAAGATTAACTCCAACTTGATTCAAGCGATTGTAGTACCCAGACATTCTGAGTATATGCTCGCTAGCTGAGCTATTCTCCTCCATCTTGTAGGCAAAGTACTTGTCAGAGGTCTCATACCTCTCGACACGGGCATGAAACTGAAATACCATTTTTTAGCTCTTGGAACATCTCATATGCTCCGTGGCGTTCAAAACATTTTTTAAGTCCCGGTTCTAAGACGTAAAGCATGGCGCACTAAACTATCAAGTAGTCGTCATATCGAGCTTGCAAAATGTTCATAATGTCTGCATCTGCTCCTGCAACAGGTTTGTCACCTAGCGGTGCATCAAGGACATAATTCTTCTGTGCAGCAATGAGGATAATCCTCAGATCACGGACCCAGTCCGCATCATTTCTATTATCATCTTTCAACTTAGTTTTCTCTAGGAACATATCAAAAATATATAGGAGCTATATCGCGAGCTATTGATCTACAACATAGATATGCAAAACAATCAAGACTAAGGTCATGATAAATTAAGTTCAATTAATCAAATTACTAATGAACTCCCACTTAAATAAACATCTGTCAAGTTTATCTAAGTGATACATGATCCAAATCAACTAACCCATGTCCGATCATCATGTGAGATGGGGTAGTCATCAATGGTGAACATCTCTATGTTGATCATATCTACTATATGACTCAGGTTCGACCTTTCCGTCTCCAGTGTTCCGAGACCATGTCTCTACATGCTAGGCTCGTCAAGTTTAACCCAAGTATTCTGCATGTGCAAAACTTACTTACACCTGTTGTATGTGAACGTAGAGTCTATCACACCCGATCATCACGTAGTGTCTCAAAACGAGGAACTGTAGCAATGGTGCATACTCAGGGAGAACACTTTTATCTTGAAATTAAGTGAAGGGATCATCTTATAATGCTACCGCCGTTCTAAGCAAAATAAGATGCATAGAGGATAAACATCATATGCAATCAAAATATGTGACATGATATGACCATCATCATCTTGTGCTTTTGATGTCCATCTCCAAAGCATCGTCATGATCTCCATCGTCACCGGCTCGACACCTTGATATCCATCGTAGCATCGTCGCGTCGAGGTCGTCACGCCAACTATTGCCTCTACAACTATCGCCAACGCCTAGTGATAAAGTAAAGCAATTACATGGCGCTTGCACTTCATATAATAAAGAGACAACCCTAAGGCTCCTGTTAGTTGTCGATATTACAAAACATGATCATCTCATACATCAACATATATCACATCATATCTTGACCATATCACATCACAACATGCCCTACAAAAATAAGTTAGACGTCCTCTACTTTGTTGTTGCAAGTTTTACGTGGCTGCTACGGGCTTCTAGCAAGAACCGTTCTTACCTACGCATGAAAACCACGACGGTGATTTATCAAGTTTGCTATTTTAAACTTCTTCAAGGACTGGCCGCAGTCAAATTCGATTCAACTAAAGTAGGAGAAATAGACACCCGCCAGCCACCTTTATGCCAAACTAGTTACATGTTTGTCGATGGAACCGGTCTCATGTGCGTGGACATGTAAGGTTGGTCCGGGCCGCTTCATCCCACAATACCGCCGAATCAAAATAAGACGTTGGTGGTAAGCAGTATGATGATCACCGCCCACAACTCTTTGTGTTCTACTCGTGCATATCATCTATGCATAGACTTGGCTCGGATGCCACGGTTGGGGAACGTAGCATGCAATTTCAAAAAAAATCCTACGCTCACGCAAGATCTATCTAGGACATGCATAGCAACGACAAGGGGAGAGTGTGTCCATGTACCCTCGTAGACCGAAAGCAGAATCATTTGACAACGCGGTTGGTGTAGTCGAACATCTTCTCGTTCCGACCGATCAAGCACCGAACGTACGGCACCTCCAAGTTCTGCACATGTTCAGCTCGATGACGTCCCTCGAACTCTTGATCTAGCAAAGTGTCGAGGGACCGTTTCTTCAGCACGATGGCATGGTTACGGTGATGGTGAAGTGATCCGCGCAGGGCTTCGCCTAAGCACTAGGACAATATGACCGAAGGCGTAAACTGTGGAGGGGGGCGCCGCACACGGCTAACAGATGTTTGTGTGTCTTCTAGGCGCCCCCTCCCCACATATATATAGGTTGGAGGGGGAAGAGGCAGCCAGGGGGGCGCCCAAGTAGGCCAAGTCCAACTTGGGCTCCCACCCCAATTCTGCCCCGCTTCCTTGTTTTGGCACTAGGAGAAGGAAGGAGGAGGTGCCCCCTTTCCTTTCTCCCTTGAGAACGGGAAGGAAAGAGGGGCTAGCCCTCCTCCCTTGCCTTCTCTAGGGATGGCTGACCTGGTGGAGGCGTGCACCAGCCCCCTGTGGGCTGGTCTGTCCCTCCCTAGGCCCATTAAGCCCATATAGCTTGCCGGGGGTTGCACGGAGCCCCTTCTGGTGACCCGATAGTACCCGGTACCCCCAGAACACTTCCGGTGTCCGAATACTATCGTCCTATATATGAATCTTTACCTCTCGACCATTTCGAGACTCCTCGTCATGTCTGTGATGTCATCCCGGACTCCGAACAACATTCGGTCACCAAATCACATAATCATATAATACAAAATTGTCATCGAACGTTAAGCGTGCGGACCCTACGGGTTTGAGAACTATGTAGACATGACCGAGACACCTCTCCGATCAATAACCAATACAGGAACCTAGATGCTCATATTGGTTCCTACATATTCTACAAAGATCTTTATCGGTCAAGTCGTAATGACAACATACGTTATTCCCTTTGTCATCGGTATGTTACTTGCCTGAGATTTGATCGTTGGTATCTCTATACCTACTTCAATCTCATTACCGGCAAGTCTCTTTACTCATTCCGTAATGCATCATCCTGCAACTAACTCATTAGTCACATTTCTTGCAAGGCTTATTATGATGTGCATTACCGAGAGGGCCCAGAGATAACTCTCCGATACTCGAAGTGACAAATCCTAATCTCGATCTATGCCAACCCAACAAAGACCTTCGGAGACACCTGTAGAGCATCTTTATAATCACCCAGTTACGTTGCGACATTTGATAGCACACAAGGTATTCCTCCGGTATTCGGGAGTTGCATAATCTCATAGTCGAAGGAATATGTATTTGACATGAAGAAAGCAATAGCAATAAAACTTAATGATCAACATGCTAAGCTAACAGATGGGTCTTGTCCATCACATCATTCTCCTAATGATGTGATCCCGTTCATCAAATGACAACACATGTCTATGGCTAGGAAACTTAACCATCTTTGATTAACGAGCTAGTCTGGTAGAGGCTTACTAGGGACACTATGTATTGTCTATGTATCCACACATGTATCAAGTTTCCGGTTAATACAATTCTAGCCTGAATAATAAAAATTTATCATGATATAAGGAAATATAAATAAAAACTTTATTATTGCCTCTAGGGCATATTTCCTTCATAGGAAACCTTAACCATATTTGATCAACGAGCTAGTCTAGTAGAGGCTCACTAGGGACACATTATTTGTTTATGTATCCACACATGTATTTAAGTTTCCGATCAATACAATTCTAGCATGAATAATAAACCTTTATCACGATTTAGGAAATATAATAATAACCATTTTATTGTTGCCTCTAGGGCATATTTCCATTGAAATAACCCTGATTCGGAATGTGCTCGGATATCGAAGGCAAAGTATTTTCCAGATACTGACTTACTACATGCAGGCCCAAAGAATGGTTCTTCTTTTACATGGCAGAGTATTGTGGCAGGGCTTACTACTTTTAAGAGGGGGTATATTTGGCGTATTGGATCAGGGGAGAAGGTGGACATCTGGAATGACCAATGGATTGCTTCGAGTCCAGACAGAAAGGTAATAACACCCCGAGGCCATACATTGCTCGTTAAAGTTGTGGAATTAATAGACCCAGTAACTAGTCAATGGGATGAGCAGTTAATTTGAGCATTTTTTTACCTAGTGGATGCAAATAGAATTCTTCAAATACCACTCAACGTTCAGGCTTCCGATGATTTTGTTGCATGGAATCTCACAAGGAGTGGCATCTTCTCTGTTATCTTGGCTTACCATGAACAATGGGCACACAAATTCAGAGGTTAGTCGATGAGAGATTTAACGTCTACTTCAGCCATCCGAGCTGAGATTTGGAAGCAGTTATGGGAGCTTCAAGTGCCACTGGAAAATTCAAATCTTTTGTTGGCGTGCTCTACGTGGTATTGTTCCTTTGTTCTCGATACTTGCTAACAGGCATCTACCGATCAGTGATGTATGTCCAGTTTGCCATAATGGTCTAGAGGATATGAGACATTTACTGTTCCAATGTGACTTGGCGAGGGAATTCTAGAGGGGTCTCGGCCTGCTGGAATGCATAGATCAAGCAACTTGTGTGTATCATTCGGGTTCAGCTATTCTGGAGTTCTTACTTGTGGAACCGGACTCACCACTTTGCACCATGCCGAGTCTGAAAGTAAAGGAAGTTGTAGCAGCTGGATGCTGGTATATTTGGTGGTTGAGGCGACGCCATACTCACCACAATTCCTCTCCACCACTGTGCAGATGGACTAATTCAGTCCTAGCAATTGTTGCAAACTACTCCAAGTCCATTAGAAGCAAAAGCAACCTTGCTGAGCACAAATGGAGGAGACAGGGTTCGAAATTTATTAAACTAAATGTGGATTCCTCTTTCCATGAAGATGTGGGCTCTGGGGCGACTGGATGCGTCCTTTGGGATGACAAAGGGCGCTTTATTGCAGCTCAATGCAGATTCCTTCAAGTAGTGGCTGATGCAGTGACAACTGAAGCAATAGCAATGTGTGATGGTTTAAACCTAGCAAATGCTTTGGGATTTAATAGAATTGAAGTAGAATCTGATTCTTTGAGTGTGGTTAACAACTGTCAGGGACAAATACAGTGGTTGGATGCAGCAGCAGCAATCTTTGCAGAATGTTTTGATACGACAACATCGATAGGGAAGGTCATCTTTTCACACTGTTTTCGTGATGCAAATTCAGTAGCTCATGAGCTAGCAAAATTTAGTTTTTGTAATAAATGTAATGAAAATTGGACTGATGAACCCCCAGTGTTTTTTATCAGCCAATTAGTGAAGGATGTAATTCTCGTTTTAGTTAATAAAGCTAGCCATGATGGCCTTTCCAAAAAAAGATTGAGGAAGTTTTTTTAGGGAAGGCCATTGTGGCTAGCTATATTGATTTAACAAAGATATTACATCGTCGACAAGTGTCGATATCAAGCAGCCCGGAGGCTCCTCGGTCCAACCAAGAGAGATCTTCTTACAATAAGAATAGTTAGCTAACACATGTGCTGCTTTATTAAGAGAACGAGAATAATGTTTAAAGATGACCTTCCCGATCAAAGTAGACACATCCAAACACTCTGCAAAAATCGCCGCCGCTGGATCTCACCATCTAGATTGATCATCGCAGAAATTTATAACAATTATGGAGTCTGATTCTGCTTCAACATGAGGGAACCCCAACGAGTTTGCAAAGATAAGCCCATCCCTCATCGCCGTTGCTTCAGCCATCATCGCATCAACTAAGAGATGTATTTGCATTCGCAGCTAGAAAGTCATCTCTGATAACTGCTGCTATTGCTCCCACCCCTCATCTACAAAAAAGCAGCATCGACGTTTACCTTAATAAATCTGAGATCAGGTTTCATCCACCTTGGTGCACTAGTGGCATTCCGGTTAAGATTCGCCTCATGGTAGTTACCAGTGTTCGCCAACACAGCCGTATGACATCTCGTAGGTGGTGGTGGATTACCATCATGTGTGAGGAAGTGTATTGATGGATACATCGTCATGAAAGAGTAATCCACCTTGGTGGTGTTGGACAATCGGTTGGATACATCTGAGTTTTCTCAAACTTGCATCAAACTGGGAAAGTTTGGAGGAGTCTGGACGTCCGCCCACGGTTAGTTGGACCACACCTCCCACACAATCCGTGTGTTTCGCTTACTTATTTTTTTTCTCTTGATTCAACTGGCTCGCTATCAGTCATAGCTCATTGTACGGATTTGATGACTACAGTTAGATGACCGGCAGCCCATCCGTTCAATGTGCGCGTTTGAACGTGTCTGCGAAGATATGGTGATGTAAAATAGGAGATCGCCATTGGAGTTGCCCTTGGCCCTCACTACTGGTAATTCTCTGCCTTTTTTCTAGAGGCACGTTAACTTTATTTGCTTTACTCATCTTGTTTAAGACACACATTATTAGAGCATCTTCGATAGATGATGTATTTTACATCACTAAATTATGGTTTGAGTAAAATATACATCACCTAAAAGTGCATTTTTATATCACCAAAAATCTCCAACTCCATAAATGATCTAAAATAGCCAGTGCTCTAATAGATGATGTAAAATACATCAGCCACATGGAAGTTGCTCTACCATTTTGTTGTCTCCGGCGACAAAGCTAGTGCAAACGAAGCAGCAGCTGGCGGCGACACCGATGACGAAGCAGCAGCTGCCGGCGTGATCTCCTTCATCTTCTTCGCCCAGGACGACATCATCGTGGGGTCACGCGACGGCCGCCTCAATCCTCCACCTCATGGTTTGGTTTCGGCTGCCTTCTTCCGCGCTGGCAGTTCCAGCTTGATGGTGACAGCGGGACGAGGGGCTGTAAATGCACCACTCGACTTGGGGGAGGCATCACGGAGGAGGCAGCGAGACTGGTGGTAGACGCGGAGGCGGTGATCGCCGGAGCAACGTTGGCAGCCGCGGGGTTGGAGGAGGCGTCCATGGGACCGGTGGTGGCAGACGACGGCAGGGGATGGTCAGGCGCGATGCGAAAAAGTTCCGCGCAGTAGTTTGTCTACGCATGTGACTACTCGGGTTTTACTCGAGAGGCACAAGTGATGCAAATTTGCATCACCAAGTGCCCTATTTTTCATCTCGAACAAATTTGTTTTTTTTTGCATCTACATCGACGTTGGAGCATCGTTTTTGGGCCTTCGTGATGTAAAAATCAGTTATTTATACATCTACATCATTTGGTTGGAGATACTTCTACGAGGCTAGCCAGTCTTGCGTGCCTTTTCCCTGTGACTTGCCACCTTAATTACTTCTAGCCATCTGAATTAAAATATGCATTATTACCATGCTAGCGAGCGGTTACGTGTTTGACTATTTTCAAGTATTTTCTTTGTTTTTATTTATTATGCATATTAATTTTAACCTAAGTCAAACTTTATGATCTTTGATTAAGTTTATTGAAAGCAATATAAACTTTACATTAACTGTAAGGCCCCACCGCGGTGCTGTTCCAAATATAGAACTTTTGATCCATTTCTAGAATAGTAACAAGTATAGTGCCGCCGTAACATATGACTTCACTTCATACATGCACTGTCATATGTCATGGACTTTACAAATTAAATAGCACAACATCTTCATTACCAAACATGCAACATCATATATATGAATATGGCATACAAGTGCCAAGATCCAAATTTAGTACACTCATCATAGACCAGTTGGTCCAACATTACATTTTGAAATCCTATGTACCATGTTGTATGGACCATGATTAAAAAGGATGGAGTATAATTATATTTATATTGTTGCAAGGGGATCACAAGGTGTGGCAGTTATCGGTTATCGGGAAGAAGTACATAGGATTTAGAGCTATGACATGAATATCGACAACAGGATCTACCATTTGTAAACACTCATGACACTTACGATGATCCATATCCGTTGTTAAAGTTACATGCAAAACTACAAAGGATTTTTTATATTGATTCACCATGAATATTTGAGAAACATACTTCCGTATCAACACAACAACAACAACAACAAAGCCTTTAGTCCCAAACAAGTTGGGGTAGGCTAGAGGTGAAACCCATAAGATCTCGCAACCAACTCATGGCTCTGGCACATGGATAGCAAGCTTCCACGCACCCCTGTCCATAGCTAGCTCTTTGGTGATACTCCAATCCTTCAGGTCTCTCTTAACGGACTCCTCCCATGTCAAATTCGGTCTACCCCGCCCTCTCTTGACATTCTCCGCACGCTTTAGCCATCCGCTATGCACTGGAGCTTCAGGAGGCCTGCGCTGAATATGCCCAAACCATCTCAGACGATGTTGGACAAGCTTCTCTTCAATTGGTGCTACCCCAACTCTATCTCGTATATCATCATTCCGGACTCGATCCTTCCTTGTGTGGCCACACATCCATCTCAACATACGCATCTCCGCCACATTATAAAAAAATTAAACCATCTCCTAATGCCCAAGATATGACCCCATGCATAACTTCAACTTATCTTATAGTTTATTAGATGTATTTTTACTTTTTACAAGAAAATTATAATAAATGCATAAAAACACTCAATAGTATCAAAGGAGATGTAAACAATCTGAGATTTTGAAGTGCTATATACCATGTGGTATGGATCATGATTAAAAATGATAAAGTACATTTGGATTTATGTTGTTGCAAGGGGGTAACAAGGTGTGCCGGATATTGGTTATCGGCAAAGAAATTCTAGGATCTCAAGCTATGACATTACAACCGGCAACATGATTTAGCATATGTAAACACTCATGTCACTTAGCATGATTCTTTACTGTTGAAGTTACATGCACAGACAAAAATATTATGCATCACAAACCTCTAAGATTCACCATGAACACGTGAGGAACATGCTTCTACATCAACACGTTATAAAACATAGTACAACTAAACAAATGTCCAACGCAGAGAGGAAAGATTCAAACTAGCAAATGAGATGTAAATAATCCAAAATTTTGATAATGCTCAAAGTTTTTTTTTTGAAAGCATGTGTAGACATGTCTAAAATTGCTTAAAACGTTTTCTTTTGCTGAAGATATGGTTAAAGATGTAGAGGACAACAGTCATGCAGACTCTTCATCTATGATGAGAATACCTTTACATACTGTTACATGCAAAGGTAGTGGAAATTGTAGATTATAATATAATATCTTAAAATACATTATAGCAGGCATCATGTTGTTACAAAATCTAACGACAACCGAAGGGCATACAAGGCTCCACACATCAAAGAGAAAGTGGGTTGAAGCGGTTAGTCGACGCACCTTTTTCTCTCGTAAGCACTTCTTTAATTTGATGTAATATCTTTGTTTATTGTACCACCGTATATTGCCGCAAATGCATCTATATTTTAAAATTCCTTCATACCTAAATATTAAACCGACCGTTCTATATGTTGCAACCTGGATATATGATTTGTATAAATAAAGTTGGAATTCACAAATGTTGAGTTGAATGCAAGTCTAGTAGCCCAGCTAAAATAAAATGGATCTATCAAGATGTAGCATAAAGAAGCTGAAGCAGTCAGGAATGCCCTAACAGAGCAGCAACATGAACCTGAAGTTTTCAAGGAGGCCCTAGCAGAACAGGAGGAAGAGCCTAATGCAGTCAAGAAGGCCCTGGCAGGGCAGCAACAAGAAACTGAAGCTAGCAAGGTGGCCCTGACAATGCAATAGGAAGAACTTGAAGCTATCAAGACGACCTGGGCAGAGCACCAACAAGAACTTGAAGCTGTCAAGAAGGCACTGTCAGAGTGGAAAGATGAACTTAAAGGTTTCAAAATGGCCCCTGTAGAGCACCAGAAGAACTTTAAAAGCCCTTTTAGACCAGTACGAAGAACTTCAAGCTGTCAACAAGGCCCTTCTAGAGCAGCACAATGAAATTAAAGCTATTAAGTGTCTTATTTTCTTGTGCGCTACTCTGTCCCATGGTTCACTATTGTAATGTCTCATATGGTTCGTGTGAAATTTTATAGTTTGTATTCAAATTTAATTGTTTCACAAATTCATATTAAAAATTTCCAAAATTGTGAATTTTATTCAAATTTGGCAATATAAAACAAATTATCAGCGTCTACAAGTTGTGACGATAATGCATGTCGTTACCAGCGTATGGACCCACATGGAAGCAGCCAGGTCGCCCATGTATGGGCCCACATGTAAGCAACCACGTCACCCACGTATGGGCCCACCTGTAAGTAGCAACATCCACATATTCTGGGCCCATGTGTCAGGATCTTTGATAGGTCAAACCTAACGAAAGTTGTTAGTGATGGCCAACGTCACAGGAAAAAAACACAAGACCCACATGTAAGCATCCACGCACCATGTACTCGACCCATGTGTCCGAATCGATGACTGGTCAAACCTGACGTGTTAGTTGTTAGTGACGGATTATCGTCACACAAAACGGTATTAGCTGACAAGTCGACCGGTCAAAGGTGATAGTCTTCGTTGTCACCGAAATGGACTTCCATGACAAAACTCGAACCGTCACCTATGATCTTAGGTGACTAAAAAGCGGTACCGTCAAAATTTTACTTTTGCTCTTCAGTGACAGTAGGGTGGCTCTGAAAACCGTTAGCAAAACATTTTCGGTGACAAAAAAACAGTTTTACCTGACACAAATGAACTGCCGCTAAAAGTCCTCCGTTTTGTAGTGTCTCCTCCAGGACCACCTCTGCATCCTTGAAGAAATCCCTTGAGGCGCTCGTGGATGGTGTCGCCGGCGCATCCTACCTCGGTGAGCTCGGTCTCGTCACCGCCACCGCCCGCCTTGAAAATGTTGAAATGTGGAACGATAGGACTGAGAGAGAAGTAGAGAGGGGGGGGGGGTGAATGCGGCCGAATAGGAACAGAGGCGAGAGCGGCGAGGAGTAATTGGGATTGCGTTCTGAAGCCTAGTTTCAGCGAACGATCTTTGGACCTGATGTGGCGACGGGCTTGCTTCAAGATCCGTGCGCCTCATCCAACGACAACCAAAGCGTTCGTGCGAATTTGCTTGTTATATGACGTCAGTTCATTAGCTTTTTAGGTAGAAGAAGAAAGATCTATCCGGCATCTTTCATATATTTACAGGTGAAGCTTTGACGCCTCCAATAAATTTCTGAATATTCGGCAAATTAAGGAGAGCGAGCCAACATGTAGGCGTCGATCGACTATGGAAGGAGGAACGCTCATGGTCTCTCCACCGAGCCGGCCTAGAAAGTCGGCACAACGCCGCAGCTGGAGTCGGACAGCGCGGCTGCGGAGAAGTACTGGTCCACCTCGAGGTCGGCGTCGGCGCGCTTGGCGAATCGCCCCTTGATCCGTGGCCTGGTCTCGGCGTAGGCCTTCCGCGACGCGTACCTGATGGTCTTCTCGAACCGCCTCATCTTCCTCTTCTCCCTGTACCGGTGCACCCTGGCCTCCCTGTCCATCGCCATGCCCATGAACTGCGGCGACATGTGCGCCGCCGCTGAGAAGAGGTCGACGCTGCTCTCGCTGCGCCTCATGTACGAGCTGGTGACATCCTGGACGGTGCTACTGTTGTCCGGTGATGATGACATTGATAGCTGGAAATAACAAGACGAGAGAAGTACGATAAGATGGACATGCATGGAGATCAAGCACTCTAGGTCGATCTTTGGTTACGTACTGTGGCATTAGAAGGGAATTGAGATCAAGGTTTTGCATATCTAGAAATTATTAACAGCTATGTGGAGATCTTATAGGCTTGTAGCTAGGAGCCGAGGACCAACAGTTGCTAGATAGAGATCAAGTCCACAGAATTCATGCAAGTAACTCACGCTGCGTTGGAATGTTGCGCCAAATCCGTACCCATGGTTAGAATTTTGTGCATCGTACGGCATCTCCGCCGTGAAGCCCTGCCGCTCATGCAGCTGCGCCACCGGCTCGCCGGGCACAACGAGCTCGTGGCTGCCCTCGTTGCTCTCCATCCCGTGGCCGCGGTACTCCTTGCTCGACGCGTCCTTCTCGCCTGCTCGTCCGAGGTCAAGGAAGTCAGCGACGAGCGCGTCGCCGAACGCCGGCGCATCCCCCTCCGGGCCCCGGAGCGGGTCCAGCAGCAGCCACGACGTCGCTTCCTCCTCCTCCTCCTCTCCCTCGCCGTCGTCGTAGTAGGACCTCCGGCCCTCACGGATGGGCCAGGAGGAGTTGACGCCGCCGGGCCGGACGACGAAGGCGCCTCCGGCAGGGGAGGCCGGGGCCACGGCGCCCATCGGGACGCGGCGGTGGCGGCTGGCCAGCGTGTTGGCCGAGTGCACGTCCGCGTCGCACGCGGCGCAGAGCGCCGCCGAGTCGGCCCGGCAGTAGAACGCGCACGGCGCCGACCGGCACGAGTCGCAGCGCTGCTGCAGCATGCCGCCGCCGCCGCGCAGCTGGCCACGGAGCTCCGGCTCGGCCTTGATCATCGCCGCGCGCGAGGTCGATCGGTCCAGTTCACCCACCGCTCAGGCGGGCTATATATACGCTTATCCTCTATCCCACTCACCTCCGTCGGCTCTGTCACGCGCAGTGAACAAGCTGGAGCGCAGGGTGCAGCGTGCGGCCTTGTGTTTTGATCTGGTTGGGTTTTCGTCTTGTGGACGAGAGTTAGACAAGTCTGCATGGGGGGACGTCGGCGGGAGAATCCCGGCGGCGACACGTTCGCGGGGTTCGAACGGCTGAGAGAGCCTGGTCCCTTATCTTGTGGCCTGGCGTGCTCACGATGGGACCGGCTAGAGGGCTTGGTGGGCCCCATAGGATAACGGGTTGCTGCTCCTGGCCAATGCTGCCTTGCACCTTCGACACGTCTCTATGCCCGGTCTCCCATGGCGGACTAGTCAAATCTTATCTGCAAGTTCCGATTGTCAAGGCTGGTTGTGCACGCAATGCCATGTCAGTCTTTATAAATTGCATTCTAAAAAAATGTCTTTATAAATTGCCAAAAAGATATGCAATGCAATTATAGATCAAATGTCAGAATTTTGGTTGGGTGATGGTGAAAGTGTGTTTGAAGATGAGCATTCCGAAGAAGGAAGTGGGCACCGATTTAGGGACGGTCACAGTTTTTTTCAAAAAAGGCTTCTGCTCCGTTTTATAGATAAAGCAACGATCAACTTACAACTCGACACAACACAACACAACACCATACATGCACCCGAGGCAAGATACATAAGTGCCAGAGAACAACTACAACCCCCACCAACTCCAGCTATTTTTTTTAAATAATACATTTTTTAAATTATTTTTCAGAAATATTACACCAAAATTATTATTTTCAAAAATAATACATAGACGGCCATCTGGTAGCCGCTTGGGTCCAGTCAGCCAGGAGGAAGCCTATAGGTGCCCTGCCGGCTGCCAGATGGCCAGTCGGCCAGCAGCAAGCCGACTGGGACTAATTGGCTTGTAGTAAGCCAATTAGTCTTAGTCGGCTTATTGCTGGCCGATAGGTGCATGTGCCCATTTTTCTTTTACTGTTTTTGGTTTTAGTTGTTGTTTTCTATTTATTCTAGCTATCAAATGAATTTGATTTGTGTTGAAACTTTTTGCATAAATTACTAGCAATATTAACAAGCCACATATAAATTTTCATAATTTTTGGAACATCACATATTTAGAATTGTATTTGATAGCTCCTGGTGAATATAGATAGGGTTTAAATTTATTTATCCAAATTGATTTTTGTATTTTTATAAATATTAAAATATCGAGGAGAATAGTTTAACATTTTTGTGAAACAATTTGAGATTTTTTGGCTTTTGCATTTGGAACTTGAATTTCAAAGTTGGGTTAATGCAAAAGCCAAAAAAGTTTTCTCAAAAAATTTCACAAAAATGTTTAAACCATTCTCCTCAATATTTTAACATTTGTAAAAATACAAAAATCAATTTGGATAAATAAATTTAGACCCTATCTATATTCACGAGAAGCTATCAAACACAATTGTAAATATGTGATGTTCCAAAAATTATGAAAATTTATATGTGGCTTGTTAACATTGCTAGTAATTTATGCAAAAAGTTTCAACACAAATCAAATTCATTTGATAGCTAGAATAAATAGAAAACAACAACTAAAACCAAAAACAGTAAAAGAAAAATGGGCAGATGCACCTATCGGCCATTAGTAAGCCGATTGGGACTAATTGGCTTACTGCAAGCTAATTAGTCCCAGTCGGCTTGCTGCTGGCCGACTGGATCCCCAATCGGCTTCCTCCTGGCCGACTGGACCCAGTCGGCTACCAGATAGCGGACTATGTATTATTTTGAAAAAAATAATTTTGGCGTAATATTTCTGAAAATTAATAAAAATGTATTATTTATTTTTTTAGCCCAACTCCATGAAGACAAAGGATGAACAATAAAGCACACTTGGAGTCAATGGAGCCCTCAACCGAGCCAACAACGAAGAGGCGAAGTTGATACCCGACGAACCAAGAGTACCAAAGTGGTGTCTTCAGGAGGATTACGACACCGGAGTGCCACCACCACCCGATCCAAAGGATCAAGATTATCACCCGAAGCACGGCGAAGGGCAAGAAGCAGCCACGACAGAGACTCCATGAAGTTGACGACGTCCATGGATGCCACCACCGATGATTCGGCCAACGCCAACCAGGGGGGTCGCTCGGCAAGAATGCTTCACCTCCGCCCACGATGCGCCAAGACACAACATCTGTCGCACCACCAGCACATATGTCAACCCCGAGCCATGACGCCGCCCCACGACCATGGTAGCTAGGTCGCACCTGAATCATGAGTTCCGCCTACGAACATTGTAGTTCCCACCAGCAGGGTTGCCGCCTTGGAACCAAACATCCTAGATCCCCATCCATGGCCACAGGAGAAGCAACAGACAGGGCCCCTACCGCCCGAGAGCCACCAGCAGCCGACTTGGCCAATTCGACCAGGGACATAGAGCAACTAGGTTCAGGGAGAGGTCAAAATGCAGGGGCGGACTTCATCCATGACCAGCATCCCCTGTGCCGACGACGGGCGGCCTGACCTCATCAGAGCTACCCATCCCTCCCGTCACCTCTCCAAACATCCCCCTATGCGTCCCTCCATGGCTCCCTACCCGCACGGACACGCCCGACCTTCACGGTTTCAATCTTATTAGGTTAGTAAAGCAGTGGTGACGACTAATATAGAACCCATATTTCTTTGTGTGCACGTGTTTTTGATGCAAACTAAAGTATTACCAGGATATATCTTGAAGGCTGGACCTAAAGCGGGATCATCATACACAAGGCAGCGCATTTTGAATGGAATTCAAACATTTTAGAGGGGTTGTATTTGGTGTGTGGACACGAGATCTCAAATCAATACCTAGCAGGATCCTTGGATACCATCCAATGTCTCTCGTAAAGTTGTTACGCCTAGGGGATCTTGAAGGAAATATGTCCTAGAGGCAATAATAAAGTTGTTATTTATATTTCCTTATATCATGATAAATGTTTATTATTCATGCTAGAATTGTATTAACCGGAAACTTAGTACATGTGTGAATACATAGACAAACAGAGTGTCACTAGTATGCCTCTACTTGACTAGCTCGTTGAATCAAAGATGGTTAAGTTTCCTAGCCATAGACATGAGTTGTCATTTGATTAACGGGATCACATCATTAGAGAATGATGTGATTGACTTGACCCATTTCGTTAGCTTAGCATTTGATCGTTTAGTATATTGCTATTGCTTTCTTCATGACTTATACATGTTCCTATAACTATGAGATTATGCAACTCCCGAATACCGGAGGAACACTTTGTGTGCTACCAAACGTCACAACGTAACTGGGTGATTATAAAGGTGCTCTACATGTGTCTTCGATGGAACTTGTTGAGTTGGCATAGATCGAGATTAGGATTTGTCACTCCAATTGTCGGAGAGGTATCTCTGGGCCCTCCCGGTAATGCACATCACTATAAGCCTTGCAAGCAATGTGACTAATGAGGTAGTTGCGGGATGATGCATTACGGAACGAGTAAAGAGACTTGCCGGTAACGAGATTGAACTAGGTATTGAGATACCGACGATCGAAGCTCGGGCAAGTAACATACCGATGACAAAGGGAACAACGTATGTTCTTATGCGGTTTGACCGATAAAGATCTTCGTAGAATATGTGGGTGCCAATATGAACATCCAGGTTCCGCTATTGGTTATTGTCCGAAGACGTGTCTCGGTCATGTCTACATAGTTCTCGAACCCGTAGGGTCCGCACGCTTAACGTTCGGTGACGATCGGTATTATGAGTTTATGTGTTTTGATGTACGGAAGGTAGTTCGGAGTCCTGGATATGATCACAGACATGACGAGGAGTCTCGAAATGGTCGAGACATAAAGATCGATATATTGGATGCCTATGTTTGGACATCGGAAAAGGTTTCGAGAGAGTTCGGGCATATACCGGAGTACCGGGGGGTTACCGAAAGCCCCCGGGGAGTCAATGGGCCTTAATGGGCCATAGTGGAAAGGAGGAGGAGGCGGCCAAGGTGGGGGTGCCCCCCCAAGCCCAATCCGAATTGGGAGGGGGGCCGGCCCCCCTTTCCTTCTCTCCTTCTCCCCCTTCCTTCCCTCTCCTACTCCAACTTGGGAAGGGGGAATCCTACTCCCACCGGGAGTAGGACTTCCCCCTTGGGCGCGCCTAGGAGGCCGGCCCTCTCCCCCTCCTCCACTCCTTTATATACGGGGGAGGGGGCACCCCATAGACACACAAGTTGATCATTGATCTCTTAGCCGTGTGCGGTGCCCCCCTCCACCATAATCCACCTCGGTCATACGTCGTAGTGCTTAGGCGAAGCCCTGCGCCGGTAGCTTCATCATCACCGTCATCACGCCGTCGTGCTGACGAAGCTCTCCCTCGACACTCTGCTAGATCGTGAGTTCGTGGGACGTCACCGAGCCGAACGTGTGCAGATCGCGGAGGTGCCGTACTTTCGGTACTAGGATCGGTCGATCGTGAAGACGTACGACTACATCAACCACGTTGTCATAACGCTTCCGCTTATGGTCTACGATCATACGTGGACTACACTCTCCCCTCTTGTTGCTATGCATCACCATGATCTTGCGTGTGCGTAGGATTTTTTTTAAATTACTACGTTCCCCAACAGTGGTATCAGAGCCAGGTTTATGCGTAGATGTTATATGCACGAGTAGAACACAAGTGAGTTGTGGGCGATAATAGCCCTACTGCTTACCAGCATGTCATACTTTGACTCGGCGGTATTGTTGGATGAAGCGGCCCGGACCGACATTACGCGTACGCTTACGCGAGACTGGTTCTACCGACGTGCCTCGCACACAGGTGGCTGGCGGGTGTCAGTTTCTCCAACTTTAGTTGAATCGAGTGTGGCTACGCCCGGTCCTTGTTGAAGGTTAAAACAGCACATACTTGACGAAAAATCGTTGTGGTTTTGATGCGTAGGTAAGAACAGTTCTTGCTCAGCCCGTAGCAGCCACGTAAAACTTGCAACAACAAGGTAGAGGATGTCTAACTTGTTTTTGCAGGGCATGTTGTGATGTGATATGGTCAAGACATGATGCTAAATTTTATTGTATGAGATGATCATGTTTTGTAACGGAGTTATCGGCAACTGGCAGTAGCCATATGGTTGTCGCTTTATTGTATGAAATGCAATCGCCATGTAATTGCTTTACTTTAGCACTAAGCGGTAGCGATAGTCGTAGAAGCAATAGTTGGCGAGACGACAATGATGCTACGATGGAGATCAAGGTGTCGCGCCGGTGACGATGGTGATCATGACGGTGCTTTGGAGATGGAGATCAAAGGCACAAGATGATGATGGCCATATCATATCACTTATATTGATTGCATGTGATGTTTATCCTTTATGCATGTTATTTTGCTTAGTTCGACGGTAGCATTATAAGATGATCTCTCACTAAATTTCAAGGTACAAGTGTTCTCCCTGAGTATGCACCGTTGCGAAAGTTCGTCGTGCCGAGACACCACGTGATGATCGGGTTTGATAAGCTCTACGTTCACATACAACGGGTGCAAGCCAGTTTTGCACATGCAGAATACTCGGGTTAAACTTGACGAGCCTAGCATATGCAGATATGGCCTCGGAACACTGAGACCGAAAGGTCGAGCGTGAATCATATAGTAGATATGATCAACATAGTGATGTTCACCATTGAAAACTACTCCATCTCACGTGATGATCGGACATGGTTTAGTTGATATGGATCACGTGATCACTTAGATGATTAGAGGGATGTCTATCTAGGTGGTTGTTCTTTAGTAATATGATTAATTGAACTTTAATTTATCATGAACTTAGTACCTGATAGTATTTTGCATGTCTATGTTGTTGTAGATAGATGGCCCGTGCTATTGTTCCGTTGAATTTTAATGCGTTCCTAGAGAAAGCTAAGTTGAAAGATGAGGGTAGCAACTACATGGACTGGGTCCGTAACTTGAGGATTATCCTCATTGCTGCACAGAAGAATTACGTCCTGGAAGCACCGCTAGGTGCCAAACCCGCTGCAGGAGCAACGCCAGATGTTATGAACGCCTGGCAGAGCAAAGCTGATGACTACTCGATAGTTCAGTGTGCCATGCTTTACGGCTTAGAACCGGGACTTCAACGATGTTTTGAACGTCATGGAGCATATGAGATGTTCCAGGAGTTGAAGTTAATATTTCACGCAAATGCCCGGATTGAGAGATATGAAGTCTCCAATAAGTTCTACAGCTACAAGATGGAGGAGAATAGCTCTGTCAGTGAGCATATACTGAAAATGTCTGGGTATAACAATCACTTGATTCAACTGGGAGTTAATCTTCCTGATGATAGTCTCATTGACAGAATTCTTCAATCACTGCCACCAAGCTACAAGAGCTTCGTGATGAACTATAACATGCAAGGGATGGATAAGACAATTCCCGAGCTCTTCGCAATGCTAAAAGCTGCCGAGGTAGAAATCAAGAACGAGCATCAAGTGTCGATGGTCAACAAGACCACCATTTTCAAGAAAAAGGGTAAAAGGGAAGAAAGGGAACTTCAAGAAGAATGGCAAGCAAGTTCCTGCTCAAGTGAAGAAGCCCAAGTCTGGACCTAAGCCTGAGACTGAGTGCTTCTACTGCAAAGGGACTGGTCACTGGAAGCGGAACTACCCCAAGTATTTGGCGGATAAGAAGGATGGCAAGGTGAACAAAGGTATATGTGATATACATGTTATTGATGTGTACCTTACTAATGCTCGCAGTAGCACCTGAGTATTTGATACTGGTTCTGTTGCTAATATTTGCAACTCGAAACAGGGACTACAGATTAAGCGAAGATTGGCTAAGGACGAGGTTGTCGGCTTCCTGGGAACGGGGGTCCCCAGACTTGCCTGCCTGCGGCCCACGGCGTGGCTCCACCAGCGGCCCTGTACGGCCCATCTTCACCAGCAAACACTCAAGACCCTCACGAGGGGCCAAGCCTCGCGAGGGGGGGCGACGCAAGACCTCCTCGGGGGCGGCCTCACCAGGCTGGCTCGCAAGGGGGGAGAGATCAAGGCAAGGGGCACCTCGCGAGGTTCCTGTGACGTAAGCCATGACGACCGGGGCCAGGCGGACGCCAGGCGGGCGGCAGCGCGCGTAGTGTCCTCGTTTCCTCTTTGGTGCTAAAGAGGCAAGCGCAGGCGAGGAGTCCCGAGGCATCAGGCAAAGGTTTCCATATCAGTGCAACGAGACCAAGACCAGCAGGACGACAGGACGGAGGTCACCGTGGAGCCCAAGACGGCGTCACCACTAGAGCCTTTGGCAGACGAAGACCACCTTTAGTCAGGATAACTTGTACTAGTTGTCTCCCTTCAAATTTGGCCGTTGTGGCATCCCTTCCCGACAACATTTTGGAAGAGGACCAGGGCCTCTATAAATAGGGCTAGCCACCACAGTGGGAGAAAAGGGAACCAAAGGGATCGGGGAACTGATCCGAGGCCATTCTGATCATCCTCAACCACATAAGCTCACCGAGCACAAGAGCACCTCTCCTCAGGAGGTTGTTCTTCCCCTGTACTAGTTCTTCCTTAGCCCAAGAGGCAATCCACCACACCACACTGGAGTAGGGTATTACACCACATCAGTGGCCCGAACCAGTATAAATCTTGTGTCCCTTTGTTCTGCGAGTTCGACGCGCTGAGCTTTGAGATCACGGTGACGGCGTGAGCTAGGGGGAGGAGAGACCTTCGTGCGCACCCCAGTGTTTGAACCTCAAGGGTTTTTCCGGATCCCGAAATCAGACATTTAGCGCGCCAGGTAGGGGTGCGTCGAAGCTTTCCTTATGTCGATCCACGCTCTGCCACCACAGCGCCTTGCCCCCATGGCCGGCGTTGCTCTTCTGGCTACGATGGCGGATGCCCATGGCGGGGCCAGGGGGCTCAGAGCCTTTGCCCCTGCCTTGTGGCGGGTGCAGTGGCCGCCCAAGTTCAAGCCGGAGATGCCGCCGTGTTACGACGGCGCGGCGGACCCGTCGACCTTCCTGCTGGCGTATGAAGAGGCCGTCCTGAAGGCTGGGGGTGACGACAAGGTCATGGCCGACTGGCTTCCCATGGCCCTCACTGGTGCACCGCGCGACTGGCTGCTCAACCTCCCAGGATCCACGGTGGCATCTTGGGAGGAGTTGCGCGGCCTCTTCGCTGCGCGCTACGCGGCACTGGCGCCCCTCGCCGTCGCGGCCCTCCTCGGCGGCTCGCAAGCGCCGCCCTCGGACCGTCACACCAAGCCGTTCTTTCGCCAGATCGGTGCCGCCTCCACGCGGCAGGGGGCTCCCCCGGGTTGAGCGGCGCCTAAGGCCGACCTGACCTTCGACTCGGGGGATCACCCTGTCACCACCGTCGGCTCGGGCGTGCTCCCGATGCTTTGCACGCCCACCATCTGCGGCATAGCCGTCACCAAGACCCTCATCGACGGTGGCACCGGCCTCAAGTGCTCTCTGTGGAGGCTTTTAGCCTCCTTCACGTACCGCTCGAGCGGCTCTGCCCCAGCAAGCCCTTCTCCGGGGTCGGCGGCGGCTCCTCCAGCCCCCTGGGGCAGATCCGTCTTCCGTGACCTTCGGCACCCGCGACAACTATCGCACTGAGTTGATCGACTTCGACATCGCCCGTATTGGCCTCCCATACAACGCCATCCTCGGGTACCCGGCTCTGGCTCAGTTTATGGCGGGAACCCATCCGGCCTACAACCTCATGAAGATGCCCGGGAGCAGGGACGTCCTCACCATAGTTGGAGATACCAAGGAAGCTCCGGTAGCGCTCAAGCTTGCCCTCAAAACCGCCGCGGCAGCGCGACCGGCCGACGAGGTCATCTCCGGAGTTAAGGAGGCTGCACCAGCTAAGAAGAAGCAGTTGTTCACTCAAGAGCGGGCAGAAACCAAGCAGGTGCCGGTCGAGGAAGATGGGTCCTCTAGAGCCACCTTCACCATAGGTGCCAACCTCGACCCGGATGAAGAGGAGGCATTGGTGAAGTTCTTGCACGCAAACAAGGAAGTATTCGCCCGGGAGCCCAAATAGCTGGTAGGGGTCCCAAGAGGGTTGATCGAGCATCACTTGAGGGTGTGCCCCAATGTGTGCCCTGTGAAGCAGAAGGCGCGATGACATTCCACGGAGAAGTAGTCCTTCATCATCCAGGAAACCCGCAAGCTGGAGGCAGCAGGTGTCATTCGCAAGGTTCGGTACCCCGAGTGGCTGGCGAACCCCGTTGTTTTGGCAAAGAAAGGCGGGAAGGACCGCATGTGTGTCGACTTCACCAACCTCAACAAGGCCTGTCCCCAAGATTCGTTCCCGCTTCCACGCATCGACCAGATCGTTGACTCCACCACCGAGTGCGACCTCCTATGCTTCCTGGATGCGTTTTCAGGCTATCACCAGATCAAGATGGCGGTAGAGGATGTGGAGAAGACGGCCTTCCTGACCCCGTGCGGGGTGTACTGCTACACTTGCATGCCGTTCGGGCTGTGCAACGCAGGCGCGACCTTCCAACGGCTGATGCACGTCTCCCTGGGTCAGCAGCTCGGGAGGAACACTGAAGCCTATGTCGACGACATTGTAGTAAAGTCTCGGGAGCCGAGGACTTTGATTCAGGATCTGGAGGAGACCTTCGCGAGCCTGGGCTAGGTGGACTTGCGCCTCAACCTAGAGAAGTGCGTATTTGGTGTCCCCTCCGGCAAGCTGCTGGGTTTCCTTGTGTCCCACAGGGGGATCGAGGCCAACCCGGAGAAGGTCAAGGCGATCGAAGACATGAGCCCACCACAAACCCTCAAGGAGATGCAGAAGCTTGCCGGCTGCGTGACTTTGCTGAGGCGCTTCATCTCCAAGCTGGGAGAGCGCGCCCTACCATTCTTCAAGCTAATGAAGAAGAAGGGCCCATTTGAGTGGACCCCGGAGGCTGACCAAGCGTTTCAAGACCTCAAGAGATACTGACTAGCCCTCCGGTGATGGTGGCGCCCCGCCCTCTCGAGCCCCTGGTGCTTTACATTGCCGCCACTCCTTACTCCGCCAGCGCAGCTCTGGTGGCGGTCCGGGAAGAGCGCGAGGCCAAGGATGCGTCGCGCCGAGCCATGCCCCCAGCTAGGGCGATACAAGACCCGGAGGGCACCGCAAGGGCTGCAGCAATGCCAACGGATGACCAGGCTCAGCAAGACGGCGCCCTTGGGCCTGCAGAGGCCCCATTGAGCGACCAGGCTCCGGGGGTTCCATCGCCTCAGGAGGCGCCTCAACCTCCGACAGACGTAGGCCCCGTCGATGCGCCCGCCCTCGTCGAGCACCCGATGTATTTCGTCAGCACGGTACTGCGGGATGCGAGGGCACGGTACCCCATGCCTCAGAAGCTCTTGCTCGCGCTCTTGGCGGCCTCGCGTAAGCTACGGCACTACTTTCAAGGTCACCCAATCAAGGTCGTCTCGGCCTACCCACTGGAGAGGATACTCAGGAGCCCCAACGCTGCTGGAAGAGTCGCCGAGTGGAATATCGAGCTGCAGGCATTCCAGCTGGAGTTCAGCACAACCAGGGTCATGAAGGGAGCCGCGCTCGCCGACTTCGTGGCAGAATGGACGGACGCCCCAGGGCTTGAAGTAGGCGAGGATCGATCCCTCTCACCGGGAAGTGAAGCGCCAGATGGCTGGGTTATGTATTTCAATGGCGCATTTGCGCGCCAGGGCGCGGGGGCTGGAGCAGTGCTCATCTCGCCCACTCAGGACAAGCTCTACTACACCGTGCAGCTCCGCTTCCAGCAGGGCGAGAAGTGTTGGAAATATGCCCTAGAGGCAATAATAAAATGGTTATTATTATATTTCCTTGTTCATGATAATTGTCTATTGTTCATGCTATAATTGTGTTATCCGGAAATCGTAATACATGTGTGAATACATAGACCACAACATGTCCCTAGTGAGCCTCTAGTTGACTAGCTCGTTGATCAATAGATAGTCATGGTTTCCTGACTATGGACATTGGATGTCATTGATAACGGGATCACATCATTAGGAGAATGATGTGATGGACAAGACCCAATCCTAAGCATAGCACAAGATTGTGTAGTTTGTTTGCTAGAGCTTTTCCAAATGTCAAGTATCATTTCCTTAGACCATGAGATTGTGCAACTCCCGGATACCATAGGAGTGCTTTGGGTGTGCCAAACGTCACAACGTAACTGGGTGGCTATAAAGGTGCACTACGGGTATCTCCGAAAGTGTCTGTTGGGTTGGCACGAATCAAGACTGGGATTTGTCACTCCGTATGACGGAGAGGTATCTCTGGGCCCACTCGGTAATGCATCATCATGATCAGCTCAATGTGACCAAGTGTTTGGTCACGGGATCATGCATTACGGTACGAGTAAAGTGACTTGCCGGTAACGAGATTGAACAAGGCATTGGGATACCGACGATCGAATCTCGGGCAAGTAACGTACCGATTGACAAAGGGAATTGTATACGGGATTGATTGAATCCTCGACATCGTGGTTCATCCGATGAGATCATCATGGAACATGTGGGAGCCAACATGGGTATCCAGATCCCGCTGTTGGTTATTGACCGGAGAGTCGTCTCGGTCATGTCTGCATGTCTCCCGAACCCGTAGGGTCTACACACTTAAGGTTCGGTGACGCCAGGGTTGTAGAGATATTAGTATGCGGAAATCCGAAAGTTGTTCGAAGTCCCGGATGAGATCCCGGACGTCACGAGGATTTCCGGAATGGTCCGGAGGTAAAGATTTATATATGGGAAGTCCTATTTTGGCCACCGGAAAATGTTCGGGATTTTTCGGTATTGTACCGGGAAGGTTCTAGAAGGTTCCGGAGTGGGGCCCACCTGCATGGGAGGACCCACATGAACGTGGGTAGTGGGGGCAAGGCCCCACACCCCTGTTCAAGGCGCACCAAGATCCCCCCTTAGAAGGAATAAGATCATATCCCGAAGGGATAAGATCAAGATCCCTAAAAAAGGGGGATAACAATCGGTGGGGAAGGGAAATGATGTGATTTCTTTCCCCCACCTTTGCCAACGCCCCAATGGACTTGGAGGGCAAGAAACCAGCCCCCTCCACCCCTATATATAGTGGGGAGGCGCATGGGAGCCATACCCCTGCCCCTGGCGCCTCCCTCTCCCTCCCGTGACACCTCTCCCTCTCGCTGAGCTTGGCGAAGCCCTGCCGAGATCCCCGCTGCTTCCACCACCACGCCGTCGTGCTGCTGGATCTCCATCAACCTCTCCCTCCCCCTTGCTGGATCAAGAAGGAGGAGACGTCTTCCCCAACCGTACGTGTGTTGAACGCGGAGGTGCCGTCCGTTCGGCGCTCGGTCATCGGTGATTTGGATCACGCGAGTACAACTCCATCAACCCCGTTCACTTGAACGCTTCCGCTCGCGATCTACAAGGGTATGTAGATGCACTCTTTTCCCTCTCGTTGCTAGAAGACTCCATAGATTGTTCTTGGTGATGCATAGAAAATTTTTAATTTCTGCAACGATCCCCAACAGTGGCATCATGAGCCAGGTCTATGCGTAGTTTCTATGCACGAGTAGAACACAAACTTGTTGTGGGCATAGATGTTGTCAATTTTCTTGCCGCTACTAGTCTTATCTTGTTTCGGCGGCATCGTGGGATGAAGCGGCCCGGACCGACCTTACACGTACGCTTACGTGAGACAGGTTCCACCGACTGACATACACTAGTTGCATAAGGTGGCTAGCGGGTGTCTGTCTCTCCCACTTTAGTCGAATCGGATTCGATGAAAAGGGTCCTTATGAAGGGTAAATAGAAGTTGGCATATCACGCTGTGGTTTTACGTAGGTAAGAAACGTTCTTGCTAGAAACCTATAGAAGCCACGTAAAAAAATGCAACAACAATTAGAGGACGTCTAACTTGTTTTTGCAGCATATGCCTTGTGATGTGATATGGCCAAAAGGATGTGATGAATGAAATATATGTGATGTATGAGATTGATCATGTTCTTGTAATAGGAATCACGACTTGCATGTCGATGAGTATGACAACCGGCAGGAGCCATAGGAGTTGTCTTTATTTTTTGTATGACCTGCGTGTCATTGAATAATGCCATGTAAATTACTTTACTTTATTGCTAAACACGTTAGCCATAGAAGTAGAAGTAATCATTGGCATGACAACTTCATGAAGACACGATGATGGAGATCATGATGATGGAGATCATGATGATGGAGATCATGGTGTCATGCCGGTGACGAAGATGATCATGGCGCCCCGAAGATGGAGATCAAAAGGAGCAAAATGATATTGGCCATATCATGTCACTATTTGATTGCATCTGATGTTTATCATGTTTTACATCTTATTTGCTTAGAACGACGGTAGCTTAAATAAGATGCTCCCTCGCAATAATTTCAAGAAAGTGTTCCCCCTAACTGTGCACCATTGCGAAGGTTCGTTGTTTCGAAGCACCACGTGATGATCGGGTGTGATAGATTCTAACGTTCGAATACAACGGGTGTAAGCCAGATTTACACACGCAATACACTTAGGTTGACTTGACGAGCCTAGCATGTACAGACATGGCCTCGGAACACGGAAGACCGAAAGGTCGAGCATGAGTCGTATAGAAGATACGATCAACATGAAGATGTTCACCGATGTTGACTAGTCCGTCTCACGTGATGATCGGACACGGCCTAGTTGACTCAGATCATGTTTCACTTAGATGACTAGAGGGATGTCTATCTGAGTGGGAGTTCATTGAATAATTGGATTAGATGAACTTAATTATCATGAACTTAGTCTAAAATCTTTACAATATGTCTTGTAGATCAAATGGCCCACGCTAATGTTGCCCTCAACTTCAACGCGTTCCTAGAGAAAACCAAACTGAAAGATGATGGCAGCAACTATACGGACTGGGTCCGGAACCTGAGGATCATCCTCATAGCTGCCAAGAAAGATTATGTCCTAGAAGCACCGCTAGGTGACGCACCCATCCCAGAGAACCAAGACATTATGAACGCTTGGCAGCAGCGTGCTGATGATTACTCCCTCGTTCAGTGCGGCATGCTTTACAGCTTAGAACCGGGGCTCCAAAAGCGTTTTGAGCAACACGGAGCATATGAGATGTTCGAAGAGCTGAAAATGGTTTTCCAAGCTCATGCCCGGGTCGAGAGATATGAAGTCTCCGACAAGTTCTTCAATTGTAAGATGGAGGAAAATAGTTCTGTCAGTGAGCACATACTCAAAATATCTGGATTACACAACCACTTGTCTCAGCTGGGAGTTAATCTCCCGGATGACGCGGTCATTGACAGAATCCTTCAGTCGCTTCCACCGAGCTACAAGAGCTTTGTGATGAACTTCAATATGCAGGGGATGGAAAAGACCATTCCTGAGGTATATTCAATGCTGAAATCAGCGGAGGTGGAGATCAAAAAGGAACATCAAGTGTTGATGGTGAATAAAACCACTAAGTTCAAGAAAGGCAAGGGTAAGAAGAACTTCAAGAAGGACGGCAAGGGAGTTGCCGCGCCCGATAAGCCAGTTGCCGGGAAGAGGCCAAAGAATGGACCCAAGCCTGAGACGGAGTGCTTTTATTGCAAGGGAAGTGGTCACTGGAAGCGGAACTGCCCCAAGTACTTAGCGGACAAGAAGGCCGGCAACACCAAAGGTATATGTGATATACATGTTATTGATGTGTACCTTACGAGCACTCGTAGTAGCTCCTGGGTATTTGATACCGGTGCGGTTGCTCATATTTGTAACTCAAAGCAGGAGCTGCGGAATAAACGGAGACTGGCAAAGGACGAGGTGACGATGCGCGTCGGGAATGGTTCCAAGGTCGATGTGATCGCCATCGGCACGCTACCTCTACATTTACCTACGGGATTAGTTTTAAACCTCAATAATTGTTATTTAGTGCCAGCTTTGAGCATGAACATTGTATCAGGATCTCGTTTAATTCGAGATGGCTACTCATTTAAATCCGAGAATAATGGTTTTTCTATTTATATGAGAGATATGTTTTATGGTCATGCCCCGCTGGTTAATGGTTTATTCTTAATGAATCTCGAACGTAGTGTTACACATATTCATAGTGCGAATACCAAAAGATGTAAGGTTGATAATGATAGTCCCACATACTTGTGGCACTGCGTCTTGGTCACATTGGTGTCAAACGCATGAAGAAGCTCCATGCAGATGGACTTTTGGAGTCTCTTGATTACGAATCATTTGACACGTGCGAACCATGCCTCATGGGTAAGATGACCAAGACTCCATTCTCCGGAACAATGGAGCGAGCAACCAACTTATTGGAAATCATACACACTGATGTGTGCGGTCCAATGAGTGTTGAGGTTCGCGGTGGCTATCGTTATGTTCTCACTCTCACTGATGACTTGAGTAGATATGGGTATGTCTACCTAATGAAACACAAGTCTGAGACCTTTGAAAAGTTCAAGGAATTTCAGAGTGAGGTTGAGAATCAACGTGACAGAAAAATAAAGTTCTTACGATCAGATCGTGGAGGGGAATATTTGAGTCACGAATTTGGCACACACTTAAGGAAATGTGGAATATTTTCACAACTCACGCCGCCTGGAACACCTCAGCGAAATGGTGTGTCCAAACGTCATAATCGCACTCTACTGGATATGGTGCGATCTATGATGTCTCTTACCGATCTACCGCTCTCATTTTGGGGCTATGCTTTAGAGACTGCCGCATTCACTTTAAATAGGGCTCCGTCGAAATCCGTTGAGACGACACCGTATGAATTATGGTTTGGGAAGAAACCTAAGCTGTCCTTTCTAAAAGTTTGGGGATGCGATGCTTATGTCAAGAAACTTCAACCTGAAAAGCTCGAACCCAAGTCGGAAAAATGCGTCTTCATAGGATACCCTAAGGAAACCATTGGGTATACCTTCTACCTCAGATCCGAAGGCAGGATCTTTGTTGCCAAGAATGGGTCCTTTCTGGAGAAAGAGTTTCTCTCGAAAGAAGTAAGTGGGAGGAAAGTGGAACTTGATGAAGTACTACCTCTTGAACCGGAAAGTAGCGCAGCTCAGGAAGATGTTCCTGTGGTGCCTGCACCGACTAGAGAGGAAGCTAATGATGATGATCAAGGTACTTCGGATCAAGTTATTACTGAACTTCATAGGTCCACGAGGACACGTTCCACACCAGAGTGGTATGGCAACCCTGTCCTGGAAATCATGTTGTTAGACAACGGTGAACCTTCGAACTATGAAGAAGCAATGGCGGGCCCAGATTCCAACAAATGGCTTGAAGCCATGCAATCCGAGATAGGATCCATGTATGAAAACAAAGTGTGGACTTTGACAGACTTGCCCGATGATCGGCGAGCGATAGAAAACAAATGGATCTTTAAGAAGAAGACGGACGCGGATGGTAATGTTACCATCTATAAAGCTCGACTTGTCGCTAAGGGTTATCGACAAGTTCAAGGGGTTGACTACGATGAGACTTTCTCACCCGTAGCGAAGCTGAAGTTCGTCCGAATCATGTTAGCAATTGCCGCATTCTATGATTATGAGATATGGCAAATGGACGTCAAAACGGCATTCCTTAACGGCTTTCTTAAGGAAGAATTGTATATGATGCAGCCGGAAGGTTTTGTCGATCCTAAGAATGCTAACAAGGTATGCAAGCTCCAGCGCTCCATCTATGGGCTGGTGCAAGCATCTCGGAGTTGGAACATTCGATTTGATGAGATGATCAAAGCGTTTGGGTTTACACAGACTTATGGAGAAGCCTGTGTTTACAAGAAAGTGAGTGGGAGCTCTGTAGCATTTCTCATATTATATGTGGATGACATACTGTTGATGAGAAATGATATAGAATTCTTGGGAAGCATAAAGGCCTACTTGAACAAGTGTTTTTCAATGAAGGACCTTGGAGAAGCTGCTTATATATTAGGCATCAAGATCTATATGTTAGAAATATGCCCTAGATGCAATAATAAATTGGTTATTATTATATTTCCTTGTTCATGATAATCGTTTATTATCCATGCTAAAATTGTATTGATAGGAAACTCAGATACATGTGTGGATACATAGACAACACCATGTCCCTAGTAAGCCTCTAGTTGACTAGCTCGTTGATCAATAGATGGTTACGGTTTCATGACCATGGACATTGGATGTCGTTGATAACGAGATCACATCATTAGGAGAATGATGTGATGGACAAGACCCAATCCTAAGCCTAGCACAAGATCGTGTAGTTCGTTTGCTAAGAGCTTTTCTAATGTCAAGTATCATTTCCTTAGACCATGAGATTGTGCAACTCCCGGATACCGTAGGAATGCTTTGGGTGTACCAAACGTCACAACGTAACTAGGTGGCTATAAAGGTGCACTACAGGTATCTCCGAAAGTGTCTGTTGGGTTGGCACGAATCGAGACTGGGATTTGTCACTCCGTGTAAACGGAGAGGTATCTCTGGGCCCACTCGGTAGGACATCATCATAATGTGCACAATGTGACCAAGGAGTTGATCACGGGATGATGTGAGTTACGGAATGAGTAAAGAGACTTGCCGGTAACGAGATTGAACAAGGTATAGGGATACCGACGATCGAATCTCGGGCAAGTAGCATACCGATAGACAAAGGAAATTGTATACGGGATTGATTGAATCCCCGACATCGTGGTTCATCCGATGAGATCGTCGTGGAACATGTGGGAGCCAACATGGGTATCCAGATCCCGCTGTTGGTTATTGGCCGGAGAACGTCTCGGTCATGTCTGCATGGTTCCCGAACCCGTAGGGTCTACACACTTAAGGTTCGATGATGCTAGGGTTATAGAGAATAGATATAGGTGGTTACCGAATGTTGTTCGGAGTCCCGGATGAGATCCCGGACATCACGAGGAGTTCCGGAATGGTCCGGAGGTAAAGATTTATATATGGGAAGTCCTATTTTGGTCACCGGAAAAGTTTCGGGTGTTATCGGTAATGTACCGGGACCACCGGGAGGGTCCCGGGGGTCCACCAAGTGGGGCCACCAGCCCCAGAAGTCTGCGTGGGCCAAGTGTGGGAGGGGACCAGCCCCAGGTGGGCTGGTGTGCCCCCCCACCAAGGCCCAAGGCGCATGGGAGAGTGGGAGGGGGCAAACCCTAGGTCCAGATGGGCCTTAAGGCCCACCCTAGTGGCGCCCCCCCCTCTCCTCCCCTTGGCCGCCCCCCTAGATGGGATCTAGGGCTGGCCACCAGCCCTTGGGGGTGTAAACCCTAGAGGGGGCGCAGCCCCTTCCCCCCCTATATATAGTTGAGGTTTGGGGCTGCCCAAGACATGAGAACGTCTCTCTTTCGGCGCAGCCCTACCCCTCTCCCTCCTCCTCCTCTCCCGCGGTGCTTGGCGAAGCCCTGCGGGATTGCCACGCTCCTCCATCACCACCATGCCGTTGTGCTGCTGCTGGACGGAGTCTTCCCCAACCTCTCCCTCTCTCCTTGCTGGATCAAGGCGTGGGAGACGTCACCGGGCTGCACGTGTGTTGAACGCGGAGGCACCGTTCTTCGGTGCTTAGATCGGAATCAACCGCGATCTGAATCACTACGAGTACGACTCCCTCATCCGCGTTCTTGCAACGCTTCCACATCGCGATCTACGAGGGTATGTAGATGCACTCCCCTTCCCCTCGTTGCTAGATTACTCCATAGATTGATCTTGGTGATGCGTAGAAAATTTTGAATTTCTGCTACGTTCCCCAACAGTGGCATCATGAGCTAGGTCTATGCGTAGTTTCTATGCACGAGTAGAACACAAAGTAGTTGTGGGCGTCGATGTTGTCAATTCTTCTTGCCGCTACTAGTCTTATCTTGTTTCGGCGGCATTGTGGGATGAAGCGGCCCGGACCGACCTTACACGTACGCTTACGTGAGACAGGTTCCACTGACTGACATGCACTAGTTGCATAAGGTGGCTAGCGGGTGTCTGTCTCTCCCACTTTAGTCGGAACGGATTCGATGAAAAGGGTCCTTATGAAGGGTAAATAGAAATTGGCATATCACGTTGTGGTTTTACGTAGGTAAGAAACGTTCTTGCTAGAAACCTATAGAAGCCACGTAAAAAAAACTTGCAACAACAATTAGAGGACGTCTAACTTGTTTTTGCAGCATGTGCTATGTGATGTGATATGGCCAGAAGATGTGATGAATGATATATGTGATGTATGAGATTGATCATATTCTTGTAATAGGAATCACGACTTGCATGTCGATGAGTATGACAACCGGCAGGAGCCATAGGAGTTGTCTTTATTTTTTGTATGACCTGCGTGTCATTGAATAAACGCCATGTAAATTACTTTACTTTATTGCTAAGCGCGTTAGCCATAGAAGTAGAAGTAATCGTTGGCGTGACAACATCATGAAGACACAATGATGGAGATCATGATGATGGAGATCATGGTGTCATGCCGGTGACAAAGATGATCATGGTGCCCCGAAGATGGAGATCAAAGGAGCAAAATGATATTGGCCATATCATGTCACTATTTGATTGCATGTGATGTTTATCATGTTATGCATCTTATTTGCTTAGAACGACGGTAGTAAGTAAGATGATCCCTCACTAAAATTTCAAGAGAAGTGTTCCCCCTAACTGTGCACCGTTGCGAAGGTTCGTTGTTTCGAAGCACCACGTGATGATCGGGTGTGATAGATTCTAACGTTCGAATACAACGGGTGTTGACGAGCCTAGCATGTACAGACATGGCCTCGGAACACATGCGAAACACTTAGGTTGACTTGACGAGCCTAGCATGTACAGACATGGCCTCGGAACACAAGAGACCGAAAGGTCGAACATGAGTCGTATAGTAGATACGATCAACATGGAGATGTTCACCGATGATGACTAGTCCGTCTCACGTGATGATCGGACACGGCCTAGTTTGACTCGGATCATGTATCACTTAGATGACTAGAGGGATGTCTATCTGAGTGGGAGTTCATTCAATAATCAGATGAACTTCATTATCATGAACATAGTCAAAAGGTCTTTACAAATTATGTCATACGCTTTAGTTCTACTATTTAAGATATGTTCCTAGAGAAAATTTAGTTGAAAGTTGGTAGTAGCAATTATGCGGACTGGGTCCATAAACTGAGGATTGTCCTCATTGCTGCACAGAAGGCTTATGTCCTTAATGCACCGCTCGGTGTGCTGAACCTCAGCGTCGTCTGTAGATGTTACGAAACATCTGACATACACGTTTTGATGACTACGTGATAGTTCAGTGTGTAATGCTAACGGTTTAGAATTGTGGCACTAGAGACGTTTTTGAAACGTCGCAGAACATGTGAGATGTTCCGAAGACTGAAATTGGGATTTCAGACTAGTGCCCACGTCAAGAGGTATGAGACCTCTGACAAGTTTCTTAAGCCTACAAACTAAGGGAGAAAAGCTCAGTCGTTGAGCATGTGCTCAGATTGTCTGAGTACCACAATCGCTTGAATCGAGTGGGAGTTAATCTCCCAGATGAGATAGTGATAGTTCTCCATAGTCACTACCACCAAGCTAGTAGAGCTTCGTGATGAACTATAACATATCAGGGATAGTTATGATGATCCTTGAGCTATTCGCGATGTTTGACGCCGCGAGAGTAGAAATCAAGAAGGAGCATCAATTGTTGATGGTTAGTAAAACCACTAGTTTAAGAAGGGCAAGGGCAAAAGGGATACTTCATGAAACAGCAAGTCATTTGCTGCTCTAGTGAAGAATCCCAAGGTTGAACCCAAACCCGAGACTAAGTGCTTCTGTAATGAGAGGAACGGTCACTGAAGCAGTACTACCCTAGATACTTGGTAGATGAGAAGGCAGGCAAGGTCGACAGAAGTATATTGGATATACATTATATGAATGTGTACTTTACTAGTACTCCTAGCAACACCAGGGTATTAGATACCGGTTCGGTTGCTAAGTGTTAGTAACTCGAAATAAAAGCTACGGAACAAACGGAGACTAGCTAAAGGTGAGATGACGATATGTGTTGGAAGTGTTTCCAAGGTTGATGTGATCAAGCATCGCATGCTCCCTCTACCATCGAGATTTAGTGTTTGCGTTGAGCATGATTGGATTGTGTTTATCGCAATACGGTTATTCATTTAAGGAGAATAATGGTTACTCTGTTTATTTGAATAATACCTTCAATGGTCTTGCACCTAAAATGAATCTCGATCGTAGTGATACACATGTTCATGCCAAAAGATATAAAATAGTAATGATAGTTCCACATACTTGTGGCACTGCCATTTGAGTCATATTGGTATAGAACGCATGAAGAAGATCCATGTAGATGGATCTTTGGACTCAGTCGTTTTTGAAAAGATTGAGACATGCGAACCATGTCTATTGGTATATATGCATGAAGAAACTCCATGCAGATGGATCGTTTGGACTCACTTGATTTTGAATCACTTGAGACATGCAAATCATACCACATGGGCAAGATGACTGAAAGGCCTCGTTTTCAGTAAGATGGAACAAGAGAGCAACTTATTGGAAGTAATACATTTTGATGTATGCAGTCCAATGAGTGCTGAGGCATGCAGTGGATATCGTTATGTTCTTACTTCACAGATGATTTGAGTAGATGCTGAGTGTATTTACTTGATGAAACACAAGTCTGAATTATTGAAAGGTTCAAGTAATTTCAGAGTGAAGTTGAAGATCGTCGTGACAAGAGGATAAAATGTCTGTGATATGATCATAGAGATGAGTATCTGAGTTACAAGTTTGGCACACAATTAAGACATTGTGGAAAATGTTTCACAAGTAATACCGCCTGGAACACCATAGTGTGATGGTGTGTCCGAACATCATGACTGCACCCTATTGGATATGGTGCATACCATGATGTCTCTTATCGAATTAACACTATTGTTTATGGGTTAGGCATTAAAGACAACCGCATTCACTTTAAATAGGGCACCACGCAATTCCGTTGAGACGACACCGTTTAGAGAAACCTGAGTTGTCGTTTCTTAAAAGTTTGGGGTGCGATGCTTATGTGAAAAAGTTTGAGGCTGATAAGCTCGAACCCAAAGCGGATAAATGCATCTTCATAGAAAACCCAAAACAGTTGGGTATACCTCCTATTTCAGATCTGGAAGCAAAAGTAATTGCTTCTAGAAACGAGTCCTTTCTCGAGGAAAAGTTTCTCTCGAAAGAATTGAGTGGGAGGATGGTGGAGACTTGATAGGGTTATTAAACCGTCACTTCAACTAGTGTGTAGCAGGGCACAGGAAGTTGTTCCTGTGGCACCTACACCAATTGAAGTGGAAGCTTATGATAGTGATCATGAAACTTCGGATCAAGTCACTACCAAACCTCGTAGGTCGATAAGGATGTGTACTACTTCAGAGTGGTACATAATCCTGTCTTGGAAGTCATGTTGCTAGACAACAATGAACCTACGAGCTATGGAGAAGCGATGGTGGGCCCATATTCCGACAAATGGTTAGAAGCCATGAAATCCGAGATAAATAGATCTTTAAGAAGAAGACGAACATGGACGGTAATATTACCATCTACGAAGCTTGACTTGTGGCAAAGAGTATTTTCACAAGTTCAAGGAGTTGACTACGATGAAATTTTCTCATCCGTAGCGATGCTTAAGTCCGTCGGAATCATGTTAGCATTAGCTGCATTTATGAAATCTAGCAGATGGATGTCAAAACAAGTTTCCTTACCAGTTTTCGTAAGGAAAGGTTGTATGTGATACAATCAGAAAGGTTTTGTCGATCCTAAGGATGCTAAAAGGTATGCTAGCTCTAGCGATCCTTCCATGGACTAGAGCAAGCATCTCGGAGTCAGAATATAAGCTTTGATGGAGTGATCAAAGTTTTTGGGTTTATACAAAGTTTGTTAGAAACTTGTATTTACAATAAAGTGAGTGGGAGCGCTACAACATTTCTGATAAGTATATGTGAATGACATATTGTTGATCCGAAATGATGTAAAATTTCTGGAAAACATAAAGGGTTGTTTGAAAGGAGTTTTTTCAAAGGAAGACCTGGATAAAGCTGCTTGCATAATGGGCATCAAGATCTATAGAGATAGATAAAGACGCCTGATGATACTTTCAAAGAACGCACACCTTGACATGATTTTGAAAGAGTTCAAAATGGATCAGCAAAGAAGGAGTTCTTGGCTGTGCTACAAGGTGTGAGTATTGAGTAAGACTCAAGACCTGACCACAGCAAAAGAGAGAGAAAGGACGAAGGTCGTCCCCTATGCTTTAGACGTAGGCTCTACAGTATGCTATGCTGTGTACCGCACATGAAGTGTGCCTTGCCATGAGTTGGTCAAGGGGTACAATAGTGATCCGGGAATGGATCACATGACAGCGGTCGAACTTATCCTTAGTACCTAGTGGACTAAGGAATTTTCTTGATTATGGAGGTGAAAGGGAGTTCGTCGTAAAGGGTTACGTCGATGCGAACTTTGACACTAATCCGGATGACTCTGAGTAGTAAACCGGATTCGTATAGTAGAGCAATTATTTGAAATGGCTCCAAATAGCGCGTGGTAGCATCCACAAGATGACATAGATATTCGTAAAGCACACACGGATCTGAAAGGTTCAGACCCGTTGACTAATAACCTCTCTCACAAGCATAACATGATCAAACCAGAACTCATTGAGTGTTAATCACATAGTGATGTGAACTAGATTGTTGACTCTAGTAAACTCTTTGGATGTTGGTCACATGGTGATGTGACCTGTGAGTGTTAAATCACATGGTGATGTGAACTAGATTATTGACTATAGTGCAAGTGGGAGACTGTTGGAAATATGCCCTAGAGGAAATAATAAATTGGTTATTATTATAATTCCTTGTTCATGATAATCGTTTATTATCCATGCTAGAGTTGTATTGATAGGAAACTCAGATACATGTGTGGATACATAGACAACACCATGTCCCTAGTAAGCCTCTAGTTGACTAGCTTGTTGATCAATAGATGGTTACGGTTTCCTGACCATGGACATTGGATGTCGTTGATAACGGGATCACATCATTAGGAGAATGATGTGATGGACAAGACCCAATCCTAAGCCTAGCACAAGATCGTGTAGTTCGTTTGCTCAGAGCTTTTCAAATGTCAAGTATCATTTCCTTAGACCATGAGATTGTGCAACTCCCGGATACCGTAGGAATTCTTTGGGTGTACCAAACGTCACAACGTAACTGGGTGGCTATAAAGGTGCACTACAGGTATCTCCGAAAGTGTCTGTTGGGTTGGCACGAATCGAGACTGGGATTTGTCACTCCGTGTAAACGGAGAGGTATCTCTGGGCCCACTCGGTAGGACATCATCATAATGTGCACAATGTGACCAAGGAGTTGATCACGGGATGATGTGAGTTACGGAACAAGTAAAGAGACTTGCTGGTAACGAGATTGAACAAGGTATAGGGATACCGACGATCGAATCTCGGGCAAGTAGCATACCGATAGACAAAGGAAATTGTATACGGGATTGATTGAATCCCCGACATCGTGATTCATCCGATGAGATCATCGTGGAACATGTGGGAGCCAACATGGGTATCCAGCTCCCGCTGTTGGTTATTGGCCGGAGAACGTCTCGGTCATGTCTGCATGGTTCCCGAACCCGTAGGGTCTACACACTTAAGGTTCGATGACGCTAGGGTTATAGGGAATAGATATACGTGGTTACTGAATGTTGTTCGGAGTCCCGGATGAGATCCCGGACATCACGAGGAGTTCCGGAATGGTCCGGAGGTAAAGATTTATATATGGGAAGTCCTGTTTTGGTCACCGGAAAAGTTTCGGGTGTTATCGGTAATGTACCGGGACCACCGGGAGGGTCCCGGGGGTCCACCAAGTGGGGCCACCAGCCCCAGAAGGCTGCGTGGGCCAAGTGTGGGAAGGGACCAGCCCCAGGTGGGCTGGTGCGCCCCCCCCACCAAGGCCCAAGGCGCATGGGAGAGTGGGAGGGGGCAAACCCTAGGTCCAGATGGGCCTTAAGGCCCACCCTAGTGGCGCCCCCCCTCTCCTCCCCTTGGCCGCCCCCCTAGATGGGATCTAGGGCTGGCCGCCAGCCCTTGGGGGTGGAAACCCTAGAGGGGGCGCAGCCCCTTCCCCCCTATATATAGTTGAGGTTTGGGGCTGCCCAAGACATGAGAACGTCTCTCTTTCGGCGCAGCCCTACCCCTCTCCCTCCTCCTCCTCTCCCGCGGTGCTTGGCGAAGCCCTGCGGGATTGCCACGCTCCTCCATCACCACCATGCCATTGTGCTGCTGCTGGACGGAGTCTTCCCCAACCTCTCCCTCTCTCCTTGCTGGATCAAGGCGTGGGAGACGTCACCGGGCTGCACGTGTGTTGAACGCGGAGGAACCGTTCTTCGGTGCTTAGATCGGAATCAACCGCGATCTGAATCACTACAAGTACGACTCCCTCATTCGCGTTCTTGCAATGCTTCCGCATCGCGATCTACAAGGGTATGTAGAGGCACTCCCCTTCCCCTCGTTGCTAGATTACTCCATAGATTGATCTTGGTGATGCGTAGAAAATTTTGAATTTCTGCTACGTTCCCCAACACGTGGTTCATCCGATGAGATCATCGTGGAACATGTGGGAGCCAACATGGGTATCCAGATCCCGCTGTTGGTTATTGGCCGGAGAACGTCTCGGTCATGTCTGCATGGTTCCCGAACCCGTAGGGTCTACACACTTAAGGTTCGATGACGCTAGGGTTATAGGGAATAGATATACGTGGTTACCGAATGTTGTTCGGAGTCCCGGATGAGATCTCGGACATCACGAGGAGTTCCGGAATGGTCCGGAGGTAAAGATTTATATATGGGAAGTCCTGTTTTGGTCACCGGAAAAGTTTCGGGTGATATCGGTAACGTACCGGGACCACCGGGAGGGTCCCGGGGGTCCACCAGGTGGGGCCACCGGCCCCATAGGGCTGCATGGGCCAAGTGTGGGAAGGGACCAGCCCCTAGGTGGGCTGGTGCGCCTCCCACAAGGGGCCCAGGGCGCAGGAAGGGGGGAAGGGGGGAAACCCTAGGCTCAGATGGGCCTAAGGCCCACCTAGTGGTGCGCCCCCCCTCTCTCCCCCTTTGGCCGCCCCTCCAAGTCCCATCTAGGGCTGGCCGCACCCCTTGGGGGGGAACCCTAGATGGGGGCGCAGCCCCTCTCCCTCCCCTATATATAGTGGGGGTTTTGGGGCTGCCATGGACATGAGAACATCTCTCTCTTTGGCGCAGCCCTACCCCTCTCCCTCCTCGTCTCTCGCGGTGCTTGGCGAAGCCCTGCTGGAGTGCCACGCTCCTCCATCACCACCATGCCGTTGTGCTGGTGCTGGACGGAGTCTTCCCCAACCTCTCCCTCTCTCTTTGCTGGATCAAGGCGTGGGAGACGTCACCGGGCTGCACGTGTGTTGAACGCGGAGGCGCCGTGGTTCGGCGCTTAGATCGGAACCAACCGCGATCTGAATCGCTACGAGTACGACTCCTTCATCCGCGTTCTTGCAACGCTTCCGCTTAGCAATCTACAATGGTATGTAGATGCACTCCCCTTCCCCTCATTGCTAGATTACTCCATAGATTGATCTTGGTGATGCGTAGAAAATTTTGAATTTCTGCTACGTTCCCCAACACTATAGAGATAGATCAAGACGCCTCATTGGTCTTTCACAAAGTACGTACCTTGACCAGATATTGAAGAAGTTCAATATGGATCAGTCCAAGAAGGGGTTCTTGCCTGTATTACAAGGTGTGCAATTGAGCACGGCTCAATGCCCGACCACGGCAGAAGATAGAGAAAAGATGAGTGTCGTCCCCTATGCCTCGGCCATAGGGTCTATTATGTATGCCATGCTGTGTACCAGACCTGATGTAAACCTTGCCGTAAGTTTGGTAGGAAGGTACCAAAGTAATCCCGGCATGGAACACTGGACAGCGGTCAAGAATATCCTGAAGTACCTGAAGAGGACTAAGGATATGTTTCTCGTTTATGGAGGTGACGAAGAGCTCGTCGAAGGGTTACGTCGATGCTAGCTTCGACACATATCTGGATGACTCTAAGTCACAAATCGGATACGTGTATATTTTGAATGGTGGGGCAGTAAGCTGGTGCAGTTGCAAGCAAAGCGTCGTGGCGGGATCTACATGTGAAGCGGAGTACATGGCAGCCTCGGAGGCAGCGCATGAAGCAATCTGGATGAAGGAGTTCATCACCGACCTAGGAGTCATACCCAATGCTTCGGGGCCAATCACCCTCTTCTGTGACAACACTGGAGCTATTGCCCTTGCCAAGGAGCCCAGGTTTCACAAGAAGACCAGGCATATCAAGCGTCGCTTCAACTCCATTCGTGAAAATGTTCAAAATGGAGACATAGCTATTTGTAAAGTACATACGGACCTGAATGTAGCAGATCCGTTGACTAAACCTCTCCCTAGAGCAAAACATGATCAACACCAGAACTCTATGGGTGTTCGATTCATCACAATGTAACTAGATTATTGACTCTAGTGCAAGTGGGAGACTGTTGGAAATATGCCCTAGAGGCAATAATAAAATGGTTATTATTATATTTCCTTGTTCATGATAATTGTCTATTGTTCATGCTATAATTGTGTTATCCGGAAATCATAATACATGTGTGAATACATAGACCACAACATGTCCCTAGTGAGCCTCTAGTTGACTAGCTCGTTGATCAACAGATAGTCATGGTTTCCTGACTATGGACATTGGATGTCATTGATAATGGGATCACATCATTAGGAGAATGATGTGATGGACAAGACCCAATCCTAAGCATAGCACAAGATCGTGTAGTTCGTTTGCTAGAGCTTTTCTAAATGTCAAGTATCATTTCCTTAGACCATGAGATTGTGCAACTCCCGGATACCATAGGAGTGCTTTGGGTGTGCCAAACGTCACAACCTAACTGGGTGGCTATAAAGGTGCACTACGGGTATCTCCGAAAGTGTCTGTTGGGTTGGCATGAATCGAGACTGGGATTTGTCACTCCGTATGACGGAGAGGTATCTCTGGGCCCACTCAGTAATGCATCATCATAATGAGCTCAACGTGACCAAGTGTTTGGTCACGGGATCATGCATTACGGTACGAGTAAAGTGACTTGCCGGTAACGAGATTGAACAAGGTATTGGGATACCGACGATCGAATCTCGGGCAAGTAACGTACCGATTGACAAAGGGAATTGTATACGGGATTGATTGAATCCTCGACATCGTGGTTCATCCGATGAGATCATCGTGGAACATGTGGGAGCCAACATGGGTATCCAGATCCCGCTGTTGGTTATTGACGGGAGAGTCGTCTCGGTCATGTCTGCATGTCTCCCGAACCCGTAGGGTCTACACACTTAAGGTTCGGTGACGCTAGGGTTGTAGAGATATTAGTATGCGGAAATCCGAAAGTTGTTCGGAGTCCCGGATGAGATCCCGGACATCACGAGGAGTTCCAGAATGGTCCGGAGGTAAAGATTTATATATGGGAAGTCCTATTTTGGCCACCGGAAAATGTTCGGGATTTTTCGGTATTGTACCGGGAAGGTTCTAGAAGGTTCCGGAGTGGGGCCCACCTGCATGGGAGGACCCACATGAACGTGGGTAGTGGGGGCAAGGCCCCACACCCCTGTTCAAGGCGCACCAAGATCCCCCCTTAGAAGGAATAAGATCATATCCCGAAGGGATAAGATCAAGATCCCTAAAAAAGGGGGATAACAATCGGTGGGGAAGGGAAATGATGTGATTTCTTTCCCCCACCTTTGCCAACGCCCCAATGGACTTGGAGGGCAAGAAACCAGCCCCCTCCACCCCTATATATAGTGGGGAGGCGCATGGGAGCCATACCCCTGCCCCTGGCGCCTCCCTCTCCCTCCCGTGACACCTCTCCCTCTCGCTGAGCTTGGCGAAGCCCTGCCGAGATCCCCGCTGCTTCCACCACCACGCCGTCGTGCTGCTGGATCTCCATCAACCTCTCCCTCCCCCTTCCTGGATCAAGAAGGAGGAGACGTCTTCCCCAACCGTACGTGTGTTGAACGCAGAGGTGCCGTCCGTTCGGCGCTCGGTCATCGGTGATTTGGATCACGACGAGTACGACTCCATCAACCCCGTTCACTTGAACGCTTCCGCTCGCGATCTACAAGGGTATGTAGATGCACTCTTTTCCCTCTCGTTGCTAGAAGACTCCATAGATTGTTCTTGGTGATGCGTAGAAAAATTTTAATTTCTGCAACGATCCCCAACAAGAAGGTCTCCAACAACATAGCGGAGTACGAAGGCCTCATAGCTGGCCTTAAGGCTGCGGTGGCCCTGGGGTGAAGCGCCTCACCATCAGGGGCGACTCGCAGCTTCTCCTCAGCTTCTCCAACAAGGTATACGAGCCGAGGGACGAGCACATGGATGCATACCTCGCGGAGGTACGCAAAATGGAAAAGCAGTTCTTGGGCCTAGAATTGCAGCACGTGCCCCGTGGCACCAACAAGGAGGCCGGCGACATCGCCAAGAGAGCATCCAAGTGACTACCCTAAGAGCCTGGCGTCTTCGAGGAGCGGCTCTTCAAGCCATCGGCAGCACCTCCGCTTTCGAGGTCGGCGCCGCCTCGGGAGGAGCTCCCCCAGCCACCTGCTTCAGGAGCCCCGGCCTGTGGCCTGACCTCAGGAGCGTGCCCACTCTTGGCGCTCGAGCCTCAGGAGGGGTGCTGGACCAAGGAGTTCAAGGAATACCTGACGCATGGGACGCTGCCGGAGAAAAAGGAGGACGTGGAGCGCGTGGCCCGACAGGCCACGGTGTACTGCATCCAGGACGGTGAGTTATACAGGAAGCGGCTGAATGACGTTTCCCTGCGTTGTATCTCCAGGGAACAGGGGAAAGAGTTGCTAGCTGACATACACGGCGGAGATTGCAGGCACCACTCGTCGTCACGAACCCTCGTCGGCAAGGCGTTCCGCAGCGGGTTCTACTGGCCTACGGCGCTCAATGACGCGACTGAGCTGGTTAAGTCCTGCGAGGCCTATCAATTCCACGCCAAGCAGATCCATCAGCCAGCTCAGGGCCTCTAGACCATCCCGCTCTCGTGGCCATTCGCAGTCTGGGGGCTGGATATCTTGGGCCCGTTCCCTCGAGCGCCTGGGGGCTACCGCTACCTCTACGTTGCCATCGACAAATTCACCAAATGGGCAGAGGTAGAAGCTGTACGCACCATCCCGGCCGGATCTGCGATCAAGTTCATCAAGGGCCTCGTAAGCCGGTTCGGGGTCCCTAATCGCATCATCACCGACAATGGCTCGCAGTTCACTAGCAATCTCTTCAAGACATATTGTGATAACCTTGGAACGCAGATCTGCTATGCTTCGGTGGCACACCCTAGGAGCAACGGTCAAGCTGAATGCGCCAACGCGGAGGTCCTGAGAGGCCTCAAGACCAAGACCTTCAAGAAGAAGCTCGATGCCTGCGGCAGGGGCTGGCACGACGAGCTCCAGTCTATGTTGTGGTCCATCCGCACCATCGCCACCAAGCCAACGGGCGAGACCCCGTTCTTCCTCGTCTACGGAGCAGAAGCGGTTCTCCCACACAAGGTCAGGCATCGCTCTGCGTGGGTCCTGGCATTTGATGAGACGCAGCAGGACACCATCGGAGGATGGACCTTGTGCTGGGGGAGGAACGCCGCCGCGAAGCCACGCTTTGAGCAGCAAGATACCAGCAGGCGATGCGGCGGTATCACTGTCGCAGCATCTGCTCCAGGACGCTCGAGGTGGGCGACCTCGTCCTAAGGCGGGTGCTCTCTAGGGAAGGGCTGCACAAGCTCTCGCCCATGTGGGAGGGCCCGTTTAGGGTCGCCCACGTCTCCAGGCCTGTCGCCGTGCGCCTGGAGACCCAGGACGGGGTCCCCATCCAGAATGCCTGGAACATCCAGCACCTCCGGAAGTTCTACCCATGAAGCAAGGCCCAGTGCCTGTGAAGGTCTCCGCTCGTGACACTCTCACGTAATAATGAGTGGGGTTGTACACGCCTCGGAGTCTCAAGAGTGCCGCCCTCGGGCCTCGGGGGCTCCCTCCCACGTCCTAGTGGCAGCACTTAGCTCCATGTTGGTGAGAAGACTAGACTAGGTGCCGGACGCGGCTTTTCATTTGCTTTCCGTAGTTGGCTTGCCCCTCTTTAATGAAAATTTGCTTTCTGGTGTTCCTTGCCGGCTTGGTTCCATCTCCTTTTGCCTCCATTTTTGCCCTCGGTTCCTTGTTTTGACCCGTACTCTCCCTCGCATGCCTCGCGAGGGGGCTGGACAGGTGCCCTCGTGAGCGTTTTTCCTGTTCTTCGCGAGGCACCCTCACTCGAGCTCGCAAGCTGGCGCACCTCTCTCAATCCGTGCCCCTCGGGTACTGCGATGCGAAGCGCTGGGTCGTGGCCGGCTGCGCCTGCGACCAGGGCTCGAAAGAATAAGAGTTTTCTAACGAATTTTTGCAGTTCCTAGACGCCTCCCAAGCCAAGGAGGCCTCGCCAGGTACTGGGAAATGCGCGCCTCACGAGGCGGAAACTACTTCAAGCGCGTCAAGCTAAGTTATTTCTACGCACCTACATAAAACGTTGATGCTGCAACACGGCACAGGAACGATAAACATAGCATAGCAACTTGGAAATCATGGTTTGTTGCACGCCCCTATGGGGCCCCATACTTGTCTCTCTCTTAATGCAGGAAGAAAAGGAAGAACGAAACAAAAGTGGCGCGCGCTCCCGCGGCAGTTCGCGAGGATGGGCCCATGGCGCTCTCCTGGGCTCAGCCAGACCCCTCCTCACGCTTCACTGGGGCGCGACAACGAGACGACCCGCTACCACCCTCGAAGCGGGCGCGGCGGCATGGCGGCTGGTCGTAGCTGCCGCTGCTGGAGCTATCGCCGGAAGAAGAGTCGCCATAGCTGGACGAGACATGGCCGGCGCCGAGGACAAGCCTGCCTTCACCCTCGTCGCGGCCGTCGCCGAGGCTGAGCACCTCACCACCATTGTTGTCCTCAGGGCAGCAGCCGACGCGGCGACCATCTTCCCCGAACACCCTCACGTAGAGGGTTGCGTTGTTGTCGTACTTGAAGTGGAGGGTGCACCGCCAGCCCAGGGCGCGCGCGGGGCAAACGTCTGCTAGCCGCGGGCCAGGGCTGCGTTGCCCGCGACGGAGACCTCGACCGCGACCCATGAAGCCTTGCTGCAGCAGTCGTCCGCCTGCAGCCAGAGACCGCCTGGACCCGTGGCTGGTAGCTCGCCGGCAAAGAAGCGCGGGAGCTGGAGCCAGGTGCCAGCCGGGTTTTCTGACCACACGACGAACTCCGGCAGCACCTCCGCTGAGTGGAAGCACGGCTGGGGAGGCCGCGCGACCATGGCGCGCCTTCCCTCATCGACGGGGCTGCCACGACCTGGACGACTCCCACCGCGTGAAGAGGCGCCTCCGCGGCCGCGAAGGGTCACGGCGGGGGCCGCGGTGTGCTTGCGGGGATGGCCGCGCCCCCTCTTAGGCGGCGGTGAGCCGGGCCCCTCCTGGCAGGCCTTCCCCTTTTTTGCAGCCGAGAACCTCTTCGCGGGCGCCATGGGTGTCGCTACTAGCAATGAAGCAAGGGAGAAGGCCAACCAGCGATCCCCACGATCACAAGTAATGATGATTTTTCTCTGCATGCAGCAGGGACTCGTCAAGTCGGGCAGTTGCCGAGGCTGCGTGGGGAAGTGGAGACGCACATGTCCAATCAATCGCCACGTGTCAACCAAGGCCGCAAGCTGTTGGGGCCCGCAGCGCTCCACACTTGCCCCTTGGCTTCGCCTCGAAGCCAAGTCCGAGCGCGCCTTGGGCCCGGGGGCTACTGTCGGCGTCCTGGGAACGGGGGACCCCAGACTTGCCTGCCTGCAGCCCACGGCGTGGCTCCACCAGCGGCCCTGTACGGCCCATCTTCACCAACAAACACTCAAAAGACCCTCGCGAGGGGCCAAGCCTCGCGAGGTGGGCGACGCAAGACCTCCTCGGGGGCGGCCTCACCAGGCTGGCTCGCGAGGGGCGGAGAGATCAAGGCAAGGGGCACCTTGCGAGGTTCCTGTGACGTAAGCCATGACGACCAGGGCCAGCGGGCGCCAGGCGGGCGCCAGCGCGCGTAGTGTCCTCGTTTCCTCTTTGGTGCTAAAGAGGCAAGCACAGGCGAGGAGTCCCGAGGCATCAGGCAAAGGTTTCCATATCAGTGCAACAAGACCAAGACCAGCAGGACGACAGGACGGAGGTCACCGTGGAGCCCAAGACGGTGTCACCACCAGAGCCTTTGGCATGCGAAGACCACCTTTAGTCAGGATAACTTGTACTAGTTGTCTTCCTTCAAACTTGGCCGTTGTGGCATCCCTTCCCGCCAGCATTTGGGAAGAGGAGCAGGGCCTCTATAAATAGGGCTAGCCACCACAGTGGGAGAAAAGGGAACCGAAGGGATCGGGGAACTGATCCGGGGCCATTCCAATCATCCTCAACCACACAAGCTCACCGAGCACAAGCGCACCTCTCCTCATGCCTCGCAGATTTGTACTAGTTCTTCCTTAGCCCAAGAGGCAATCCACCACACCACATTAGAGTAGGGTATTACACCACATCGGTGGCCCAAACCAGTATAAATCTTGTGTCCCTTTGTTCTGCGAGTTCGACGCGCTGAGCTTTGAGATCGTGGTGAGGGCGTGAGCTAGGGGGAGGAGAGATCTTCATGCACACCCCAGTGTTCGAACCTCAAGGGTTTTGCCGGAACCCGAAATCCAAAAGGGGTGACGATGCGCGTGGGAAATGGTTCCCAAGTCGATGTGATCGCGGTCGGCGCGCTACCTCTACATCTACCTTCGGGATTAGTTTTAGACCTGAATAATTGTTATTTGGTTCCAGCGTTGAGCATGATCATTATATCTGGATCTTGTTTGATGCGAGACGGTTATTCATTTAAATCAGAGAATAATAGTTGTTCTATTTATATGAGTAATATCTTTTATGGTCATGCACCCTTGAAGAGTGGTCTATTTTTATTGAATCACGATAGTAGTGATACACATATTCATAATATTGAAGCCAAAAGATGCAGAGTTGATAATGATAGTGCAACTTATTTGTGGCAGTGTCGTTTGGGTCATATTGGTGTAAAGCGCATGAAGAAACTCCATTCTGATGGACTTTTGGAACCACTTGATTATGAATCACTTGGTACTTGCGAACCATGCCTCATGGGCAAGATGACTAAAACTCCGTTCTCTGGAACAATGGAGCGAGCAACAGATTTGTTGGAAATCATACATACTGATGTATGTGGTCCGATGAATGTTGAGGCTCGCGGCAGGCATCGTTATTTTCTCACCTTCACAGATGATTTGAGCAGGTATGGGTATATCTACTTAATGAAACATAAGTCTGAAACATTTGAAAAGTTTAAAGAATTTCAGAGTGAAGTGGAAAATCATCATAACAAGAAAATAAAGTTTCTACGATCTGATTGTGGAGGAGAATATTTGAGTTACGAGTTTGGTCTTCATTTGAAACAATGCGGAATAGTTTCGCAACTCACGCCACCCGGAACACCACAGCGTAATGGTGTGTCCGAACGTCGTAATCGTACTTTACTAGATATGGTGCAATCTATGATGTCTCTTACTGATTTACCGCTATCGTTTTGGGGTTATGCTTTAGAGATGGCTGCATTCACATTAAATAGGGCACCATCTAAATCCGTTGAGACGACACCTTATGAACTATGGTTTGGCAAGAAACCAAAGTTGTCGTTTCTTAAAGTTTGGGGTTGCGATGCTTATGTGAAAAAGCTTCAACCTGATAAGCTCGAACCCAAATCGGAGAAATGTGTCTTCATAGGATACCCAAAGGAGACTGTTGGGTAGACCTTCCATCACAGATCCGAAGGCAAGACATTCGTTGCTAAGAATGGATCCTTTCTAGAGAAGGAGTTTCTCTCGAAAGAAGTGAGTGGGAGGAAAGTAGAACTTGATGAGGTAACTGTACCTGCTCCCTTATTGGAAAGTAGTTCATCATAGAAATCTGTTCCTGTGACTCCTACACCAATTAGTGAGGAAGCTAATGATGATGATCATGTAACTTCAGGTCAAGTTACTACCGAACCTCGTAGATCAACCAAAGTAAGATCCGCACCAGAGTGGTACGGTAATATTGTTCTGGAGGTCATCTTACTTTACCATGATGAACCTACGAACTATGAGGAAGCGATGATGAGCCCAGATTCCGCGAAATGGCTTGAGGCCATGAAATCTGAGATGGGATCCATGTATGAGAACAAAGTGTGGACTTTGGTTGACTTGCCCGTTGATCGGCAAGCCATCGAGAATAAATTGATATTCAAGAAGAAGACAGACGCTGACGGTAATGTTACTCTCTACGAAGCTCAACTTATTGCGAAAGGTTTTAGACAAGTTCAAGGAGTTGACTACGATGAGACGTTCTCACCTGTAGCGATGCTTAAGTCCGTCCGAATCATGTTAGCAATTGCTGCATTCTATGATTATGAAATTTGGCAAATGGATGTAAAGACTGCATTCCTGAATGGATTTCTAGAAGAAGAGTTGCATATGATGCAACCTGAAGGTTTTATCGATCCAAAGGATGCTAACAAAGTGTGCAAGCTCCAGCGATCCATTTATGGACTAGTGCAAGCATCTCGGAGTTGGAATAAACGTTTTGATAGTGTGATCAAAGCATATGGTTTTATACAGACTTTTGGAGAAGCCTGTATTTACAAGGAAGTGAGTGGGAGCTCTGTAGCATTTCTAATATTATATGTGGATGACATATTGTTGATTGGAAATGAGATAGAATTTCTCGATAGCATAAAAGGATACTTGAACAAGAGTTTTTCAATGAAAGACCTTGGTGAAGCTGCTTATATATTGGGCATCAAGATCTATAGAGATAGATCAAGACGCTTAATTGGACTTTCACAAAGCACATACCTTGATAAAGTTTTGAAAAGGTTCAAAATGGATCAAGCAAAGAAAGGGTTCTTGCCTGTATTACAAGGTGTGAAGTTGAGTCAGACTCAATGCCCGACCACTGCAGAAGATAGAGAGAAAATGAAAGGTGTTCCCTATGCTTCAGCCATAGGCCTATCATGTATGCAATGATGTGTACCAAACCTGATGTGTGCCTTGCTATCAGTTTAGCAGGGAGGTACAAAGTAATCCAGGAGTGGATCACTGGACAGCGGTCAAGAACATCCTGAAATACCTGAAAAGGACTAAGGATATGTTTCTCATTTATGGAGGTGACAAAGAGCTCGTCGTAAATGGTTACGTCGATGCAAGCTTTGACACTGATCCGGATGACTCTAAGTCACAAACCGGATACGTGTTTATATTGAACGGTGGAGCTGTAAGTTGGTGCAGTTCTAAGCAAAGCGTCGTGGCGGGATCTACGTGTGAAGCGGAGTACATAGCTGCTTCGGAAGCAGCAAATGAAGAAGTCTGGATGAAGGAGTTCATATCCGATCTAGGTGTCATACCTAGTGCATCGGGTCCAATGAAAATCTTTTGTGACAATACTGGTGCAATTGCCTTGGCAAAGGAATCCAGATTTCACAAGAGAACCAAGCACATCAAGAGACGCTTCAATTCCATCCGCGATCAAATCAAGGAGGGAGACATAGAGATTTGCAAGATACATACGGATCTGAATGTTGCAGACCCGTTGACTAAGCCTCTGTCATGAGCAAAACATGATCAGCACCAAGACTCCATGGGTGTTAGAATCATTACTGTGTAATCTAGATTATTGACTCTAGTGCAAGTGGGAGACTGAAGGAAATAAGCCCTAGAGGCAATAATAAAGTTGTTATTTATATTTCCTTATATCATGATAAATGTTTATTATTCATGCTAGAATTGTATTAACCAGAAACTTAGTACATGTGTGAATACATAGACAAACAGAGTGTCACTAGTATGCCTCTACTTGACTAGCTCGTTGAATCAAAGATGGTTAAGTTTCCTAGCCATAGACATGAGTTGTCATTTGATTAACGGGATCACATCATTAGAGAATGATGCGATTGACTTGACCCATTCCGTTAGCTTAGCATTTGATCGTTTAGTATATTGCTATTGCTTTCTTCATGACTTATACATGTTCCTATAACTATGAGATTATGCAACTCCCGAATACCGGAGGAACACTTTGTGTGCTACCAAACGTCACAACGTAACTGGGTGATTATAAAGGTGCTCTACAGGTGTCTCCGATGGTACTTGTTGAGTTGGCATAGATCGAGATTAGGATTTGTCACTCCGATTGTCGGAGAGGTATCTCTGGGCCCTCTCTGTAATGCACATCACTATAAGCCTTGCAAGCAATGTGACTAATTAGTTAGTTGCGGGATGATGCATTACAGAACGAGTAAAGAGACTTGCCGGTAACGAGATTGAACTAGGTATTGAGATACCGACGATCGAACCTTGGGCAAGTAACATACCGATGACAAAGGGAACAACGTATGTTGTTATGCGGTTTGACCAATAAAGATCTTCGTAGAATATGTGGGAGCCAATATGAACATCCAGGTTCTGCTATTGGTTATTGTCTGGAGACGTGTCTCGGTCATGTCTACATAGTTCTCGAACCCGTAGGGTCCACACGTTTAACGTTCGGTGACGATCGATATTATGAGTTTATGTGTTTTGATGTACCGAAGGTAGTTCAGAGTCCCAGATAATCACGGACATGACGAGGATTCTCGAAATGGTCGAGACATAAAGACTGATATATTGGATGACTATGTTTGGACATCGAAAAAGGTTTCGAGAGAGTTCGGGCATATACCGGAGTACCGGGGGGTTACCGGAACCCCCCGGGAGTCAATGGGCCTTGATGGGCCATAGTGGAAAGGAGGAGGAGGCGGCCAAGGTGGGGGCCGGCCCCCCTTTCCTTCTCTCCTTCTCCCCCTTCCTTCCCTCTCCTACTCCAACTTGGGAAGGGGGAATCTTACTCCCACCGGGAGTAGGACTCCCCCCTTGGGCGCGCCTAGGAGGCCGGCCCTCTCCCCCTCCTCCACTCCTTTATATATGGGGGAGGGGGGCACCCCATAGACACACAAGTTGATCATTGATCTCTTAGCTGTGTGCGGTGCCCCCCTCCACCATAATCCACCTCGGTCATATCGTCGTAGTGCTTAGGCGAAACCCTGCGCCGGTAGCTTCATCATCACCGTCATCACGCCGTCGTGCTGACGAAGCTCTCCCTTGACACTCTTGCTGGATCGTGAGTTCGTGGGACGTCACCGAGCCGAACGTGTGCAGATCACGGAGGTGCCGTACTTTCGGTACTAGGATCGGCCGATCGTGAAGACGTACAACTACATCAACTGTGTTGTCATAACACTTCCGGTTACGGTCTACGAGGGTACGTGGACTACACTCTCCCCTCTCGTTGCTATGCATCACCATGATCTTGCGTGTGCGTAGGATTTTTTTTTAAATTACTACGTTCCCCAACAGATCTATCATGCTATCTCGTGTCGAAGAGCTGATAAACCCCTATACGTGTGCAAGGGATTATACTTGACGTATTATTTCGGTGGATGTTGAACGAATACAACAGACCTCTCGGAATGTCCAAGAAGTCGATGAATTTGTGGCAGGGGAAATACACTAGACCAGGTACATTCTCTGCTCGATCGCCGTACTGAAAGGAGTGGGGGCATGAATAGAGCCACCGACAGTCTTTGTGCAGATGGACGGGGAGCGGATTCCTAGGCCCTTTGGCATCTTCGAGTTCCAGGAAAAGTTAAGCACTTTGTTTGGAAGGTACTCCATGGCACGCTTCATTGCCTTGGTGTACTTGCTGGTAGGCATGTCTCACCAACAAGTCTGTGCCAAGTCTGCCTAATAAGAGTCGAAGACATCCAACATTGCCTTTTTTCGTGCCCACCTATAAAGAACATTTGGAAGGAAATTAGCTTACATGGAGATATACCGCAAGCCATCGCAACATCCAAACATGGCGCAGATGACAAGTTCCTCACCGGTTAATTCAAATCCAAGGCTATGCCCGAGCTCAGGGAGATGATGATCATATTTTTCTCTGGTGAAGATACATGGCTGTGGAGAAGCAGGAAATCACGATGCAACTACTGGAAGAAGCGTCAGAACATCAACAATGAAGATGGCGAGGTCAACGTCGGATTCAACAACTAGCATCAAGGTGGCGGCGGCAAAAATAAGCAGTTCCAAGGCAAGAAGGGTGGAGGGCACCTCGGCGCTTGACAAGAGCCTGGACCGGCCTTGTGCCATCCACCCGGCGACGGAGATCGGCCAGCTACCCACACTAATTGGAATTGTGGGTCCACAAGAAAGCGTGTAGATCGGAAGCAGCAATGCGGACAGGCGAACCCTCATCTCTACTTCTAATGTCTCAGTTGGTAGTTCGCGTTCCAGGTTTTATTTTCGTCCCACCTAATACGGTCTTTTTTGTACTTCTTTCGTCCCATCAGAGACGGTTTTTTTTCGTCCTCGATCCCACCTCCCGCATCCCCTCGATTCCCACCTCCGCCCTCGAACCAGGAAATATCTCTACTCCTAATGTCTCAGTTGGTAGTCCGCGTTCCGGGTTTTATTTTCGTCCCACCTAATACGGTCTTTTTTGGTACTTCTTTCGTCCCATCAGAGACGGTTTTTTTTCGTCCTCGATCCCACCTCCCGCATCCCCTCGATTCCCACCTCCGCCCTCGAACCAGGAAATAAAAATCGGTATGCTCCCACTATGTCCACTGCTAAACCCTTCGGTTCATCGAAAAAAACTCGCACCTGAAAAAATCTACGAAAATTAACCTACGCCCCGACCGCCGCCCGCGGGTCGCCCGCTCCCTCGCGCCCCTGTTGCTCCCTCCTCGATCCCGATCTGGATCGAGGGGACGAGGAGCTCCTGCCTCCCCGAGACCCCGACGGCCGGCCTCCTCCTCGCCCCGCCGCTGCGTCCGGCGCCGCCACGGCCTCTGGAGCCAGGGAAGCCATGGCCTGAGCTCGGCCTCGAGGTCCCCGCCGCCGTCTCCTGCAGCTTCTGCCCCGCCGCCTCACCGCCCAAGCTCGCCGTCGCGCCGCCGCCGGCTCTGGTCGCCTCCACCTCCGCTCCAGGCAACCCTCGGTCGCCGGCTCGCTGGAGCACGACGGCAGACGATGGATGCCTGGTTGTGTGCGACGGATGCAGTTCTCACGCGCAAGCTAGGGTTGGAGCCGCCAGCTCTTCATCCTGCCCGCCGGCGGCGAGTCTTCCCGTCCCGTACTGCCGCCTCCCCGTTATCACAGGTATCTCCACCCCTTCCTCTTTCCCCCTCTTCTCTCCTCTCCCTTCTCCCTCCTCCATCTCTGTTCCCTTCCCCCTCCCACCCCGTTATCTGTTCATGTTGTTGGCACCTGAAGAAGTTGGTGGCATGGTGAAGCCCCTGAGCAAAAGTTGCAGGAGTCTTTGAAGGAGTTGGAGAAGTCTTAAACCTGAGTCCGAATCCAATTTCGTGGGAACAAGCATATATTCCATGAATTTTCCATTAGATTCAGTGGACAGGTAATGTCCTCAATGACACTTGCACACCCTAAACCCTAAAAGAAACAACTAGATGCCTTGGGTAATTTTGGCTGCATCCGTCTTGGTTAGTTGGTTTACATGTGAATTCACACGTTTAAAGGGCATGTGACCATTAACTTTATAAGTATTTATCCATGTTCTAAAGGAATTAAATAGGATGTAGTAGTGCAGACATTCAAAGGAGGTGGGAAGTGTGCATATGCTTTATGTTAGTTATATGCACAGGGCAGCCTATCAATATAGAGGTGTCATTCAGACAGAGCTCTTTGAATATAATAAGACAAAAGATCGGGTTCCTAATTTTTTTATAAGAAGATTCTTCTATATGTTCAGTTACATGATTTTTAATTTGATCATCTTCTTTGAACAATTTTTGTGCTGACTATGATATTTCTTTTGATTTGTAGGTTCATCTGGTCCTTTACTCCTCACATAATAACTGTGAAACTTAATGAGGAACTTCTGAAAAATGCTTCCTCCCCTCTGATGTCTATTTGGTTACTTATGCTTGTGTGGTCTGGTTGTTCCTAAGTGCTTTCGGACATTATTATTTGTGTGATCAGCATTGAGTAGATTGCCTGCAGCAAGATAACTTGAGTTTTGTTACTTAAGTAAACGATATGTAAATAGCTCTAAGTTAACTGGACATTTTGTCGCATTGGCTTGAATCTGCATGTTGCATCATTTGTGCACAATGAAAACTGTATGAACCTGCATTGGATGGTGTATTTGTAGGAAGGTTATCCTTTCTTCAAGGACTGGAAGTTTCCTGGTAAGTGTTCCTTTTTCTTAAAAACTCTGTGTTTGTTTGCTGTAATATTTTGTTTACATCAGGTTTCTCTTTCCTTTTGTGGGCATAATGGGCGAGACAATAATATTCAGAAAGTTGTTGTTTTAGGGAAACTGCTAACTCCATATGTCAGACCCATATCATTGTTGAGCATGCATAGTGTTCCTATGTCATTTCTATGATGTATTTGTTTCCTTTTATATCACAGTAGTCTTCATTTTGGCCATGTACCTTCAAACTGAACCAAAAATAGTTTGTCTGATGACATGTTTGAGGAGATTCTTGATATGAAACAGTAGATATGAGGGTGACCGTTTTTTTTGCAAGTTTTGTCCGTGGAATCTTTTTGCAGTTGATAAGACATGGGCTGGACTTACTTCCGATCTGCAATATTTTCGGTAAAGTGATTCAAGGTATGTTCGATTGTTTACTTAGGGTGGTTACTGAACCTCTTCCATTGTATAAAGAACTAACCTTCCATTTTAGAAAATATCCCTGCAGGTTACAAACCTAACTGATTGCTTGATAGTTCTTGTTTGAACTGTCGATATTTATAGCTTAATCTGGAGTAAACAAGCCATATAATTATATCATCTTACTATTCTTAGCACTGCATTGATAAGCACCCCATTCTTTGAAAATGTTGAGTTTTATCTTATTATAGGTTTTGATACCAGCACCATTTTGGGTCATAGGAGCGAAAAGCATCTCTTAAATCATGACTTGCTATACTAATCAAGAGGGAGGAAGCAATTAAACCTGTAGAAACCATGAATGAAAAAAAAAATCATATACCTATCTATACCGTATATCACTTAATCATATGTTTGCATCATTGAGCCGCATTGTCAGCTGGCTAATGGCAACTGGTCCATGGAAACTCCTTAATAGTTAGCCAAAGAAACCTCATCGCGTGGGCACCAGATGGCCTTGCTGCGGCCCTGTGTTACACGCCTGTTTCACTCGAAGCCGTGCCCAGGAGTGCGTCGATGGTCGTTGCCTGCCTCACGCCAAGCTCATCGCTTTGGAATTGACTAGGCATAGGTCATTGTGATCAGGTGGGCAATGCGGCCATCATCGGCGTACAGAAGGATAAGCGGCGACAAGGGTGGGACACAGTGTTAAAATTTAGGGTGTAGACATGTGTGTGGAAGGAGGTGTTGAGACATGCTTATTGTCTAGAAGCATATCATATATTTTCTCCCGTTGCAAGCTATCTCCCCCTGCCTCTCAAAATACAGTAATTTATTGCCTGAATACGTATATGGAATGTGAAACAATATTGCTTACACTAATTGGAATGGAGCTAAATTTTCTTCAATATTTGAATATATGCCTTCAAATATGCAAGATTATACTCCCTCCGTTCCGAATTACTTGTCGCCGGTATGGATGTATCTAGATGTATTTTAGTTCTAGATACATCCATTTCTGCGACGAGTAATTTGGAAGGAGGGAGTAGTTTCCTTTATGAGTATGATGCAGGATTATCACTTATGCAGTTTGATACTTGTGCTGAAATCTTACTTTATTTGAATCTCGATTCTGTTTCAAGCATACTTTGTCGAATTCTCATTGGTTTCATGGTTTCCAGGAAACAAACATCCACTGTGTCAATCACTCAAGATGGTGCATGCAGTTTTCCTGAAAGTTAAGTCTGAGGTAGTCAACAATACATATGCATATATGAATATGTCTCCTGGACTTGAACTTCGATTAATGAAAATACACTTTCAACTTTGTCAGTTTCATTCACACATTGTTGTGATCTAGAAAGCATACCAAAAAATTGCTTTTTGAAAATGCACTTGGCTCTGAACATGTATGGATCCCAGTGCACCATTTCACTCAATTTTGGAGAAATATGATAATACCCATGGCATTTGGTGCCGGCTGACCCTGACGGTGTGGCATTCGCCCTTTTCAGAGCCTGCTCCTACATAAAGCTGGGTGACGGGACGACGGCCAATTTCTGGGAGGACAAATGGTTGCCGGGTGGGCGTTCCGTCTAAGACCTGGCGCCAACACTGCTCACTTTTGTGCCCAAGAGCACAACTAGGTTTACTTCTGCCTTCCTTTTGACTGCAATTCCTTGTGTGAGCTCCTCCCTCTAAATCATGTCCTCCTAATTTATTTTTTCAGTCATCTATGGTTTGGATGGGGCTGGGTTCCTACAACGACGGCAACAGAGGCGACAAACACCACTTTGCAACCTCGCCGAACTGTGTTGCTGAACTGAAGGTACTGTAGCAATCCTTCTGGTTTGGTAGCTACAACCGAGATACTTAGCTTGTTTATGCCTTCATTTTTTTGTAGTAAAAAACATGATTCCAGCATGTGTAGAGTATTAGATTTCAGTTGTTTGTTGTAGTTTGTTTTGCAACCTCGCCGAACTGTGTTGCTGAACTGAAGGTACTGTAGCAATCCTTCTGGTTTGGTAGCTACAACTGAGATACTTAGCTTGTTTATGCCTTCATTTTTTTGTAGTAAAAAACATGATTCCAGCATGTGTAGAGTATTAGATTTCAGTTGTTTGTTGTAGTTTGTTTTCAGGGTTCAGTAAATTCTGCATCAATATTTAAAATTTTAGTATCAAGCGATGATGAGCAAGGTCCGCTTCTGATTGTTGTATGCCAACCCATGTTTTCTATTTGTAGATGGTTGTGTTTTTGCAGTTGGCCTACATCTAATAATTAGTAGTTAATGTCTGGATTACTTTCGACCAAATATTTCGAAAGTTGCTTGTTCTTTTGTACGTATCTGTGTTGGATTATCAATGCATGATCTAATTATCATTTTCTTCATATCGATATCCTATTAATTACTACTACATCAAGGATCTTCATGTTGTTCGTTTTCTTACAAATCCACTCATTGGTAATGATGGTTTAATTTCTTTGATATTTTCTTCAGTTTAGGGACAGCAGCAGTTTTACCACCGATGGTGTTGCATGTAAGCTGGATGTTCTCATTGTTCTGTTGGCTCTGATAGGGTGAGTTCTTCCCTATTTCCTTTTTTGATGCCTCCGTATGCTCAACCTATTATGGTTTTAGTTGTAGTGTGAATGTTTTATAGTTTATATTTTTTGTGTGTTCTCTGGCAGTGTGTATGCTATGAAGTTAAGGTTCTTAAGATTAATGATGTTTATAGAAGGTAGATACAGTTTTATCATTCATTCATGATCATATTTGGCCTCTCTTAGTGGCCAGTCTATGGTAAATCTAATAGTTGCTCTTGATAGTGATGCAGGATGTGAGGTACAACTATCAAAGTGACATTAATTTTGGTTCTGATTCCTATCCGCAGCCTCTTCTACACTAGGTGAGAAATTGGTTAAAAGAGTACATTTTATTACTTTTCTAAAAATATCTTCTGAGAAACATGATTATTATGTTCAGTAGTGTTGCTTCTCTATTCCAAAGGCACATGGAAGTTTACAGAAAAAAATCTTACAATTGTTTTTTTATCTTCAGAGAAGGAAAACACTCGACGATCTGGCTCTGTCTCAGGTATATGCTCCCTCGCCCGCAAGATCCGCTCTCTCCCATCTACGCATCGCAACAGCACTTCAGCTCCTCTTGTGGATTCTCACCAGATCAGGCCACCTCACTCACCTTCAGGTAAACCTTGAGCGACGACACAGTATGTTTTCGCGAACTAATCTTCTTTAGTCAACCTATCGATCCTTGTTGCGTGTGCTTCTTAATCGACATGTGAATAATCTGTTGATGCATGGAAATACATACTGATCTCCTATTTTCTTGCTGCCTGCAAGATAGTATATGCATGAATCTTGTTCAACTACAACAACCTGAAAGCCATGTTATTCTCAGAAAAATTATCATCTACGGTTGTATGCATATGCCTCTTGATATTTACCAGCTCTTCTTAGGATTGCCTAACTAGCATACATATCCTAGCTAGAACATAAGAGTTTGAATTTGTACATGTGAACTGCACATTAAGTTACTATCACCACTGTTTAACAACACTGTTGATTATGCCTCAGGTTTGTAAACAGTCATCCATACCATAGGTACGTACGTTAATGCAGAAGCACTACTATGGAATTAGATGTAGTAAGTAGTAACTGCGTCAATCTGAACATTTTAGCAAGTTCATGCATCAACCTTAGGGTCCATCGGTGAAACAAAGCCAATCATATGAATTGAAGGAGCTACTGAAATAAAGTGGAAAGAACAAAGAGAAAATTGAAGATTATCTATATGAACATTCTGAGAATGGGATAGGAGAGGTGGTTCTTCCCAACAGGAAAAAGAGTGGAGCGGTACTGTTATCCTGCCTTTTCTACTACAATCCCAGTTAGCATAATAACATACGTGACATGAAAAATCATATTATCGATTCAATTATGATTCAAGCAACATGAACAATTATCCGTGAAATTCACTTCCAAAACCTGGTTTTATTTAGTTCTAACTTCAGGATAGACATTTACTGTATTGTAATTGCCAGACTTCCAAAATTCTATTATTACCATTGTTTAACAACACTGTTTTTGTCACGGGAAAATTATAGATGGATAAACGTCTCAAATCATACACTATAAAGCTTCCAACACTTGCTTACAGTGTCTTTCTTGTGTAATCAGTCTGTCGTGATGGACAAAGTTAAGATCCCAACAAAAAGTGCTTCTTGATGCTATGATGCAGCAACTTAACCTTCCAAATTACAGTTTACTAAACAGTAAGTGCTTCTCGATGCTATGATACAGCTTCTTGATGCTATGATGCAGAAACTTGATTCTATGGGCAAGTGATTCATGCTGCTCTTGGTTCTTCTGTATACTTGAAATAAGGAACAATATTTGAAAGTATGATAGTGTTTGGTTAAAACATATACCTCAGTCCATTACTTCAGTTTCTTCTTCTGAAGTTATGTGTTTTCTGCTTTTCTACTTCTTTGCTCTGCTTTACACAATTCACATGGCATTCGAGACCTTTTATTTAGGACCAGGGAAAAACTCTAATTGTTAACTTTGTATTTTCCAACTAACTAGCACATATCTTGCCTAAGCGCATGCCTAGGCAAGCTTAAGCAATGCGTTCTGTTCTGGCCTAGCGCCTAGGCGCTTACACCCTTTCCCCCTTGCTTGCTTTGTTGTTCAGAGCACAGAAGAATTATATTCAAGTATACATCACCGCTGTTATTTTACTTGCTTGCAATTACAGTGTATTTTAAAACACACTTGGCGAACATCTGCTCGTGCTTACAATGCTCTATGAGGGAAATAATAGATCAATACTTGCTTTTTTGCTCCTTTTGAACGGTTGTCAGGACCTCGCCGGCAGATCCCTCAGCTATCAGGGAAGGCAGCCATCAGCGGAGATTGAGGGCGCCTCTCCGGCGAGAGTGCTCATGTCGTGGTGGTTTTCCACCAGCAGCGTGGGGGAGGCGGTGTCCTCTGCAGCTAGGTCTACTTACTGGCGACCTCACCATCACCAGCCCACCTGCAGGTATGCTAGCTCCTCTTCTATTAATGGAAAAAGGAGATGCTCAAATGGATTGGGTGGTACCTTCCTGAAAGTATTGTAGGGATGGACATATGGATTGATTGGTAGGCCCCTGAAAGCTACACAGATCTGAACCGATAACTTCAATAAGAATGTGTATCCCAGCTCCTTTTATAATCTTGAATCCTTCTTGGTCCTACTAAACTGTAACTCATGTTTCGTATTGGAAACAATATTTTGGACATTCCTAACCTGGCCAAGGGAATGTATTGCCCACCTACAGTGAGAGATACATACGAAATAGGTCCTACTAAACACCTAAAAGGATGAGTCATACTGTACTAACATTTTTGCTATCTTTATGCTCCATATGGATGGGAACTAAAAGGATGATGATATTATTCTACCTTTCAATATTTGGCGGCGCATGTTTAAGAAAATCATAGTGACTAATAAGCATGTCATTTTCTAGAAGGGGCTTGACTGGAATGTATTTATATAGTTAATAAAATCATAGTGACTAATTCTTCAGTTCCTCTATTTAGATTAGAGGTGTATGCATGCATATTAGCCAAGTGATCGGTCTTTCCAGGTCAAAAGAGAAAGTGACCAATATTTTGGCATATTTTCCAATTAAGAATAAATTGATATGCCCATGCACGTATGCACACAGATTTCAGGTTACAGTTTAATTAGGAAACAGATGATACCTCATTGTGTCGTCGTGGTCTGAGAAGAGGGGATATACTTGGTGAATATATATGTTCCACCCGACCATTGTGTTTCTTGGTCTTTTTAACTATTTTGGTTGATGGTCGATCAAGAGGTAGTAGAAACAGATGCAAAAAGAGAGGTGCAGATTTGAGAACTGGCTGACTACAAAAAATAACTCTATATGAAGATTAATTGTAAGGATATGATGCTTCAAGAAATAATGTGCATAATTAAGTCTGGTGCTTTTAACTAGACATGTTGATATGGCCATTGTTTCCTGTTGTGCTTCACCGGCGTCGATGCCACCAACTTCAAGTTCGTCCATCTTGTGATAATGTTTTTGGATTATAGAGCATTTGTAAAGGGCAGTTGATCTTCTCATTGGTTTCATTGGCGTTGTATGCAAGGTCTCAAAAGGTCTGCTGTTCCTGGATGGTGTGTGTGGTATAATCCCCATCTCCCCCAACTTTTCTTTTGTTACCATGCTTTTATCATCATTCACAGTAATTTCTACTTGCGCCTCTTGTCATGTGCTCCACCATTCCTCTCCTGTTCTAGGTCCAAAATGATTTGTTTAATTGTGTTGTGCATGTTATTTCACGGTTGCATCCTTTTTGGTGCTCTATTTAAATCTTTGTTCTCCACTCACTGCCTTAGATAGCTGCATATGAGGATGTACGAAGGATTTGGCTGCGAACTCAATCAGACCATTGGATTGAAGCTGAAGGTATACTTTGGCTGCTTTTCCTATTGTTTTTGTTCCTCTTTTCATGTGTGTTCAGGATTTTCTCCCTCCTTTTTTTCCGCTTTAGAGCCTCAAATTTGACAAGCATATGTTGTCGATTAGTGAGTAATGAATTGACAATATCTTGATCTATGTTGACTCTCATTCTCTACTTTCAGGGGGCATTGCAAAGATACGAAGGAATGGCCTTTCGTTCATAACCTGGTCAGCTACACAACATCTGGTCGTACATGTTTCTGTTGTAGCGGCCCAGTTACGTGGAGAAGAATGGCATACGCTGAGGATTGTGTCAGCTGATTTTCTAACTCATGTTTAGCTCATGGATTCTCATTTATCTCTTCAATTTACACAAGGAGGTGCATTATCAGCTCTTATGTATTTTCTTAATAACCGTTGATAGGAATGACAACTATGTTGAGATGTGGTAGACCATTGAATGACTTTTGGTCCAGAATGAAAAATAGAGGCATAATTATTGTAATTTTGTTGCTGCTAATTTCTTTCAAACGAAGCATGGCTTCTAATCCACAAATCACGCTAACTAATGTTCATCACTTCATAACGCCTATAAGAAGTATCTCTCCTTATCTACCTTCCTTCCTAATAGCATTGTAAATATTCTATCATAAGCTTCTTAGAACATTATGTATCATGAATAATCCATGTGTTCCTATCTGCCCCTAAATATATTTTTGTTCACTCTTTCTATACTTGCCTCACTCTCGCCCCTTGCGCCATTGGTGCAACGGGTCATCGATCAATGGCTCATTTAGAACACAAGTTACTGGATTTAGTGAGAAGCCTGAGGGTTGTGAGTTAGCGGGATGGGGGTTGGGGTTGGTCCGTTCAACTACGGATGTCTAAGTGGAATAATTTCCCTACATTAGAAAATGTGGCAAATTGCATGAGCGAGTGGTTCATTGCCTTTTTTCCAGGGGATGTTGCCTTATTTCTACAGTAAGCAAATAAACAGTGTGATGAACTTAATAACTCTATCCTTATTTGCCATTTCCTTCTCACATATTGTATGGGTTTTCGGATAGCCTAGACATACTGAGACAATTTGGGGGTGTCGACTCTCTCTCTCTCTCTCTCTCTTGCACGCACGCACGCACACATATTACATACCTTCTCCTCAGTCCTACCGTGCATTATTTGACTTTTGTGCTAATAGATGGGAAAATATGTTGTAAACTTGTGAGTTGTGAGCTACTCCCCCTGTTCCTAAATATATGTCATTCACACTTTCACCCTTATATTTGATGTTAATGTATGAGTGTATGTCTAATTAGGGTTTCTCTCCAGTTGGTTGGTGTTTCAATAGGGGTTGCTTGCTTCCCTTTTATGGCGTAGCTCCTATTACAACACACACATTTCCTTTTGAGTTTTATGTGAAAATCCTTTTGAGCCGATACACAAAACATGAAGTTACATAACTCAAACAAAATTGAAAAATTATTATAAAAATACAAATAAATGCCAATAAAAGTTTAAACAATAAATGTTATCAAAGATTGATATGTCTACCTGTCACAAGAGAGGTAGGAGTAGCATGTTCTAGAACATGTGTTTTTCTGTATTACTTTCTAAATGGTAAATTGTATGGTTTGAAGCGCCTAAATCCATATTATGTAATAGTTTGCCAGCCAATTGCATATTGCAATGAAGTTTCTGGTTGGAACATTTGTTTAAAGGAAAAAAAAATCCTTCATGTGTCGTTTTTAATTAATAGATAATAACAATGCACATGCTTTCATGAGGCAAACAATTTTAAGAATTAAAAAAAGGCATTCAAGTGTTATTATTATTTGTAATGCATTGCAGAATAAAGAGTTCAGTGTTTGTGTACCAACTTCTTTATTTTGTGCATCAGGTATATGGTCGAATTACATTTTTTTAATCGAAGTACATTGAAAGCGAATTAGATTTCAATTATTTTTTTATTTGTTATTACCTATCTTTCTATGTATGTAAAGTTTTACATGCAGCCGAAACAAATTTTTAAAAGCCCGTGGCAACGCACGGGCACTCTACTAGTAACAATAACGATGAGGATGAGCCCGACAAAGGGAACGACGGGCAGATGCATTGCCCGCTACAAATAAGAGCATCTCCAACAGCCGCCTAACACGCCGCGCGTTAAAAACTACTTTGTCGCGCGTCCTTCGCCTGGTTTAGCGCGACCGGCAGCGCTGACTCTAATAGCCGCGTTAAAATGCAGCGCGCGCGTCGCGCGCGACTCGCCGGGGCATGCCATATATTGCATTTTGGACACAAAATGGATTTCAAACATTCAAAATGCAATGAACATGGCATATTAATTTCACACAAACAAGTTGATGAATAAAAGTTCATGCCCACAATCATGCCCACAAGTTCATCCAACCAAGTTCAAAATGCAAACCAAGTTCATGAACAAATGAAAGACACATCAAGCCTCATCCTTGTCTTCGTCCTCATCTTTCGAAGACGACTCTTCCTCCTCCGAAGATGATTCTTCCTCCTCATCATCATCATTGTCGCGCACCGCATCACGTGAAGCTCGGACGGTGTTGGCAAAATTTTCAACGGCATCTTCATGGGAAGGTGTGTGAGGCACACCGGAAGACATTCCGCCCATGGTGGCCGGAGGTGCACCCATGCCTCTCATGAGAGACGCAAAAATCATGCCTCCCATGGCTGCCATGGCGCCGGGGGTGCTCCAAAGCCACCCATGCCTCCCATGGTCTCCATGGTAGCTCCAAAGCCACCCATGGCACCTAAGCCGCCCATGGTAGCTCCGAAGCCACCCATGCCTCCCATGGCGCCAAGGCCACCGCCACCCATGGCGCCAAGGCCACCGCCACCCATTGCGCGAATCATGGCTCTTTTTTGGATCAAGACTTCTTCACGGGCAAGATTGACATACTCCTTTTGCGCCTCATTGAGGATATATGTGTCCAAGAAGAACAAGTGCTTCTCACATTCCAACAATCTAGTTCGCTCCTCATTGCTCACCTTCCTCTTCTCCAAAGCCACCTTCCTCTCCTCGACCGCCACCCTCCTCTCCTCGGCCGCCAACCTCCTCTCCTCGGCCGCGGCATCTTGGTTCCTTGCCGTTTTCCTCACCTCGTTGGCTTCTTTTCTTGCCTTCACAATAGCTTCCATAGCATTTTTGAGCTCATCATCTCCTTTCCTCTTCTTCTTTTCTTTTGCGTATTTCTTGCACCCATCCGGTCGTTTTGGCTTCGAGTATGAAACCGAGTTGGGTGTGGGGCTTCTCTTGCCGTCATCACTTGATGCATCCTCCTCATCATCATCCAACTCAATTGTTCGCTTGCGTTTGTTGCTCAAATCCAAATCATCCAAATCATCACGCTTCTTCCATTTCTCATCATCCTTCAACACGTCATAGCAATGAGGCAAGGTAAATGGCCTTCCTTTCTTGATCTTTCCCTTCTTGGTCCTCTTCTCCTCTCCTTAGAACAAGTTTTGTGCAATGTTGTACTACATGAAAACAAAACAAGTTAGCACTTCAAACACCAACAACAAGTATGATGAACATGGATGAAATGCCACTTACTCTATCATCCTCATTGGTGCCACTTGGGTTCAACTTGTCAACCGCCTTTTGTGCGGCCGCCCACTTGGTCGGAGTGGTCAATTCCACTCATGTTGCGAACATCAAAGTGTTCCTTCATCCGGTTCCGATAAGCATCTCTACTTTGATCACCTCCAACGGATGGATCCCTCGTCACTTGCAACCAAGTATTGCATAGTAAGATGTCTTCGGTGTTGGTGTAATTGCCCGCTCATCCTTTCGGTGCGTCGACAATGCCCTCACCATCCTCGTCCACCTCGAACTCATGGTCATCAAAGTGCATGTCATTGGTTTGAGACCAATGCAAATTGTTGGAGCCAACACCCATAGTTGACATGTATGCATCATCGTTGAGACTACAAAATATATAGAACAATGCAAATAAGCTATCTATATGTATGCATTCAAAAAATAACAAGAAAAAAAGTTGGGGAAATTTTCTACCTTTGGGGCATATCGTCGAACACATTATGCGCGTCGGCCGCTCAACGAGTGAGCTCGCCGGTGCTTCGGTAGCCGCCGCGCCCGTCACACGCCCTGCAAGCTTCTTCCTCGACGCCTTCGAGGTGCCGGAGCCATCCGCCGCCTTGTTTTTCTTCGCGGATGTCTTGCCCTTCTTCGGCCGCGCCGCATTTGGGAGCTTCGAGGGGGGGGGGGTGGGGGGCACGGGGTGGCGCCGGCGCGACGCCACCCGCCGCCGAGGTCATCCGCGGCGGCATGAAGAGGCCACGCGCGAGGCCGATGCTCGGAGGAGCTCCGGCGGAGGCGAGGCCAACGTTCCCCGCGCTAGGGTTTGCGGCGGCGATGGCGGCGGTGGAGGGGTCGCGGCTGTAGGATGGGGTGAGCGGGTGCCGGCGCGTGCGTCCATCGGGTCCAGTTCGCCGGCGCTGGCGCGCGTGGGACGAAGGTGGCGCGGAGGAGAGAGTGCGGCGCGAGCGCTCGTGTGTGCCGCGCGCGGAAGCGGGCGTCCCAAATACACAGCGCGTGTTGGCGATTCGGACCGCGCGCCCAACTCCATATGCCGCGCGCGCGCTGGAGCCACTCTACCGGTTGCGCGTGCTAGAATGGCCAAATTTACGGCGCGGCGCTTGTTTAGCCCGGCTGTTAGAGATGCTCTAAAGGACGTGAATATGATATATGCATCTCACACCTCCAAGAAGGATCAGAAGTGTGCCCTCCATGAGGTATATGATGTGAAGCCCACGGAACCAAAATACAATCCCTGGCCAGAAATCCCGATCAACTTTGATCAATGTGACCATCCGATCAACGTCCGCCACGCTGGAACAACCGCGCTCATCCTGGACTCGATAGTTGACGGTTTCCACCTCATTGAGGTCCTGATGGATGATGGCAACAGGTTGAACCTCATCTATGCCGAGACGTTAAAAAAGATGCACTTCGACGAGTCTTGCATCGAGCCAACTAAAGTTAAAATTCAACGATATTATCTCGGGCATGAAGGCCGAGTACCCCGAACAACTATTGTCTGGAACCTTTAAGCTTTGACATAATGCCTTTCACTCGTTCGAACCGCATTCACCTAAGATCAAGATGTCGGGCAAGCCTGAAGAATATTTTTTTGAGGGGTACAAGTCTGAACAGTTTTTTTTTTTTTTGAGTAAAACAAGTCTGAACAGTTTTTTTTTTTTTGAGACAATACAAGTCTGAACAGTTGCGTGCCCCCCTCCGTGCCCAAACGATGGAGTCGACAGGCCGCATCAACGAATCCAATACGCGTCCACGCTTTTCAAAAAGCTAGCCACTATAAATAAATTCCTCCGGCCCACCGCGTGGTCACGCGGTCCGTGTCCATCCCGGCTCAACTCCCCAACGCGCTATTTCCTTCCCTCCCCGCACGCACCCAAACCCAGCAAGCCCACCGATCCGGCCCGGTCGCCGGCGATGGAATCGGCGGGGAACGACCGGAGGGACGCGGCGCTGGGGAGCCTGGCGGTGCTCCCCGACGAGCTGCTCTGCGCCATCGTCGACCTCCTCCAGCCCACCGACATCGGCCGCCTCGCATGCGTCAGCAGGTCGCCGCGCCTCTCTCTCTCTCTCTCTCTCGCCCGTCTGTTCCTTTCTCCTCTGCTTTGCAGTTACCTCCATGTGTTAGCTAAGAATGTGGATTCTGAGGTTTGCCCTTTGATTTTAACGGTGACCACTCAACCCAAGTGGACTAGCCAGCCATGCGTGATTCTGAATTTTGTTTGGTTATGGTCGCTTGGGAGCGTTATTATGGGCCAAATGACACATACGGCGGCGGTATGATGGTATGAGCTACTGGGACAAAACGGAGGTTTGCTGTGTCATATATGTTCCTATGAGCTACCGCTACAGAAAAGATCATCCATGGGGAAGTAAATTTGGCGGCCAGATTTTTCTTTAAAGTGACAGAAGGTTTTAATGTACGTAAATGAGACCCAGCGATATGTTTCCTGAGGATTTAAGTGAAACTTACATGTGGAACATTTGGATCAGCTCAATGGTCAAAACTCAAAACCGCCCGTGCTCATTTCTGTATGTCGGACTCTCTTTACTAATATGTTTCTTTTATAAAGTCAAGAAAAATATTTCCTTAATCTATGAATTAAGATTTAAGACGAAGAGAGTTGCCTCTCTGCCAAGACCGAAGACATATTTGATCCGTTCTTCATGTTTGTCCTCTAGAATTAGACTGCTCCATGGCGTATATGTAACTAAGCCAGGCCTGCATATGTAGGGCCGATCCTTTCGTGTGTTTGGTATTATAACTCTTTAAGTATAATATAACATTCAGTTTGTTCCAGAGAATTAGAAGACATGGAAATTGAAGTTACTATCAGAGTATTGTCTCCGGTCCGAAATAGATGTTAGCGAGTTGTTTTGTTTCTCAATGTTTTTTTTTCTTATGCAACAATCCACGAAATGCTTATTGGTATTAGTAGTCGTACTAGACTACTACTACTACTACTACTAGTAGTAGTAGTAGTAGTAGAAGTAAAAACATAATAATTATACAGCTAAATAGACAAAAATCGTGAAGCACTAGTTTCTTTCATGTTCTGTGTGCACCGGAATAAAAAAATCATCTATTTGGGCTGGACAGGTATAAAAGCATACTCCTCCAGTCCTGTAAAAGCTGTCGTTTTAGACAAAGGTAGAGCCAATTTTTTGAAATTTTGACTACCAGTTTTATCTTTACGAACATTTATATTAGATACCTGAAAATCAGTGAATTTGTCTCGAGAAGTATTTCCATAATATACAATTCTTTTAGATTTTATGGATGATTTTAAAGAAACTAGTGGTCCAAATTGTATTTTGAAGACCATGTTTGTGTCCTAAACGGCAGGTTTTAGAGGACCAGAGGGAGTAGCTCCTGATTTATGACATTGTCATTATCTAGAGATCATGAGCTAAGAACATCTGTCATGTTTGTGTTTCTACCTTAAAACGGTGGTAGGATGAAGCGGTACCTTAAATCATTTTGCACTTTGCAGTGTCATGTACATACTTTGCAACGAGGAACCTCTCTGGATGAGTAAATATCTTTCTGTTGGTGGTCATCTTGAGTACAAATGTTCTTGGAAGAAAACAACATTGTCTAGGTATATGACCATTCTATCTTGTCGTGTTACATTCTGTATTCGAAAGTAATCCTAAACTGACTGAAAAGGTTAGACACTGATTGCTTCGTTTTCAGGCTTAGTCTTTGCTCCGGAAATAGTGAGCTTGAGCAGAAGGCTCGTCATTTTGATGGTATGGTACATCTACTTTATGTTTGTTCTATTTGCCTTGTTTATCTCCCTATTCATACTTATTTTCATGCAGGATTCAATTCCTTGTTCTTATACAGGAGATGGTATAGATGTTTTACTACTTTGAGTAGTTATTCCTTTGACAATGGACATGTGGAAAGAAAGGATGACCTTTCTTTGGATCATTTCCATTCTCAGTATGATGGAAAAGGCCCAGTAAGAATTGAATTATCTTTTGCTTTTAATTCAGATTTACAACATCTGGATTTTCTACATTATTGTTTTGCAATGATGTTTTTCTGAAATCATACTGATGGTATTGCACAACTAGGTTTTGCTTGGTAAGCTGGCTGAAACCTGGCCAGCAAGGACTAAATGGACAATTCAGCAGCTGGTGCATGATTATGGTGAAGTTACATTTAGGATATCACAGAGAAGCCCTAAGAAGATAATAATGAAACTGAAAGACTATGTTTCTTACATGGAACTCCAGCATGACGAAGATCCTCTTTATATATTTGATGATAAGGTAATCATCACTTCATTTCATTTACTACTAAAGTTATGAAAAGAAAAAAAAACTTAGTTCAGAAAATTGTTACAGTTTGGAGAAACAACACCAGCACTATTGGAAGATTACAGAGTCCCTCATTTATTTCAAGAAGATCTTTTTGGTGTCTTGGATTATGAACAAAGACCTGCTTTCAGATGGCTTATTATTGGACCAGAAAGATCAGGTGCCTCTTGGCATGTTGATCCAGGATTAACCAGTGCGTGGAATACTCTTCTTTGTGGCCGAAAAAGGTTGGATCATGTGTTATATATATGCGTGCGTATTTACTCGATAGTGTACTCAAGCTGTGGTATTCACCATGTACTTCCTCTGTAAACAGATATAAGAGTGTTCAGATCACTAAAGTAGTTATCTAAACGCTCTTACATTTCTTTACGGAGGGAGTAATTGCAAATTTGAAAGCTACTAGTAGCAGTTAAATAACCCAAATGATAAGTGTCACACGTCAGGTGCGTGGCATCTGGCCCTGATGTTTTCCATGGCAATTCCAGTCACACAAGGATGGCAAATTCCAGTGACACACGGCAAGCTTCTGTCGAAAATAAACTGAAGCATGAAAGTTGCCATGCTTGGCAACTAAAGTTGCCATCCTCGCGTCACTAAACTTCCCATAAAAAACGTTCGGAGTTGCCATGTGCTCATACCTGACATGTGGCACTTATCAGGGTCCTTAAATAAACGTTCATAGATCTTTTTCAAAATTTCTTGCCTATTGGCTCTTTAAGGTCATTGCAGTGCTTCTATTTTGATGCAATTTGTGGTCGCTGTTCTGTGTGTTGCTTATTTTGTAATCTGATGTGAAAAAACAGTTGTTCAGAAATAATCAGCCAATTGGGCGTGTTGAATTAACGATAGACAAATTTAGTCAGGATGTCCATAGTTAATGTCTTGGGAGTGAGAGAGAATCATGCGAGAATCTTACGCATATTCATATATGTTGAACAGAGACAGAAGATAGCTGTGGGCAGTAGAAAGATGTGATTCAACTTGAGTGCATGCTTTGTATTTTAATTGGAACTTAAAAATCGTAACCCTATACTGTGAACGGTGCGAGGATATGCTATACAACCTAAATTTGTATTCCTCTTTACCTGTTAAAGCTGATTGTCCCATGTTGTACAATGCTGAAAATTGGAAGAGGCAATTTGTGTTTCCATTAATGATATCCACCTTTTTTCATAGATGGGCACTGTACCCTCCAGGAAGAGTGCCTGGTGGTGTCACGGTACATGTAAGTGATGAGGATGGTGATGTTGACATTGAAACTCCAACGTCTTTGCAGGTAACTAACTTATTACTGTTTTTGCTTTTCTCCAAACTTTACCCCCATATCATTTCACATTATTTTGATCGTTTGCAGTGGTGGCTTGATATCTATCCTCATCTTGCTGAACACGAGAAACCACTGGAATGCACACAATTACCAGGAGAGACTATATTTGTTCCTAGTGGATGGTGGCATTGTGTTCTAAACCTTGAGACTACTGTTGCAGTTACACAAAACTTTGTCAATCAATCAAATTTTGAGCATGTATGTCTAGACATGGCACCTGGTCACTGTCACAAAGGAGTTTGTCGTGCTGGCTTACTTGCTGTTCCGGGAAAATCTGTTAGAGATATTGAAAATCATCCAGCTGGAACAATGAGTGCATGGAACCACAATGACATGACTCGTGCAGAAAAAAGACTGAAAGGTTCAGGGTCCGTAAGAGCTTCAAACAGTGCAAATCAGTGTGCTTCGTTTGAGTTCTCAGACGTCCATGAAAGTTTGGAGAACCAAGTTTTCTCGTATGATATAGGTTTCTTATCCCAATTTCTTGAGAAAGAAAAAGATCACTATACTTCTGTCTGGAGTCCTACTAATCCAATTGGCCAGAGAGAAGCAAGAGAATGGCTGCGAAGGCTATGGGTTCTTAAGCCTGAACTGAGAGGACTAATATGGAAGGTGATCTTTGTTCCATCATTTACATAAATTTTACTTTGTCAATTTTTATATGAAATACCATGTGGTTTATATATCTGTTTCTTGATAATGTTCTGTTCCTTGTGCCAATATATATGTCTATTTCTGTAGGGTGCATGCCTAGCAATAAGTGTGGACAAATGGTATGCATGCTTAGAGGAAGTAAGTGCATGTCATAGTTTACCACCACCGTCAGAGGATGAGAAGCTTCCTGTTGGCACAGGTAGCAACCCAGTAAGTATACAATTACTTTTACTTGCTGTCTCAGATTTAGAACTGTCGACAAAAAATTCTGGCGTGTTAGTATCATGTAATTCGTGTTGGTTCGAAATACTTACTCGACGTGTTAGGGTTATCTACAGAAATTGATTCGTGTAGAATATCCTGGTTTACTTGTTACTGCATCTGTGGTTTCAGCCTTGCAAGGTTGGTTCCGGCTTTAGAAGATTTATAGATATACATACTTGCTCACTGCTATGCACCGATACCAAGACATTAAACATATCTGAGATTCTAAGATACTCCTTTGGTGCCAGTTAGTGTCATATTACGCTGCATATACACTCATTGTTGCATGGTATGTGAATATAACCTGTACCACAATTTTTCAGGTCTTCATTGTTTCCGACAATGTGATTAAAATCTATGCTGAAGGAGGCCTGGGTTATTCTGCTCATGGTTTAGGCACAGAGGTAATGTTGCATTGGTTCTGCAACTTAATAAAATCGAATGCAACACTCACGATATTGATCACTTTCCTGATGCAGCTTGAGTTCTATGATCTTCTGCGAAAAGTTGGCTCGCCTTTGATCAACCACATTCCTGAGATCATTGCAAGTGGATTTCTTGTGTACGAAGATGGCGTCTACAGAACAGTCCCATGGGATGGAAAAGGAATGCCAGATGTTTTGGCTAAATACTATCCTCTGGAGCTTTCTTATGCAAACAGCTGTTTTCCTCTTGGATTATGGAGCAAACAACAGTTTGGAATGGATAGTTCCACTGAATGTTCAAACAAACCTATTTGGCCTTACATGGTTACCAGAAAATGCAAAGGGGATATCTTTGCTCGTGTGTAAGTTTTATTCATTTGTCAAGTGAAAATGGGAGTAATTACTTAATTAATTATGTAAATACGTGCTTACTGTGCTTTTCATTTTTCTTAGCCGTGATACATTGTCCAAGGCTGACCTTTTGAATCTGGCATCATCCTTGGGAGTTCAAATGCGAAATATCCATTTATTACCCCTTCCACATGGGGAACCATTACCCAAACCTGAAGACAATAATGTGAGAGACAGTGATCCACCTGAATGGAAACAAGTAATTTCTACTCTAAACGGAAGAAAGAATAATATAAAGAAGCACCTAGCTAACTGGTAAGTGAAAAACTTCTAAAGCAGGTTTGTTTGGCTAGTTTTTATGAGTTTTACTAAAACAGGACATTTTGTTGCTCAGTTTTATTTTATCCAATAACTGTGGGTCTGCAAGTCAATTTTGTGTCCACAGACCACAGTCGATGTGAAGTGATTAAGAAGATATTGTCAAATTATAGAATGGTTCACTTGCAACTTAAAATCCTCTACTAAACTGTATTGGGTTACAAAAAATTGTAGAGGCAGGCATCCAATAAATAACCATTACATTATTTATTGTTTTAACATTTCTTTTTTTGACAGAATTTCTTTTAAATGATTTTTTGACGAAATTATTTTAACATTTCAACATTAGCAAAATATAAGTAGCAATGACCATAAATCCATAACATTTCAACTGCATTGATTTGGTATTGAGTTGTTTTAGCCAAAATGCTACAAGCCTACCATAAATCCATAATATTATACTCCCTCCGTCCGGAAATACTTGTCATCAAAATGGATAAAAGGGGATGTATCTAGACGTATTTTAGTTCTAGATATATCTCTTTTTATCCATTTTGTTGACAAGTATTTTCGGCCGGAGGGAGTATTGATATAGAATTCCATACGCTGCCTTATACCTCAACATTGTTTACATATCTGTGAAGGGGGGGTACTGTCCCAACAGTTTTAATTGAGAAGGCTGAAGAATATCTCCCTGCTGATATGAGCTCTCTAATCAAGTTTGTTAAGGTACTTTTTCAATTTCGTCTTCTTCATATGCATCTGGGGTCGAACTTTGTGTTTAATAGTATGATTGGACAATCAGGATGACGATGGTGACTCAGTGTACACATTCCCTTGTTGGATACATTCAGATATTATGGACGATAACATTCTTACTCAGAGGTCCCTCACTGATGCCAAAAGCACTGGTGACAGAGATCTGGAGAAACTGGATGCAGTTAATATAATTGACTTCAGTGATCTGTCCATCGGTAAGCAGCCAGTTCACTTTGTTCCCTGGTAATCTGACATTGCTTCATTTGAACATTTAACGAAATAGTTTGCGTAATACTGGCATCTGAAACCGAAGATGGGATAACTATATATCTGTAAAAATGCTTAAATTGAGCTGCTCATATCTACCAGTCTGCACTGTGAAAACTTCTGTTAGATTGTAAAAACAAAGTTTATATTTATTTGATCTTAATTTGATTGAGACCAAAAACTGTTTGTCGTAACAGGGGATCCTCTATGCGACTTGATTCCACTGCACCTGGATGTTTTTCGTGGCGATATTGATCTTCTCAGGGAGTACCTAAGAAGCTACCAGCTTCCTTTCCTGAGAGGGAAATCAAACAATGATATCTACAAGTCAGTGGGAAATTCGAAGTTCAGCACTGCATCATATCGCGCGATGTAAGTGCATACATACATAAATAAATCAGAGCAGCCCACATTATCCATGTTTTATCCTTCCCTGCGCTCTATCTCGGAATGATCAGTGATCCTTGTTGGTTTGTCGGTCGATCGGTCTCCCAAGGGAGGGAGAAGCATGTTTGGCTCTGATGCGTGGTGCTCTTACATTGCAGGTGCTACTGCATGCTGCACGAGGACAACGTGCTGGCGGCTATATTTGGGCTGTGGAAGGACCTGCGAGCTGCAACGTCGTGGGAGGAGGTCGAGCACTTGGTCTGGGATGGCCTCAACCGATACCAGCAATCGTCGCCTACACTCTCTAGCTAGCAGACTCGTCACGACTAGCGCTCAGAAGAAATAATGCGTACTGCTCCGTTACTCCCTTCGACATATAGCCCGGCTTCGTTTGTTTAAGAGCAAAGAAACTATAAGGGGCAAAAAAAATTGTTTACTCTTGTGTGTAGCAGTTTGAACAATTTAAAAATATTTTTTGATTTTACTGTTCACCCGAGCTCATTTGAGCTCGGACTCAGAAAAGACTTTCCGCTTTTACGCGGAGTATCTACACCCGAGCTCAAATGAGCTTGGGTGAACAGTAAAATCGAGAAACATTTTAAAAATGTTCAAAAAATTCTGATTTTTTTTTGTGGTAAACTTTGACAAATGTTCTAACTGCTTGTAAAATTTCATCTTCAGATCACATTCGTGGAAGGCGTGACAAAAAAAAAACAAAATCGATGCTTTGAAAATGCTACTTTCAAAGCATTTTGGAGCACTGATTTTGTTTTTTTTGCTACGCCTTGTACGAATATGATCTGAAGATGAAATTTTGCAAGCAGTTAGAATATTTGTCAAAGTTTAGCACAAAAAAAATTCAGAATTGTTTGAACAATTTAAAAATATTTTTTAAATTTTACTGTTCACCCGATCTCATTTGAGCTTGGGCTCAGAAAAGACTTTCCGCTTTTTTCTTCTTTCATTTTCTTTTCTTTTGGGAGAGAGCAGTTTTGCCGTTAAATGGATCATGAAGCGTGCAGTTGTACCGCATAGTAGTGTGACACGTTGGGTATTTGTAACGAATGCCACATTTTTTGTACGCACCCAACACACGGCATAACTTGTTTCCATGAACTTTTTATCTCCCAAGAGTCACATGGAAACATGTTTATTATTTGTTGAACCATCCTCACCGCCATTGGCTCTTTATCTTCTGGTGAAAACAAATACGAGCTATTACTATGTTGTATGTATATGTGCCATGGCAGAGAGAAACATACTCCATCCATCTTGTTGAGCATACGTTGGCTGTGCACATGTATAGTACTAAGGCTTGTGTATTTTGTACTGCCGCGCCTCCTCTCTTCCCTGTATATTTGTACTTCTTAAGAGACAAGTAGAGGCCGGCCCCCCTTACCCATATATGTGCTCATGCATACAATCAATCATTGTCGATGCATGCAATCCCTAATTCCTATCTAACATCGTATCAGTTTAGCACGTGATCCTAATCGCTTCCGCCCATCTCTTGCTGCGCCGCACCCCGCCGCCGCTACCCCTCCACCAGCGCCACCGCCGCACCTACCGCCACTGCACCACCCTCCCCACCCGCAGCCGCACCTCCCTTCTCTGCCGCTGCCCTCTCCTTCTCCTACCCTAAACCCTAGCTGCTTTCTCATCTAACCCTAGCCGCAACACCCCTCCATCCGCCGCTGCCATCTACCCGAGCCGCCGCCGCTACTCACCCTAGCCGTCGCAGCCGCCTAGACGCCGCCGCCGCCCACCCAAACCGTCGCCGCCAACTCCCTAGCCGTCGCCGCCGTCATGGACTCCCCGGGATCCACCTTCTCCAACGGCTCCAACCCGTTCGCGGACCCGAACCCTCCGCCGTTGCCATCCGCGATCTCAACATCGAGGCCCGTGTACCCGTCCGCCTCGACCACTCCAGCTCCTCGTACTATGCGTGGAAGACCTACTCCAGCCTCTTGTCTTCCGCGAGTACTACCTCACCGAGCACATCAACGGCTCCGTCGACGCCGCAGTCATGAAGGCCGACCTGGAGTGGTCTGCCATCGAGGCCACGCTCATCCGATGGTTCTATCAAACCGTCTTGAAGGACGTCTTCCACACGGTTGTCGCTAGGACGACGATGCTTGCGCCGTGTGGAACAAGATCGACGCGCTCTTCACCGACAACAAACTTCAGCACCTTGTCTTCTTGCAGCAAGAGTTCTTCGGGTGCCATCAAGATGACTCCACCATTGATGACTACTGCATGCGGCTCAAGATGCTCGCCGACGAACTTCGCGACATTGGTGCAGAAGTTTCCGACGAGCTCATGCTTAGCACTCTCACCGCCGGTCTTAATGAAAACTTCGGCAACGCCACTTCTAATCTCACTTTGTTGCCTGATCCCACCTTTCAGATCGTCGTCGCATACTTGAAGCTGGAGGAACGGCGGACGAAAAAGGTGAAGCAATAGGTGCAGCACACTGCCCTCGCCGCGGGTACCTCTCATGGCGGACCCGCACCGCCGACGCCACCATCACATCAGCCACGGACCCCCTCGTCGCCGGGTATTTCCCGCTGCCCCCCGCGCCACCCGCGCCTCAGCAGCATAATGGCGGTGGTCGTCATAACCAGCGCGGCGGGGGCTGCCGTCACCAGCAGCAGCCTCAACAGGGCTTCGGGGGGCGCCGCGCCAACCCGCAGCCCACCCCGCCCTGGATAGTCGACCAAAACCCTTGGACGGGCGTGGTCCATGTGTACCACATGCCCATCCCAAGGGCCCCGGCGCCGGGTCTCCTCCGCCCACGACCGGCGGGCCATCAGGCCTACTTCGCCGCCCCACAGCAGCTGGCCGGTGGCGGCTACGCAGCCGTGCCCGCCCCGCCGATGGCAGGTGGCTATGGCCTGCCTGCCCCGGCTCAGCCCTATGGTGGCTTCCCAACGCCGCAGGTCCCCCCGCCATGGGACCCCGCTCTTCTAGCTGCCTTGCATTCGGCCCCGTCACCGAGCAACTACGGTGGTGGCGCAGATTGGTACATGGACTCTGGCGCCACCGCCCATATGACATCTCATCCCGGTAACCTAACTTCCTCCACTCCCGTTCACACTGCTACTCGCATCATCGTTGGTAACAGTTCCTCTTTACCCATCATCCATGTCAGTCGTACTAATTTTCCTTCTACATCCATGCCAATTACTATGTCTAATGTTCTTGTTTCACCTGACTTAGTCAGAACCTTGTTTTTGTTCGTCGTCTTGCTCGTGAGAATCCTATTATTGTCGAATTTGATGATGTTAGTTTTTCTGTGAAGGACGCCCGTACACGGATGGTTCCTCACCGATGTGATAGTCCCGACGAGCTCTACCCGGTACACTCCTCCGCTGCCACCTCCACCACTCCAGTTGCCCTCGCCAGCGGTGTTGACCTATGGCATGCTCGCTTGGGACATCCACTGGTACAGCGAGGTGCTATACACACGGTTTTTAACCCCTTTCCGCGATGGCATTTTGGAACCGTCGCCAAGTGAGTGTGGGCGATAGGGGGGTCCTTCCCACACGACCCAGAAACCGTCGAGGATAGGCCCTCCTAGCACACAGGCTGGGGCAAAATGAGCTCGTGTGCGATCAGGCGAGGCATCGAAACCCAATCGTTTCCGCTCGTATGTACATCCCACACAGTTAGTCCCAAACAAATGTTTCCGTTTGTTATGTACATTCCACACAGTCAATCCAAGGAATACGTTTCCGTTCTTATGTACATCCGACACAGTCAATCCAGAAAAAATGTTTCCGTTTGTATGTACGTCCCACACAGTCAATCCAGGGAAAACGTTTCTGTTTGTATGTACATCCCACACAGTTTTATGTATAGGCTCGTGTATGATAGGTGTAACTATCACACACGCTCTACCTTGGTTAACCGTTTGTTTTTATTCAACTACATCACACACGATTTGATGAAGAAAACTGTGTGGCATTGGGCTATCCATCACAAGCGCTTTTACTGCTAGAACCGTTTGCAAAGTTCCATGACCAATTTGGCAGGTTTATTAGTTTACAATTAATAATTCCAGTATTACGCAAATTCACATTTTATATCGAACAGCTATTTGCCGATTTCATATCAGGCACACAAATATATTTTAACATCACAGTACGATAGCTACCTGAAAATAGCACAGTACATCATATAGCTAGTTCAGCTTCATAAGAACAATATATTCATTTCCCTAATCGAGATCATCCAGGCTTGTCTTATCCACCTCTGCTTTCAGTTCAGTAAGAACCTATTTTGCACTGGCCAACTGGGAAAGTGCCTCCTCCTTTGCCAACACCATCTTAGCTAGTTCAGCTTCATAAGAACAATATATTCATTTCCCTAATCGAGATCATCCAGGCTTGTCTTATCCACCTCTGCTTTCAGTTCAGTAAAAACCTGTTTTGCACTGGCCAACTGGGAAAGTGCCTCGTCCTTTGCCAACACCATCTTAGCAAAGTCTGATTTTAAAAATCTGAGCTCATTCGCCACCTTCCTCTTTTTATCCTGCATCTTCAAATATTCTTCAGCGTTGACAACACTTTCTCTAAGCCTACCTCTGTTCTCTTCCTCATACATGCTCCAGAGCTTTGCTAGGCACATCTTCAAAGACTGTGGCCACTCTTGATCAACCCACTCCAAGTAAGAACACTTCCGTTCATCCTATAATATTTAAAACTAGATCAGTAATAATTGTAGGGGAAATGGGTTTATAGCAACATATAAAATCACCGATACTTATTTTGAAAAACTGAAGAAACAGGTTAATTATGACATATCTTCTCAAAAAGATCAATGTGCAAATGAATTAATTGCTACTGAGACAACAACCAAATTCTGAAACATCAGAAGCTATAATTAACTACAACAACGCTACAAGTTCTTACTCATGTACTATAAATAACAAATTGATCATTTTATGAGGAAGGTAAATATAACTGCAACAACATAGCGACAGTGTTTGGATGAAGCAAATTGATACTAATAGATGTGTACATGCACAAATTTAGTAACATAGAACTAATAGCACTAAGGTCGTTCACTATGTATGCCAAAACCGGTGTAAAGACAACTGTTGCTACATCTCGCACCGGTGCCCTGCACTGGCGAGCCGATGCAGCGGAAAAAAATCAAGGACCCGGACTCCGGAGCACCTAGTTGCCCCGATGCCCAGTTCCTTCGTGCCATAAAGATTTAGTATTTCACTGCTGGGCTGCTCGGATGTGTGGACCAAAGTTGGCTGCACAAACTGCTGAAGCGGTGCCAAATAATTTTCTAATGGCACCGCTGATGAGATGGCAACATTTTTAGATACGAGGTACAAACTGTGACACTGTCTTAGGATGCGTTTGGTTGAAAGTGTGGTATGAATGGGTTGGGACTGTGACAGCGTCTGAATCACATCTAACAAATGATTTGTAACAACGAAAGAGGGTCTAACCTTCTCTGCACATGCCAGAAACTTCCTCCCACTATCCACAGATTCAAACGCAACTAGCTTCACGCATGGAGATTGATGGTGACAGCAAGCAGACAGATCTTCAGCCACCCCGCTCCATTCGTTGCAACTGATGGTCCTAGGGAGCTACAAGAGGAAGAAATGACTCAAATCGACCGTCGAGTTAAAATCCTTCATTCCAAGTCATAGCCCGAGAGAGAGAAGAGAGGCATGCCCGGGTGGTGAAGGAGTCGGAGGAGGAGGAAGAACCGCTGGAGAGGTATTGAAGAAGATCATGGCGACCCCCGCGGTAGGATGCGAGACGGCGAGAGCGAGGAAGCAAGCGAGGAAGCGGCTATAGCTTAGGAAGGAAGGAAGGAAGGAGGAAACAAGGGAAATGTGACTTGTGGTCAGGGAGAAAAGGGGGTGGGGGTGGGGGTAGATATTTCGGCGGTAAAAATCTGAAATGTGGAGGGAAACTTTACGCGTGGTGCCGCCGGACACCATTCACTTTGAACGATTGTGTGCATCACAAACAATTCTTCTGCTTTACGCGCATGGGATGAGTTTGATAATTCAAATTTTGGTGGAAATTTCCCCGGGTACATCATTGCATAATTTAACATCGCTTGCTAATTTGGGCATACAAAAGAGCATACAACACACAGACCACACTTACTGAATTGAGCAATTTTAGTAATTAAACAGAGCCAGATGACCTAAACATTGCTCTAACAAAATACTAGCATTAAAAACAAAGCCTAAGTACGCCTAATTTTAACAAATCCGCCGCCGCGCCGGCCTATGCATCGCCGGTGTGAGATGAGACGTCGATGACTTGTCCTGGCGACATGCCACCGTTGGTGGACTCCGCGTCCCCCCTGCTGAAGTGGACCGCATCCTCGTCCTCGTCCTCGTCCTCGGCGCTGCCCTCAAGGTTGTAGTACTCGTAGTGGTGGCTGCGCCAGAGCTTGCGTTGGTACTCCACCACCGATTCCTTGACGGACAAACTCTTCTCTACCTCGACCTCGGCCACGCGCAACTCCTCCTCCCAGCGCTCCTAGATCTCCGCCGCCTCCTGCATCTCCAGCTCCCGCTCGGCGATCTCATGAGGAAGCAGGTGCTCCATGGCCACCGCCGCCTTTTCGAACGTGGGTTGTATGCTGGATTCCGAGGTGGCCTGCAATATCTTGGCGTGTGCGTCCTCGATCTTGGCATGGATGGCCTCGACCCAGGCCAGGGTGACATCGGCAGCACGGACGGCAGCCCGAGCGCTCTCAGCGTTTGAAGCCGCCGTCGCAGCAGCAGCTGCAGCCATCTCGGCTGCTGCAGCTGCCCTGTCGCCTGCCGTAGATGCCCTATCGGCAGACGCCGCCACGCTCAATGCGGATGCGGCGGCACTCTCGGCGTAGGCGGCCATGCTCTCGGCGCAGGCGGCGGCGTTCAGGGAGGACGCGGCCATCGTACGGGCCTTCATGAAGCGTTTCCACGGCGTTATCTTTGCAAGAAGGGGTTGCGGGAATGGGGATCGTGATTCATGTCGAGCGTTGCCGGCATTGGAGCAGACGAGCCGGCGAAGCTTAGGGAGGAAGACTTAAATAGATCCAGGAATTTTCATCGCAAACGGTTCCTACAAAAAAACTATGTGTGATGTTGTTGATATTTTTTATTAGATGTGAAAGAAGAATTTGGAGTAAAGTGGCAACGGATGGTGTTTTAAATGTACGAGAAAATTTGTAGTACTAATACAACTGTCATGTCAAATTTTGGAAAATTTCAGGGGTCATTTCACCTTTTAAGACATTTAAGTGATTTTCTAGCCATTTAATGACCGTAATTCAAATTTGAACTACATGTACATGCAACAGCTAACCATAACGGTTTGAAAAATCATATTTTATGTACTTGTATGCGATTTAATTCCATATGCAGTAAATTGGAATTGAATTTCAAACATATTGGTCTAACGGCTATGACACAATCAAGCATGGAGTGCCATGGCGTTTAAATTCCAAAAAATTAAAAAAATATCAGAAACACATGAAAGCTCGCTTGATGTAACGTCATGCCACCAAGATGATGTAATTAAAATATTAGCATGTTTGACGAAATTTTGGACACACACCCCTCACAAACCGAAGCAACTCACTAGAAGGTTCATGGTTCCGAGAGGGAATAATGCATGTTTGATGATAAATGGGAGATAGCTTCCCCTTACGGCCTTCAATTTTTTTTCTATATTTAACATGCACTAATAAAACTGTCATGTGAAAATTCAGAAAATTTCAGGGGTCATTTGACCTTTTAAAAACATTTAAGTGGTTTTCTAGCCATTTAATAACCGTAATTCAAATTTGAACTACATGTACATGCAACAACTAACCATAACGGTTTGAAAAATCATATTTGTTTACTTGTGTGCGAGTTAATTCCATGTGCAGTAAATTAGAAGGAATTTTCAAACATATTGGTGTCACGGCATGGACACATGCATGGAGTGCCATGGTATTTTAATTCCAATTTTTTTAAATGATCACAAAAACATAAAACCTTGCTTGATGTAATGTCATGCCATCAAGATGATATGGTAAAAAAATTGGTCTGTTTGATGAAAGTTTGGACACACACCCCTCACAAACCGGAGCAACTCACTGGAAGGCTCATGGTTCCGCGAGGGAACAATGTATATTTGATGACGAACATGAGATAGCTTCCTCTTATGGCCTTCTAATTTTTTTCTACATTTAACATGCACTAATATAACTGTCATGTGAAAATTTGGAAAATTCTAGGGGTTAGTTGACCTTTTAAAGACATTTAAGTGATTTTCTAGCCATTTAATGTCCGTAATTCAAATTTGAACTACATCTACATGCAACGGCTAACCGTAATGATTTGAAAAACCATATTTTTGTGTACTTGTGTGCGAGTTAAAAAATCATCAGACGATGTAAATATCTGGTGTTCAAAAAAGAAAATGTAAATATCTAGCAAGACAACCGCCCCCCACACGATTGGCACTCTATTTCGTGCCTCGAGGTTTGGAAGGTGAGTGGCGGGGGTTATTAATTAGACACAGTTCTGTATTGGAAACCGTCAGCAATTAAGTTCACACACGGATTTTGTTGCGGGAATCGTGTGTAATTCAAACTACAGTACTTGTAAATTCCGGCGACTGGCGTGTGTACTGTTCCCGTCGATCTAGATTCTGGCCGCCAATAAATACTACCTTGCTCACATCGTTCCGCCTGCATTCTCATCTACATCCTCCCCTCGCTTGCCCTCTCTCTCTCTCTCTCTCTTTCTCTCTCTCTCTCTCTCTCTTTCTCTCTCTCTCTCTCTCTTTCTCTCTCTCTTTCTCTCTCTCAAATCTCTGCCATGGCGCCGCCGACCTGCCCACGCGCCGACGAGGAGTATCCACCCCCCGAGGATGCTCAGTCGAAGAGCAGCGACGAGGAGGACCCCTACGCGCCGCCGGACGAGGTTGCGCCGGACCCCCCAACTTTGGATTGGTTTTGGGGCCAGTACAATCTTTGTTTGTGGAAGTCGCTGCCGCCGGCTGAGAAAGTCAGGCAAGTGGCGTTCAAGAAGAAGATGGCGGGGAGGAAGCCAAGTACCAGGCGGCCTGTGAAGCCCGTGATGCCGCCTGGAAAAAGGAGGCGGTGGAGCTTTGGGGTGGGCGCGTCGTCGTGTGGAGGAGGTGTACGAAGACGGGTACTTCGCGAGGAAGGTCAAAGGCGCTAGGCGCCTCATCGATGCGTGGAGGTAGGCCGATAAGCTCCAGCGTGCCACCAACGAGGAGCTCCGGTGGGCGCCCAACAAAATGGCAAGATCGTTCGCGCTCGTCCGCCAGCAAGAGGCAGATCGGTACGACAAGTGCTGCGAGGCGGAGGAGGCGGAGTACTGCCTCCGCCCTGGGAAGATGCCGCGCACCAGGGAGCTGCTGGCGAGGGGCTGCCGGAATACTGCCCCAAGGAGGGATTATTAGTTTTTAGTATTGTTCGTTTTCAATTTTATGCATTGTACCTAGTAGTTAAGTATCATCATGTATATGTGATGATATTATATATATTTTGTGATGAACTAATGAACAATTAATAATGAATTCCATTTTCTATCTGCTTTTGTATACTAATTTGTATCTAGCTGTTATCATCCATATATACAGAATGAAAAGCGTATACACACACATTAAAACAGAACATATAAGAACAAAAAATAGAGCACACATATTGAAACAGAGCAATATTATGATTGCTATGAATACATAGCGATCAACGTCGAAACGACGCAACAAAATGAAACGCGTCCATGAGACCATGACCAGCAGCCCTTGCCTACGGTAGCTCTTGGCTCTGCCTGAACTCGTGCAGGCGTTCGTTCAAGCGGTCGACACGCTCGCGGTACATCTGGAGCGCGATCTCGTGCTCCAAGTTGGCTATTTCATCGGAGATCACCAGCTCGAGGATGCGACGTCCATGTTCCTCTACTACGCCCAGGTGGACACCTGGGCCAAGGAGGCGGTCAAGCCTACCGACCAGCGCATTGGCATCGAGCGGGCCACAGACAAGGCGAATGGCGTGACCCATGCGAACGGCCGGCTGGCGTCCGGTGCGAGTACGGCGCGGCCGGCCTCTGGTGCAAGTACGGCGCAGAGGGCCTCTGCCCACTCCTGGCAAGGAATGGGGGTAGTGACGGGACGTGTGCCCAGCTGCGATGCCCCGTCGATAGTAGGCAAGCGCCGATGGATCCGCTCTTGCTGTGCGGCACGCCACGCCTCTCGCTCTGCGGCGCTCCAACGGTCTCGCCGTGCGGCGAGCCGCAGCCTATCAACGTGGACACGCCTAGCTTGCTCTGCGGCACGCCATCGATCATGTTGTGCAGCGAGCTGTAGCCTCTCGGTGCTGACATGCCTATCTTGATCCGCGGCACTGAAGCGCCATGCGTCAAGGGTCTGCTCAACCCTGGCGATGACGCGCATCACGACGTCGTCCATCATGTTGCCGGGGAATGCCTCGGCATCGACGAGCCGTGGCGCCTTCTCGTTTTCCTCGTCGACGAGGTTGATGGCAGAGGCGGCGCTTTGGTGGGTTGGCATGCTTGGAAAAGATGGATGTGCTATAGGCTGCGCTTGTTGCCTCCGTGCATCGCGCGCCACCTAGGTTTATGCGCAATATCGCTGGGTGACGGGAAACAGGTGAGAAAATGGCGGGAAACAGTGGCGCGTTCATAAAACGCGATCAATTAATGGAAACTTAGCATAGAAGGAACATCGAGCTAGCACAAGAAGTAGATGATGATCAGATAATCGTTTATCCTAGTTAATTATGCATGTAATAGTTTACTTTGGTGTGTGAAAATGTCATGTGTGTACTAGCCACCTATGTAATTGGATGTTTGCCGCGTATTACGCACATCTTGTTTATGTGAAACTTTTCTGTTCTCTTGGCTCAACACAAACAGTTTATCGCAATGAACCGTATGCCGTATATCGCACACACCTTGATCTGGCTGACCGTTTCTTTTATGTTGCCTAATCACAAACAGTTCATCTGAGTGAACTATATGCCGTATATCACACACACCTTCATCTGGCTGCCCGTTTCTGATGTTCTGCCTCATCACAAATAGTTCATCTGACTGATTTATGCCATATATCGCACACGCCTTCATCTGGCTGCCCGTTTCTGTTTTTCTTCCTCATCGCAAACAGTTAATTGAACTGAACCATATGCCCTGCATCGCACACGCAACTAAAATCGAAACCGTGTTTGATGGCTCCGCCATCGCAAACATTTTGCAACTTTTTTTTACGGTTTTTTACATCATCGTTTGTGATTAATGCATCGCACACAGTTTCGTCAAAGGGTCTCTGATCGTAGTGTCGCGTTAGCAGCATCCTGCAGTAGTGATCCCAACTCCACCGTTTTACGTCACATTCTTAAGATTTTTTCATTCTCATCTAATAAGATCGACGATCATACTTGTGAGGCTTGCCGTCTCGGCAAGCACGTTCGTCTTCCCTTTAGTGCATCCACAACTATTTCCACTTTTCTATTTCAATTACTTCATAGTGATGTTTGGACATCTCTCGTTGCAGGTAACACGGGCTACCTATACTTTTTGGTGATTTTAGATGATTATTCTCATTATGTGCGGACATTTCCTCTTCGTCGCAAATCCGATGCCCTAACCACACTCACAACATTTTATTCCTATGTCACCACACAGTTCGGTCGCCCCATACTTGCACACCAAACCGATAACGAAAAAGAATTTGACAATGTTGTCGTTCGAGATCTTCTTGCTTCTCACGGCACCATCTTCCGCCTAACCTGGCCATACACTTCTCAGCAGAATGGTCAGGCTGAGCGCATCCTCCACACTCTTAATGATTGCGTTCGTCGTTACTCTTTCATTCTAACGTACCTCCTAGGTTCTGGCCTGACGCTCTTGCCAGCGTCACTCTTCTACCGTGTCTTCCTCGTCGGAACTACGCCCCTCACCACCTCCTCTTTAGTGTGCCACCGTCCTACGGCGGTCTTCGCATCTTCGAGTGTCTCTGCTATCCCAGCATCACGTCTACCACCCCCACAAACTCGCACCAAGATCACTCCCTTGCATCTCCTTGGCTATCCTTCCAACACGAAAGGTTATCGGTGTTATGACCCTGTCTCCCACCATGTGCGCACCTCACGGCACGTGTACTTTGACGAGTCGGTGTTTCCTTTTCACTAGGTACCTCCGTCTGTAGCACCTTCGGTGGAGCCGCACCCCGCGTCCCCCGCGTCCCCCGCCTGGCGCGCGTCTCGGCCGCGGCCCACTACCGCCCCTCCGGTGCGACGGCTACCTCCTCCACCGGTGGCCGCAAATCCCTCTGCAGCATCCTCCGGTGTAGCTTCCAAGGTCGAGTCGGACCAGGCATACTCCTCGGGCGCCTTGGTTGGCGCCTCTTCGGCCACCGCCTCGAGACAGGCAGACATCGACAGTGCGGCCGCCGCCTCATCCGGCGCTGCTCCCTCCGCCGCTGGCTCGCCGCCAGTGCCTTTGCGACGGGCTCGACCCCATCCTCGCCCGTCGCCCAGCCTTCCCCGGCTGTTGCTCTGCCTCTTAGCGTGACGACACGAGCCCGGGCCGGCGTGCACCGAGCGAGTACGCGCTACACTTTGGACGAGTATGTGTGTACCGCTTCGACATCGACACCATCACCCAACCCCTCCTTCGCTCGCACGGCTCTTCGTGATCCTAATTGGCTCATGGCGATGCGGGAGGAGTTCGACGCATTGCAGCGCAACCGCACGTGGCATCTTGTTCTGCGGCCCCCCATGCCAATGTCATCAGTGGCAAATGGGTGTTCCGCCACAAGACATGTGTGGATGGATCTCTCGAGCGCTACAAAGCTTGTTGGATGGTCCGTGGATTTCGACAGTGTGCGGGTGTGGATTTCACTGACATCTTCGCTCTGGTTGTTAAACCGGGCACGATCCGCACCGTTCTTCAGCTGGCAGTTACGCGCGCATGGCCGGTGCATCAGTTGGATGTCTCCAACGCCTTCCTACATGGCCACCTTGCCGAGCAGGTGTTCTGTCAGTAGCCCACTGGCTTCGTCGACGCCGAGCATCGAGATCATGTGTGCTTGCTCTCCCGTTCTCTCTACGAGCTTAAGCAGGCACCACGGGCGTGGTACCAGCGCATCGCGGCCTTCCTGCAGTCGCTTGGATTTGAGTCCACACGCTCTGATGTTTCACTGTTCGTGTATCATCAGGGAGCCGCCACCGCGTACCTGCTGCTCTACATTGACGACATCATCCTGACGGCATCCTTCCTTGAGCTTCTTCAGCAGCTCACGGCTCGCCTTTGCGATGAGTTTGCCCTCAAGGACCTGGGGCCACTTCATTACTTCCTCGGCATCGAGGTGGTCCGTCGGGCCGATGGCTTCTTTCTGCATCAGCAGAAGTACGCCCACGCGCTTCTCGAGTAAGCTGGCATGCTCAACTACAAGCCCGCTGCCACGCCCGTTGACACGAAGGCCAAGGTCTCTGCCATGGAGGCTCTCCTGCGCTCGATGCAGCGTTTTATCGCTCCATTGTTGTTGCTTTGCAGTACTTGACGCTAACATGTCGGGGCTGCAGTATGTTGTTCAGCAGGTGTGCCTCCATATGCACTCCCCGCGCGACTCCCATTGGCCCTTGGTGAAGTGTATCCTTCGCTACATACGCGTCACTATGTCTTTGGGACTCGTGCTGACGGCCTTCGCCTCCATCGACATTGTCGCCTACTCTGATGCTAACTGGGCTGGCTGCCCTGACACTCGCCGCTCTACATCGGGCTACTGTGTCTACCTCAGTCCCTCACTGATCTCGTGGTCATTCAAGAGACAACCCACGGTTTCTCGCTCGAGTGCAGAGGTGGAATATCGGGCAATGGCCAATGCCGTTGTTGAATGCTCTTGGCTCCATCAGCTGCTCCAAGAGTTGCTTTGTGGCATTCACAAGGCCACCGTTGTTTACTGTGATGACGTCTCCGCCGTCTACCTCTCTGCCAACCCAGTCCATCATCGCCGCATGAAGCACATTTATCTCGATATTCACTTCGTTCGCGAGCAGGTGGCCCTTGGGTGTGTTAGGGTACTCCATGTCCCAACCGCCCAACAGTTCGCCGATGTTATGACTAAGGGACTGCTGACTTCCGTCTTTGAGGAGTTTTGGTCCAGTCTCTGCGTCTCCGGCGACGCTTCGACTGCGGCGGGTGTTGAACATACGTTATCTGTGCACATGTATAGTACTAGGGCTTGTGTATTTTGTACTGCTGCGTCTCCTCTCTCCTCCGATATTTGTACTTCTTGGGAGACAAGTAGAGGTCGGCCCTCCTGTACCTATATATGTGCTCATGCACACAATTAATCATTGTGGATGCATGCAATCCGTAATTCCCGTCTAACACGTTTCATATTATAAGATGTTATTACAAGGAAAATACAGAGGAGCTCTTGGGTGTTCCACTCCCCTATACGAATATTAATTTCATTAAAATATCAGTAGAGTTCAAAAAAACTTGGAAATTGGGGATATCAAACATGGGTGTCCGATCTACTTCTGTGTGAAGTTTTGTGAAAAATACCAGGAAATGTATCCGTGGTGAAGAAAATACAGTCCGACCTATGATACATCCAAACAGTTTTTTCTCTACACATAGGATTTTTTTGTCTTTTTACTGAGAATGTGTTTCCTGGTATTTTTCATGAAACTTCATACATGAGTAATTGGGCATCCAAGTTTGATATCCCAAAATTCCTTTTTTTTATTTCCCCGATTTGTTTTTCGGATTTAATATTCATATAGGGTTGGGGCACCCGAGAAATCATATTCCGTTACCACAACCAATATGTGAGTATACCGGTTGTAATAACATCTTATATTATGAGAGTAATAAATTTTGCAATGCACGTATAGGTGATATAGGAATAATTTTGTTCTAAAAAACGTAAGTACATTTCTTTTTGTAATTGTCGTGTGTGCTTTGAGACGAAATTTTACAACCATTTCAAATTTTTATTGCATGGTAGTTTTTTGGTTGCTCTCATGGTAACTTTTTATGATGGCAAGTTCACATGTGTTCCCATATCAAATTTGCTATGATTTTTATTAGGAAAATAACCAAAAAAAATGCTAAATTGCCATGTGTCCAGTACAAATTATTCTACAATTGCTATTATCACAATAGCATTTTTTTTCTTAATTCACCATGTGACCACGCTTCAATTTTTTTTAAGTTGACATACGACCTATTTTTGTACAAATATATAGACTTGCCATGTTCAATGAGATTTTTTTCTAGCTTTAATTTCTAAGCCATGACAAATTTGCATTGCTGGACCATGGCTAGTTTTACATCCATGGCAAATTACTTTCCCGGCCCATCGATAGTTTTACATCCATTGCAAATTTCAGCTCCATGGTAAAATTTTTAGAGACATGTCAGTTTGTTTGCCACTCACACAACAATTTTTTAAAAGCAATGGCAAATTGGAACAATACGACAAACTCTCTTGTTTTTTCTAACTATGCATGCATGTACATATGAAATCATGGATATGTGGCAATTTATTACTTAGAAGCATGGCAACTTTTGTTTGTTACACTTGTGCCCATTTTTAATTCTATAGGCATGTTAACTGCCTATATATGTGAATTGTCCTTAATTTTTTGAATCCATGGCTATGTTGTAGTAGTTTATTTTTTTTAAGATGGCGGCCTTTTTACGTGTTTAGCTAAAGAACTCGTGTGTAAAATATTATTCCCTCCGGTCCATATTAGTTGTCGCTCAAAAGGATGTAGCTAGCACTAAAATATGTCTAAATACATGTATTTAAGCGACAAGTAATTGATATGAATTGGGAGGAAGTACTTTTAAAAGCCCGGTATCTTATGGTGCTCAAAATAAACTTTTTGGACATTTTAACACTTTTTTGGGCTATTTCGTTTTACTTGACACAGCCTATTATTTAATCTACACAGCATCTTCGCTGCCTTGTCGGTGACATGGGACATGTCTAAGTATAGATTTCCACTGCGTTGGTAGTGGTGAAGAAAGTCATGGTGGCTGCGATCGGAGTCTGGTAATGTCGGAGGGGAGTTTTGGTTGTGATGAAGAATGGCAGCATAGATTTTTCATGTGTGTCGGGTGTTGAGGGCTTGTAGTGGCCGCCTTGGCAGGAGGGGGCGACAACACAGGTGGACAACATTTTTTGGTGGTGCTTCTCGAGTAGCGGGTCGTGATTTCCAGAGTGAAAACCCAAGGTCTGGCCTTCATTGGTTGTACTGACAATGGCCTTGCTAAAGGCATTGTTTTTGGGATCTCAGAATTTCTCCAGGGTGAAAACTCATATCCTTGATCGGGAGACGACAACGCTTCTGCATTATCTCTTTTTTGGAGGCGTCGCTTTTGGAAAACCTCTTTTGTGGTCCGGGTATTGTCTTTGCTGGTGGTTAGAGTGTTGCTGTTGTGAGTGTTTCGTCACTGCGACGGGCCTTTGTTTGTATATTTCTCTCTTTTTTATTTTTTTTCTTAGTTGTGTGCATCCTTGATGCCTTTCGGTATCTTGTCGGTGCAGAGACTAGGCTTAATTGGTATCTTTGCAATATTAATATACTCCCATTATCAAAAAAAATTGTCGTCAGGGGACCGCGTTGGGGGTATGTCTTCCAGCCAAAAAACCATTCGTCTGATTACCCAGGGTATCTATCCTCCGTGGGGTACATTCATTAAGAATGAACTAGAAAGGAGGAGCTTTCCCTTTAGGGGGTGGTTAGAAAAGTTGGTTAGAAAAGTACTCCCTCTGTCCCATAATGTAAGACGTTTTTTGGCTCTAGTGTAGTGTCAAAAAACGTCTTACATTATGGGACGGAGGGAGTATCACTTTACCCAAAGACAAGAAGAAACTAGAAAGGATGTGGAGATGTCATTTCGAGTGCTCCAGGCCGTCTTGCAGTTATTTATGGACCTACTAAATAATGGGACCGGAATACCTTGTGGTAGGTGATGACATGTTGTGTGATCATGCACAACATGCTCATTGAGGATGAGGGTGAAGATGTTGTGTAGGTCTGGAATTTGAGAACTTTCATATCAGAATTCGGCCACGTTTGATGAGTTTGTTTAAATACACCAATAAATTTGACATCGAACAACTCAAGTAAGATTTGATTGAGCATCTATGGGCGGTTAAAGGGGATAACTAGAATATATATGTGCTAGCTTTTTTTGCGAGGAAACGTATGTGCTAGTTGAATTGAAGCTTGAAGTAATTTAATTTGAAAACTTAGTTGGATTGTAATATTACCTTCGTCCCAAATTCTGGATGGAGGGAATAATTTTAAATTAGAACTATTGTTACATTTGAATATTTTCAATCATCTAAATTTGATATGCTATTATTTTGAGGTTGCAAACTTAAAGAAATAGGCGGAAATTCTAGAGAACAGGGTTGGATGAACGACTCTCGCATCATTGTCCGCAGACTGGTCCGGACCAGCCCACAAATGGATAGCGTGTCCATTTTGAGATTTAGCATTGGAGATGCCCTAAGACTGTTTATAGTGGGAATAACTTCAGTAGTAACATAGGGTCCAACTCAACAAATTTACTTATGTGGTAATAATTTCATGAGGAAAGAGATGAATTGAGTAACATAGCTAGTTACTCATACTATGATTAACATCACACATTCCAAGACAAGATGAGTCTATAATCTAATAAATGAAGTGTTGTACTATGACACCATACATATGTTACTCCCAACTGTAGATGTTATAACATAGACTAGTAACATGCCACTTTGAGTAGTCTAAGTCTAAGACTATTTTATTACTCCCACGTTTTTCATACATTGAGAATCGTGAACTAAACTTACCCCGAATGGGCAAAATTTTGTGTTTTGACCCTTTTCTGAAAGTTAATCCAGATCTGACCCCAGTTTGAATTTTTTTTAGGATCTGACCCTTTTGCTACCACCGGGCATCTTGGCGGTAGAGTTGTACAACCTACCGTCAGCATCTCTGGCGGTAGGACTTACCAGCACCGTCACGTCCGTTTAGTATGAAAAAGACCCTACCGCCAAGGCTCTTGGCGATAGCCCGTTATACCCTACCACCATAGTCCTTGGCGGTAGGAGTCTGCACTAATGTCGAGCAACCTGCATGCATGAAGTCCATTCCATCGAGTGTCATCTCATTTATATGCTGCTGCGCTGCACTCACATGCAATATTTTAAGTATGTGCAGGCATCGTACCTAGTACTCCCTCCGTCCGGAAATACTTGTCATCAAAATGAATAAAAAAGATGTATCTAGACGTATTTTAGTTCTAGATACATCTCCTTTTATCCATTTTGATGGCAAGTATTTTCGGACGGAGGGAGTAGCTAGCTAGCTAGTGGCTAGGCAGGCGTGTGGGCATGTACATGCTCCTAGTAGCTAGCTAGCTAGTGGCTAGGCAGGCCAACAGGCAAAGTAGGCGGTTAATAATCGCAACCAGCAGCATAGGTGATGCTACAGGACAAGCAGACATGCAGGGCCAAGTACACCGTGCCAGTCGCATGCACGCTCAGGTTGTGCTGCCTACCGCCAGGCTCTTTGGCGGTAGGATTGCACAGCCTACCGCCAAGGGCTCTGGCGGTAGGATATTTTTCACGTTAAATTGGGGTGATGGCGCATTTAAGTCCTCCCGCCAAGCTATATGGCGGTAGACAGTTATACCCTACCGTCAAACACTGTGGCGGTAGGAAAAAGGATCAGATCCCGAAATTTTTACAAACTAAGTTAGATCTGATTTAACTTTCAGAAAAGGATCAAAACACGAAATTTGGCCCCCCAAAAAACATCCGTTTACTTTGTCCCCTTTTGTCCTACACGCAACAAGCAATCAGTGAATGCGATGCGATGCACACATGCCGACAAGCTGTCCAGGTACATCGCCGCGCCGCGCCCCGCTATCCCGTCCGGTTACATCAACGGGCGGTCGACCGCAGAGAATAAGCATCGCTTCAGTAGGACCGTCCGATCGTCACTCCCGAATCCGGCCGTCGATACCGCGGAGAAGCGTACAGCCACTCCCCGCTTGCTCCCCACATCCTCGTCGGCTCGTCGCGCGTCCCCACCGGCCTCCGCCTCCGCTTCGGCTCCTCCTGCTCCTCTCCCGCCGGACTCCGGCAGCGGCGCCTTCCCCGATCCAGCTTCCAGCTTCAGCTGCCCAGCCATTTCCACCGCGTGCCGCGCAACCGTGGTCTCCCACCTGCCACCTCCGCAGCTGTGGCCACTGGCTGATGGTCGCCTGATTTGCCCCGCGCAGCGGTGAGCTACTCAGCTCAAAATCGCTACCATTGGTTCGCTTGTGTCCATGTCTCTATGATTGTTCTGACGGACCAACTGATCAATTGTAAGGAATCCTCGAATCCAATGGAGAAGTCGTCGTTCGCGTCGGCGAGCTCCGGCGAGCTCACCGCCGCCGTTTACGGAGCAGGGAGGCCGGTGAGGGTGATACCGCTGCGCCACCCACTGGATGCGGCTGTGCGGGAGGCGGCCGCCTCCTCCTCCCCGTCACCGTTGTCGGCGGCGATGGAGAGGGCGCGGGCGATGGGGCCGTGGGAGTGGGCGGAGGCGGCTCTCCCGTGCTTGGCGTGGATGCGGAGCTACAGATGGAAGGAGGACTTCCAGGCCGACCTCGCCGCCGGCATCACTGTCGGCGTCATGCTTGTGCCTCAGGTACCCTGTTACTCTGACCATTTGTGGTAGTAGATCTGTGTTTCTTTGACAGTATCGACTATTATTCAGAAAATGCTTCAGTAACCAAGTCAGTTGAGATTATATTACTTAAAAAAATCCATTGGCCCCCGATCGAGCTTATTAATGTATTGGTTGTTTGAGTTCATCAAAAAAATACCTACTGGTTGCTCTCTTGCTTGCCTTGAAATAGGCTTGGTGACAGTTCATGCAAAAACTATTGTACATTTTTTTCTTACTAAAATGTTATTCTGTTGAAGCTTGGTCACTGTTAATTGTGAATACAGCTTAACTGAGCACAAGGTAGTGTTACTATAAGCAATTTGTGGATTTCATATATGAGTTGTTTGCAAACAACACTGTTACTAATTGGAGCCGTGCTTTTATGCATGTTGAGTTGAAATATAATTTTATGCAAGGTTTTGAAGTTGTATTATTCCGACTACGGAATTGTAATCTGTAATGCTTACAGTAAGATGGGGAGGTTAACCACTATGGAGCTTACTTAAATTGCTACTGTAGTTGCTCACACCCATTGCGTTAGCACATTACAGAGTTTCAGTTTGTGTAACTTGGTTGGTATGGCTAGTCACCTACACCCATTGTTAGCACATTGCAGAACTACATTAGGAGCAATTAGGGTGATTTACCTGCTAGCGAAAACAGTATTTTCATGTCCTCTTTCCTGTGCGATCCTTCATGTAAGTTTGGCTTGTTAAGTTTCCGGTGTACCAGGGAAAAAGTGCTATATTTTGATTTGATGTGCTCTCTACAAATTTTGTTTATATTTGGCAATTATCTGTATATTTTGTTTGAACCGTTTATTGTTAAAAACAATTGGTGGTATGTTGCAGAGATTTCTAGATTAGCTGAACCTACTGGTTCTCCGTACTAACTTGTATAGAATAAGTGAGCACGTTATCTCAACTTATTCACATAGCTTGTTGTTTTCCCTAGTTTCTTACAAATTACTCCCTCCGTCCCATAATATAAGAGCGTTTTTAACACTAGTGTAGTGTCAAAAACGCTCTTATATTATGGGACGGAGGGAGTAGTAACAAAAATCCTGTTGACATGTGAACTGTTTTCGAGTTCTTACCCTCCGTCTGCTTTGCTTCTTTGTCTTAAACTAGAGCATAATCAACTTTGTGCTGTGTTGTAGGCAATGTCATATGCAAAGCTGGCTGGGCTTCACCCAATTTATGGGCTCTGTAAGTGTTTACGTCTAACAGTGCCTCTCTGTTTTTCCTTTTTTCCTTTCAAATGAGCGGCTAGTTAATCCAAATCATCTCTTTTTATTTGCATTGTGCTGAACAGACACAGGCTTTGTCCCACTATTTGTCTACGCGATTTTTGGGTCCTCACGACAATTAGCAGTAGGTCCAGTGGCACTTGTCTCTCTGCTAGTGTCCAATGTTCTTGGGGGTATAGTTAATTCATCTAGTGAGCTGTACACGGAATTAGCCATATTATTGGCATTCATGGTTGGAATACTGGAATGCTTGATGGCATTGCTAAGGTAATTCTGTTTACGAGGCAAGTTGGCGGTCCTGTTTATCCATTTTGGAGAAATTGAAATATTGAAGCATTAAATGTCCTCCTCCTTTAGAGAAGAAAATATGCAAACATGTATACAGATTTTTCGTTGTACTCTTTCTTATTGTATTAGCAACATAACGATGCGCATAGCTCAAATGTTAACCTGCTAGCTGCATTATCTTTGTCTTCTGATACTATATCTTTGGCAGTGTTTTTTACCCAAGCGCTAAGTCTATGTTTGGATGGTGGTGAAAGTTTACCCTACCAATTTTTGGTCATGGCCAAGTTTTGGTGTTTGTTTCGATGGTTGCCAATGTCCCTTTGCTGACTCTAGTTTATTTTTCTTGCCAATGTTGACCAACTCATGGGCAAGCAAAAGCTTGGCCAAAATTTTGGCATGGCAATTTTGGGCTAAAAGCGAACACACCCTAGGTGTATATCCTTTTTTCTTTTCTTTTTGGCACAAGTGCACCTGAAGTCATGTGATTTTGCGAAAAGGGACATTATCAATCCATGTACTTACAAAAGCAAGCAAGCAACATTTTAGTGCTTACACTAATGTCAGTACACAGTATAAAAATAGACAAGTGCTGCATCATGGACTATTCACATGTGTGCTTGCTTTTACTAGTTTTATGGAGAAGCAGACAATCGGACCTCAGAGTTTGCATATTATATGCACTATATCCATGAACTTGTTTTGAATCTTTTTGGGATAGTGCATGGATTGCATCAGGTTCCCACTTCTTTTCTTACGGAATTATCCAACCAGTGATCTAAGTGTGTATTCTTCTAGTTCTGTACAGAGGCATAAGTCACTTCAATAGAAAGGGAACACATCCTGGTTTTGGTAGAAGAAACCAAAATTGCTCATTGTGTACGATGGCCACTTAAGTCCTACTTTTATCAGTTGGTTGACTGCAATGCTCCTTTTCTCAAACTAGATGGACTAGCTGCATGTTTGTCTATCTCTTCAGGCTTAACTGTGAGTCTGGGGAGATCTCATTGAGGCCGTGTAACCTGTTCATTGTTTTTCTTCTTTACAGACTTGGCTGGCTTATTCGTTTCATTAGCCATTCTGTAATATCTGGATTCACTACAGCTTCGGCCATCGTAATTGGTTTGTCCCAAATCAAGTATTTCTTGGGTTACAGTGTTACAAGAAGTAGCAAAATTATACCACTTATTGAGAGTATAATTGCTGGAATAGATCAGGTGGAATTTCTTTGTCCGTGTAAACTTATTTGTTACCTCCTTGTCAATTTCTATCTTTTGCCTGCCTTCTTTTAGATGCACACTGCTTAGACAAAGCATGTTACATTGGCTGGTGCTATACGCACATGACTAGATAATCGTTTGATAAACTGAGTGTTCATGTGTGAGCATCACTTAGTTAGATAATGTTGATGGTGAAACGAAGATAGGCACACAATTTTATTTGCTTGTGATCGTACAACTTTAATATTTGCGTCTTGTTCTGTAAAGTACGTAACTTTCCTCCTGCCTGATCACATCAAAACTTGGATCTGCTTCTGTATGTAACACTATATCTAAGGATATCTGCTGCTATGTTGACAGTAAATTGGGTCACAGATGAAATCATGTACTCCCTCTGTAATCAAATATAAGAGTGATCTAAACATTCTTATATTTCTTTACGGAGGGATTGTTTTCTTATGTTTCACTATTCTTGCTTGACTTGTCTTCCTATTAAACCTCTAATTACCAACTTAATAATGGAAACCAGATTCTTTGAACATTTAAAATAAGATCGCTTTCTTTTTGCTTGAACAGTCATTAAGTTTCAAGTTCTGCCTCATACAGATTAGGCTCCATAAATCAACCTCCATTAGGCACACTGCATACATTAAGGCTGCTTTTATTTTTCTTTCAGATAATGATTTTCTGGTATTGTATGTTTACATCGTCATTACATTAATAAAGCAGTGCCGCTTTGCAGTTCTCCTGGCCTCCATTTGTAATGGGATCAGCGTTTCTTGTTATTCTTCTAATAATGAAAAAGCTAGTAAGTTTGTATTTCTATATTTGATCAAATTTCTTCTGTTGCGAAATGTTACCTAAGTTTATCGGTTTTATGACCTCTTAAATTCTTGCAGGGGAAAACAAATAAAAAATTACGTTTCCTGAGAGCTTCTGGTCCACTAACAGCTGTTGTTCTTGGAACATTGTTTGTGAAAATTTTCCGTCCAACTGCCATATCAGTGGTGAGTAAGCTCCATCTATTGTTTTGTCATGAATTATATGATGTTATGCAATACAGTAAAATAGCTGTGAAACCTGTCCCTTGGTTTGTATTTTTTTTCATTTGACATTTGTTTTGATGACTCATATGTGTTCTTTGAGGTTTTGGAGAGCTTTTGTGTGCATGTGTGTATCATTAAATGTTATGATTATAGATGACTCTTCAAATATTTTTGTAATAAGGTTTTCTGTGAAAATCCATGAAAATACTATATCAGTTGTGATATTTTCTGGGTATTTGTTTTTCATTTTGTAACTCAAATGTGCACCTACGATAAATGTTTTTATTCATCCATTTAAAAGTTCTCAATGAGTCACTGGTGACAGACCGCCACAATCAACCCTTATGTTGATTACCTGATTGTCACTTTGGCAAATCACACATTTAGTAGATATTTTTATTTTATCAAGTGAAATTTACTTGCATAACACATTATGCTAGAAAACTACATCGTTATTCTCTGTTTCTTGAGTGCCCAGGTAGGTGAAATACCGCAAGGCCTTCCCAGTTTCTCCATTCCTCGAGGATTTGAACATCTGATGTCCCTAATGCCAACTGCAATACTTATCACTGGTGTTGCTATTTTGGTAAAACATGTTGCTATCTTGTTTTTGTTTTTTTTTTGTTTTACTTCTGTTAGTGGCCATTAAACATATGTAGTATATAATTTTAGGAGTCTGTTGGGATTGCTAAAGCGTTAGCTGCGAAGAATGGTTATGAGTTGGACTCAAACAAAGAGGTATGCTTCCATAAACCAATGACTAATAATTTGTTTTTGTTGGTACAAGCTGCTCACATTTGTTCATCAAATGCAGTCCTATTTGTGTTGTTATCTTGTGTAATTAATAATGGCTTCTATGCACAACATTTCTGTACACGTAATATATTTGCTCCTAGAAACTAGTTGGTGATGATATTTCATTCTGTACGATTGTGAATATTGCGTAATGGATGGTGTATTGAGCCTCAAGGGAAAGTATAAACAGAGGCGTGAGACTTGGAGGGCCTAGAGATCGGCAACACGAGATAGCAAATCATATCCTACCAATTATAGAGATATTGTAATATTGTAATAATATAAGATGTTCACCTTGGGGTCACACCAACCATCTGATCTGTTGCCACCTCTAAACTGTGATGATGGGGATTGTGCACCACCAGACCACCTACCAAACACTGTTTTGCCAAAAAATAAACTCTTAACATGAATTTTGTGCAGATACACAGAGCAGCACCTCAATTCAATGAAGCAAATAATCTTGTCCTTGCTAGTAGTAGACTGTAAATCTTTCGATGCATAACTAAAGCCTTTAAGTTATATTTTTTTAAGCTCCTACTTATCATAAATTTTTAGTGATGACATCATTTGAGAAGAAATGAACAAGATGATTTAGGTCCCTTCCTAGTTTCTATTCCAGTTATCTTGCACTTTCAAATCGGGATTTTTTTTCTCTCAAAAACACAGGAGAGGTGCGCTTCATTTCATTTAGAGAGAAAAAAGTACAAAAAAAGGAAGGGGCAAAAAACAACCCCCCTCCCACTAACCCCCCCCCCCCCCCCCCGATAATGTTCCATCAAAGCATGTTGTGTAAAACCGAGGTGATCGAGATGCCTGTTCTAGGTGGTCATACTAGGAGTTTTAATTAGTGATTATTGTTTCCAGAGGACGGATGCCTCAGTCAGTTATTAAACAACTTTGAAGTGATGCGGGAATGATACACCACGGTTTGATTTTTCATGACAAGCTTAATTGTACAATTTCTACCTAACAAATCTAAATAGTTTTCTATAAATTAGTTGTCAAATATGGTAAAGTTTGACTGCATATTTTTCTAGGACCTCATCTATCCTGGAATGTACTCCCTCCGTCCAGTGAAGAGTGTACATTTGGCTTTAAAATTTGTCCATAAAAGAGTGTACTTCTATCTTCCTAATGCACTTTAAAGTAGAAAAAAATCTTTCTCTCTCATCACAGGTAATCAAGACCAATAACATTCTACACATGGTCTCCTTAATTTCTACACACACTTAGCTCATTGGGGATTGGGTAATTAAAGAGGAGAGAGATGGTGGCTTGCATCTTTCCAATGCATTTTTTACTCCACTTCATAATTTGTCCTAAAGTTTCTATATGTACACTTTTCACTGGACGGAGGGAGTATGTAGTAGCAGTTTAGCATCGTTGCAGAAACTTTTTGTTTACAGGAATATACAAAACAATTTATGCATCGCATGTAGCAGTTTTCATTGTTTCTAACTATTACTCTCATTGTTAAAAATCAACTCTTCTGATGAAGTTTTCCTTCATTACAGTTATTTGGCCTTGGCTTATCAAATATATGCGGTTCATTCTTCTCTGCATATCCTGCTACAGGTAGAATATTAATCATAATGGATAATATCTGTGCTACTTCATTTATCTGCATTTCTACTCTATTCTTTACCTGAAAATCATGAAGCTTAGTTACTCACTAGGCTTTAGAAAGCTGATGATTATCAATGGATGTCCATGCAGGCTCCTTTTCTAGGTCTGCTGTGAATCATGAAAGCGGGGCAAAGACTGGATTATCAGGAATCATAATGGGCATAATAATTTGCAGTGCTCTCTTGTTTATGACACCATTATTTACTGATATACCGCAGGCAAGATTACCAGTGTGTTGTTCCTTTGGTAGCACTCCTTGAGTTTTTTTTTTTGGCATCATAAAACTCACTAAGTAACTATTGTTGGGTTGGTCAATGGAGTTCTTCATCTGGGCACCTTCTTTGCATATTGCTGTTCTGTATGCCTTTTTTCCGTTGAGGATATTCATCAGTATAGATTAAATGTGATGCATAATTTCACTATATCTTCAGACCCTTGCTAACTGTATCTTGTAGAACCTATTTAATGCTAAAATTTTCTAAAATTTCCTGCTGGAATCAAACTGTTATTGTAAATTTAGGCAAAATTAAGCTTTCGCAATACAAGCCTTATATCGGTGGTGTATATTTATTTCACAATTTGAGTTCCAAATGTGAGTTTCCTCGCAAAAACAAGAGGTCATGTTTGAGTTTAACATTTGCATTTTTTGTTTTTTAAACTATTAATGATATGAACAATATAGATTAGATATGATCCATCATATCACTAATCACTATACCTAAAGGCCCTTTATTAGTATAGCTTTTAGAACCTATTTGGAATGCTCATATTTTCCAAAATTTCCTGCTCGAAATGAACTGTTCTTGTAAAATTTTGGTAGAATTAAGCATGCAACATAAGCCTTGTATCTGTGGTGTATATTATTTCACAGTTTTACTTTTCTTGCAAAAAAGAAGAGATCAAGTTTGAGACATTTGCAGATTTACTAGATCAAATTTATATACATCGGGTGTATAAAAAGGTAACAAACAAATATTTGCAATTTATCATGTTTAAGTTGGAACTCTTAAGAGTTAAGAGTCAAATTAATTGCACAATCTTGTTTCTTAAAATGTATCACTATGCAGAAATAGAACTTGTTAAGGTCCACTTTTTAAAAATGGACTAACAAAGTTTATTGGCAAACATGTCTTGAATTTTTTTCCAAATAAAATGTATACCTGCGTCATAGTATACCTGTGCTTAACGAGATCTAAGTGCTATATGCTTACTTACGTTTTCATCTCATTTTTCCCAGTGTGCATTGGCTGCCATTGTGATTTCTGCTGTCACTGGCCTGGTAAGGACATCTAAATACTCATATTTGTACATACTGTCACCACTGTTTTTAATTATTTGTACTACATTGTCAGCAGGCAATCATTAATTGCCTGCTGTGCTGGCAATGTAGTACCTTTTCCCAATAAATAAAACTATGTTTATTTCTTTCCAAATTACAGCTTACTATTTCTGCTCTAGTTTGCCATCTCAGTTCTTTATTGATCTCTCTTTCTTCTAACGGTCCTTTAAAAAAAAATCATTTCGAACCTAATTTCTCATGGATATTGGGACTGTATTTAGGTAGATTATGAAGAGGCCATCTTCCTGTGGGGTATTGATAAGAAGGATTTCTTTCTGTGGGCGATGACATTTACTACAACCTTAACTTTTGGCATTGAGATTGGTGTCCTTGTTGGGGTAAGTACATGGAAAATTTTCAGATTTAGTATGCAGAAGAATCATTTATTTGATGATAGTACTTTCCTTTGTAGGTCGGGTTTTCGCTGGCATTTGTGATCCATGAATCTGCAAATCCGCATATAGGTGAGTAATTGTACTACACTAGACATGATGAGCACTTACAATTTGCTTGATAACACATCATTATTTCTCGAAGTCAGCAACCACCCTTGTGTCTCACCGTGCTCTTCTATTGGACCTTTGATCTACTATTATTTCTTCACTGAAGAGTTTGGATGATCTTTGCCATTGTTTTTCAATTGTTGTTATGTCAAGGGTTTTTATTGCTTGGTTTGAGAGTCTGATCTGTAGTATATATTTAATATGTTTTATGGCCCATCTGCAGCTGTTTTGGGCCGTTTGCCTGGCACCACTGTGTACAGGAATACATTGCAGTACCCTGAGGCTTATACATACAACGGGATTGTTGTTGTCCGTGTTGATGCACCAATCTACTTTGCTAACATAAGTTACATAAAGGACAGGTCAATCTCTTCATCTGTTTAAGCGCTTTGTTTCATTAAGATTCTTTGCTAGTCTGATGTCAGTTTAACCAAAATTCTTTATCAGGTTGCGTGAGTATGAGCTCAAACTCCCAAATTCAAACCGTGGACCTGATGTTGGAAGGGTGTACTTTGTGATCCTCGAGATGTCCCGTAAGCCCTTTTTTTTCTGTTGCAATGTTTATATGGTGCAGACAACACTGCTGCCCGCAACTAATTATTTCATTTTCGTTTGAAAAAGAATCTCAATTGTACCTATCAGACTACCTACATGAGTGGATTAAATGATGGAATTTGTTTGGCATGCAGCTGTTACATACATCGACTCGAGCGCTGTTCAAGCTCTCAAGGACCTGCACCAAGAATACAAAGCACGCGACATCCAGGTTCTTACTCTCAGCAGTTCTTCTATTCGCTGGTTCAGTACTCCATGATTTTTTTTCAGTAAAGATGCCTGTGTGGAGCTAGCATTTCAAACCCTTGGAGGCTTTTTGATTGATTGCAGATTGCTATAGCGAATCCTAACCGGCAGGTGCACCTATTGCTGTCAAGAGCGGGCATCATCGACATGATTGGCGCAGGGTGGTGTTTCGTCCGAGTGCACGACGCGGTGCAAGTATGCCTCCAGCATGTGCGGAGTTCGTCGTCGAATGCCATTAAGTTATCCCCACAGGCGTCTGGGAACTTGACGGAGTCTCCCAAGGCGCAGCAGCGGTATGGCTTCCTGAGGAACCTCTGGAAAGCACAAGACGGTAATGGGAGCGCCGGTGACGAGGCCCAATCGTTGCTGCGCCAAAACCTTGTGTAGCCAATTGTCTCCCTCCCTCAGTGCAATCATGATGCATGCATTTGTATTTGTGTTGTTGTATGCATGTAGATTGTGCAGGAAAAAAAAAATAAGGATGTAATTTTGTCAATCCCCCCTGCCTTGCTGTTAATAGAGTGGGAATTTAGGATTCTGTTGTAAAAATACAGTGTAGATACGTCAGTCATCTGTGTACGTAGCATCTCTTGTCCAGTGACCACTTATGTGCATAATAACAATGTAATCTGTATCACAACTTCACGGAGTAGCGATCTGGCTACCGTGAAGAATTGAGATTCTTGCAAAAGAAAAAAATGCCCGATGAATGTATATGCTGCTTCTGTTTCAGTTCTGTAGTCGATTCCTATCCATATTATCCTTCGCAGGTTTTGGACTCTTAACTGAACAGTCAGAGTATGCTGGAGCCTGTGAAATAAGGCTGACCTTTGTTTTATGGTGAGGAGAGACAGATAACTGGGGGCAGGTGATGGCCGAGCATGTTTTACAATTTTCTGATGGTTTGAAAAGAAAAGCACAGCATTGGGCATCTCTTAGACTGATTGTTTTGTTCTCACACTTGTCCCTAACCTTGAGCTCTGTTAATGGCGGATGAGGGAGAGAGAGAGTTCTGTGAGCGTGCAACTCTGCTGTTTTTCCTTTTCTATTTTTCTGTTGGAAAACAAACTTGGCGTGGTGCTGCCACATATACCGGATCGTGCCTCTCCCACGATCATGAGCACACAACGCACAGGCCTATTTAGCTCTTAGATGTGAGATTTACGTAGGCTGCAGAATCTCTTTTTTAATACTGTGTTGACAGGGTCTTGAACTCAAGACCTCATGGTTCGAATACCATATTGAAGTGCATGCTCTAGCCAATGCAATCAAAAGACCGATTTATGGGAGAGGGCCGGACATTATACTCCAACAGTTACGCTAGATTACTTGCTAACAAATTCCCCCTAAGCTAGTTGTGACAACTTATTTGACATCGATGATACCAATGCGGGCCCGCAACTCCTGGAACCGAGTGCTTCTGAGAGATTTGGTGACGATATCCGTGAGCTAGTCACCTGTGGCGATGTAGGCTATGTTGATCTTCCCACCTTCGGTGCACTCACGGATGATGTGATACCGCACTTCAATGTGTTTGTTCCGGTCGTGAAGCGTCGGGTTCTTGCACAGCTGAATTGTGGATTTATTGTCGATGAAGATCATGGCAGCGCCAACGTCCTTCTTGAGCATGTCGCTGTGAAACCTGCTTAGCCACACCACTTGGAATGCTACAGTGGTTGCGTTGACGTACTCGGCCTCACACGAAGACAAGGCCACTATCTTCTGCTTCTGGGACTGCCAAGTGACCGGGCTGCCACCCAGGATGAACACATCGTCGAACGTGCTCTTCTGATCATCGATGTCTCCGGCCATATCCGAGTCAATGTAACTGTCGAGCATCCCATCGCCTTGGCTTGTGTACCTTCACCCATACCTGCGTGCACCAGCAACATAGCGCAACAGGTGCTTGATGTGATTGTTAGAAGGGAATAGAGAGGGATTGGTGAATCGGTTATTTTTATTGCTTGAGCCTCATGGGCATATATATAGGAGTACATGATCAACTTAGAGTACAAGACAAGCCAGAACATATCCTAGTCTATCTCGTATTTCCTAACTAAACAAGTACTCAACACCCCCCGCAGTCACAACAGTAGCGATGCAGATGGTTAGACTGGAGAAGAATCCGAAGGCAGGCCGACGGACACCCCCCAGTTGTGACGGTCGATGCATCGCAGAAGTTGTGCTGGAGTGGAAATCGACGAGGTTGCTCAAGCAAGGCGGTAGCCCTTTTGCCGTTGTTGAGGTAGCCGAGAGCGTAGGGTGTTGTAGCCGTGGTCGAGGTAGCCGTGCGAATAATGCCGTGGTCGATGTCGAGTCGGGATGGCTGGTGTCGAGGAAGTCACGGGGAGCCGCATGCGCAAGGAGGCGCCGAGTTAGTCATGGGCGCAGTGGTGTCGAAATAGTGATGCACCGGGAAGAAGACGGTGTTGACGAGGCGTCGCACTAGGTTTGCCAAACTTGGGACACATTGTAGACGAAGACACGCGTCGGTGTTGCTAGCACCGGGCATGCGTAGACGGACGAAGACAAAGTTGACGAAGCGCCGCACCAAGCTTGCCAGGCCCGGGGACACGTCGTGGACGCAGGCACGCATCGGTGTTGCCAGCACCGGGCATGCGTAGATGAGGGACCTGCACAAGCTGTACGCCATGTCGAGGAGTCGGAGGGGCCAGCAGAGAAGCACACAACGACGGTTGTGGCGCCAATCGGCACGGGGCCGATGTCGCCAATGGTGGTCGGAGTAGACGAAGTGGTCGGGGAAGATGACGACGACGCTAGTGACGTGTTGGTGCTGGATGAAAACGAAGGGGGTGGACAGGCGGCGGCGACGGCTGAAGAAGAGCGGCAGCGGCTAGGTTAGGAGTGCGCGACAGTGCTCGAAGTAGGCGAGGAACCCTGACAGCGTGACGAAGACTAGTGCGGACGGTGGAGTTCCCGCGCCAAGGGAGGCGGCGCGGCGCATACCATGGGAAGTCGACGCACGGGGGTGGCGGAGCTACGACTCGAAAGGGGGACACAGTGGCGGCAGGCTAGTCAGGGCGACGACGGGAAGACCTCGGGACGGCGGCGTGGACCGCAAGCCGCGGCGTAACGGGCCGGAGGGGCGGCGCAGCGGTGGCGCGCGAGTTGGTGCAACTGCGGGGACGGCCTCGGGCGGGGCAGGGACCGCATGCCGCGGCGGGAGCGTCGCGCGGGTCGGTGCAACATGCGGAAAGACCACGAGCGGCGACGCAACGGTCCAAAGAGACGACGCGACGGCAACCTGTGGCTCGATCGACGGTAGGCATGTGCTGGGGGCGTGCTTGGTGAAGACAAATGTGTGATCGGTTGATTAGACCGACGACGGCGTTGTACACGCCATGGCGGGGACGACGTGCACATCAGAGTCGATGGCCACGTTGTTGGTTGATGCGGCTTGAAGCTACGTCGGTATTCCCCCAAAGAGGAAGGGATGATGCAGTACAACAGCGGTAGGTATTTCCCTCAATGATGAAACCAAGGTTATTGAACCAGTAGGAGAACCAAGCAACACAACGTAAACAACCCCTGCACACAAATAACAGATACTCGCAACCCGACGTGTAAAAAGGGTTGTCAATCCCTTTCGGGTAGCGGCGCCTCAAGATAGGCAAACGAGCGTGAGGAAATTATAGTAGATTGATAGATCGAACGCCAAATAAAATAAATAAGAATAAAACGCAGCAAAGTATTTTTGCATTTTTGGTTTAATAGATCTGAAAATAAAAGCAAAGGAAAAGTAGATTGCAAAGGCAAATATATGAGAAAGAGCCCCGGGGGCCAAAGGTTTCACTAGTGGCTTCTCTCGAGAAAAATAGCAAACGGCGGGTAAACAAATTACTGTTGGGCAATTGATAGAACTTCAAATAATCATGACGATATCCAGGCAATAATCATTATATAGGCATCACGTCCAAGATTAGTAGACCGACTCCTGCTTGCATCTACTACTATTACTCCACACATCGACCGCTATCCAGCATGCATCTAGTGTATTAAGTTCATGGAGAAACAGAGTAATGCAATAAGAACGATGACATGATGTAGACAAGATCTATTTATGTAGAAATAGACCCCATCATTTTATCCTTAGTAGCAACGATACATACGTGTCGGTTTCCCTTCTGTCACTGGGATCAAGCACCGTAAGATCGAACCCACTACAAAGCACATCTTCTCATTGCAAGATAAATAGATCAAGTTGGCCAAACAAAACCCAAATATCGGAGAAGAAATACGAGTCTATAAGCAATCATGCATAAAAGAGATCAAAGAAACTCAAATAACTTTCATGGATATAAAAAGATAGATCTGATCATAAACTCAAAGTCATCCGATCCCAACAAACACACCGCAAAAAGAGTTACATCATATGGATCCCAAGAGAACATTGTATTGATAATCAAAATAGAGAGAGAGGAAGCCATCTAGCTACTAACTATGGACCCGAAGGTCTACAAAGAACTACTCACGCATCATCGGAGAGGCACCAATGGAAGTGGTGAACCCCTCTGTGATGGTGTCTAGATTGGATCTGGTGGTTCTGGACTCTGCGGCGGCTGTAATTGATTTTCGTCGACTCCCCTAGGATTTCTGGAATATTGGGGTATTTATAGAGCAAAGAGGCAGTTCAGGGGGCACCCGAGGTGGGCACAACCCACCAGGGCGCGCCTGGGCCTCCTGGCGTGCTCTGGTGTGTTGTGCTCCCCTCGGAGCATCCCCGAGGCGCTGCCTTGGCCCATTGGCTGTCTTCTAGTCCATAAAAAAATCTCTGTGAAGTTTCTTGCATTTGGCTCCGTTTGGTATTGATTTCCTGCAATGTAAAAAACATGCAGAAAACAACAACTGGCACTACTGGAATCAGGAACTTTGCCGTCAGCCGGTTCTTTGCCATCAGCTAGCTGATGGCAAAGAGGGTCTTTTCCATCAGCTTGAAGAAAACTGATGGCAAAGAAGCAGCCGACGGCAAAGAAAGTGTTTGCCGTCAGCCCCATCTTTGCCGTCAGCTAGCTGACGTCATAGAACCTTTGCCGTCCGCTATCAGACGACAAAGAGGCAGGGTGGGCCGCTAGCGAGGGGCAGCTAACGGCCACTTTCTTTGCCGTCCGCTAGCTTATGGCAAAGAAACTTCGCCGTCCGCTAGCAGACGGCAAAGAAAGTTGCCAAACTAACGTCCGTTAGCTAGGCTCTTTGCCGTAAGCTAGCGGACGACAAAGAGCTGTGCCCTATATGTAACAAAACGCCCTCGCGCCCTGCCCCTCTCTCTCCCTCCCCTCATCCCAACCCCGCGCCGCCGCCCCCGCCCGGCCACCCCGTCCCGTCCGCGCCGCCTCGCCGCCCCGGCCGCCCCATCCCGTCCGCGCCGGCCGGGGCCTCCTCGCTGCCCCAGCCGCCCCGACAGGCCGCGCCGGCCCCTCCTCGGTGCCCCGCCCCTCCGCGTCGGCCCGCCCCGTGCCGGCCCGCCCACGCCGACCGCCCCGCCGGCCTGCCCCGCCGCGCCGCCCTGCCGCCCCGCCGCGCCGCCCCGGCCGCTTTGCCCCGCCGCCCCGCCTCGCTGCCCCGGCCACTCCAAGGTGAGACCTTTTCTTTTTTTTTTCTTCTTCTATTTTTTAGATTTAGTTTAATTAGGTTTAGTATAATTTAGTTTAGGTTTTGTTTAGTTTAGTTAGTTTACTTTAGGTTTAGTTTAGTTTAGGTTAAGTTTTTGGTTTAGTTCAGGTTTAGTTTAGGTTTAGTTTAGGTTTAGTTTAGTTAGTTTAGTTTAGGTTTAGTTTAGTTAGTTTAGTTTAGGTTTAGTTTAGTTTAGGTTAAGTTTGTGGTTTATTTTGAACATGTGAAATTTGTTGTTATTTTTTTAAGCATTTATTCCCGCATCGACGTCGACGATGCCTATCCCGCATCCTTGTCGTCGACTCGGTGGAGGAGGCCTGCTTGATCAGAGGGGCCATGTCTGAGACTGGGCTCCGCCGGGCTGGTACTGGGAGGTTCTACCTTCCCGGGGGCGCAGCTTGGTGAGGAGCCAGCCTGTCGTTGACCCGAACCTTGTTTGGTGGCAGTCACGTGGGCCAGTGACGATGGCGAGGCTTTCGGACACCGCGGAGGTGGTACGTCATCGTGTCAGCGAGGAGGACGAGCACGTCCGTCGCTACATGGTTGCGTTGGAGGGTAGGTTCGACAATACCTGGCAGGTTTTTCAGGGATCTCACTGGAGCTATGATCCTTTGATGGTTCCTTCTCTTTGGGTGTCCACCGCCCACGCCGATACCCGTCGTTCGCTACGGTTCTAGCTGTATTAGCGATGCTATATGTATGATACTATTCGAGATGTATTAGTGATAATATTCGATGATGTACGGACGCAAGAGATGATGTAGTTTTGCTTATTGAATGCATGCTAATTTAGTTTACCCGGGGAAGAGCGGGTTAGGGGGTTCCTCGGTGTCGATGGTACCCTAAATAGCAAGTATCGTCAGTGCGAGATACATGTGGCCGTCGGTGTCGAATACTACATCCACGTCCACAAGTGACACAGGGGTCCTGCGTCCCGCAGCAACAGTTCTCGGCGTCGATGGCGGTCGAACACCATCGCAGATTTGTCTGGCAGCCTCTGAGATGACGATTGAAAGCTAAGTGTTGAAACTTGAAACACCCAAACTGACTCAAGTCGGTTTGGTTGTTTGAAATTTCAAAACTTGGCTTTAATCCTCATCGCAGAGGCTGCCAGACAAATTTTCCAAGGTGTTAGACTGTCATCGGCCACCAGAACTATTGTTGCGGGACGCCGGGCGCCGGCGTCACTTGTGGGACGTGGATCTAGTGTTCAACGCCGAGCGCCTCATGTATCTTGCACCGATGATACTTGCTATTTAGGGTTCTATCGACCCCGAGGAACCCCTAACCCGCTCGTCCTGTTGTAAATATTTAGTTAGGTTGACGGAAAAAACAATATTGCTATGAAACTCATCTTTCGATTTAAATGTGCAGTTTTTTCGTCGCTGCGAGGGTCTAGTGTTCAACGAGCTCCGCCCCTGCGTTCATGAGTTAGCACAAATGACATCTTGTCCCCCTTGATTTGCTCTATTCCGGTCTTCGTGCTGATGAAACTTGCTAGCTATAGGTGTCTTCAATCATCAGTATGCGTGACCACTATGCGTCTCCCGTTCGAAAGGGTTACATCTATAAATAAGCATGCATTTGCATATTTATAACCGTGATTCTTTCGAATTGTCCAACGTTATCCATGGATAGCCCGAGTATGTGTAGATTGGGTTTGTTTTCCCATATGCTCTACTCCGGATCCGATGCAGAATTTCGTCAGTGCCTCCCTGTTGTTCTCCGGGTACACATCCTCTCTTCTTATTGTCGAGACGTGCATCAGGAGAACAGCGGGGAGGTGCTGCCAAAATGTTGCGTCGGATTCGGAGCAGAGCATGGGAAAACAAACCCAATCTACACATACTCGGTTGGGATTAGGCAAGATGACTGATCGTGCGTGGATGTACACTGGTCACACTAGTCAGAAAGACATGACCATTGAATGGTTAACAAAAACCAAGGGGTTTCTGAGAGCCGCATTTGCAAATGGCCAGAGGACAACATGGTGCCCCTGCGCCGGGTGCAACAATTGACACAAGAGGACAGAGGATGAAATGGGCAAACACCTGCAGAAGTGGGGTTTTATGCCAGATTATACGGTGTGGACATTTCATGGCGAGTCTGCCCAACGTGCCAGAGCTGAGGTGCTTCGTCGTCGCACCGACGAGCATGGTACCGGGATGCAAGACATGGTGCAAGACTTTGATGATGCTCGGGACCCGGACGATGAGATGGAGGAATCTGCAAAGGCCTTCAATGAAATGCTGGAGTCTTCAAAACGTCCTCTCCATGAGCACACCGAGCTTTGTCAGCTGGATGCTGATACGTCTCCAATGTATCTATAATTTTTTATTGTTCCATGCTATTATATTATCTGTTTTGGATGTTTATGGGCTTTATTATACACTTTTATAGTATTTTTGGGACTAACCTATTAACCGGAGGCCCAGCCCAAATTGTTGTTTTCTGGCCTATTTCAGTGTTTCGAAGAAAAGGAATATCAAACGGAGTCCAAATGGAATGAAACCTTCGGGAGCGTGATTTTTGGAACGAACGTGATCCAGGAGACTTGGAGTTGAAGTCAGGGAAGCTTCGAGGTGGCCACGAGGCAGGGAGGCGCGCCTGCCCCTGGGCGCGCCCCCCACCCTCGTGGGCCCCTCATGGCTCCCCTGACCGACTTCTTTCGCCTATATATATATCCATATACCCTAAAAACTCCGGAGAACATAATAGATCGGGAGTTCCGCCGCCGCAAGCCTCTGTAGCCACCAAAAACCAATCGGGGCCCTGTTCTGGCACCCTGCCGGAGGGGGGATCCCTCACCGGTGGCCATCCTCATCATCCTGGCGCTCTCCATGACGAGGAGGGGGTAGTTCACCCTCGGGGCTGAGGGTATGTACCAGTAGCTATGTGTTTGATCTCTCTTTCTCGTGTTCTTGATTCGGCACGATCTTGATGTGTCGCGAGCTTTGCTATTATAATTGGATCTTATGATGTTTCTCCCCCTCTACTCTCTTGTAATGGATTGAGTTTTCCCTTTGAAGTTATCTTATCGGATTGAGTCTTAAGGATTTGAGAACACTTGATGCATGTCTTGCATGTGCTTATTTGTGATGACAATGGGATATTCACGTGATCTACTTGATGTATGTTTTGGTGATCAACTTGCGGGTTCCGTAACATTGTGAACTTATGCATAGGGGTTGGCACACGTTTTCATCTTGACTCTTCGTTAGAAACTTTGGGGCACTCTTTGAAGTACTTTGTGTTGGTTGAATAGATGAATCTGAGATTGTGTGATGCATATCGTATAATCATACCCATGGATAGATGAGGTGACATTGGAGTATCTAGGTGACTTTAGGGTTTTGGTTGATTTGTGTCTTAAGGTGTTATTCTAGTACGAACTCTATGATAGATTGAACGGAAATAATAGCTTCGTGTTATTTTACTACGGACTCTTGAATAGATCGATCGGAAAGAATAACTTTGAGGTGGTTTCGTACCCTACAATAATCTCTTCGTTTGTTCTCCGCTATTAGTGACTTTGGAGTGACTCTTTGTTGCATGTTGAGGGATAGTTATATGATCCAGTTATGTTATTATTGTTGAGAGAACTTGCACTAGTGAAAGTATGAACCCTAGGCCTTGTTTCCTAGCATTGCAATACCGTTTACGCTCACTTTTACCACTTGCTACCTTGCTGTTTTTATATTTTCAGATTACAAAAACCTATATCTAGCATCCATATTGCACTTGTATCACCATCTCTTCGCCGAACTAGTGCACCCATACAATTTACCATTGTATTGGGTGTGTTGGGGACACAAGAGACTCTTTGTTATTTGGTTGCAGGGTTGTTTGAGAGAGACCATCTTCATCCTACGCCTCCCACGGATTGATAAACCTTAGGTCATCCACTTGAGGGAAATTTTGCTACTGTCCTACAAACCTCTGCACTTGGAGGCCCAACAACGTCTACAAGAAGAAGGTTGTGTAGTAGACATCAAGCTCTTTTCTGGCACCGTTGCCGGGGAGGTGAGTGCTTGAAGGTATATCTTTAGATCTTGCAATCAAATCTTTTTGTTTCTTGTTTTATCACTAGTTTAGTTTATAAAAGAAAACTACAAAAAAATGGAATTGAGTTTGTCTCATACGCTTCATCTTTTTAATATCTTTTGTGAGAATGATGGGAAGGAAAAATGTGCTCAAGTGCTAGAAGAAGAAGTCTATAAAATGTTTGGCACTAAATATGTGAATGATGAGCATGGTTGCAATGTTGTTAGTATGAATTCCTTGAATACCCATGATGCTAATGATATGCAAAGCCACAAGCTTGGGGATGCTATGTTTGATGAAGATGATATGTTTAGTCCCCCAAGTTTTGATGAGCAAATTTATTATGATGATAGCATGCCTCCTATTTATGATGATTATTGTGATGACACGTATGCTATAAAGAATAAAGATAACCATGAAACTTGTCATCATGATTTTAATTTTCAATTGGATTATGCTTCACATGATAGTTATTTTGTTGAGTTTGCTCCCACTACTATTCATGAGAAGAAATTTGCTTATGTGGAGAGTAACAAAATTTCTATGCTTGTGGATCATGAAAAGAATGCTTTAGGTGCTGGTTATATTGTTGAATTCATTCATAATGCTACTAAAAATTATTATGAGGGAGGAACATATGCTTGTAGGTATTGCAATAATATTAAGTTTCCTCTCTATGTGCTTAAAGTTTTAAAGTTATGCTTGTTTTGCCTTCCTATGCTAGTTGATTATTGTTCCCATAAATTGTTTGCTCACAAAATCCCTATGCATAGGAAGTGGGTTAGACTTAAATGTGCTAGTCATATTCTTCATGATGCTCTCTTTATGTTTCAATTCCTATCTTTTATGTGAGCATCATTGAAATCATCATGCCTAGCTAGGGGCGTTAAACGTTAGCACTTATTGGGAGGCAACCCAACTTTATTTTTGTTTCTTGCTTTTTGGTTCTGTTTAGGAATAAATAATCCATCTAGCTTCTGTTTAGATGTGGTTTTATGTTTTAATTAGTGTTTGTGCCAAGTAAGACCTATAGGATCTTCTTGGATGATAATTATTTGATCTTACTGAAAAAGACAGAAACTTTCTGCTCACGAAAACAATTGTTAAAAATCACCAGAAAGTGATAAAATACTGATTCTAATTGCAGTAGATCAATAATCAAATTATCTAGGTCTTCCTATTTTGGCAGATTTTCTGAGTTCCAGAAGTTTGCGTTTGATGCAGATTACTACAGACTGTTCTGTTTTTGACAGATTCTGTTTTCTATGTGTTGTTTGCTTATTTTGATGAATCTATGAGTAGTATCGGAGGGTATGAACCATAGAGAAGTTGTAATACAGTAGATATTACACTAATATGAATTTAGAATGAGTTCACAACAGTACCTAAGTGGTGATTTATTTTCTTATACTAACGGAGCTTACGAGTTTTCTGTTAAGTTTTGTGTTGTGAAGTTTTCAAGTTTTGGGTAAATATTCGATGGACTATGGAATAAGGAGTGGCAAGAGCCTAAGCTTGGGGATGCCCAAGGCACCCCAAGGTAATATTCAAGGACAACCAAGAGCCTAAGCTTGGGGATGCCCCGGATGGCATCCCCTCTTTCGTCTTCGTTCATCGGTAACTTTACTTGGAGCTATATTTTTATTCACCACGTGATATGTGTTTTGCTTGGAGCGTCAATTTATTTTGTTAGTATTTGCTTTCTGTTATTTAGAATAATGTTTTTCATCTTTATTTTCAATAAAAATGTCAAGGATAGCCTTTACCATGCTTATTTTGCAAGTATACATGTTGCTGTTTCAAAACAGAAAGTTTACCGCTGTTGCAAAAATTCCCTAGAAAAGTCAGAATTTGATAAAATGTTGAAACTTTTTGCATAATAATCTCTGATAAATTTTCTACAGTGTGGTAGAATTTCATAATGTTTGGAGTTAGGGAAGTTTTGATACTCTTGCATTCTTTACAGACTGTACTGCTTTGGCAGATTGCTGTTATGTTTGCATTGTTTGCATATGTTTGCTTGTTTAATGATTCTATTTGAGGATATGAGTATTAATATGCAGAGACATTTAGTATGCAATGTTCAATAATAATTATTGTGATTTGCTACAGTAGAGTATGATAAGGTTTTTGCATTGGTTTATACTAACTTATCTCACGAGTTCTTGTTGAGTTTGGTGTGGATGTAGCTTTCGAGATTTAGGAAACCATGATATGAAAGGAATTAAGGAGACACAAAAGCTCAAGCTTGGGTATTCCCAAGGCACCCCAAGATAATATTTCAAGAAGTCTCAAGCATCTAAGCTTGGGGATGCCCCGGTAGGCATCCCACCTTTCTTCTTCAACAATTATCGGTTAGTATCAGTTGAGCCTAAGTTTTAGCTTCTTCACATGATGAGTGATATCCTTGAAATGTCATTTTATTTTGTTTTTCTTGCTGTTTAAATAATATCCCAAGATCTGAAATTCTTAAATGATAGAGAGTCTTCACATAGCTACATAATTATTTAACTACTCATTGATCTTCGCTTATATCTTTTTGGAGTAGTTTGTCATTTACTCGTGTGCTTCACTTATATCCTTTTAGAGCACAATGGTGGTTTTATTTTGAAGAAATAGATGAACTCTCGTGCTTCACTTATATTATTTTGAGAGTCCTAAACAGCATGGTAATTTTCTTTGGTTATGAATTTAGTCCTGATGTGATGAGCATCCAAGATAGGTATAATAAAAACTTTCATATAAAGTGCATTGAATACTATGAGAAGTTTGATACTTGATAATTGTTTTGAGATATGAAGATGGTGATATTAGAGTCATGCTAGTTGAGTAGTTGTGAATTTGAGAAATACTTGTTCTAAAGTTTGTGATTCCCGTAGCATGCACGTATGGTGAACCGTTATGTGATGAAGTCGGAGCATGATTTATTTATTGATTGTCTTCCTTATGAGTGGCGGTCGGGGACGAGCGATGGTCTTTTCCTACCAATCTATCCCCCTAGGAGCATGCGCGTAATACTTTGCTTTGATAACTTGTAGATGTTTGCAACAAGTATATGAGTTCTTTATGACTAATGTTGAGTCCATGGATTATACGCACTCTCATCCTTCCACCATTGCTAGCCTCTTTAATACCGCGCACTTTTCGCCGGTATCATACACCCACCATATACCTTCCTCAAAACAGCCACCATACCTACCTATCATGGCATTTCCATAGCCATTCCGAGATATATTGCCATGCAACTTTCCACCATTCCGTTTATTATGACACGCTCCATCATTGTCATATTGCTTTGCATGATCATGTAGTTGACATCGTATTTGTGGCAAAGCCACCATTCATAATTCTTTCATACATGTCACTCATGAGTCATTGCACATCCCGGTACACCGGCGGAGGCATTCATATAGAGTCATATTTTGTTCTAAGTATCGAGTTGTAATTCTTGAGTTGTAAGTAAATAAAAGTGTGATGATCATCATTATTAGAGCATTGTCCCAGTGAGGAAAGGATGATGGAGACTATGATTCCCCACAAGTCGGGATGAGAATCCGGACTAAAAAAAAGAGGCCATGAAAAAAAGAGAAAAGGCCCAAATAAAAAAAATAAAAAAATGAGAGAAAAAGAGAGAAGGGACAATGCTACTATCCTTTTACCACACTTGTGCTTCAAAGTAGCACCATTATCTTTATGATAGAGAGTCTCCTATGTTGTCACTTTCATATACTAGTGGGAATCTTTCATTATAGAACTTGGCTTGTATATTCCAATGATGGGCTTCCTCAAAATGCCCTAGGTCTTCATGAGCAAGCGAGTTGGATGCACACCCACTTAGTTTCTTTTTGAGCTTTCATACACTTATAGCTCTAGTACATCCGTTGCATGGCAATCCCTACTCACTCACATTGATATCTATTGATGGGCATCTCCATAGCCCGTTGATACGCCTAGTTGATGTGAGACTATCTTCTCCTTTTTGTCTTCTCCACAACCACCATTCTATTCCACCTATAGTGCTATGTCCATGGCTCACGCTCATGTATTGCGTGAAGATTGAAAAAGTTTGAGAACATCAAAAGTATGAAACAATTGCTTGGCTTGTCATCGGGGTTGTGCATGATTTAAATACTTTGTGTGGTGAAGATGGAGCATAGCCAGACTATATGATTTTGTAGGGATAGCTTGCTTTGGCCATGTTATTTTGAGAAGACATGATTGCTTTGTTAGTATGCTTGAAATATTATTATTTTCATGTCAATATTAAACTTTTATCTTGAATCTTTCGGTTCTGAACATTCATGCCACAATAAATAGAAATACATTGAAGAATATGTTAGGTAGCATTCCACATCAAAAATTTTGTTTTTACCATTTACCTACTCGAGGACGAGCAGGAATTAAGCGTGGGGATGCTTGATACGTCTCCAACGTATCTATAATTTTTATTGTTCCATGCTATTATATTATCTGTTTTGGATGTTTATGGGCTTTATTATACACTTTTATATTATTTTTGGGACTAACCTATTAACCGGAGGCCCAGCCCAAATTGCTGTTTTCTTGCCTATTTCAGTGTTTCGAAGAAAAGGAATATCAAACGGAGTCCAAACGGAATGAAACCTTCGGGAGCGTGATTTTTGGAACGAACGTGATCCAGGAGACTTGGAGTTGAAGTCAGGGAAGCTTCGAGGTGGCCACGAGGCAGGGAGGCGCGCCTGTCCCCTGGGCGCGTCCTCCACCCTCGTGGGCCCCTCGTGGCTCCCCTGACCGACTTCTTTCGCCTATATATATCCATATACCCTAAAAACTTCGGAGAACATAATAGATCGGGAGTTCCGCCGCCGCAAGCCTCTGTAGCCACCAAAAACCAATTGGGACCCTGTTCCGGCACCCTGCCAGAGGGGGATCCCTCACCGGTGGCCATCTTCATCATCCCGGCGCTCTCCATGACGAGGAGGGAGTAGTTCACCCTCGGGGCTGAGGGTATGTACCAGTAGCTATGTGTTTAATCTCTCTTTCTCGTGTTCTTGATTCGGCACGATCTTGATGTACCGCGAGCTTTGCTATTATAGTTGGATCTTATGATGTTTCTCCCCCTCTACTCTCTTGTAATGGATTGAGTTTTCCCTTTGAAGTTATCTTATCGGATTGAGTCTTAAGGATTTGAGAACACTTGATGTATGTCTTGCATGTGCTTATCTGTGGTGACAATGGGATATTCACGTGATCTACTTGATGTATGTTTTGGTGATCAACTTGCGGGTTCCGTAACATTGTGAACTTATGCATAGGGGTTGGCACACGTTTTCGTCTTGACTCTCTGGTATAAACTTTAGGGCACTCTTTGAAGTACTTAGTGTTGGTTGAATAGATGAATCTGAGATTGTGTGATGCATATCGTATAATCATACCCTTGGATACTTGAGGTGACATTGGAGTATCTAGGTGACATTAGGGTTTTGGTTGATTTGTGTCTTAAGGTGTTATTCTAGTACGAACTCTATGATAGATCGAGCGGAAAGAATAGCTTCGTGTTATTTTACTACGGACTCTTGAATAGATCGATCAGAAAGAATAACTTTGAGGTGGTTTCGTACCCTACAATAATCTCTTCGTTTGTTCTCCGCTATTAGTGACTTTGGAGTGACTCTTTGTTGCATGTTAAGGGATAGTTATATGATCCAGTTATGTTATTATTATTGAGAGAACTTTCACTAGTGAAAGTGTGAACCCTAGGCCTTGTTTCCTAGCATTGCAATACCGTTTACGCTCACTTTTACCACTTGCTACCTTGCTGTTTTTATATTTTCAGATTACAAAAACCTATATCTACCATCCATATTGCACTTGTATCACCATCTCTTCACCGAACTAGTGCACCTATACAATTTACCATTGTATTGGGTGTGTTGGGGACACAAGAGACTCTTTGTTATTTGGTTGCAGGGTTGTTTGAGAGAGACCATCTTCATCCTACGCCTCCCACGGATTGATAAACCTTAGGTCATCCACTTGAGGGAAATTTGCTACTGTCCTACAAACCTCTGCACTTGGAGGCCCAACAACGTCTACAAGAAGAAGGTTGTGTAGTAGACATCAGATGCCATCTCACAAATAATGGCTGTGAAGGCTCAATTCAACTTGGGCAGGGAATGCTATGACGCAATTATGAAAGTATTTGGATGTTTTCTACCCAGGACATGTACTACGTGCAAACCTGTACCAGTCAGACAAAATCCTCCGTGCTCTTAAGATGCCCTATGAGAAGATACATGCCTGTGAGAAAGGATGTGCCTTATTTAGGCTTCAGTATGCGGACTTGAACTATTGTCCCATTTGCAAGTCATCCATATATGTTGTGGTAGACAACGGTATGGGTGAGAAGACGCAGACCAAAATCCCCGTTAATGTTCTTCGGTATATGCCAATCGTACCAAGACTTCAACGTCTTTTCATGGTCGAAGAGACGGCATGACAGATGACATGGCACAAAACGGGCAAAAGAACCCAACTAGATGCAGATGGGAAGCTGATGATGGTGCACACATCGGACGGTGAAGCATGGAAGAGCTTCGATGCCTTACATGATGACAAAGCGGCAGATCCGAGGCATCCTCAAGTCGGCATCAGCACGGATGTGTTCAGTGTGTTTGGTCTGACGGCATCCCAATACAGTTGTTGGCCTGTATTTGTCTTTCCACTCAATCTCCCCCCGGACAGATTATGCAAAGAAAGAACATTTTCCTGACGTTGATAATTCTAGGGCCCAATGAGGGAATCCTAGATTAGGGGGTCCTCGGACTGCCGGACTATATACTTTGGCCGGACTGTTGGACTATGAAGATACAAGATTGAAGACTTCGTCTCGTGTCCGGGTGGGACTCTCCTTGGCGTGGAAGGCAAGCTTGGCAATACGGATATGTAGATCTCCTCCCTTGTAACCGACTCTGTGTAACCCTAGCCCCCTCCGATGTCTATATAAACCGGAGGGTTTTAGTCCGTAGGACAAGAACAATCATAATCATAGGCTAGCTTCTAGGGTTTAGCCTCTATGATCTCGTGGTAGATCAACTCTTGTAATACTCATATCATCAAGATCAATCAAGCAGGAAGTAGGGTATTACCTCCATCGAGAGGGCCCGAACCTGGGTAAACATTGTGTCCCCCGCCTCCTGTTACCATCCGCCTTAAACGCACAGTTCGGGACCCCCTACCCGAGATCCATCGGGTTTGACACCGACATTGGTACTTTCCTTGAGAGTTCCACTGTGCCGTCACCATAAGGCTTGATGGCTCCTTCGATCATCGGCAATGATGCGATCCAGGGTGAGGTTTTCCTCCCCGGACAGATCTTCGTATTCGGCGGCTTCGCACTGCGGGCCAACTCGCTTGGCCATCTGGAGCAGATCGAGAGCTACGCCCCTGGCCGTCAAGTCAGGTTTGGAAACTTAAACTATACTGCCGACATCCACGGAGACTTGATCTTCGACGGATTCGAGCCCATGTCAGGTGCGCCGCACGGTCACGACGAGCATGACTTAACTCTGCCGCCGGACGGGGTTCGGGAGATCACACCTGTGGTTACTCCGACCCTCAATTCGGGGCAGATTGCGCCGTCCAAAGACGGGTGGATGGACCCCGTCACGGAGGCCTCACACTCAGTGGCGATAGAGCCGAATACTGACTTCATCTACTACAAGACCCGTGTTGCCGGATCCTTGGATTCGTCCCCGGCCACGGGCCCCGAACCGCCTGCGTCCATGCCTATCGAATCTGATCGGGCGCCGATCATGGAGTTTTCCTCCGCGGATATCTTTCAGCACTCGCCCTTGGGTGATGCGCTAAATTCATTAAGGTCTCTCTCCTTGTCAGGAGGCCCTTGGCCGAACTAGGTCCGGCTCGAGTGGGAAGCGGACGACGAAGAAATTCGTCCCCCACCCACCACCCACTTAATAGTCACTGTCGACGACTTAACGACATGCTCGATTTCGACTCCGAAGACATCGACGGTAAGGACGACGATGCAGGAGAGGAATAGGAACCACCGCCCACAGGGCGCTGGACAGCCACTTCATCACAATATATATACATGGTGGATACACCCAAAGAAGACAATGATGAGGAACGGAAGGACGCAGCGAAGGATAGTTCCCTCGAGAAGCAGCCAAAGCGACGACGTAGGCGCCGCTCCAAATCCTGCCTCGGCAAAAACAGTGATAACAGCGCAGGAAAAAATAATACCCCGGTCGACTCAAAAGGAAACGACGACCACATGGATCCAGCGACAGAACAGGATGAACCAGCGGATGGCAAACATAGTACGAAGCCGCTGTCCGATCACGGCAACGCCGAGGATAAAGCTCATCAACCTCTCTTCGGAGAGGAGAACAGTCCGGACGACGATGCACACATCATCCCGGAAAGGCACTTGGAACAAGAGAACCTCCATAGAAGGCTTATTGCCACTGCGAGGAGTCTGAAGAAGCAGAAGCAAAGGCTTAAGGCCGCGCAAAATACACTCATCAGTAGATGGAACAAAGTGCTTGACACTGCAGAAAAGTACGGTGGCAGTCGCCACACAAAGAGCTATCCAAAGCGCAAGCTACTGCCTGAATTCGACGACGAGGCTCTAGAGCCCATACAGCCGAAAAATAAAACGGCCGATCAGCTAGATCGACCACCCCGTGGCCGCGATAGGGCAGCTAATGATGTCGCACATAAGTCAGCACACGATTCACGTGAGGACTTGCATCAAAAAGCCGGTATGACCAGGTCCATCTACGGATCTAGGAAGCGCGCTCCGGCGCAGAATCAAAACCGAACACTATAACCGTCAGAACGCCATGACACATCCAAATACAGGGGTGCCGCGACCCCCTATGCTTCACCGATGAGGTGCTGGATCATGAATTTCCAGAGGGATTCAAGCCCGTGAACATAGAGGCATACGACGGAACGACAGACCCTGGGGTCTGGATTGAGGACTTTATCCTTCATATCCATATGGCTCGCGGAGATGATCTCCACGCCATCAAATACTTTCCCCTCAAGTTGAAAGGACCAGCTCGGCACTGGCTGAAGAGCCTCCCCGAAAACTCAATTGGAAGTTGGGAGGAGCTTGAGGATGCTTTTAGGGCTAATTTTCAAGGGACCTATGTCCGGCCTCCGGATGCAGACGATTTAAGTCATATAATTCAAAAGCCCGGAGAGTCAGCCCGAAAGCTTTGGAACAGATTCCTCACTAAGAAGAATTAGATTGTCGACTGCCCGGACGCCGAAGCCTTAGCGGCTTTCAAACACAGTGTCCGGGACGAATGGCTCGCCAAACACCTCGGCCAGGAAAAACCGAGGACAATGGCAGTCCTAACAAGCCTTATGACCCGCTTTTGCGCGGGCGAAGATAGTTGGCTGGCCTGTAGCGGCACCAGCGACCCAGGCACATCCGAAGTCAGGGATGGCAATGCAAAACCACGACGCAACAAAAGCAAGCGTCGAAACAATGAAGACATCCCAGACAACACAGCGGTGGACGCCGGATTCAGGGGCTCATGATCCGGTCAACGGAAAAAGCCATTCAAAGGCAGCAGAGATGGACCGTCCAGCCTAAACAAGATTCTAGACAAATTATGTCAGATTCATGGCACCTCCGACAAACCTGCAAATCACACCCACAGAGAATGCTGGGTCTTCAAGCAGGCCGGCAAGCTAAACACCGAACACAAGGGGAGGGAGACGCCAAGTGAAGACGAGGATGAGCCTCGCCAACAAAGCACTGGGGGACAGAAAAAAATTCCCACCAGAGGTCAAAACAGTGAAAATGGTTCACGTAACAAAGAGAAGGAGCACGCGCGCACTCCGAGACATATGCGCCGTGGAGCCCGTCACCCCCAAGTTCAACCCTTGGTTGGCCTGCCCGATCACTTTTGATCGCAGGGATTACCCGACTAGTATCCGGCACGGAGGATCGGCTGCCTTGGTGCTAGACCCAATAATTGACGGATACCATCTCACCCGTGTCCTTATGGACGGCGGCAGTAGTCTTAATCTGATATATCAGGACACAGTCCGCAAAATGGGGATAGACCCGACAAGAATCAGCCAAAGCAATACTACCTTCAAAGGAGTAATACCAGGCACAGAGGCCCGTTGCACGGGCTGTCTAGTACTAGAGGTTGTATTCGGTTCTCCCGACAACTTCCGAAGTGAAAAGTTAACCTTCGACATCGCTCCATTCCGAAGCGGCTATCAAGCACTACTCGGACGAACGGCCTTCGCTCGTTTTAACGCAATACCGCATTACGCTTATCTTAAGCTTAAGATGCCCGGTCCACGTGGCATCATCATAGTTAGCGGAAACACAGAGCGTTCCTTACGTGCGTAAGAATGTGTGGCGGCTTTAGCAGCCGAACACTGAATGACCTCTCCAACCAGAATAAATGATCGGTCATCAAGACCGCGGACACAGCTAGACGAGTCCGGCGCACCACTAGCTGTAACAACTCAAACAAACCTGAGATTGGGTCGATGGATATACCCCCATAGGTGGCACTAGGGGCTTCCCGCATGTAAAAAGGACTACAGTTCGGCTTGACCTTATTTAGATTGGATTTTAACGGTTTATCAAGAATAACCAATTTTTAGAATGAAGACTTTAACCTAAAATTTTCTCTTTTACAGATGATAATCGTGCTACACCCTTCCAGGATACGGCACAACGGAGACACTGGCGCAGACATGCACCAGGGCCCCGCTCAAAGGTTTCCTTTTAGATTAAGACCCTGTGTAAACCTTTCTCACTGTCTCTTGTTGCTTGACACCCTCTGGATACTCAACACAACCGAGAGGGATGCTGACGTATTGGCATTTCGCCACGTCAGACTAATGCACGTACCTGGAAATTCAGGGTTCATTATCAAGGGCGTTACTCCGCCCGGTATATTTGGTAAAGTCCGAATACCTTAGGGAGTGTTCGGCGTCGCGAGTTTGGCCTTATATGCATAAGCTCCGAATCATGTCTTTGGTCAAATGTTGGGTTTGCCCGGCTCCCGTGTTTTGCTACCTTACGTTCCGCTCTATCGGCTAAGGTGGCACCGGGAGAACTACTGCGATTGTGCCTTGGTTCATCTGGATGAGCACCTCAGTAGAGAAAGCCGAAAACTGACTGTCATGATAAAGCGCGAGACTGGTCAACCACCCAATGACTCAGCGGAATCTTCGCGATTCCTCCGCATTAACGAAGGGCCGGTTTCCCCGGTCATGTATGTACGCGCCCCGTACTCGGATGAGCGCGGAAGTACCAGGGGCTATATAGTAGCCCCACTGTCAAACTCCTATGGCTAAGTGAAAGTGTTAAAGCAATATAGTCCGATTGCCTTGTTCGCCGCGCTATCACCTCCTTAATGGACCAAGATGTTGGATCAAGTGTGAACACGCGCTTTTTCGAACACCCCCGCATTATATGTGTGGGGGCTGAAGCCGACGACTGCAAACTTTCAGGTTATATACATACATAAACGGCCGCACAGGAGGCATCATAATACTTTTAGGCAAAAGTATAAGCATAGCCTTTATAATCCAAATAGCATTGTTTTTACAATTGGGATACATGTCACTCAAACATGATACTCTTCGAGCACTGAGCCTCTATTAAACGAGCACCTTCTAGGACTTCTTCAAAATAGTGCTCGGCCGAAACCTGGCCTACGGCCGATTCTGGGTTGCAATAGCGGTGGCCTTCATCTCTGCCCAGTATGTCTTGACACGGGCAAGAGCCATCCGCGCACCCTCTATGCATGCCGACCTCTTTACAACGTCGATATGCGGCACAGCACCAAGAAATCGTTGCACTAAACCGAAATAACTATTTGGCCTTGGTCCATCCGGCCAAAGATGATCCACAACAGATCTCATGGCAAGCCCGGACAACCTATGGAGCTCAGCCCACTCGGCCATTTGCTCATTTAACAGCAGCGGATGCGTTGGAGCACCGAACTGCGACCAGAACAACTTTTCCACTTCGTGATCTTTTTGATCTTTGAAAAACTCAGTTGCATCAGCAACACTCGTTGCCAAGTCCAAGTACGCGTCTGCAGAACTCCATAATTGATCCAGAAGGGCATACTTTGTGTAGCGACCAGACCTCAAATGGTATGTGCTGCTGTGCACCAGTGTCATCCCTGGATCAGTAATGCTGACACGCACAGTACAAATGGAGGATTTATAACAGAGTAGCAATCACACACTTATTACATCGAATATCTCCGAAGAGATTAAGTATGATAAACATGGCTTAAGGCCATCTAATAACGATAACAGCGGAAGACTTGGAAGATAAGTGAGTCCATCAACTCCAGCGGCATCACTGAGTATAAGACCACGACCTAAGGCACCTTACTCGTCGTCTGAAAAGTCTGCAACATGAAACGTTGCAGCCCGGAAATGGGTCAGCACATAGGATATGCTGGCAATGTAACACATAGAGAATAATGAACAATAGTAAGGCTATACTACATGCATATAGTATAGTTACACCTACTTTCCCCTACATCTGCTAGTCTACCACTGTAAGAGTTCACACAACTTAATAAACTATGCTAGAGCCCATAATAGCTTGCGGCTGCACACGGAAGTTTCTAGCATGAATAATCTTATGATCCCTTTGAACCTGGGTGGCAGTCCAAAAGAAAAACAGGCAATCCTGGAATACCCAGGTACCTCAATCCACCCAGATGCGAGTTTTAGTTGCCACCTTAAGTAAACCATTATTAACAATCTCACATCTGTCATGAATTTCACTCAAACCCAATCCACATCTACGAGCATAGCATGGCAATAATAATAGCAACGTGGAAGTAACTCCCAAGGGTTCGATAAAAATACAGGTAATAGGTTCTACCTCAACTACTTCCCAATACCCACAATTTAATTAGATCCTAATCATGCAATGTTTGAGGATTGATCTAATGCAATAAAACTGGGTAATGAAAAGTATGATCAAAGTGTTACTTGCCTTGCTGATGATTCGCAAAACCTAGCGATTCGAAGTAACAAGCGGCACACTCCGGGTACTCTATCGCAAACAAACAAACATACAATTAGTACTCATCTAATGCACAGGTAAAACTCGAATGAAAGATTCAACCAGAAAGTTCAACTTAAGAACTCCGGTTTGCAAAAAGAATCAACTCGAAAGAAGCAACGAAAGTCAAACGGCGAAAAAAATAGCTTCGTTTACTAATCTGGATCTAGGTCAAATTTTACTGTAGCAATAACTTGTTTGAGTAGGTTAAATGGAAATAGAATTTCGAGACGAAACTCTAGGCGCTTGAATCGCCTGATTCCGATAAACGAGCGAGAAGTTAAACAGAATCGAAGATTCGATCAGAAATCGAATCTGAGATAATCGCAGAAAAATCCGACGAAAAAGAAAAACGGACGAACGGTTAAAGAACGGACGTTCGTTAACAGAGAAAAACCGACAAACGCGTTCGTTGAAACGAACGGTTCGGTGAACGATCGCAAAATAATAAAACCGAAAAAAACCGATCTAGGGTTTTTTTTAACGAAAGGTTTTTTTAACAAAAACCGGCAAACCGAAAGGCATCGGGTATACCTCGTCGGGGCGGCTCCGGCGAGGATCCGGCGGGGCTCCGGCGGGGCACGGGGCTCGGGGGAAGGGCGAGGGGCGGCGAGGGGCGGCGGCAAACGGCGGCGGCGGCGGCTCCCGAGCTCACACCGGCGGCGGCGGGGCGGCAAGTGCGGCGGCGGCGGCGGGCGAGATGAGAGGAGAGAAAGAGGGGGGGTATATATAGGAGGGAGGGGGGCTCCGGTGGCTTGGGGGAGGGGGCAAGCCGAGCGGGAGGCGGCTCCCGTGGCCATGGCGGACTCCGGCGGCGGCGGGCGCGTGCTGGAGAAGGAGAGGGGTGCGGGCGGGCCGGCGCTCGGCTGGGCTGCGGCCCGGTCGGGCGTCGCGCGTTTTTTTTAAAACATTCCGCGGAAAATAATTCATAGAAAAACAAATAAAAGTCTGAAAAATATAAAATAAATTTTCCCCGTCTAGTTAGAAAATCTAGAATAAGGTGAACATTTTTTTAACACAAAATAAATATTTTGAAAACATGCAATATTTTTAATGCAATAAAAATTGCAAATAAAATCCAAATAAATTCCAATAAATGATTTTAACATTTTTCCTCCAGTATTTCAATTGTTTTGGAGAAGTCATATTTTCTCCTCTCGTTTATTTTTAGAATGAAATATTATTCCGGAGAGAAAATAGTTAAAACCAAAATCCTCGTCTTATTATTTGATGAAAATCAAATACGAAAATTCGAGAAAAATCCCCAACTCTCTCCGAGGGTCCTTGAGTTGCTTAGGATTTATCGAGGATTTGTCAAAATGCAATAAAACATGCTATGCAATGATGATCTATGTATAACATACCAAATTGAAAATTTGGGATGTTACAAACCTACCCCCCTTAAGATGAATCTCGCCCTCGAGATTCGGGTTGGCTAGAAAACAGGTGGGAGTGGTCCTTCCGTAGATCTTCCTCTCGCTCCCAGGTGGCTTCATCCTCCGTGTGGTGACTCCACTGAACTTTGCAAAACTTGATAACCTTGCTGCGGGTAACTCGGCTGGCATACTCAAGAATCTTAACTGGTTTCTCCTCATAGGTCAAATCACTTTCCAACTGAATCGCTTCCAGTGGCACAGTATCTCTCAGTGGTATCTCAGCCATCTCTGCGTGGCACTTCTTCAACTGAGAAACATGAAATACATCATGTACTCCAGACAATCCTTCGGGCAATTCCAGCTTGTAAGCAACTTCTCCCATACGTTCCACAACTCTGTATGGTCTGATAAAACGGGGCGCTAACTTTCCCTTAACTCCAAAGCGCTTCACTCCTCGAAGTGGTGATACTCGAAGATACACTCTGTCTCCGACTTCGTGAACGGTCTCCTTTCGTTTAGAATCAGCATAACTCTTCTGCCTGGATTGGGCTACCTTGAGCCTATCGCGAATCAACCTTACTTTCTGTTCAGACTCCTTAATCAAATCTGGTCCAAACAACTGACGGTCTCCAACTTCGTCCCATAACAACGGTGTTCTACACCTCCTTCCGTACAATGCTTCGAAAGGGGCCATCTTCAAACTGGTCTGATAACTATTGTTATAAGAAAACTCCGCATATGGCAAGTTGTCGTCCCAACTGGATCCATAATCTAGTGCACATGCTCTCAACATGTCCTCCAAAATCTGGTTGACTCTCTCGGTCTGCCCATCTGTCTGTGGGTGGAAAGCTGTACTAAATTCCAGCCTGGTTCCCAGTGTTTCATGTAACTGCTTCCAAAACTTCGAGGTAAATTGGGTTCCTCTGTCTGATACAATGGTCCTCGGAACTCCATGCAAACTTACGATCCTGGTCATATATATCTTTGCCAACTTAGCACTGGTGTTAGTGGTCTTCACTGGAATGAAATGAGCCACTTTCGTCAAACGATCGACTACAACCCGTATTGAGTCATAGCCTGAACGAGTCCTGGGTAATCCGGTGATAAAATCCATGCCTATTTTATCCCACTTCCATTCGGGTATCGGCAATGGTTGTAGCAATCCTGCTGGCTTCTGATGCTCCGCCTTCACTCTCTGACATACATCACAAACTTCTACGTATTCCGCAATATCCTTCTTCATTCCGGTCCACCAGAAAATATTCTTCAAATCCAAATACATCTTCGTATTTCCTGGGTGAATCGAGTACGGTGAATCATGGGCTTCTTGCAAAATCAACTTCCTGATCTCCGGATCATTTGGTACATATACGCGGTCCTCAAACCACAAGGTATCGTGCTCATCCTCACGAAATCCCTTGGCTTTTCCTTTGTTCATCTTCTCCTTTATCTCTTCAATCTCCTTGTCTGTCCTCTGTGCTTCTCTGATCCTTTCCATCAAGGTAGACTGAATCTCCAATGTCGCTAAATAGCCTCTTGGGACTATCTCCAAACATAGCTCGCGAAGGTCCTCGGCTAACTCCTGAGGTAACTCTCCTGTCATGAGAGTGTTGACATGACTCTTGCGGCTTAACGCGTCTGCTACTACGTTAGCCTTTCCTGGGTGATAATGCAATCTCATATCATAATCTTTAATAAGCTCCAACCATCTCCTCTGTCTGAGATTTAACTCCTTCTGCGTGAAAATATACTTCAAACTCTTGTGATCCGTATACACCTCACAATGGTTTCCGATGAGAAAATGTCTCCATGTCTTCAATGCATGCACCATGGCTGCTAATTCCAAATCATGTGTAGCATAATTCTTTTCATGAGGTTTAAGTTGTCGTGAAGCATATGACAGAACTCTTCCTTCCTGCATAAGCACTACTCCAAGTCCTCGACGAGAAGCGTCGCAATAAACTTCATAATCCTTGCGTTGATCTGGCAGAATCAACACTGGTGAGGTAACCAATCGTTTCTTCAACTCCTGGAAACTAGCTTCACATTCCTCAGTCCAATTGAATTTGGTGTCCTTCTTCAATAACTCAGTCATGGGCTTAGCAATCCTTGAGAAATTCTCGATGAATCTCTGGTAGTATCCTGCAAGTCCAAGAAAACTCCGGATTTCTCCAACTGTCGTGGGTGATTCCCAACTTGTCACTGTGTCAACCTTGGCAGGGTCTACTGCTATTCCTTCTCCAGAAATAACATGTCCAAGGAATCAAACTTCCTTCAGCCAAAATTCACACTTGCTGAACTTGGCATATAACTGATGTTCTCTGAGCTTCTCAAGTACCAATCGTAAATGCTCCTCATGCTCTTCCTCATCCTTGGAAAAGATTAAAATATCATCAATGAACACCACGACGAACTTATCCAAAAACTCCATAAACACTTTGTTCATCAGGTTCATGAAATAGGTAGGTGCGTTAGTCAGACCAAATGACACAACGGTATACTCATACAATCCATATCTGGTGGTAAATGTCGTCTTGGGTATATCCTGCTCTCGAATCTTTAACTGATGGTATCCTGATCGTAGATCGATGTTGGAAAATACTTTAGCTCCTTGTAGGCGGTCAAACAGATCATTGATCATCGGCAGTGGGTACTTGTTTTTGATGGTTACTTCATTCAATCCACGGTAATCAACAACCATCCTCAGCGATCCATCTTTCTTCTCCACTAGAAGTACTGGTGATCCCCAAGGTGACGAACTTGGGCGAATATAGCCTTTATCCAGTAACTCCTTGATCTGCTTCTTAATTTCCTCCAAATCCTTTGCGGGCATCCTGTACGGTCTCTTAGATATTGGCCCTGTGCCTGGCAAAAGTTCAATCAAGAACTCAATGTCTCTATCTGGTGGCATGCCTGGCAACTCTTCTGGAAATACATCCGGATAATCCTTCACCACTGGTACTTCCTCCTGTACAACTCCTGATAAGGAATTTACTTGAGTCCTCTTCGGCATATGCCGGGATACATACTTAATCCTTTTCCCTTCCGGGGTGGTAAGCAAAATCGTCTTGCTGGCACAGTCGATGTTTCCTCCATACAACGATAGCCAATCCATTCCCAAAATCACATCCAAACCTTGCGACTCCAAAACTATGAGGTCTGAGGGGAAAACATGCCTACCAATGGCCAATGGTATTTGAAAACATCCTTGGGTGGCCATATACTCTGCTCCTGGCGAGGTTACTAACATAGGGTTTCTGAGAACTTTGGTGGACATCTTAAACTTATTCACAAATTCCCTTGATATGTATGAATGCGATGCACCAGTATCGAAAAGAACGGTTGCGGTAAATGACTTAACCAAGAACTTACCTATTACTGCATTAGGCTGAGCTTCAACCTCCTCCACGCTCACGTGGTTCACGTGTCCTTTGTTGAACAGGTTCGGCTTCTTCCCAGAGCTTCCATTGCCATTTCCATTTTGGGCTTCAGGACATTCATTGGCATAATGTCCATTCTTCTGGCACTTGAAACAAGTGACTTGGCTCAGGCCCTCTTGGCTGGGGTAGATGGGTTGGTGCGGTTCTGTCCGTTGCCTCCTCCATTCCCATTACCATTTTTGGTGCCATTATGGTTGTGCGAACTACCTCCTCCATGGGTATGCTGAAACCGTCCTCCCGGCTTCGGGGTAAATCGAGGCTTCTGCTGAGCTCCTGAGTTATACTTCCCTTGTCCATACTTCCTCTTACGGTTTTCAATCTGCTGTTGCTTCCCTTCAATCATGAGAGCTCTATCTACCAGCTCCTGGTAGTTGTTGAAGGTTGCTACCATCAACTGCATACTCAGTTCATCATTCAGTCCTTCCAAAAACTTCTCCTGCTTGGCAGCATCCGTAGCAACGTCATCTGGTGCATAACATGCTAACTTACTGAAATCCTCCACATACTGGCCTACGGTGCGTCCTCCTTGGCGTAGGTTGCGAAACTCACGCTTCTTCATAGCCATAGCTCCTGCTGAAACATGAGCTGTATGGAAAGCTTGCTGAAACTGGTCCCATGTGACAGTGTCAATAGGGTGCGTGGCTGTATAATTCTCCCACCATGATGCTGCGGGTCCATCAAGCTGATGTGCGGCAAAATGCACTCTTTCCGCATCTGTGCATCCTGCAGTGGTCAACTCCCTTCCAACTTTGCGGAGCCAATCATCTACTACAATCGGCTCGGTGCTACTGGAAAACACCGGCGGGTTTAGCCTTAAGAAACGGGCTAAGTGATCAACAGGTGGTGGTGGCGGTGGGTTGTTGTTGTTGTTGTTGTTGTTGCCTTGGTTCTGCACTAACACTTGCATCAGGGCATTCTGTTGCTGAATCAACTGGGTGATCTCTGGCGGGAAAACAATTCCGGTGTCGCGTCTCGGAGGCATCTGATAGGTTTAGAAAAGATGAGAGTTAAGAATAGAATGAGGTCTAGAGGGAAAACACTACCCATATGCTCATGAGACAAATCAATCAATATCACTCAATCAATTCAAACAAGGCAAACAATCGATCTAACTAGCATTACAAAGTGCTTGAACTATACTATTAAATGGGGGAAAACTACTACTGATATGGTGGTCTACTAGAAATTCTGATCCGTTGAAGACTCCATGATGTCTGCTCCAGCTTCATCAACCCAGTCGTCTTCACTTGGTTCCGAGTCGGTGTCGTCGATGATGATGTAGTTATCCGGACAAGTGCATTCGTCGACTTCTGCTTTTGGCACTGGATTTCCCATGAATACTCCAATCTTCTTCTCCAGGCCGTCATTCTTCCCTACTAGTGCGTTGATTTCCTCCAATTAATCTTCGCGTGTAGCCTTGAGTTCTTCTTGGAGCTCTTTGATCTTCGTTAATGCCTTCTTCAGTTCTTCCTTGTCCGTGCACATCTGGTTCTCCTGGCGACGAATATGTTGGTTCTGCTCCTGGATGAAAGCTGCAATTGATCCATCCTTCTTGGTTCTGATCATCTCCCATTGCGCGTCTCGGCGTCCACAAATTTGGTAAATTGTATCCTTAAGCTCCTGGTGGTAGACTTCTCCAATGCGTCCCATGGCGATGTGTGCGGCCATGCTCTTCCCTAAACTCCAGGTTGGTGCTTTGAAAACCAATCTTATGGGTTCAGTAACTGGCATAAACGTCCTTCCTGGAATGATAACTTGAATCTTCCAGCTCTCCTCTTTAGGTAATGTGGCGTTGTAGGTTCCGGTGATGCTTGGTATTCCTATGTTCAAGTACTTGGTGACTTCCTTCAAGTGTCGACCAAACGGCGTGCCTTCATCTGGTTGCATGAACTTGCTCATTGCATCCGCCATTCCTAAAAGAGTAGAAAGTGGAGAGGGGTCAGAAATGAGAAGAGAGAAGCTTTCTAGGGCTTAAGCTTAGTGGCCGTGTCCTACAGTCAGCGTGTGCTCTGATACCAACTTTGTAGCGACCAGACCTCAAATGGTCTGTGCTGCTGTGCACCAGTGTCATCCCTGGATCAGTAATGCTGACACGCATAGTACAAATGGAGGATTTATAACAGAGTAGCAATCACACACTTATTACATCGAATATCTCCGAAGAGATTAAGTATGATAAACATGGCTTAAGGCCATCTAATAACGATAACAGCGGAAGACTTGGAAGATAAGTGAGTCCATCAACTCCAGCGGCATCACTGAGTATAAGACCACGACCTAAGGCACCTTACTCGTCGTCTGAAAAGTCTGCAACACGAAATGTTGCAACCCGGAAACGGGTCAGCACATAGGATATGCTGGCAATGTAACACATAGAGAATAATGAACAATAGTAAGGCTATACTACATGCATATATGGCTGGTGGAAAGCTCTATGGTTACAGTTTTTGCGAAAAGCCAATTTTATCCTACGTCAAAGGAATAAGTTTTATTTAACTATCATGGTGGTTGTGAAACATTGAGATGGTTGACAGCATCTCAATCCCAATTAAATGTCATCAATAACCCAACAAAATTAATTAGAAGTAACATAGTGATGAGATTCACATGATAATCCAGGTACTAGATACTCAAGTTGTCCATAACCGGGGACACGGCTAACCATGATTAGTTTGTACACTCTGCAGAGGTTTGTGCACTTTTCCCCACAAGACTTGATCTCCTCCGTTGGATTACTCGCACTACATGGTGTTTGAGTAACGGATGACCAAGACACAGTCTTTCAGAAGTGTTTGCACCTTACGTATGGGTAGACAGTTACACCTACTTTCCCCTACATCTGCTAGTCTACCACTGTAAGAGTTCACACAACTTAATCAACTATGCTAGAGCCCATAATAGCTTGCGGCTGCACACGGAAGTTTCTAGCATGAATAATCTTATGATCCCTTTGAACCTGGGTGGCGGTCCAAAAGAAAAACAGGCAATCCTGGAATACCCAGGTACCTCAATCTACCCAGATGCGAGTTTTAGTTGCCACCTTAAGTAAACCATTATTAACAATCTCACATCTGTCATGAATTTCACTCAAACCCAATCCACGTCTACGAGCATAGCATGGCAATAATAATAGCAACGTGGAAGTAACTCCCAAGGGTTCGATAAAAATACAGGTAATAGGTTCTACCTCAACTACTTCCCAATACCCACAATTTAATTAGATCCTAATCATGCAATGTTTGAGGATTGATCTAATGCAATAAAACTGGGTAATGAAAAGTATGATCAAAGTGTTACTTGCCTTGCTGATGATCCGCAAAACCTAGCGATTCGAAGTAACAAGCGGCACACTCCGGGTACTCTATCGCAAACAAACAAACATACAATCAGTACTCATCTAATGCACAGGTAAAACTCGAATGAAAGATCCAACCAGAAAGTTCAACTTAAGAACTCCGGTTTGCAAAAAGAATCAACTCGAAAGAAGCAACGAAAGTCAAACGGCGAAAAAATAGCTTCGTTTACTAATCTGGATCTAGGTCAAATTTTACTGTAGCAAAAACTTGTTTGAGTAGGTTAAACAGAAAGAGAATTTCGAGACGAAACTCTAGGCGCTTGAATCGCCTGATTCCGATAAACGAGCGAGAAGTTAAACAGAATCGAAGATTCGATCAGAAATCGAATCTGAGATAATCGCAGAAAAATCCGACGAAAAAGAAAAACGGACGAACGGTTAAAGAACGGACGTTCGTTAACAGAGAAAAACCGACGAACGCATTCGTTGAAACGAACGGTTCGGTGAACGATCACAAAATAATAAAACCGAAAAAAAAACGATCTAGGTTTTTTTTAACGAAAGGTTTTTTTTAACAAAAACCGGCAAACCGAAAGGCATCGGGTATACCTCGTCGGGGGGGGCTCCGGGGAAGGGCGAGGGGCGGCTGCAAACGGCGGCGGCGGCGGCTCCCGAGCTCACACTGGCGGCGGCGGGGCGGCAAGTGCGGCGGCGGCGGCGGGCGAGATGAGAGGAGAGAGAGAGGTGGGGTATATATAGGAGGGAGGGGGGCTCCGGTGGCTTGGGGGAGGGGGCAAGCCGAGCGGGAGGCGGCTCCCGTGGCCATGGCGGACTCCGGCGGCGGCGGGCGCGTGCTGGAGAAGGAGAGGGGCGCGGGCGGGCCGGCGCTCGGCTGGGCTGCGGCCCGGTCGGGCGTCGCGCGTTTTTTTTTAAACATTCCGCGGAAAATAATTCGTAGAAAAAAAAATAAAAGTTAGAAAAATATAAAATAAATTTTGCCCGTCTAGTTAGAAAATCTAGAATAGGGTGAACATTTTTTTAACACAAAATAAATATTTTGAAAACATGCAATATTTTTAATGCAATAAAAATTGCAAATAAAATCCAAATAAATTCCAATAAATGATTTTAACATTTTTCCTCCAGTATTTCAATTGTTTTGGAGAAGTCATATTTTCTCCTCTCGTTTATTTTTAGAATGAAATATTATTCCGGAGAGAAAATAGTTAAAACCAAAATCCTCGTCTTATTATTTGATGAAAATCAAATATGAAAATTCGAGAAAAATCCCCAACTCTCTCCGAGGGTCCTTGAGTTGCTTAGGATTTATCGAGGATTTGTCAAAATGCAATAAAACATGCTATGCAATGATGATCTATGTATAACATACCAAATTGAAAATTTGGGATGTTACACTTTGGATCTCCGAACTTCGTCCGCAATAAAAAGGGCTCCCCAGCTGTGATATCTCCGGCTTGACGTAGCTCCTCCTTCGCCGCTCTGATTTTAGAGCGGGTTTCCTTGGCTGCTACCATGGCTTTTTCTAGGTCCGCCGTCTTCGTTTGGTTTTCCTTTTCAAGAAGCTCATACCGGTCGGCGGCATCCTTCAGCTAATAGCCATCTGGGCTATTTTATCTTCGCTCTGGCGATGAGCAGCCTTTTCGGCTCTTAACTCTTCGACCGCCTTTAGGGCGGCCGCATCACTTCTCCTTGCTTGTTCCTTGGCTCGGGCAAGCTCTGCCCGAAGGGTCTCCACGGCGGCAGCTCCATCTGCAGTCACAGAATATTATAGATACTAGCATCATGCTCCTCTTAATACCTGTTAACCACCGGAGAATACATACCCTGTGCCTCGTCAAGCCGCTTGTTTACAAGCACGATGTCGGCATCTGCCGCATCAAGTTGCCGCTTAAGTTCAGCAAATTCACCAGTCCGGCTAGCCACCGGACCCTCAGCCGCCTGCACATGAAAGCAGCATGATCATTACCTGGGACTATGATCCTATGTTTGCCGCCTTTCGACGGCAACCAGAGTCTCAGGGGCTACTATCTGCATAGGGCACACCTAGCATGTGCGGTACCGTCAAAAATATATATTATTTGCGTACCTCAAAGCCTCTTAGTAGGATCATAAAAGCTTCATGCAACCCACTTTCGGCGGATGAAATTTTCTCAACCACCTTACCCATTAAAGTACGATGCGCCTTTGAGATGGCTGCTTGCTCCAAAAGACTCATCAGTGCGTCCGGTCGTGTGCCGGGCAGTCCCGGACTCTTTCTGTTGTTCTCCTTAGGAGCCGAATACTCCGGACTTTGGGTGGCCAAAGGGTTACCTTCTGGCCTTGGTGGATCAGGAGAAATCCTCCGTGACGACACCTCGGGATCGTCCGCCTCATGAGGCGGGGATGCACGGGGAGGCGTTTCGCTCTCCATCATCTCCGGAAGAAGATCCCCCGAAGACGAACTCTGTCGAGAAGGGCTACGATCCGAACTACAAGACATACGTCTCGGTTATTGTCCTCAGAAATAAAGCAGGATATATTCACTATAAGGTACTCCTGTTTACTTACAGCTCGGTGGAGGGCTGATCCCCTTGCGGGCACTGTGCGGTAAGGATGCCCTCCGGGGCAGGACCCCCGGCGAAGGTTTCTTCCCTCGTTTGGAAACCCTTGTTTCCAATTCTTTAGAGGCGGTCCTTTTCCTTCCTTGGGGAGAGGGAATTTCAGATTCTTCTCCCCGATTATCCTCCTTCGCGGAGACACTAATTCCCCCGGTTTGGATGAGTAATGCGTGAGGCCCACTTTCGGCTTCTTTATTCCTCCCTTTATCTTCCCCTGATGGCGCTTGATAAGGCGCGAGCTCAAGCATTCTGGCTAGTACTGGATCCGTCGAGCCTTCGGGAAGGGGGGCCGAACACCTGATCATCTTCGCCTTTTTTATCCAGTCCTGGTCAAAGTGCGACTTTTCAGAATGATGTTGCGATAAATAGACAACATGTTCGGCCGCAGAATTACTTACTTGGGTATCTGGACGATTGCAGTTTAGACCCGCATCCTCGGTGGTATCGTGATCCGAAGAACAATCTATACATCTCTTCGAGCGTCACGCCGAAGAATTGCTGAATAGTTCACGGTCCTTCCGGGTTGAACTCCCACATACGGAGAGGTCGACGTTGGCATGGCAGGACCCGACGAACTAGCATGACTTGCATTACCTTGACTAGGCTGACATCTCTCTTGAGGAGATCTCGGATGCGACTCTGCAATGTCGGCACGTCATTAACCGGCCCCCAGTCCAGCCCCTTATTGACCCATGACGCCAGTTGTGGCGGGGGGCCCGAACAGAAGGCGGGGGCAGCTACCCACTTAGTACTTCGGGGAGCCGTGATGTAAAACCACTCCCGCTGCCATAAGTTGGACATCTTCGGGAAGGATCCCCTTGGCCATGGAGCATCGACGCCTTTGCTTATTATAGCCAGTCCGCATTCTGCGTATCGCCCATCGATCATCTTCGGCTTCACATTGAAGGTCTTGAGCCATAAGCCGAAGTGTGGGGTGATGCGGAGGAAGGCCTCACAAACGACGATAAACGACGAGATGTGAAGGATGGAATCCGGAGCCAGATCATGGAAATCGAGCCCGTAATAGAACATAAGCCCTCTAACAAAGGGATCAAGACTGAAGCCTAGCCCTTGGAGGAAGTGGGAAACAAATACGACACTCTCGTTGGGTTCGGGAGTGGGGATGACCTGCCCTTGAGCAGGCAGCCTGTGCGAGATTTCGGCGGTCGGATACCTGGCCTCTCTTAGCTTCTTGATGTCCTCCTCTGTAACAGAGGAGGCCATCCACCGGCCTTGAAGGTTGGATCCGGACATGATTGAAGGTCCGAAGCGCTTAGCCCGAGCCTTGGGTGTTGGAATTCGAGGTGAGGGAAGGCGAGGATCGAGCGCGAGAAGAAAAGGACAGGCCTTGGCCTCTTTATAAAGAGGGTGAATATCAAGTGTCCTCCGCGTGGCCGTTTGGGACTTGCTTAAAATCGAGGAGTCATACCAGCAGGCACGATTGGGTTACCCAAACCCGTATTGATGAGAATCCCGTGATAAGGGGAACACGATCTCTGCTTCGACAAGACGTGCCAATAAAACTTCCTTGCAACACGTGCAGTGGCAGGCTGGGAAAAACGGTTCGTAATGACTGGACCACGGCGGGACGTCACGCTATGAAAAGTTGTTAGCAGATTAGATTTGTGGAAATATTATACTCTCTACGGTGGTATGTGGAATTTATTTTGCAGAGCCGGACATGATCCTTGTGTTCGAAATCTTCTATGGAGTATTCGGAGGAAGAACCCGCCTTGCAATGCCGAAGCCTGGTTCAGGGGCTATTGAGGGAGTCCTGGATTAGGGGGTCCTTGGACTGCCGGACTATATACGTTGGCCGGACTGTTGGACTATGAAGATACAAGATTGAAGACTTCGTCTCATGTCCGGGTGGGACTCTCCTTGGCGTGGAAGGCAAGCTTGGCAATACGGATATGTAGATCTCCTCCCTTGTAACCGACTCTGTGTAACCCTAGCCCCCTCTGGTGTCTATATAAACCGGAGGGTTTTAGTCCGTAGGACAAGAACAATCATAATCATAGGCTAGCTTCTAGGGTTTAGCCTCTACGATCTCGTGGTAGATCAACTCTTGTAATACTCATATCATCAAGATCAATCAAGCAGGAAGTAGGGTATTACCTCCATCGAGAGGGCCCGAACCTGGGTAAACATTGTGTCCCCCGCCTCCTGTTACCATCCGCCTTAGACGCGCAGTTCGGGACCCCCTACCCGAGATCCGCCGGTTTTGACACCGACACCCAACTATCCGGGGAAGAATATGAATGTGTACATGCAGCCGCTGAAGGACGAATTGCAAGAAGCCCGGGATAATGGGTTCAAGACATACGACACCTTTAGCAAACGGAACTTCATAATGCGTGTCTGGTACATGTACTCGATGCATGACTTGCCGGCGTATGCGGTATTCGTTGGCTGGTGTGTGCATGGAAGGTTCCCGTGCCCCACATGCAAGGGAGCTCTTGAGTTTCGTTGGCTTCAGGCCGGTCGCAAGTTTTCTTGCTTCGACATGCATAGACAGTTCCTGGATCCTCGCCATAAGTTCAGGAAAGACAAGAAGAACTTCATCAGAGTTAGAGTTGTCAAAAAGTCTGCACCACCTGCGTTGACAGACCAAGAGACACTAGATCAGTTAAACGCTCTCGAGCCAGATCCAGAGCGTCCAGGGTATTTCAAGGGGTATAATTCGAAACACGCCTGGACTCACAAGACATGCTTGTGGGATCTGCCTTACTTCAAAGACCTCCTTTGCCCACACAACATCGACGCGATGCACACTGATAAGAATATCGCCGAGGCACTTTTTGGTACATTGTTCGGCATAGATGGGAAGTCAAAGGATAATACTAAGGCTAGAGTCGATCTGGAGGCGCTATGTGATAGGCCATTACAAAACATGAAAGAACCGAAAGGAAAGCAGAACTGGACGAAGCCAAAGGCATGGTTCAATCTTGGAAGGCCAGCTATGAGGGAAATTATCTTGTGGGTGCAACAACAGTTGATGTTCCCCGATGGGTATGCAGCGAATCTAAAGAGGGGAGCGAGTCTTGATAAATTGAAGATATTTGGTCTCAAGAGTCATGATTGGCACATATGGGTTGAGCGGGTAATGCCGGTGATGTTGCGTGGCTTCATCCCTGAGGATGAATGGCTAGTACTGGCAGGGTTGAGCTATTTCTTTCATGTTCTCTGTGTGAAAGAACTATCGCCTGGCCTGCTAGAAGAAATGGAAGATTTGGCGCCGGAGTTGATTTGCAAGTTAGAGAAGATCTTTCCGCCCGGCTTCTTTAATCCAATGCAGCACTTGATTTTGCATCTCCCAACCGAGGCAAGATTGGGGGGGGGGGCGTGCAAAATCATTGGTGATACGCCACTGAGAGGATGTAGAAGACGCTACGAGCAAAATGTAAAAATAAACTTAGAATTGAAGCATCGATGGCTGAGGCATTCATTACTGAGGAGGCGGCAAAACTTCATGACAGCACACTACGAAGCCAAAAATCGTCATTTGCATAATCCGAAGCCTCAGTACAATGCTGACGAACCTAAAAAGGGTGGATCCAACCTCAGCCTATTCAAAGGGGATCTCGTGCCAGCCGGTGCTTCTAATTCCTTAATGTTGGATTTTGAAGAATGGCATATCATTTCATTGTATATCTTCACCAACCTAACAGAAGTGCGGCCGTACATTGAGTAAGTTCTCGGTACATTGTTTCGCAATTTCTAATTCCTTTGAACTACTCTTATTCCTGGATAAATTTGATACAGTCGATACGTCGCCATATTCTCATATGGAGCGGTGATCCAAAAGTATTCCGTCGAAGACTATGAGCTTCTGACAAAGCATGGACGCGGCTATCCCGGTTTCATCTCTTGGTTCAAACAAATGGTAATTTCCATTAGAAAATTTCATTTATTCGTCTAATTTGTGGCTAATGCAAAAATCCCTTTCGTATTAAACTTGTAGGCTAATTCAGAGCTTATGGACGCCGAATTGAGACAAGTCTCTAATGGTTTTGACTATAAGGTCCGTTCATTTGACAAATACGACATCAATGGGTATCGCTTTCATACCTATGGCAAAGAGCTATCTATGGCCGACCGAAAGTCTACAAATTGTTGTGTCTCTGCTATCGGCGAAGGAGATATCGAGTATTATGGAAGAGTTGAAGCAATTTATGAACTTCAATTCTATGGTGCAAACCCACCAAACGTCGTAGTCTTCAAATGTTATTGGTTCCAGCCGAAGGAGACTAGAAGGACTCATGAACATATAGAGCTAGTGGAAATCAATCAAAGCACCCATTTGGATGTTCCCGATGTCTATATTATGGCTCAACAGGCAACCCAAGTTTTCTATCTACCGTGGGCCTGTCAAAGTGATCCTAATCTCAAAGATTGGGATTTCGTTTATGAAGTGCCGCCACGTGTTAGACCACCTCCCCCCAATGAAGATGATTATGCACCTCACATTAACCCAAACACATATGAAGGAGAATTCTTCCAAGAAACGCATCTTTCCAAAAAACATTTCAAGAACCGCTCTACTTCACCCCAGAACATTGAAGTAGACAACGACAGTGAACCCGACTTCACCCCTCAGCCGGAACAAGAAGAGCCTGAACTAGAAGAGGTTACTGCTGTGGATGACCTATCAATGCTTGACAGATTACGTAGAGGTGGCCTTCCACATGATGATGCATTTATTAATGATGATGATGACCACGTCATTACTGATAGTGATGATGATGATGATGCATTTATTGATCACGAAGCATTTATGGAACCAGATTATGACTAGGTATTAAATTTTTTATGTTGTACTTGATTTATATAGTTACTTGTATGATTGTATGATTTATATAGTTACTTGTATAATTTTCTTACTTTGTATGATTGTTTGTTATACATAGTGCCATGGTCTTGATATCCGTCCCCGTCGGTCCTCGCCTGCTTTATGATTCAGATGTGGTAAATCCTCTTTTATAACTATTTGTTGCATTTCGCATTTATGACAATTATGCCCATCAAGTTGACATAGAGATATTTTAATCTAGGAGGTATGTGAACTAGAATTTGCAACCGACCCTCTTGTCGAGAAGTTAAATTTAGTTAAAAAAATGAGTGTTTGAAAGAAAATATTAAAAGAATTGAAGAAGAGAAGATGAAATTGGAGTTGTATGTTGCCGATGTGGTCGATGATCACAAGATGAATATGAATGCAATGCGCTTGAAGATTAAGAAGATTAGAAAATATGCCATTGATAATGAGGCTTGGTATCATTATGTCGTTGGATCAATTGTTACCTTAGTTGCGATCTTCATCGCATTTGTTGTGATGAGGGTAAGTTTTCTCTAGTGTACTTAGCTTGCTTTCCTAAAAAATGTCATAATAATCTTTGTTACCTCCAAAATGATATAGACCTACCTTACTTTCCTAAAAAATGACATAATAACCTTAGTAAGCTCCAAAACGACCTATTACCTAGCTCACCTCTAAAATGACCTACACTTAGCATTTTTACCTAGCTTAGCAATAAAATGGCAATTTTACCTACCTTAGTTACAAGAAGAAGAAGATAAAAAAGAGGAGAGGAGAAAAAGAAAGAGAAGAAAAAATCTTCTTCTTCTTCCTTTTCTTCCTTTTCTTCCTTTTCTTCCTCTTCCTCTTCTTCTTCTCCTTTTTCTAGCTAGTCTTCTTCTTCTTCTAACTTGCTTCTTTCCCAATTTGCAGATTTGCTTTAGATGAGGAAGCTTGCATTGATGGAGTCTACTCTTCTCTTTATGCTTCCTTCTTGTTTTGATTTTGTAGGATGAACAATGTCAAACTTGCTACCTATATATGTATGGATGAAACCATTGTATGCTTGTTGTTGGATATGTTGGTTATGTATATGTGTTGGATGCAACAATTTGCTATGTATATGTGTTGGATGATCATATCCATATGGCAGGGATATGATTTGGTATGTATATGTGTTGGTATGCTTGTCGAAAGCATTTTCATATGTGTATATATGTGTGTGTGTGTGAAATTCTGTCAAATTGAATGAATTTAAGAAAAAACAGGGGTTATACAGGCTCTTTGCCGCCTGCTGGCAGACAGCAAAGAGCTTTGCCATCAGCCAGCAGACGGCAAACATGCCATGTGTCAGCTACCTGTGCAACCTGGAGCAGTAGGCTGGCTATTTGGATCCTTTGCCGCCGGCCAGCGGACGGCAAAGAACGTTGATTATTTGCTGTCAGCCAACTGATGGCAAAGCTACCAAATAGGCCAGCCCCCCAGGTGCTGCCACGTGGCATGCTATGCCGTCCGCTGGCTGATGGCAAAGATTCAATGCTATTTGCCGTCTGCTGGCCGACGGCAAATTGGCAAAGGTCTTTGCAGTCCACCAGCCGACGGCAATGCGCGCCGTTAACCCCTTAACAGACCTAAGCTTTCACGTGCGCCGTCCAGGCTCTTTGCCATCAGCTGGCGGACGGCAAAGACATTTGTATCTTTGCTGTCCGCCAGCTGATGGCAAAGAAGCCTTTGCCGTAGCCTGTTCAGCCGAACATGTTGTGATCAGCCGGCTGACGGCAAAGGTCTTTGCCGTCCGCCATGCGTGCGTTTGCCGTTCGCCATGGCTGACGACAAAGTTCCTGATTCCTGTAGTGTGGCACTTGGCACTATGTCAATAGGTTAGTACCGAAAAATGATATAAAATGATTATAAAACATCCAAAATTATAGATACGTTGGAGACGTATCAGCATCCCCAAGCTTAACTCCTTCTCGTCCTCGAGTAGGTAAGTGATAAAAACAGAATTTTTGATGTGGAATGCTGCCTAACATGTCATCTCATATTCTTTTCTTTATAGCATGGACATTTGGACTTTTATGTGATTCAAAGCAATAGTCTAATTTTGACATGATAACTTAAATACTCAAGCATATCAACAAGCAACCATGTCTTTCAAAATATCAACGCTAAAATAAGTTATCCCTAGCCCATCATGCTCAATCATTGATCCATTCATGAAACACACTCGCATATTAACTACAACCAATACTCAAGTACGATCATAGTGCCTCCTAGTTGGTGCTTTTATAAGAGAAGATGGAGACTCAAATTCAAAAACTAAAATTGCACAAAGTAAAGGAAAGGCCCTTCGCGGAGGGAAGTAGGGATTTGTAGAGGTGCTAGAGCTCAAAGCGAAAAACTTAGAGATAATTTTTTGGGAGGTGTGCCTTTCCCACCAATGAAAACGACTTAGAGTTCCCAGCACTTTCGATGCTAGATATATCATAGGCGGTTCCCAAACAGAAAATAAAGTTTATTCCTTTTTCCACCATACTTTCACTTTTCATGGCTAACCGTATCCACGGGTGCCCTCCATACCAACACTTTACAAGGAATTTATTATTTTACAACATAAAGTAAATTCATTTTTCATTTCGGGACTAGGCATCCCTAGTACCTTTGCCTTACTCGCATGCAATGACAAGTGAATAAACACATATCGTGAGAATAATACATCTAGCATGGAAAATATTAGCCACCCCTCACCGCTCCGCGAGTGGTATGAACACACAAAAGAGAAATTTATTTTGAAAATTAGAGATGGCACATAAAAATTTTCTTAGAACGGCAAAAGAATACCGCATATAGGTAGATATAGTGGACTCATGTGGCAAAACTGGTTTAAAGGTTTTTGGATGCACAAGTAGAGATCATACTTAGTGCAAAATGAAAGCTAGCAAAAGATTGAGAAGCGACCAACCAAGAAACGAATAATCTCATAAGCGAACATTAAGCATAATTAACACCAAATAATGCACCACAAGTAGGATGTAATTTCATTGCATGACTATTGACTTTCGTGCTTGCATAGGGAATCACAAACCTTAACACCAATATTCTTACTAAAGCATAATTACTCATAAACATGACTCACATATCACATCATCATATCTCAAAATTATTACTAAGAATCAAGTTTATTTTGTCCAATGATCTTCATGAAAGTTTTTATTATATCCTTCTTGGATATCTATCACTTTGGAACTAATTTTCATGTGTTGCTTTTAATAAGCTCAAACAAATATAAGTGAAGATCATGAGCATAATACTTCTTTCTCTCAAATTAATTTAAGTGAAGCAAGCGAGAATTTCTTGAAAATTACTAACTACCAAATAAATCTAAGTGAAGCAAGAGAGCATTTATTCAAAAGTACTAAAGCACACCGTGCTCAAAAAGATATAAGTGAAGCACTAGAGCAAATCCATAGCTCATAAAAGATTTAAGTGAAGCATAGAGAGAAATTTTAACAAGTCATGACATAATTTTGCTCTATCAAATAGGTGTGTCCAGCAAGGATTCATGACTTAAAAATCAAAAGAAAACAAGCAATGACTCATATCATACAAGACGCTCCAAGCAAAACTCATAGTATGTGACGAATAAAATATAGTTCCGAGTAAAATACCGATGGTCGTTAGAAGAAAGAGGGGATGCCACTCGGGGCATCCCCAAGCTTAGTTATTTGCTTCTCTTTGGATAATAGCTTGGGATTCCATGGGCATCCCCAAGCTTAGGCTCTTCTTACTCCTTATTCCTTCATCCATTGTAAGATAACCCAAAAATTGAAAACTTCAATCACACAAAACTTCAACAAAACCTTCGTGAGATCCGTTAGTATAAGAAAGCAAATCACTACTATAAGTACTGTATCAAACCAATTCATAGTTTATTCTTGCATTATATCTACTGTATTCAACTTTTATATGGCAAAAACTCATCAAAGAAAACCATAGAATCATCAAAACAAGCATACAACGCAAAGAAAACAGAATCTGTCAAAAACAGAAAGTCTGTAGCAATCTGGATATTTCGAATACTTCTTGACTCCAAAAAATTAAGAAACAACTAGGACCACGTGAGAAATTTGTATATTAATCTTCTGCAAAAAGAATGGGTATTTTATCACGCTCCTGTGATTTTTAACAATGGTTTTTCTGGGCGTGAAAGTTTTTGTTTTCAGCAAGATCAAACAACTCCAAGAAGATCCTAAAGGCTTTGCTTGGCACAAACACTAATTAAAACACAATCATAATAGTAGCATAATTGTGCAAACACTCAATAACAGAAAGCAAAAAGCAAAAGTAAATTTTATTCATTGGGTTGCCTCCCAACAAGCGCTACAGTTTTACGCCCTTAGCTAGGCATAAAGCAAGGATCTAAGTTTTTTCATCCTTGTTCTTAATTTCCTCAGGGGTGTTCTTGTCATGAGGTTTTGTAAAGGCAACATAAAACATATTATCCATAGAAACCTTAGCATTTCTAAGTTGGTTTTCATCATATCCCCTTTGATTTCCCTCAACAATCCAAGAGTGATGTTGATTAACATTATTGATAACTTGTTGGATTATATCTAAAATGGGGACTTCTTTTTTAAGATTCTCATCAAAGATTTTATTATCCCCAAGCAAATGCCTTAGCGCATAATCATTGTAAGAATTTCATCTATCACAGGCTTTTCATGATTCATACCATAAAAATCAAAGATTCCCCTAGCTTCCCGTATTATGTAGTCAAACTCATTCACAAGAACGAGAGTGGCCAATTTTTTTTCCTTTAGGGTTCTTTATAACGGGAATCTCAAAAAACAATCTTTGCAAAGTAGGATGAGTACGGATAAATTTATTTTCAAGTTTCAGAACTAGTGCTGAAATAGCATCCGCATAAGATCTAGTAGTTTTAAGTATAGGAGCATCATCAAGACTTAGATTTCCAACACAATTGAAAAATTCTTGGATACGTTCTTTTCCCATAACATTCCCTTGTCCCAAGATAAAAGTTTTAGCATCCAGATTGCCCGTACGTCCAATCTTAGGAGTTAGGCCATCATCTGTTGGTGCCATACCGAAATCACTCATGATTGCAAGCAAAGGATAGATCTGACGAGAAAACGACGAACGAAAAAGAGGGCGAATAAAATGGAAAATTTTGTGAAGTGGGGGAGAGGAAAACGAGAGGCAAATGGAAAATAATGTAAATTGCGAGGACATGAGATTTGTGATTAGGAACCTAGTATATGTTGAAGATCCTCCCCAGCAACAGCGCCAGAAATTCCTTTTGATGCGGCTTGAAGCTATGTCGATATTCCCCCAAAGAGGAAGGGACGATGTAGCACAATAGCGGTAGGTATTTCCCTCAGTGATGAAACCAAGGTTATCGAACCAGTAGGAGAACCAAGCAACACAACGTAAACAACCCCTACACACAAATAACAAATACTCGCAACCCGGCATGTAAAAGGGGTTGTCAATCCCTTTCGGGTAGCGGCGCCTCAAGATAGGCAAATGGACGCGAGCAAATTGTAGTAGATTGATAGATCGAACGCATAATAAAATAAATAAGAATAAAATGCAGAAAGGTATTTTTGTATTTTTGGTTTAATAGATCTGAAAAATAAAAGCAAAGGAAAAGTAGATCGCAAAGGCAAATATATGAGAAAGAGACCCGGGGGCCATAGGTTTCACTAGTGGCTTCTCTCGACAAAAATAACAAATTGCGGGTAAACAAATTACTGTTGGGCAATTTAAAGAACTTCAAATAATCATGACGATATCCAGGCAATGATCATTATATAGGCATCACGTCCAAGATTAGTAGACCAACTCCTGCCTGCATCTACTACTATTACTCCACACATCGACCGCTATCCAGAATGCATCTAGTGTATTAAGTTCATGGAGAAACAGAGTAATGAAATAAGACTGATGACATGATGTAGACAAGATCTATTTATGTAGAAATAGACCCCATTGTTTTATCCTTAGTAGCAACAATACATACGTGTCGGTTCCCCTTTTGTCACTGGGATCAAGCACCATAAGATCGAACCCACTACAAAGCACCTCTTCCCATTGCAAGATAAATAGATCAAGTTGGCCAAACAAAACCCAAATACCGGAGAATAAATATGAGGCTATAAGCAATCATGCATAAAAGAGATCAAAGAAACTCAAATAAATTTCATGGATATAAAAAGATAGATATGATCATAAACTCAAAGTTCATCCGATCCCAACAAACACACCGCAAAAGAGTTACATCATATGGATCTCCAGGAGACCATTGTATTGATAATCAAAAGAGAGAAAGGAAGCCATCTAGCTACTAACTAAGGACCCGAAGGTCTACAAAGAACTACTCACGCATCATCAAAGAGGCACCAATGGAAGTGGTGAACCCCTCCGTGACGGTGTATAGATTGGATCTGGTGGTTCTGGACTCTGCGGCGGCCGGAATTGATTTTCGTCGACTCCCCTAGGGTTTCTGGAATATTTGGGTATTTATAGAGCAAAGAGGCGGTTCAGGGGGCACCGAGGTGGGCACAACCCACCAGGGCGCGCCTGGGCCTCCTGGCGCGCCCTGGTGGGTTGTGCTCCCCTCGGAGCACTGATACGTCCATTTTGCATCATGCTTTTATATCAATATTTATTGCATTATGGGCTGTTATTACACATTATGTCACAATACTTATGCCTTTTCTTTCTTATTTTACAAGGTTTACATGAAGAGGGAGAATGCCGGCAGCTGGGATTCTGGGCTGGAAAAGGAGCAAATATTAGAGACCTATTCTGCACAACTCGAATAGTCCTGAAATTCCACGGAAGTCAGTTTTGGAATATTAAAAATATTGGGAGAAGAAAGCACCAGAGGGGCCCACACCCTTTCCACGAGGGTGGGGGGCGCCCCCCTGCCTCGTGGGCCTCCTGGCAGGCCTCCGGTGCCCATCTTTTGCTATATGAAGTCTTTCACCCTGGAAAAAAATCAGAAGGAAGCTTTCGGGATGAAGCGCCGCCGTCTCGAGGCGGAACCTGGCGAAACCAATCTAGGGCTCCGGCGGAGTTGTTCTACCGGGGAAACATCCCTCCGGGAGGGGGAAATCATCACCATCGATCCTCTCATCGGGAGGGGGTCAATCTCCATCAACATCTTCACCAGCACCATCTCATCTCAAACCCTAGTTCATCTCTTGTATCCAATCTTTGTCTCAAAACCTCAGATTGGTACCTGTGGGTTGCTAGTAGTGTTGATTACTCCTTGTAGTTGATGCTAGTTGGTTTATTTGGTGGAAGATCATATGTTCAGATCCTTTATGCATATTAATACCCCCTCTGATTATGAACATGAATATGATTTGTGAGTAGTTACGTTTGTTCCTGAGGACATGGGAGAAGTCTTGCTATAAGTAGTCATGTGAATTTGGTATTCGTTCGATATTTTGATGAGATGTATGTTGTCTTTCCTCTAGTGGTGTTATGTGAACGTCGACTACATGACACTTCACCATTGTTTGGGCCTAGGGTAAGGCATTGTGAAGTAATAAGTAGATGATGGGTTGCTAGAGTGACAGAAGCTTAAACCCTAGTTTATGCGTTGCTTCGTAAGGGGCTGATTTGGATCCATATGTTTCATGCTATGGTTAGGTTTACCTTAATACTTATTTTGTAGTTGCAGATGCTTGCAAGAGAGGTTAATCATAAGTGGGATGCTTGTCCAAGGAAGGGCAGTACCCAAGCACCGGTCCACCCACATATCAATTTATGAAAGTAAAGAACGCGAATCATATGAGCGTGATGAAAACTAGCTTGACGATAATTCCCATGTGTCCTCGGGAGCGTTTTCCTTTATGTAAGAGTTCATCCAGGCTTGTCCTTTGCTACAAAAAGGATTGGGTCACCTTGCTGCACCTTGTTTACTTTTGTTACTTGTTACCCGTTACAAATTACCTTATCACAAAACTATCTGTTACCGATAATTCCAGTACTTGCAGAGAATACCTTACTGAGAACCGCTTGTCATTTCCTTCTGCTCCTTGTTGGGTTCGACACTCTTACTTATCAAAAGGACTACGATAGATCCCCTATACTTGTGGGTCATCAAGACTCTTTTCTGGCGCCGTTGCCGGGGAGTGAAGCGCCTTTGTTAAGTGGAATTTGGTAAGGAAAAATTTATAGTGTGCTGAAATTTACTGTCACTTGTTACTATGGAAAGTAATCCTTTGAGTAGCTTGTTCGGGGTATCTTCACCCCGACCAGTAGAGCAAAGAGTTGCTCCTCAACCTGCTGAACCTACTGAAAATGTTTACTTTGAAATTCCTTCGGGTATGATAGAGAAACTGCTAGCTAATCCTTTTACATGAGATGGAACTTTACATCCCGATTTGCACCTAATCTATGTGGATGAATTTTGTGGATTATTTAAGCTTGCAGGTATGCCCGAGGATGTTATCAAGAAGAAGGTCTTCCCTTTATCTTTGAAGGGAAAGTCATTGACATGGTTTAGGCTATGCGATGATATTGGATCATGGAACTACAACCGATTGAAATTGGAATTTCATCAGAAGTTTTATCCTATGCATCTGGTTCATCGTGATCGTAATTATATATATAATTTTTGGCCTCGCGAAGGAGAAAGCATAGCTCAAGCTTGGGGGAGGCTTAAGTCAATGTTATATTAATGCCCCAATCATGAGCTCTCAAGAGAAATTATTATCCAAAAAATTTATGCCCGGCTTTATCTCAATAATCCCTCCATGCTCGATACTTCTTGTACTGGTTCTTTTATGATGAAGACTATTGAATTCAGATGGGATTTATTGGAAAGAATTAAACGCAACTCTGAAGATTGGGAACTCGATGAAGGTAAGGAGTCAGGTATAAGACCTAAGTTTGATTGTGTTAAATCTTTTATGGATACCGATGCTTTTCGTGAATTTAGCACTAAATATGGACTTGACTCTGAGATAGTAGCTTCTTTCTGTGAATCCTTTGCTACTCATGTTGATCTTCCTAAGGAGAAGTGGTTTAAATATCATCCTCCCATTGAAGTAAAAGTAGTTGAACCTATTAAAGTTGAGGAAAAGACTATCACTTATAATGATGATCCTATTGTTCCTACCACTTATATTGAGAAACCACCTTTCCCTGCTAGAATAAAGGATCCTGCTAAAGCTTCTACTGTGGTCAACAAAAGTAATATTAGAACACCCAAACTCTCTGAGAAAATTAAAGTTGAACCTAGTATTGCTATGGTTAAAGATCTCTTGGTTGATAATATTGATGGGCATGTTATTTACTTCTGTGATGAAGCTGCTAGAATTGCTAAACCTGATACTAAAGATAAACATAGACCTTTTGTTGGCATGCCTGTTGTTTCGGTTAAAATAGGAGATCACTGTTGTCATGGCCTATGTGATATGGGTGCTAGTGTCAGTGCAATACCTTATACCTTATATAAAGAAATTATGCATGATATTACACCTGCTGAGATAGAAGATATTGATGTTATTATTAAGCTTGCCAATAGAGATACTATCTCACCGGTTGGGATTGTTAGAGATGTTGAAGTCTTGTGTGGGAAAATTAAATATCCTACTTATTTTCTTGTTCTTGCTTCCCCACAAGATAACTTTTGTCCCATTATATTTGGTAGACCCTTCTTGAATACTGTTAATGCTAAGATAGACTGCAAAAAGGATATTGTTTCTGTTGGTTTAGGGGATATGTCTCATGATTTTAATTTTGCTAAATTTCGTGGACAACCCCATGATAAAGAATTGCCTAGTAAAGATGAAATTATTGGTCTTGCTTCTATTGCCGTGCCTCCTAATGATCCTTTAGAACAATATTTGTTAGACCATGAAAATGATATGTTTAGGAATGAAAGAAGGGAAATAGATGAAGTATTCTTTAAACAGGGACCTATTTTGAAACACAACTTGCCTGTTGAAATCTTAGGGGGTCCTCCTCCACCCAAGGGTGATCCCGTGTTTGAGCTTAAACCATTACCTGATACTCTTAAATATGCTTATCTTGATGAAAAGGAGATATCCTGTTATTATTAGTGCTAACCTTTTAGAGAAGGAAGAAGAGAAATTATTGAAAACTCTGAAGAAGCACTGTGCTGCTATTGGATATACTCTTGATGATCTTAAGGGCATTAGTCCCACTCTATGCCAGCACAAAATAAAATTGGAGAAAGACGCTAAACCGGTTGTTGATCACCAACAATGGTTAAATCCTAAGATGAAAGAAGTGGTAAGAAATGAAATACTAAAGCTTCTAGAGGCAGGTATAATTTATCCTGTTGCTGATAGTCAGTGGGTAAGTCCTATCCATTGTGTCCCTAAGAAGGGAGGTATTACTGTTGTTCCTAATGATAAAGATGAATTGATCCCACAAAGAATTGTTACAGGTTATAGAATGGTAATCGATTTCTGCAAACTAAATAAAGCTACTAAAAAGGATCATTACCCTTTACCTTTTATTGATCAAATGCTAGAATGATTATCCAAACATACACATTTTTTCTTTCTAGATGGTTATTCTGGTTTCTCTCAAATACCTGTGTCAAGAGAGGATCAAGAAAAGATCACTTTTACTTGCCCTTTCGGTACCTTTTCTTATAGACGTATGCCTTTTGGTTTATGCAATGCACCTGCTACCTTTCAAAGATGTATGACTGCTATATTCTCTGACTTTTGTGAAAAGATTGTTGAGGTTTTCATGGATGATTTCAACGTATATGGAACTTCTTTTGATGATTGCTTAAGCAACCTTGATCGAGTTTTGCAGAGATGTGAAGAAACTAATCTTGTCTTGAATTGGGAGAAGTGCCACTTTATGGTTAATGAAGGTATTGTCTTGGGGCATAAAATTTCTGAAAGAGTTATTGAAGTTGATAAAGCTAAAGTTGATGCTATTGAAAAGATGCCGTGTCCTAAGCACATTAAAGGTATAAGAAGTTTCCTTGGTCATGCCAGTTTTTATAGGAGGTTCATTAAAGACTTCTCAAAAATTTCTAGGCCTCTGACTAATCTCTTACAAAAATATGTTCCCTTTGTCTTTGATGATGATTGTGTAGAAGCATTTGAAATACTTAAGAAATCCTTGATTTCTGCACCTATTGTTCAGCCACCTGATTGGAATTTACCCTTTGAAATTATGTGTGATGCTAGTGATTATGCTGTAGGTGTTGTTCTAGGACAAAGAGTTGATAAGAAATTAAATGTTATTCAATATGCTAGTAAAACTCTAGACGGTGCCCAGAGAAATTATGCTACTACTGAAAAAGAATTTTTAGCAGTTGTATTTGCTTGTGATAAGTTCAGACCTTATATTGTTGATTCTAAAGTAACTTTCACACTGATCATGCTGCTATTAAATATCTTATGGAAAAGAAAGATGTTAAACCTAGACTTATTAGATGGGTTCTCCTACTACAAGAATTTGATTTGCATATTATAGATAGAAAGGGAGTTGAGAACCCCGTTGCAGACAACTTATCTAGGTTAGAGAATGTTCTTGATGACCCACTACCTATTGATGATAGCTTTCCCGATGAACAATTAGCAGTCATAAATGCTTCTCGTACTGCTCCATGGTATGCTGATTATGCTAATTACATTTTTGCTAAATTTATACCACCTAGTTTCAAATACCAGCAAAATAAAAAGTTTTTCTATGATTTAAGACATTACTTCTGGGATGACACACACCTTTATAAAGAAGGAGTAGATGGTGTTATTAGACTTTGTGTACCTGAGCATGAACAGGAACAGATCCTTCGCAAGTGTCACTCCGAGGCTTATGGAGGACACCACGCTGGATATAGAACTGCACATAAGGTATTGCAATCCGGTTTTTATTGGCCTACTCTTTTCAAAGATGCCCGTAAGTTTGTCTTGTCTTGTGATGAATGCCAAAGAATTGGTAATGTTAGTAGACGTCAAGAAATGCCTATGAACTATTCACTTTTTATTGAACCATTTGATGTTTGGGGCTTTGATTATATGGGACCGTTTCCTTCCTCTAACGGGTATACACATAATTTGGTTGCTATTGATTACGATACTAAGTTGGTAGAAGCTATTCCAACTAGTAGTGCTGATCATAACACCTCTATTAAGATGCTTAAAGAAGTTATTTTTCCAAGGTTTGGAGTCCTAGATATTTAATGTCTGATGGTGGTTCACATTTTATTCATGGTGCCTTTCATAAAATGCTTGCTAAGTATGATGTTAATCATAGAATTGCATCTCCATACCACCCATAGTCTAGTGGTCAAGTAGAATTGAGTAATAGAGAGATTAAATTAATTTTGCAAAAGACTGTTAATAGATCTAGAAAGAATTGTTCCAAGAAACTCGATGATGCATTATGGGCCTATAGAACTGCATATAAAAATCCTATGGGAATGTCTCCGTATAAAATGGTTTATGGAAAAGCATGTCATTTACCTCTCGAACTAGAACATAAGGCATATTGGGCCATTAAAGAGCCCAATTATGATTTCAAACTTGCCGGTGAGAAGAGACTATTTGACATTAGCTCACTTGATGAATGGAGAAACCAGGCCTATGAGAATGCCAAACTGTTTAAATAAAAAGTTAAAAGATGGCATGACAAAAGGATACAAAAGCGTGAGTTTAATGTAGGTGACTATGTTTTGCTATACAACTCTCGTTTAAGATTTTTTGCAGGAAAACTCCTCTCTAAATGGGAAGGTCCTTACGTTATCGAGGAGGTCTATCGTTTCGGTGCCATAAAAATCAACAACTTCGAAGGCACAAATCCAAAGGTGGTGAACGGTCAAAGAATCAAAAATTATATCTCAGGTAATCCCATAAATGTTGAAACTAATGTTATTGATACCGAAACCCCGGAGGAGTACATAAGGGACACTTTCCAGAATGTTTCAGACTCCGAAAAGGAATAGGTATGTGGTACGGTAAGTAAGCCGACTCCAAAACAGTTCTAATAGCAATTTTTCTCCGTTTTGGAATATGTAAGAAAATAGGAAAATAAGAAGTAGTCCGGGAAGGACACGAGGCATCCACGAGGGTGGAGGGCGCGCCCCCTGCCTCGTGGGCACCTCGTGGCTCTCCGGACTCTGTTTTCTTGCACGATACTTCTTTTGGTCGGTAAAAAATCATTATATAATCTCCCAAAGGTTTTGACCACCGTACCACGCAAGTATCCTCTGTTTTTGTTTTGAGTTGTTTCTACCACAGATTAGAGCAAGATGTCTTCTCAAGCGTCAGTCGGGGAGAGTTGGGTGTCTCATCCGACACCGGAACCAGGAGCAAACAGTGATGCTGACCACTTTGGGCCATCAACGGAGGAAGAGATGGAGGCCCACTTGAAAAGGATAGATGCCATGGAGGAGGATCAAGAAGTTACTTCTCGTTTCCGAGCCGGATTCATGATGGGGGTGAAGGAAATATGCCCTAGAGGCAATAATAAAGTTATTATTTATTTCCTTATATCATGATAAATGTTTATTATTCATGCTTGAATTGTATTAACTAGAAACGTAATACTTGTGTGAATACATAGACAAACAGAGTGTCACTAGTATGCCTCTACTTGACTAGCTCGTTAATCAAAGATGGTTATGTTTCCTAGCCATTGACATGGGTTGTCATTTGATTAACGGGGTCACATCATTAGGAGAATGATGTGATTGACTTGACCCATTCCGTTAGCTTAGCACTCGATCGTTTAGTATGTTGCTATTGCTTTCTTCATGACTTATACATGTTCCTATGACTATGAGATTATGCAACTCCCGTTTACCGGAGGAACACTTTGTGTGCTACCAAACGTCACAACGTAACTGGGTGATTATAAAGGTGCTCTACAGGTGTCTCCGAAGGTACTTGTTGGGTTGGCGTATTTCGAGATTAGGATTTGTCACTCCGATTGTCGGAGAGGTATCTTTGGGCCCACTCGGTAATGCACATCACTTAAGCCTTGCAAGCATTGCAACTAATGAGTTAGTTGCGGGATGACGTATTACGGAACGAGTAAAGAGACTTGCCGGTAACGAGATTGAACTAGGTATTGAGATACCGACGATCGAATCTCGGGCAAGTAACATACCGATGACAAAGGGAACAACGTATGTTGTTATGCGGTCTGACCGATAAAGATCTTCGTAGAATATGTGGGAGCAAATATGAGCATCCAGGTTCCGCTATTGGTTATTGACCGGAGACGTGTCTCGGTCATGTCTACATAGTTCTTGAACCCGTAGGGTCCGCACGCTTAACGTTTCGATGAAAGTTATATTATGAGTTTATATGTTTTGATGTACCGAAGGTTGTTCGGAGTCCCGGATGTGATCACGGACATGACGAGGAGTCTCGAAATGGTCGAGACATGAAGATTGATATATTGGAAGCCTATATTTGGATATCGGAAGTGTTCCGGGTGAAATCGGGATTTTACCGGAGTACCGAGGGGTTACCGGAACCCCCCGGGGGCTTAATGGGCCATAGTGGGCCTTTGTGGAGAAGAGGAGAGGCGGCCAGGGCAGGCCGCGCGCCCCTCCCCCCTAGTCCGAATAGGACAAGGAGAGGGCGGCGGCGCCCCCTTTCCTTCCTCTCTCCCTCCTCTTTCCCCCTCCACTCCTAATTCAACTAGGAAAAGGGAGGGAGTCCTACTCCCGGTGGGAGTAGGACTCCACCTGGCGCGCCCCTCCTGGCCGGCCGCACCTCCCCCCTTTCTCCTTTATATACGGGGGCAGGGGGCACCCTAGAGACACAACAATTGATCGTTTGATCTTTTAGCCGTGTGCGGTGCCCCCCTCCACCATCGTCCACCTCGATAATACTGTAGCGGTGCTTAGGCGAAGCCCTGCGTCGGTAGAACATTATCATCGTCACCACGCCGTCGTGCTGACGAAACACTCCCTCAACACTCGGCTGGATCGGAGTTCGAGGGACGTCATCGGGCTGAACGTGTGCTGAACTCGGAGGTGCCGTGCGTTCGGTACTTGATCGGTTGGATCGTGAAGACGTACGACTACATCAACCGCGTTGTGCTAACGCTTCCGCTTTCAGTCTACGAGGGTACGTGGACAACACTCTCCCCTCTCGTTGCTATGCATCACCATGATCTTGCGTGTGTGTAGGAATTTTTTTGAAATTACTACGTTCCCCAACAGTGGCATCCGAGCCTGGTTTTATGCGTTGATTTTATATGCACGAGTAGAACACAAGTGAGTTGTGGGCGGTATAAGTCATACTGCTTACCAGCATGTCATACTTTGGTTCGGCGGTATTGTTGGATGAAGCGGCCCGGACCGACATTACGCGTACGCTTACGCGAGACTGGTTCTACCGACGTGCTTTGCACACAGGTGGCTGGCGGGTGTCAGTTTCTCCAACTTTAGTTGAACCGAGTGTGGCTACGCCCGGTCCTTGCGAAGGTTAAAACAGCACCAACTTGACAAACTATCATTGTGGTTTTGATGCATAGGTAAGAACGGTTCTTGCTAAGCCCGTAGCAGCCACGTAAAATTTGCAACAACAAAGTAGAGGACGTCTAACTTGTTTTTGCAGGGCATGTTGTGATGTGATATGGTCAAGACATGATGCTAAATTTTATTGTATGAGATGATCATGTTTTGTAACCGAGTTATCGGCAACTGGCAGGAGCCATATGGTTGTTGCTTTATTGTATGCAATGCAATCGCCCTGTAATGCTTTACTTTATCACTAAGCGGTAGCGATAGTCGTAGAAGCATAAGATTGGCAAGACGACAATGATGCTACGATGAAGATCAAGGTGTCGCGCCGGTGATGATGGTGATCATGACGGTGCTTTGGAGATGGAGATCACAAGCACAAGATGATGATGGCCATATCATATCACTTATATTGATTGCATGTGATGTTTATCTTTTATGCATCTTATCTTGCTTTGATTGACGGTAGCATTATAAGATGATCCCTCACTAAATTATCAAAGTATAAGTGTTCCCTGAGTATGCACCGTTGCGAAAGTTCTTCGTGCTGAGACACCACGTGATGATCGGGTGTGATAGGCTCTACGTTCAAATACAACGGGTGCAAAACAGTTGCACATGCGGAATACTCAGGTTAAGCTTGACGAGCCTAGCATATAACAGATATGGCCTCGGAACACGGAGACCGAAAGGTCGAGCGTGAACCATATAGTAGATATGATCAACATAGTGATGTTCACCGTTGAAACTACTCCATCTCACGTGATGATCGGACATGGTTTAGTTGATATGGATCACGTGATCACTTAGAGGATTAGAGGGATGTCTATCTAAGTGGGAGTTCTTAAGTAATATGATTAATTGAACTAAAATTACCATGAACTTAGTACCTGATAGTATCTTGCTTGTCTATGTTGATTGTAGATAGATGGCCCGTGCTGTTGTTCCGTTGAATTTTAATGTGTCCCTTGAGAAAGCAAAGTTGAAAGATGATGGTAGCAATTACACGGACTGGGTTCGTAACTTGAGGATTATCCTCATTGCTGCACAGAAGAATTACGTCCTGGAAGCACCGCTGGGTGCCAGGCCTGCTACAGATGCAACTGATGACATTAAGTAACGTCTGGCAAAGCAAAGCTGATGACTACTCGATAATTCAGTGTGCCATGCTTTACGGCTTAGAACCGGGACTTCAACGACGTTTTGAACGTCATGGAGCATATGAGATGTTCCAGGAGTTGAAGTTAATATTTCAAGCAAATGCCCGGATTGAGAGATATGAAGTCTCCAATAAGTTCTACAACTGCAAGATGGAGGAGAATAGTTCTGTCAGTGAGCATATACTCAGAATGTCTGGGTATAACAATCACTTGATTCAACTGGGAGTTAATCTTCCGATGATAGCGTCATTGACAGAATTCTCCAATCACTGCCACCAAGCTACAAGAGCTTCGTGATGAACTATAACATGCAAGGGATGGATAAGACGATTCCCGAGCTCTTCGCAATGCTAAAGGCTGCGGAGGTAGAAATCAAAAAGGAGCATCAAGTGTTGATGGTCAATAAGACCACCAGTTTCAAGAAAAAGGGCAAAGTGAAGAAGAAGGGGAACTTCAAGAAGAACAGCAAGCAAGTTGCTGTTCAGGAGAAGAAACCCAAGTCTGGACCTAAGCCTGAGACTGAGTGCTTCTACTGCAAGCAGACTGGTCACTGGAAGCGGAACTGCTCCAAGTATTTGGCGGATAAGAAGGATGGCAAGGTGAACAAAGGTATATGTGATATACATGTTATTGATGTGTACCTTACTAATGCTCGCAGTAGCACCTGGGTATTTGATACTGGTTCTGTTGCTAATATTTGCAACTCGAAACAGGGGCTACGGATTAAGCGAAGATTGGCTAAGGACGAGGTGACGATGCGCGTGGGAAATGGTTCCAAAGTCGATGTGATCGCGGTCGGCACACTACCTCTACATCTACCTTCGGGATTAGTTTTAGACCTAACTAATTGTTATTGGGTGCCAGCGTTAAGCATGAACATTATATCTGGATCTTGTTTGATGCGAGACGGTTATTCATTTAAATCAGAGAATAATGGCTGTTCTATTTATATGAGTAATATCTTTTATGGTCATGCACCCTTGAAGAGTGGTCTATTTTTGTTGAATCTCGATAGTAGTGATACACATATTCATAATATTGAAGCCAAAAGATGCAGAGTTGATAATGATAGTGCAACTTATTTGTGGCACTGCCGTTTGGGTCATATTGGTGTAAAGCACATGAAGAAACTCCATTCTGATGGACTTTTAGAATCACTTGATTATGAATCACTTGGTACTTGCGAACCATGCCTCATGGGCAAGATGACTAAAACTCCGTTCTCCGGAACAATGGAGCGAGCAACAGATTTGTTGGAAATCATACATACAGATGTATGTGGTCCGATGAATATTGAGGCTCGTGGCGGATACCGTTATTTTCTCACCTTCACAGATGATTTGAGCAGGTATATCTACTTAATGAAACATAAGTCTGAAACATTTGAAAAGTTCAAAGAATTTCAGAGTGAAGTTGAAAATCATCGTAACCAGAAAATAAAGTTTCTACGATCTGATCGTGGAGGAGAATATTTGAGTTATTCATTTGAAACAATGTGGAATAGTTTCGCAACTCACGCCACCCGGAACACCACAGCGTAATGGTGTGTCCGAACGTCGTAATCGTACTCTACTAGATATGGTGCGATCTATGATGTCTCTTACTGATTTACCTCTATCATTTTGGGGTTATGCTTTAGAGACGGTCGCATTCACGTTAAATAGGGCACCATCAAAATCCGTTGAGACGACGCCTTATGAACTGTGGTTTGGCAAGAAACCAAAGTTGTCGTTTCTTAAAGTTTGGGGTTGCGATGCTTATGTGAAAAAGCTTCAACTTGATAAGCTCGAACCCAAATTGGAGAAATGTGTCTTCATAGGATACCCAAAGGAGACTGTTGGGTACACCTTCTATCACAGATCCGAAGGCAAGACTTTTGTTGCTAAATTCGGAATCTTTCTGGAGAAGGAGTTTCTCTCGAAAGAAGTGAGTGGGAGGAAAGTAGAACTTGATGAGGTAACTGTACCTGCTCCCTTATTGGAAAGTAGTTGTTTCTGCGACACCTACACCAATTAGTGAGGAAGTTAATAATGATGATCATGAAACTTCAGATCAAGTTATTACTGAACCTCATAGGTCAACTAGAGTAAGATCCGCACCAGAGTGGTACGGTAATCCTGTTCTGGAAGTTATGTTACTAGACCATGACGAACCTACGAACTATGAAGAAGCAATGGTGAGCCCAGATTCCGCGAAATGGCTTGAGGCCATGAAATCTGAGATGGGATCCATGTATGAGAACAAAGTGTGGACTTTGGTTGACTTGCCCGATGATCGGCAAGCAATTGAGAATAAATGGATCTTCAAGAAGAAGACTGACGCTGACGGTAATGTTACTGTCTGTAAAGCTCGACTTGTTGCAAAAGGTTTTCGACAAGTTCAAGGGATTGACTACGATGAGACCTTCTCACCCATAGCGATGCTTAAGTCTGTCCGAATCATGTTAGCAATTGCCGCATTTTATGTTTATGAAATTTGGCAAATGGATCAAAACTGCATTCCTGAATGGATTTCTGGAAGAAGAGTTGTATATGATGCAACTGGAAGGTTTTGTCGATCCAAAGGGAGCTAACAAAGTGTGCAAGCTCCAGCAATCTATTTATGGACTGGTGCAAGCCTCTCGGAGTTGGAATAAACGCTTTGATAGTGTGATCAAAGCATTTGGTTTTGTACAGACTTTTGGAGAAGCCTTTATTTACAAGAAAGTGAGTGGGAGCTCTGTAGCATTTCTAATATTATATGTTGATGACATATTGCTGATTGGAAATGATATAGAATTTCTGAATAGCATAAAGGGATACTTGAATAAGAGTTTTTCAATGAAAGACCTCGGTGAAGCTGCGTATATATTGGGCATCAAGATCTATAGAGATAGATCAAGACGCTTAATTGGGCTTTCACAAAGCACATACCTTGACAAAGTCTTGAAGAAGTTCAAAATGGATCAAGCAAAGAAAGGGTTCTTGCCTGTGTTACAAGGTGTGAAGTTGAGTAAGACTCAATGCCCGACCACTGTAGAAGATAGAGAGAAAATGAAAGATGTTCCCTATGCTTCAGCCATAGGCTCTATCATGTATGCAATGCTGTGTACGAGACCTGATGTGTGCCTTACTATAATTCTAGCAGGGAGGTACCAAAGTAATCCAGGAGTGGATCACTGGACAGCGGTCAAGAACATCCTGAAATACCTGAAAAGGACTAAGGATATGTTTCTCGTTTATGGAGGTGACAAAGAGCTCATCGTAAATGGTTACGTTGATGCAAGCTTAGACACTGATCCGGACGATTCTAAATCGCAAACCGGATACGTGTTTACATTGAACGGTGGAGCTGTCAGTTGGTGCAGTTCTAAACAAAGCGTCGTGGCGGGATCTACGTGTGAAGCAGAATACATAGCTGCTTCGGAAGCAGCAAATGAAGGAGTCTGGATGAAGGAGTTCATATCCGACCTAGGTGTCATTCCTAGTGCATCGGGTCCAATGAAAATCTTTTGTGACAATACTGGTGCAATTGCCTTGGCAAAGGAATCCAGATTTCACAAGAGAACCAAGCACATCAAGAGATGCTTCAATTCCATCCGGGATTTATTCCAGGTGAGAGACATAGAAATTTGTAAGATACATACGGATCTGAATGTTGCAGACCCGTTGACTAAGCCTCTTCCACGAGCAAAACATGGTCAGCACCAAGGCTCCATGGGTGTTAGAATCATTACTGTGTAATCTAGATTATTGACTCTAGTGCAAGTGGGAGACTGAAGGAAATATGCTCTAGAGGCAATAATAAAGTTATTATTTATTTCCATATATCATGATAAATGTTTATTATTCATGCTAGAATTGTATTAAGCGGAAATGTAATACTTGTGTGAATACATAGACAAACCGAGTGTCACTAGTATGCCTCTACTTGACTAGCTCGTTAATCAAAGATGGTTATGTTTCCTAGCCATTGACATGGGTTGTCATTTGATTAACGGGGTCACATCATTAGGAGAATGATGTGATTGACTTGACCCATTCCGTTAGCTTAGCACTCGATCGTTTAGTATGTTGCTATTGCTTTCTTCATGACTTACATATGTTCCTATGACTATGAGATTATGCAACTCCCGTTTACCGGAGGAACACTTTGTGTGCTACCAAACGTCACAACGTAACTGGGTGATTATAAAGGTGCTCTACAGGTGTCTCCGAAGGTACTTGTTGGGTTGGCGTATTTCGAGATTAGGATTTGTCACTCCGATTGTCGGAGAGGTATCTCTGGGCCCACTCAGTAATGCACATCACTTAAGCCTTGCAAGCATTGCAACTAATGAGTTAGTTGCGGGATGATGTATTATGGAACGAGTAAAGAGACTTGCCGGTAACGAGATTGAACTAGGTATTGAGATACCGACGATCGAATCTCGGGCAAGTAACATACCGATGACAAAGGGAACAACGTATGTTGTTATGCGGTCTGACCGATAAAGATCTTCGTAGAATATGTGGGAGCCAATATGAGCATCCAGGTTCCGCTATTGGTTATTGACCGGAGACGTGTCTCGGTCATGTCTACATAGTTCTCGAACCCGTAGGGTCCGCACGCTTAATGTTTCGATGAAAGTTATATTATGAGTTTATATGTTTTGATGTACCGAAGGTTGTTCGGAGTCCCGGATGTGATCACGGACATGACGAGGAGTCTCTAAATGGTCGAGACATGAAGATTGATATATTGGAAGCCTATATTTGGATATCGGAAGTGTTCCGGGTGAAATCGGGATTTTACCGGAGTACCGAGGGGTTACCGGAACCCCCCGGGGGCTTAATGGGCCATAGTGGGCCTTTGTGGAGAAGAGGAGAGGTGGCCAGGGCAGGGCCGCGCGCCCCTCCCCCCTAGTCCGAATAGGACAAGGAGAGGGGGCGGCGCCCCCCTTTTCTTCCTCTCTCCCTCCTCTTTCCCCCTCCACTCCTAATCCAACTACGAAAAGGGAGGGAGTCCTACTCCCGGTGGGAGGAGGACTCCACCTGGCGTGCCCCTCCTGGCTGGCCGCACCTCCACCCCTTGCTCCTTATATACGGGGGCAGGGGGCACCCTAGAGACACAACAATTGATCGTTTGATCTTTTAGCCGTGTGCGGTGCCCCCCTCCACCATAGTCCACCTCGATAATACTGTAGCGGTGCTTAGGCGAAGCCCTGCGTCGGTAGAACATCATCATCGTCACCACGCCGTCGTGCTGACGAAACTCTCCCTCAACACTTGGCTGGATCTGAGTTCGAGGGACGTCATCGGGCTAAACGTGTGCTGAACTCGGAGGTGTCGTGCGTTCGGTACTTGATCGGTCGGATCATGAAGACGTATGACTACATCAACCGCGTTGTGCTAACGCTTCCGCTTTCGGTCTACGAGGGTACGTGGACAACACTCTCCCCTCTCGTTGCTATGCATCACCATGATCTTGCGTGTGCATAGGAAATTTTTTAAAATTACTACGTTCCCCAACAGGGGGAACTACAGAGCTCAGCTATTCCAAACTCGGTCATCCCTTCCAATGTTAGATTTCTTTCTTATGAAAATATGAAAAAGAGTGTTACTTGTTCTCCCACAGCTATGCAACATCCATGGGTGAAAGGAGCTTGAGCCGTCACGGGTAAGCTCTGTAAGGAAATAATGAACCTCAAGCAGCAAGTCAATAAGCTCGAGGAAGAGAATCGTATCCTGAGGGGCATCATCGCCAAGAATATCACATCACCACCTCCGAAGAAAGAGACATAAACACATGGGTATGGGCACTCCCCTTGGTAACTGCCAAGCTTGGGGGAGGTGCCCCGGTATCGTATCACCATCACACTCCTATCTTTACCGTTTTTCTTAGTTCGATCCTTTTGGTAATATCTTGATCTAGTAGAATAAAGTTTTAGTATGATTTAGTTTTGAGTTTTGCTTTATGATTCTTCTATGTAATCGAGTCCGTGAGCTATATATATAATAAAGATTAGTTTTGAGTCAAGGGATTGATTATCTTACTATGATCTTGAGGGAATAAAAATAAAAGAGAAGAGAAAGAGTAAAAAGAATTAAAGAGATCATATTGATCTTGTGGAGAGTAATGACTTCACATATAAAGAGTATGATGAATAAAAGTTGTTGAGAGTTGACAAACATAGTTTTGGTCATCGTTGCAATTGATAGGAAGTAATAAAGAAAGAGCGGTTCTCACATATAAATATACTATCTTGGACATCTTTTATGATTGTGAGCACTCATTAAAATATGACATGCTAAAAAGTTGATGTTGGACAAGGAAGACAACGTAATGGGTTATGTTTTCTTATATCCGAAATAAAGTATATTGTCATGGATCATCCAACATGTTGAGCTTGCCTTTCCTCCTCATGCTAGCCAAATTCCTTGCACCAAGTAGAGATACTACTTGTGCTTCTGAATATCCTTAAACCCAGTTTTACCATGAGTGTCCACCATACCTACCTATGGATTGAGTAAGATCCTTCAAGTAAGTTGTCATTGTTGCATGCAATAAAAAATTCTCTCTAAATATGTATGATCTATTAGTGTGGAGAAAATATGCTTTATACGATTTTGTGAGACGGAAGCAATAAAAGCGATGGACTGCATAATAAAGGTCCCTATCACAAGTGGCAACATAAAGTGGCGTTCTTTCACATTAAGATTTTGTGCATCCAACCATAGAAGCACATGACAACCTCTACTCCCCTCTGCGAAGGGCATGTCTTTTATTTTTGTCTCATGTCTTATACAAGAGTCATGGTGATCTTCACGTTTCCATTTTACACTTCATCCTTCTACAGGCACATTGTGTTGGAAAGATCCTGATATATATATCCAATTGGATGTAAGTTATCATAAATTATTATTGTTGACATTACCCTTGAGGTAAAAGGTTGGGAGGCAACACTATAAGCCCCTATCTTTCTCTGTGTCCGATTAAAACTCCATACCCATAAGTATTGCGTGAGTGTTAGCAATTGTGAAAGACTAAATGATAGTTGAGTATGTGGACTTGCTGAAAAGCTCTTATATTGACTCTTTCCGATGTTATGATAAATTGCAATTGCTTCAATGACCGAGATCATAGTTTGTTAGTTTTCAATGAAGTTTCTGATTCATACTTGACATTGTGAATAAATTGTTACTTTAGCACAAGAAATCATATGACAATATATATATATATATATATATGTTGTTGTTATAAGAATGATCATGATTCCCTCATGTCCGTATTTTATTTTATCGACACCTCTATCTGTAAACATGTGGACATATTTTTCGTTATCGGCTTCCGCTTGAGGACAAGCGAGGTCTAAGCTTGGGGGAGTTGATACGTCCATTTTGCATCATGCTTTTATATCGATATTTATTGCATTATGGGCTGTTATTACACATTATGTCACAATACTTATGCCTTTTCTCTCTTATTTTACAAGGTTTACACGAAGAGGGAGAATGCCGGCAGCTGGGATTCTGGGCTGGAAAAGGAGCAAATATTAGAGACCTATTCTGCACAACTCCAAAAGTCCTGAAATTCCACGGAAGTCAGTTTTGGAATATATTAAAAATGTTGGGTGAAGAAAGCACTAGAGGGGGGCCACACCCTGTCCACGAGGGTGGGGGGCACGCCCTACCCCCTGGGCGCGCTCCCTGCCTCGTGGGCCCCCTGGCAGGCCTCCGGTGCCCATCTTTTGCTATATGAAGTCTTTCGCCCTGGAAAAAATCAGAAGGAAGCTTTCGATACGAAGCGCCGCCGTCTCGAGGCGGAACCTGGCGAAACCAATCTAGGGCTCCGACGGAGCTGTTCTGCCAGGGAAACATCCCTCCGGGAGGGGGAAATCATCACCATCGATCCTCTCATCGAGAGGGGGTCAATCTCCATCAACATCTTCACCAACACCATCTCATCTCAAACCCTAGTTCATCTCTTGTATCCAATCTTTGTCTCAAAACGTCAGATTGGTACCTGTGGGTTGCTAGTAGTGTTGATTACTCCTTGTAGTTGATGCTAGTTGGTTTATTTGGTGGAAGATCATATGTTCAGATCCTTTATGCATATTAATACCCCTCTGATTATGAACATGAATATGATTTGTGAGTAGTTCTGTTTGTTTCTGAGGACATGGGAGAAGTCTTGCTATAAGTAGTCATGTGAATTTGGTATTCGTTCGATATTTTGATGAGATGTATGTTGTCTTTCCTCTAGTGGTGTTATGTGAACGTCGACTACATGACACTTCACCATTGTTTGGGCCTAGGGGAAGGCATTGGGAAGTAATAAGTAGATGATGGGTTGCTAGAGTGACAGATGCTTAAACTCTAGTTTATGCGTTGCTTCGTAAGGGGCTGATTTGGATCCATATGTTTCATGCTATGGTTAGGCTTACCTTAATACTTCTTTTGTAGTTACGGATGCTTGCAAGAGAGGTTAATCATAAGTGGGATGCTTGTCCAAGGAAGGGCAGTACCCAAGCACCGGTCCACCCACATATCAAATTATCAAAGTAACGAACGCGAATCACATGAGCGTGATGAAAACTAGCTTGACGATAATTCCCATGTGTCCTCGGCAGCGTTTTCCTTTATATAAGAGTTCGTCCAGGCTTGTCCGCTACAAAAAGGATTGGGACACCTTGCTGCACCTTGTTTACTTTTGTTACTTGTTACCCGTTACAAATTACCTTATCACAAAACTATCTGTTACCGATAATTTCAGTACTTGGAGAGAATACCTTACTGAAAACCGCTTGTCATTTCCTTCTGCTCCTCGTTGGGTTTGACACTCTTACTTATCGAAAGGAATATGATAGATCCCCTATACTTGTGGGTCATCAAGCACCCCCCCATGCGCTAGCCATTGGGTGTCTTCTGGTCCTTAAAAAATCTCTGTGAAGTTTCGTCGCATTTGGACTCCGTTTGGTATTGATTTCCTTTGTTGCATGTTGAGGGATAGTTATATGATCCAATTATGTTATTATTGTTGAGAGAACTTGCAATAGTGAAAGTATGAACCCTAGGCCTTGTTTCCTAGCATTGCAATACCGTTTACGCTCACTTTTACCACTTGCTACCTTGCTGTTTTTATAATTTCAGATTACAAAAACCTATATCTACCATCCATATTGCACTTGTATTACCATCTCTTCGCCGAACTAGTGCACCTATACAATTTACCATTGTATTGGGTGTGTTGGGGACACAAGAGACTCTTTGTTATTTGGTTGCAGGGTTGTTTGAGAGAGACCATCTTCAACCTACGCCTCCCACGGATTGATAAACCTTAGGTCATCCACTTGAGGGAAATTTGCTACTGTCCTACAAACCTCTGCACTTGGAGGCCCAACAACGTCTACAAGAAGATGGTTGCGTAGTAGACATCAAGCTCTTTTCTGGCGCCGTTGCTGGGGAGTCTACGCAAAAGTCAACATACCAAGTACCCATCACAAACCCTTATCTCCCGCATTACATTATTTTCCATTTGCCTCTCGTTTTCCTCTCCCCCACTTCACCCTTGCCGTTTTATTCGCCCTCTCTCTTCTCCGTTCGCCTCTTTTTCGCTCGCTTCTTGTTTGCTCGTGTGTTGGATTGCTTTCTTGTCACGATGGCTCAAGATAATACTAAATTGTGTGACTTTACCAATACCAACAACAATGATTTTCTTAGCACTCCGATTGCTCCTCTTACCGATACTGAATCTTGTGAAATTAATGCCGCTTTGTTGAATCTTATCATGAAAGATCAATTCGCCGGCCTTCCTAGTGAAGATGTCACTACCCATCTAAATAGCTTCGTTGATTTGTGTGATATGCAAAAGAAGAAAGATGTGGACAATGATATTGTTAAATTGAAGCTATTTCCTTTTTCGCTTAGAGATCGTGCTAAAGCTTGGTTTTCTTCTTTGCCTAAAAATAGTATTGATTCTTGGAATAAGTGCAAAGATGCTTTTATCTCTAAGTATTTTCCTCCCGCTAAGATCATCTCTCTTGGAAACAATATTATGAATTTTAAGCAACTTGATCATGAACATGTTGCACAAGCTTGGGAGAGGATGAAATTAATGATACGTAATTGCCCTACACATGGTTTGAATTTGTGGATGATTATACAAAAAATTTATGCCAGATTGAATTTTGCTTCTAGAAATCTTTTAGATTCGGCCGCGGGAGGCACTTTTATGGAAATCACTTTAGGAGAAGCCACTAAACTCCTAGATAATATTATGGTTAATTATTCTCAATGGTACACCGAAAGATCCACTAATAAAAAAGTGCATGCGATAGAAGAAATTAATGTTTTGAGTGGAAAGATGGATGAACTTATGAAATTATTTGCTAATAAAAGTGTTTCTTCTGATCCTAATGATATGCCTTTGTCTACTTTGATTGAGAATAATAATGAATCTATGGATGTGAATTTTGTTGGTAGGAATAATTTTGGTAACAACGTGTATAGAGAAAACTTTAATCCTAGGCCGTATCGTAGTAATTCCTCTAATAATTATGGTAATTCCTACAACAATTCTTATGGATAAGATGCCTTCTGAATTTGAGACTAGTGTTAAGGATTTTATGAATTCGCAAAAGAATTTCAATGCTTTGCTTGAAGAAAAATTGCTTAAAGTTGATGAATTAGCTAGGAACGTTGATAGAATTTCTCTTGGTGTTGATTCTTTGAAATTTAGATCTATTCCACCTAAGCATGATATCAATGGGTCTCTCAAAGCCATGAGAATTTCCATTGATGAGTGCAAAGAAAGAACCGCTAGGATGCGTGCTAAGAAAGATTGTTTTGTGAAAGCGTGTTCTTCTAGTTTCTATGAAAATAAAGATGAAGATCTAAAAGTTATTGATGTGTCCCCTATTAAATCTTTGTTTTGCAATATGAATCTTGATAATGATGGGACTGAATATGATCCACCTTTACCTAGAAGGCGTTCCAAAAATTCGGAGTTTTTAGATCTTGATGCAAAAATTGGTAAAAGTGGGATTGAAGAGCTCAAAACTCTAGATATTGATGAACTGTGACGCCCCCGATTTGACCGTACACTAATCATGCACGCAAATGTGTACGATCAAGATCAGGGACTCACAGGAAGATATCACAACACAACTCTACAACATAAATAAGCCATACAAGCATCACAATACAAGCCAGGGGCCTCGAGGGCTCGAATACAAGTGCTCGATCATAGACGAGTCAGCGGAAGCAACAATATCTGAGTACATACATAAGTTAAACAAGTTTGCCTTAAGAAGGCTAGCACAAAAGTAGCAACGATCGAAAAGGCAAGGCCTATTGCCTGGGACCTCCTAACTACTCCTCGAAGCCGAACTCCATGTAGAACCATCCTCGGGATCTCTAGCTCCTGGACTCCAGCATCTGGTTGCGACAACCAGGTACAGGAAGGGGAAAAGAGGGAGAAAAGCAACCATGAGTACTCATCCAAAGTACTCGCAAGCAAGGAGCTACACTACATATGCATGGGTATAAGTGTAAAGGGCCATATCGGTGGACTGAACTGCAGAATGCCAGAATAAGAGGGGGATAGGTAATCCCGTCGAAGACTACGCTTCTGGCCACCTCCATCTTGCAGCATGTAGAAGAGAGTAGATGGTAAGTTCACCAAGTAGCATCGCATAGCATAATCCTACCCGGCGATCCCCTCCTCGTCGCCCTGTTAGAGAGTGATCACCGGGTTATATCTGGCACTTGGAAGGGTGTGTTTTATTAAGTATCCAGTTCTAGTTGTCATAAGGTCAAGGTACAACTCCGGGTCGTCCTTTTACCGAGGGAAACGGCTATTCGAATAGATAAACTTCCCTGCAGGGGTGCACCACATAACCCAACACGCTCGATCCCATTTGGCCGGACACATTTTTCTGGGTCATGCCCGGCCTCGGAAGATCAACACGTTGCAGCCCCACCTAAGCACAACAGAGAGGTCAGCACACCGGTCTAACCCTATGCGCGCAGGGGTCTGGGCCCATCGCCCTATGCACACTTGCACGTTGCGTACGTGGCCAGAAGCAGACCTAGCCTAGTGGTGTTCCAGTCCAATCCGGCGCGCGCCACTCAGTCGCTGACGTCAAGAAGGCTTTGGCTGATACCACGACGCCGGGATACCCATAACTACTCCCGCGTAGATGGTTAGTGCGTATAGACCAAATGGCCAGACTCAGATCAAATACCCAGAACTCGTTAAGCGTGTTATTTATCCGCGAACGCCGACCAGGGCCAGGCCCACCTCTCTCCTAGGTGGTCTCAACCTGCCCTGTCGCTCCACCATAAAGTAACAATCGGGGGCCGTCAGGAACCTAGGCCCACCTCTACCGGGATGGAGCCACCTGTCCTTTCAGCCCCCTCATCAGAATCACTTGCGGGTACTCAACGAGCCGACCCGACTTTAGTCACCACATGTGTCATGTATAGAGTATATAAGTATATACCCGTGATCACCTCCCGAAGTGATCAGGCCCAGTAGTATAGCATGGCAGACGGACAAGAGTGTAGGGCCACTGATGGAACACTAGCATGCTATACTAAGCAGTAGGATAGCAGGTAAGGGTAACAACTGTAGCAACAATGATAGGTTATGCATCAGAATAGGATTAACCGAAAGCAGTAACATGCTACACTACTCTAATGCAAGCAGTATAGAGAAGAATAGGCGATATCTGGTGATCAAGGGGGGGCTTGCCTGGTTGCTCTGGCAAGAAGGAGGGGTCGTCAACTCCGTAGTCGAACTGGTCAGCAGCAGCGTCGGTCTCGTAGTCTACCGGAGAAGGAGAGGGGGAGGAAACAGTAAATACAAAGCAAACAAAGCATCACAAAACATAAGGAGGCAAAACGCGGTGCTAGGTATGCCCTAACGCGGTAGGAGGTGATACCGACGAAGGGGGGAACATCCGGGAAAGTATTCCCGATGTTTCCCATTTTCGGACAGATGAAACGGAGGGGGAAAGTTGCGAGTTCGATATGTTAGGGATGTGTGGCGGACGAACGGGCTGCGTATCCGGATTCGTCTCGTCGTTCTGAGCAACTTTCATGTACAAAGTTTTTCCATCCGAGCTACGGTTTATTTTCTACGATTTTTCAAAGGTTCAGCAATATTCTGAAATTTGTTTTAATTACTAAATTCGTCAAAAAATGAATTGTGACGTCATCCTGGCGTCAGCCCTGCATCAGCGGTCAACAGACCAGTTGACTGGTCAACAGGGCCCACGCGGGGCCCCAGGCAGTGACTGGGCGCTGCCCAGTCAGCATCTGACTGGGTCAACGGGACCCATGGGCCCAATGGCAGTTGCTGTGGGGGGTCCACGTGGTCAGCCACGTCAGCAACGCCGGAAACGGCGCCGGAGTTGTCTCCGGCGACCATATTCAACGGCGGCGCGCTCGGGAACGGCCGGAAATCGGCCACAAGGGGTCGCTCGGCCCACGCGTAGGCTCGTTTGAGCGAGCGTCGAGACGCGCATCCAACGGTGCTGATGGGATGGCTCGGGGGCGGCCGGAGCATCGCCGGCGACGAGCAAGGCGGCGGTGGCGTTCGGTGGCGCAAGGAGAAGTGGGTTGTGGGGGCTCTTTCGGCGCGGAATCTGGTGCATTCGAACGCGGGCATCGCACCGTGTCGAACGGCGGCAACGGTGGCCGTTGAGACGGCCCGCAGCGTCGGCTGCGGAGTCTAACGACGGTGGCCGGAGCTCGAGCACGCGTGGAAGCTAACTACGGTGCACGGGGAGGAGAAGGGAGAGGGGGGTCGAAGCGGCTGCTCACCGGGCCCTGCAGGTGTGCACAAGTGGGCTCGGGGAAGGCTTGCCGAAGTCCGATTCGTCAGCGAGGTCGACATCGCCCGAGGAGGAAGAAGAAGGCCGGCTCGGCGATGGAGGGGCTTCCGGCTCCTGCCCGTGGTCGTGGACGACGATCCTGACGGCCGTGAAGCTCCGGGACGCGCTGAAGAGGGTTGGGAGCAGCGGTCGCCGCGGTGGGCGCCGGTGGGCGGAGATAGGGGCGCTCGGCGGAGGGGGGATCTGGTGGGGAGTGAGAGAGAGGAGGACAGGGGGAAGTGGGCGAGTGGGGAGGGGCCAGTGGAGGCGGGGGCGCTGGCGATCTTATCCCCTCCTCGACGCCGGCGAGGGTGGTCCGGCGGGGACGCGCGCCTGTTCCGACCCTGGTCGGGGGAACAGGGAAGGGGAGAGAGCGACCGGGGGGGGGGGGGGGGAAGGGCCGGTTCGGCGGATGGGCCAGGTGGGCCGGCCTGGCTGCGAGCTGGGCCGTCTGGTCCAGGGGGTCCTTTTCTTTTCTTTTTGTTTTACTTTGTCTTATTTTTCCTTTTCTGTTTTGGCTAATTGTCTGGGCACCAAGTGAGTTTTGTAAAATATGAGAGCTGGCCCACAAATCACAGCACAATATACCTTACCACCAAAAACTAGTTTGGGGTAAATATCATTTCATATTTATTTTGTATTAATAAAAAGGTTATTAATTAATGTTTTCAGCCACTGTTTGAGGATGTTTAAGTCACCTATCAAATTTCAATAATGTTCTTTACAATTTTATCATAGCCTCTGATTTATCTACTATTTATTGAACATTTTAGTTTTAGTATTTGAAAACTTTTATTGTTTGCTTGATTTTGAACTTTGAATTTTGGACCGGTTTTGATCTAACGATAGATTAGCAACAGGTAACGGAGGTAACGTGGCACCATTAGTGTGGGATTACTGTAGCTTAATTACCCGGGCGTCACATGAACCCACTATTTTGGATTTCAAGGAATTTAATTATGATAATTGCTCTTTGATAGATTGTATTTCCTTGTTGCAATCCGTGCTAAATTCTCCACATGCTTATAGTCAAAATAAAGTCTTTACCAAACATATCGTTGATGCTTTAATGCAATCTTATGAAGAAAAACTTGAGTTGGAAGTTTCTATCCCTAGAAAACTTTATGATGAGTGGGAACCTACTATTAAAATTAAAATTAAAAATCATGAATGCTATGCTTTGTGTGATTTGGGTGCTAGTGTTTCCACGATCCCAAAAACTTTGTGCGATTTGCTAGGTTTCCGTGATTTTGATGATTGCTCTTTAAACTTGCACCTTGCGGATTCCACCATTAAGAAACCTATGGGAAGAATTAATGATGTTCTTATTGTTGCAAATAGGAATTATGTGCCCGTAGATTTTATTGTTCTTGATATAGATTGCAATCCTTCATGTCCTATTATTCTTGGTAGACCTTTCCTTAGAACGATTGGTGCAATTATTGATATGAAGGAAGGGAATATTAGATTCCAATTTCCGTTAAGGAAAGGCATGGAACACTTCCCTAGAAAGAAAATAAAATTACCTTATGAATCTATTATGAGAGCCACTTATGGATTGCCTACCAAAGATGGCAATACCTAGATGTATCCTTGCTATTATGCCTAGCTAGGGGCGTTAAACGATAGCGCTTGTTGGGAGGCAACCCAATTTTATTTTTTTTGTTTTTTGTTTTTTGCTTCTGTTTAGTAATAAATATTTGATCTAGCCTCTGGTTAGATGTAGTTTTATGTTTTAATTAGTGTTTGTCCCAAGTAAGACCTATAGGATCTTCTTGGATGATAGTTATTTGATCTTGCTGAAAATTCCAGAAACTTTCTGTTCATGAAAACAATTGTTTAAAATCACCAGAACGTGATAAAATACTGATTCCAATTTCAGCAGATCAATAATCAAATTATCTAGGTCTTCCTATTTTGGTAGAATTTTTTGAGTTCCAGAAGTTTGCGCTAGTTACAGATTACTACAGACTGTTCTGTTTTTGACAGATTCTGTTTTTCGTGTGTTGTTTGCTTATTTTGATGAATCTATGGCTAGTAAAATAGTTTATAAACCATTGAGAAGTTGGAATACAGTAGATTTAACACCAATACAAATAAAGAATGAGTTCATTACAGTACCTTGAAGTGGTGTTTTGTTTTCTTTTGCTAACGGAGCTCACGAGATTTTCTGTTAAGTTTTGTGTTGTGAAGTTTTCAAGTTTTGGGTAAAGATTCGATGGAATATGGAATAAGGAGTGGCAAGAGCCTAAGCTTGGGGATGCCCAAGGCACCCCAAGGTAATATTCAAGGACACCAAAAGCCAAAGCTTGGGGATGCCCCGGAAGGCATCCCCTCTTTTCGTCTACTTCCATCGGTAACTTTACTTGGAGCTATATTTTTATTCACCACATGATAAGTGTTTTGCTTGGAGCGTCTTGTATTATTTTAGTCTTTGCTTTTTAGTTTACCACAATCATCCTTGCTGTACACAACTTTTGAGAGAGACACACATGATTCGGCAATTGTTAGAATACTCTATGTGCTTCACTTATATCTTTTGAGCTATATAGTTTTTGCTCTAGTGCTTCACTTATATCTTTTAGAGCACGGTGGTGGATTTGTCTTATAGAAACTATTGAACTCTCATGCTTCACTAATATTATTTTGAGAGTCCTAAACACCATGGTAATTTGCTTGGGTTATGAAATTAGTCCTAATATGATGGGCATCCAAGATGGGTATAATAAAAACTTTCATAATAAGTGCATTGAATACTAAGAGAAGTTTGATACTTGATGATTGTTTTGAGATATGAGGATGGTAATATTAGAGTCATGCTAGTGAGTAGTTGTGAATTTGAGAAATACTTGTGTTAAAGTTTGTGATTCCCGTAGCATGCACGTATGGTGAACCGTTATGTGATAAAGTCGGAGCATGATTTATTTATAGATTGTCTTCCTTATGAGTGGCGGTCGGGGACGAGCGATGGTCTTTTCCTAGCAATCTATCCCCCTAGGAGCATGCGCGTAGTACTTTGTTTTGATAACTAATAGATTTTTGCAATAAGTATGTGAGTTCTTTATGACTAATGTTGAGTCCATATATTATACGCACTCTCACCCTTCCACCATTGCTAGCCTCTCTAATACCGCGCACCTTTCGCCGGTATCATACACCCACCATATACCTTCCTCAAAACAGCCACCATACCTACCTATCATGGCATTTCCATAGCCATTCCGAGATATATTGCCATGCAACTTTCAACCGTTCCATTTATTATTACACGCTCCATCATTGTCATATTGCTTTGCATGATTATGCAGTTGACATTGTATTTGTGGCAAAGCCACCATTCATAATTCTTTCATACATGTCACTCTTGATTCATTGCACATCCCGGTACACCGCCGGAGGCATTCGTATAGAGTCATATTTTGTTCTAAGTATCGAGTTGTATTCTTGAGTTGTAAGTAAATAAAAGTGTGATGATCATCATTATTAGAGCATTATCCCAGTGAGGAAAGGATGATGGAGACTATGATTCCCCCACAAGTCTGGATGAGACTCCGGACTAAAAAAAGAGGCCATAAAAAAGGAAAAGGCCAAAGAAAAAAATATATAAAAAATGAGAGAAAAAGAGAGAAGGGACAATGCTACTATCCTTTTACCACACTTGTGCTTCAAAGTAGCACCATGATCTTCATGATAGTGAGTCTCCTATGTTGTCATTTTCATATACTAGTGGGAATTTTACATTATAGAACTTGGCTTGTATATTCCAGTGATGGGCTTCCTCAAAATGCCCTAGGTCTTCGTGAGCAAGCGATTTGGATGCACACCCACTTAGTTTCTTTTTGAGTTTTCATACACTTATAGCTCTAGTGCATCCGTTGCATGGCAATCCCTACTCACTCACATTGATATCTATTGATGGGCATCTCCATAGCCCGTTGATACGCCTAGTTAATGTGAGACTATCTTCTCCTTTTTTGTCTTCTCCACAACCACCATTCTATTCCACCTATAGTGCTATGTCCATGGCTCACGCTCATGTATTGTGTGAAGATTGAAAAAGTTTGAGAACATCAAAAGTATGAAACAATTGCATGGCTTGTCATCGGGGTTGTGCATGATCTAAATACTTTGTGTGGTGAAGATAGAGCATAGCCAGACTATATGATTTTGTAGGGATAGCTTACTTTGGCCATGTTATTTTGAGGAGACATGATTTCTTTGTTAGTATGCTTGAAGTATTATTGTTTTCAAGTCAATATTAAACTTTTATCTTGAATCTTATGGATCTGAACATTCATGCCACAATAAAGAAGATTACATTGATAAATATGTTAGGTAGCATTCCACATCAAAAATTCTGTTTTTATCATTTACCTACTCGAGGATGAGCAGGAATTAAGCTTGGGGATGCTGATACATCTCCAACGTATCTATAATTTTTGATTGTTCCATGCTATTATATATTCTATTTTGGATGTTTAATGGGCTTTACTATGCACTTTTATATTATTTTTGGGACTAACCTATTAACCCAGAGCCCAGTGCCAGTTCCTGTTTTTCCCCTTGTTTCAGTGTTTCGAAGAAAAGGAATATCAAACGGAGCCCAAACGGAATGAAACCTTCGGGAGAGTTATTTTTGGAATGGAAGCAATCCAGGGGACTTGGAGTACACGTCAGGGAATCAACGAGGAGAGCACGAGGCAGGGGGCGCGCCCACCCCCTGGGCGCGCCCTCCACCCTCGTGGGCCCCTCGTGACTCCCCTGACCAACTTCTTTCGCCTATATATGTCCATATACCCTAAAACCATCGGGAAACAGAATAGATCAGGAGTTCCGCCGCCGCAAGCCTCTGTAGCCACCAAAAACCAATCGAGACCCTGTTCCGGCACCCTGCCTGAGGGGGGATCCCTCACCGGTGGCCATCTTCATCATCCCGGCGCTCTCCATGACGAGGAGGGAGTAGTTCACCCTCGGGGCTGAGGGTATGTACCAGTAGCTATGTGTTTGAATTCTCTCTCTCTCATGTTCTTGAGGTGGTACGATCTTGATGTATCGCGAGCTTTGCTATTATAGTTGGATCTTATGATGTTTCTCCCCCTCTACTCTCTTGTAATGGATTGAGTTTTCCCTTTGAAGTTATCTTATCGGATTGAGTCTTTAAGGATTTGTGAACACTTGATGTATGTCTTGCCGTGCTTATCTGTGGTGACAATGTGTTGGGAATCGTAGCATAATTTAAAATTTTCCTACGCTCACCAAGATGCATCTATGGAGTCTACTAGCAACGAGGGGAAAGGAGTGCATCTACATACCCTTGTAGATCTCGAGCGGAAGCGTTCCAATGAACGTGGATGACGGAGTCGTACTCGCCGTGATCCAAATCACCGATGACCGAGTGCCGAACGTACGGCACCTCCGCGTTCAACACACGTATGGTGCAGCGAAGTCTCCTCCTTCTTGATCCAGCAAGGGGGAAGGAGAGGTTGATGGAGATCCAACAGCACGACGGCGTGGTGGTGGATGTAGCGGGTCTCTGGCAGGGCTTCGCCGAGCTTCTGCGAGAGAGAGAGAGGTGTTGCAGGGGAGGAGGGAGGCGCCCAAGGCTTAGATGTTGCTGCCCTCCCTTCCCCCCACTATATATAGGGCCAAGGGAGAGGGGGGGCGCAGCCTTGCCCCTTCCTCCAAGGAAGGGTGCGGCCAGGGGGAGTCCTTCTCCCCCAAGGCACCTCGGAGGTGCCTTCCCCCTTTAGGACTCTCCTTTTTTTCTTATCTCTTGCGCATGGGCCTCTTGGGGCTGGTGCCCTTGGCCCATATAGGCCAAGGCGCACCCCTTACAGCCCATGTGGCCCCCCGGGGCTGGTGGACCCCCTTGGTGGACCCCCCGGACCCCTTTCGGCACTCCCGGTACAATACCGATAAAGCGCGAAACTTTTCCGGCGACCAAAATAAGACTTCCCATATATAAATATTTACCTCTGGACCATTCCGGAACCTCTCGTGACGTCCGGGATCTCATCCGGGACTCCAAACAACTTTCGGGTTTCCGCATACATATATCTCTACAACCCTAGCGTCACCGGACCTTAAGTGTGTAGACCCTACGGGTTCGGGAGACATGCAGACATGACCGAGATGCCTCTCCGGTCAATAACCAACAGCGGGATCTGGATACCCATGTTGGCTCCCACATGCTCCACGATGATCTCATTGGATGAACCACGGTGTCGAGGATTCAATCAATCCGTATGCAATTCCCTTTGTCAATCGGTATGTTACCTGCCCGAGATTCGATCGTCGGTATCCCAATACCTTGTTCAATCTCGTTACCGGCAAGTCTCTTTACTCGTACCGCAATGCATGATCCCGTGACTAACGCCTTAGTCACATTGAGCTCATTATGATGATGCATTACCGAGTGGGCCCAGAGATACCTCTCCGTCACACGGAGTGACAAATCCCAGTCTCGATCCGTGCCAACCCAACAGACACTTTCGGAGATACCCGTAATGCACCTTTATAGTCACCCAGTTACGTTGTGACGTTTGGCACACCCAAAGCACTCCTACGGCATCCGGGAGTTGCACAATCTCATGGTCTAAGGAAAAGATACTTGACATTGGAAAAGCTCTAGCAAACGAAACTACACGATCTTTTATGCTATGCTTAAGTTGGGTCTTGTCCATCACATCATTCTCCTAATGATGTGATCCCGTTATCAATGACATCCAATGTCCATAGTCAGGAAACCATGACTATCTGTTGATCAACGAGCTAGTCAACTAGAGGCTTACTAGGGACAGGTTGTGGTCTATGTATTCACACATGTATTACGATTTCCGGACAATACAATTATAGCATGAATAATAGACAATTACCATGAACAAAGAAATATAATAATAACCATTTATTATTGCCTCTAGGGCATATTTCCAACAGTCTCCCACTTGCACTAGAGTCAATAATCTAGTTCACATCACCATGTGATTAACACTCACTGGTCACATCACCATGTGACCAACATCTAAAGAGTTTACTAGAGTCAACGATCTAGTTCACATCACTATGTGATTATCACTCAATGTGTTCTGGTTTGGTCATGTTATGCTTGTGAGAGAGGTTATTAGTCAACGGGTCTGAACCTTTCAGAACCGTGTGCTTTACGAATATCTATGTCATCTTGTGGATGCTACCACGCGCTATTTGGAGCCATTTCAAATAATTGCTCTACTATACGAATCCGGTTTACTACTCAGAGTCATCCGGATTAGTGTCAAAGTTCGCATCGACGTAACCCTTTACGACGAACTCCTTTCCACCTCCATAATCGAGAAAATTCCTTAATCCACTAGGTGCTAAGGATAAGTTCGACCACTGTCATGAGATCCTTTCCCGGATCACCATTGTACCCTCTTGACCAACTCATGGCAAGGCACACTACATGTGCGGTACACAACATAGCATACTATAGAGCCTATGTCTAAAGCATAGGGGACGACCTTCGTCCTTTCTCTATCTTCTGCTGTGGTCAGGTCTTGAGTCTCACTCAATACTCACACCTTGTAACACAGCCAAGAACTCCTTCTTTGCTGATCTATTTTGAACTCTTTCAAAATCATGTCAAGGTGTGCTGTCTTTTGAAAGTATCATCAGGCGTCTTGATCTATCTCTATGGATCTTGATGCCCAATATGTAAGTAGCTTTATCCAGGTCTTCCTTTGAAAAACTCCTTTCAAACAACCCTTTATGCTTTCCAGAAATTTTACATCATTTCGGATCATCAATATGTCATTCACATATACTTATCAGAAATGTTGTAGCGCTCCCACTCACTTTATTGTAAATACAAGTTTCTAACAAACTTTGTATAAACCCAAAAACTTTGATCACCCCATCAAAGCGTATATTCTGACTCCGAGATGCTTGCTCTAATCCATGGAAGGATCGCTGGAGCTAGCATACCTTTTAGCATCCTTAGGATCGACAAAACCTTGTTTTGACATCCATCTGCCAGATTTCATAAATGTAGCTAATGCTAACATGATTCCGACGGACCTAAGCATCGCTACGGATGAGAAAAACTCATCGTAGTCAACTCCTTGAACTTGTGAAAATACTCTTTGCCACAAGTCGAGCTTCATAGACGGTAACATTACCGTCCATGTCCGTCGTCTTCTTAAAGATCCATTTATCTCAATGGCTTGCCGATCATCGGGCAAGCTCACCAAAGTCCATGCTTTGTTCTGATACATGGATTCTATCTCGGATTTCATGGCCTCGAGCCATTCGTCGGAATATGGGCCCACCATCGCTTCTCCATAGCTCGTAGGTTCATTGTTGTCTAGCAACATGACTTCCAAGACAGGATCACGCATTACTCTGAAGTAGTGCGCATCCTCGTCATTCTACGAGGTTTGGTAGTGACTTGATCCAAAGTTTCATGATCACTATCATAAGCTTCCACTTCAATTGGTGTAGGTGCCACAGGAACAACTTCCTGTGCCCTGCTACACACTAGTTGAAGCGACGGTTCAATAACCTTATCAAGTCTCCACCATCCTCCCACTCAATTCTTTCGAGAGAAACTTTTCCTCGAGAAAGGACTCGTTTCTAGAAGCAATTACTTTTGCTTCCAGATCTGAAATAGGAGGTATACCCAACTGTTTCTGGGTATTCTATGAAGATGCATTTATCCGCTTTGGGTTCGAGCTTATCAACCTGAAACTTTTTCACATAAGCATCGCAGCCCCAAACTTTTAAGAAACGACAACTTAGGTTTCTATAAACGGTGTCGTCTCAACGGAATTGCGTGGTGCCCCTTTTAAAGTGAATGCGGTTGTCTCTAATGCCTAACCCATAAATGATAGTGGTAATTTGATAAGAAACATCATGGCATGCACCATATCCAATAGGGTGCAGTTATGATGTTCGGACACACCATCACACTATGGTGTTCCAGGAGGTATTAATTGTGAAACACTTTCCACAATGTCTCAATTGTGTGCCAAACTCGTATCTCAGATACTCATCTCTATGATCATATCACAGACATTTTATCCTCTTGTCACGACGATCTTCAACTTCACTCTGAAATTGCTTGAACCTTTCAATAATTCAGACTAGTGTTTCATCAAGTAAATACACTCAACATCTACTGAAATCATCTGTGAAGTAAGAACATAACGATATCCACTGCATGCCTCAGCATTCATTGGACTGCATACATCAAAATGTATTACTTCCAATAAATTGCTCTCTTGTTCCATCTCACTGAAAATGAGGCCTTTCAGTCATCTTGCCCATGTGGTATGATTTGCATGTCTCAAGTGATTCATAATCAAGTGAGTCCAAATGATCCATCTGTATGGAGATTCTTCATGCATATATACCAATAGACATGGTTCGCATGTCTCAATCTTTTCAAAAATGAGTGAGTCCAAAGATCCACCTACATGGAGCTTCTTCATGCGTTCTACACCAATATGACTCAAGTGGCAGTGCCACAAGTATGTGGTACTATCATTACTATCTTATATCTTTTGGCATGAACATGTGTATCACTACGATCGAGATTCATTTTAGGTGCAAGACCATTGAAGGTATTATTCAAATAAACAGAGTAACCATTATTCTCCTTAAATGAATAACCGTTTTGCGGTAAACATAATCCAATCATGTTCAGCGCAACCACCAAATCTCGATGGTAGAGGGAGCATGCGATGCTTGATCACATCAACCTTGGAAACACTTCCAACACATATCGTCATCTCACCTTTAGCTAGTCTCCATTTATTCCGCAGCTTTTATTTCGAGTTACTAACACTTAGCAACCGAACCAGTATCTAATACCCTGGTGCTGCTAGGAGTACTAGTAAAGTACACATTCATATAACGTATATCCAATATACTTTGTCGACCTTGCCTGCCTTCTCATCTACCAAGTATCTAGGGTAGTACTGCTTCAGTGACCGTTCCTCTCATTACAGAAGCACTTAGTCTCGGGTTTGGGTTCAACCTTGGGATTCTTCACTAGAGCAGCAAACGACTTGCTGTTTCATGAAGTATCCCTTTTGCCCTTGCCCTTCTTAAACTAGTGGTTTTACTAACCATCTACAATTGATGCTCCTTCTTGATTTCTACTCTCGCGGTGTCAAACATCGCGAATAGCTCAAGGATCATCATAACTATCCTTGATATGTTATAGTTCATCACGAAGCTCTACTAGCTTGGTGGCAGTGACTATGGAGAACTATCACTATCTCATCTGGGAGATTAACTCCCACTCTATTCAAGCGATTGTGGCACTTAGACAATCTGAGCACACGCTCAACGATTGAGCTTTTCTCCCTTAGTTTGCAGGCTTAAGAAACTTGTCAGAGGTCTCATACCTCTTGACGTGGGCACTAGTCTGAAATCCCAATTTCAGTCTTCGGAACATCTCACATGTTCTGCGACGTTTCAGAAACGTCTTTGGTGCCACAATTCTAAACCGCACCGAACTATCACGTAGTTATCAAAACGTGTATGTCAGATGTTTTGTAACATCTACAGACGACGCTGAGTTTCAGCACACCGAGCGGTGCATTAAGGACATAAGCCTTCTGTGCAGCAATGAGGACAATCCTCAGTTTACGGACCCAGTCCGCATAATTGCTACTACCAACTTTCAACTAAATTTTCTCTAGGAACATATCTTAACCAGTAGAACTAAAGCGCAAGCCATGACATAATTTGCAAATACTTTTTGACTATGTTCATCATAATGAAGTTCATCTGATTATGAACTCCCACTCAGATAGACATCCCTCTAGTCATCTAAGTGAAACATGATCCGAGTTCAACTAGGCCGTGTCCGATCATCACGTGAGACGGACTAGTCAAGATCGGTGAACATCTCCATGTTGAACGTATCTTCTATACGACTCATGCTCGACCTTTCGGTCCTCCGTGTTCCGAGGCCATGTCTGTACATGCTAGGCTCGTCAAGTCAACCTAAGTGTATTGCGTGTGTTCCGAGGCCATGTCTGTACATGCTAGGCTCGTCAACACCCGTTGTATTCGAACGTAAGAATCTATCACACCCGATCATCACGTGGTGCTTCGAAACGACGAACCTTCGCAACGGTGCACAGTTAGGGTGAACACTTTCTTGAAATTATTATAAGGGATCATCCTACTTGCTACCGTCGTTCTAAGCAAATAAGATGCAGAAACATGATAAACATCACATGCAATCAAATAGTGACATGATATGGCCAATATCATCATGCTCCTTTGATCTCCATCTTCGGGGCACCATGATCATCTTTGTCACCGACATGACACCATGATCTCCATCATCATGATCTCCATCATTGTGTCTTCATGAAGTCGTCACGCCAACGATTACTTCTACTTCTATGGCTAACCCGTTTAGCAACAAAGTAAAGTAATTTACATGGCGTTATTCAATGACACGCAGGTCATACAAAATAATAAAGACAACTCCTATGGCTCCTGCCGGTTGTCATAATCATCGACATGCAAGTCGTGATTCCTATTACAAGAATATGATCAATCTCATACATCACATATATCATTCATCACATCTTCTGGCCATATCACATCACATGGCACTTGCTGCAAAAACAAGTTAGACGTCCTCTAATTGTTGTTGCAAGTTTTTTTACGTGGTTTGTAGGTTTCTAGCAAGAACGTTTCTTACCTACGTATGACCACAACGTGATTTGCCAATTTCTATTTACCCTTCATAAGGACCCTTTTCATCGAATCTGTTCCGACTAAAGTAGGAGAGACAGACACCCGCTAGCCACCTTATGCATCTAGTGCATGTCAGTCGGTGGAACCTGTCTCACGTAAGAGTACGTGTAAGGTCGGTCCGGGCCGCTTCATCCTACAATGCCGCCGAAACAAGAAAAGACTAGTAGCGGCAAGAAGAATTGGCAAACTCAACGCCCACAACTACTTTGTGTTCTATTCGTGCATAGTAACTACGCATAGACCTGGCTCATGATGCCACTGTTGGGAATCGTAGCATAAGTTAAAATTTTCCTACGCTCACCAAGATGCATCTATGGAGTCTACTAGCAACGAGGGGAAAGGAGTGCATCTACATACCCTTGTAGATCTCGAGCGGAAGCGTTCCAATGAACGTGGATGACGGAGTCGTACTCGCCGTGATCCAAATCACCGATGACCGAGTGCCGAACGTACGGCACCTCCGCGTTCAACACACGTACGGTGCAGCGACGTCTCCTCCTTCTTGATCCAGCAAGGGGGAAGGAGAGGTTGATGGAGATCCAACAGCACGACGGCGTGGTGGTGGATGTAGCGGGTCTCCGGCAGGGCTTCGCCGAGCTTCTGCGAGAGAGAGAGAGGTGTTGCAGGGGAGGAGGGAGGCGCCCAAGGCTTAGATGTTGCTGCCCTCCCTTCCCCCCACTATATATAGGGCCAAGGGAGAGGGGGGCGCAGCCTTGCCCCTTCCTCCAAGGAAGGGTGCGGCCAGGGGGAGTCCTTCTCCCCCAAGGCACCTCGGAGGTGCCTTCCCCCTTTAGGACTCTCCCTTTTTCTTATCTCTTGCGCATGGGCCTCTTGGGGCTGGTTCCCTTGGCCCATATAGGCCAAGGCGCACCCCTTACAGCCCATGTGGCCCCCCGGGGCTGGTGGACCCCCTTGGTGGACCCCCGGACCCCTTTCGGCACTCCCGGTACAATACCGATAAAGCGCGAAACTTTTCCGGCGACCAAAATAAGACTTCCCATATATAAATCTTTACCTCCGGACCATTCCGGAACCTCTCGTGACGTCCGGGATCTCATCCGGCACTCTGAACAACTTTCAGGTTTCCGCATACATATATCTCTACAACCCTAGCGTCACCGGACCTTAAGTGTGTAGACCCTACGGGTTCGGGAGACATGCAGACATGACCGAGACGCCTCTCCGGTCAATAACCAACAGCGGGATCTGGATACCCATGTTGGCTCCCACATGCTCCACGATGATCTCATCGGATGAACCACGGTGTCGAGGATTCAATCAATCCGTATGCAATTCCCTTTGTCAATCGGTATGTTACTTGCCCGAGATTCGATCGTCGGTATCCCAATACCTTGTTCAATCTCGTTACCGGCAAGTCTCTTTACTCGTACCGCAATGCATGATCCCGTGACTAACGCCTTAGTCACATTGAGCTCATTATGATGATGCATTACCGAGTGGGCCCAGAGATACCTCTCCGTCACACGGAGTGACAAATCCCAGTCTCGATCCGTGCCAACCCAACAGACACTTTCGGAGATACCCGTAATGCACCTTTATAGTCACCCAGTTACGTTGTGACGTTTGGCACACCCAAAGCACTCCTACGGTATCCGGGAGTTGCACAATCTCATGGTCTAAGGAAAAGATACTTGACATTGGAAAAGCTCTAGCAAACGAAACTACACGATCTTTTATGCTATGCTTAAGTTGGGTCTTGTCCATCACATCATTCTCCTAATGATGTGATCCCGTTATCAATGACATCCAATGTCCATAGTCAGGAAACCATGACTATCTGTTGATCAACGAGCTAGTCAACTAGAGGCTTACTAGGGACAGGTTGTGGTCTATGTATTCACACATGTATTACGATTTCCGGACAATACAATTATAGCATGAATAATAGACAATTACCATGAACAAAGAAATATAATAATAACCATTTATTATTGCCTCTAGGGCATATTTCCAACACAATGGGATATCACGTGATCCACTTGATGTATGTTTTGGTGATCAACTTGCGGGTTCCGCCCATGAACCTATGCATAGGGATTGGCACACGTTTTCGTCTTGACTCTCTGGTAGAAACTTTGGGGCACTCTTTGAAGTACTTTGTGTTGGTTTGAATAGATGAATTTGAGATTGTGTGATGCATATCGTATAATCATACCCACGGATACTTGAGGTGACATTGGAGTACCTAGGTGACATTAGGGTTTTGGTTGATTTATATCTTAAGGTGTTATTCTAGTACGAACTCTATGATAGATCGAACGGAAAGAATAGCTTCATGTTATTTTACTACGGACTCTTGAATAGATTGATCAGAAAGGATAACTTTGAGGTGGTTTCATACCCTACCATAATCTCTTCGTTTGTTCTCCGGTATTAGTGACTTTGGAGTGACTCTTTGTTGCATTTTGAGGGATAGTTATATGATCCAATTATGTTATTATTGTTGAGAGAACTTGCACTAGTGAAAGTATGAACCCTAGGCCTTGTTTCCTAGCATTGCAAATACGTTTACGCTCACTTTTACCACTTGCTACCTTGCTGTTTTTATAATTTCAGATTACAAAAGCCTATATCTACCATCCATATTGCACTTGTATTACCATCTCTTCGCCGAACTAGTGCACCTATACAATTTACCATTGTATTGGTTGTGTTGGGGACACAAGAGACTCTTTGTTATTTGGTTGCAGGGTTGTTTGAGAGAGACCATCTTCAACCTACGCCTCCCACAGATTGATAAACCTTAGGTCATCCACTTGAGGGAAATTTGCTACTGTCCTACAAACCTCTGCACTTGGAGGCCCAACAACGTCTACAAGAAGAAGGTTGCATAGTAGACATCACCCTCAAGAATGCTTTGCTTATCATAAGAGACCGTTTTGGCATGTCCTTTGCCTCACAAGGATTGGGATACTGTCGGCGTTCTGGGAACGGGGGTCCCCAGACTTGCCTGCCTGCGGCCCATGGCGTGGCTAAGTCAGCGGGCCGTACGGCCCATCTTCATCAACAAGGCATCCAAGACCCTCGCGAGGGGCCAAGCCTCGCGAGGCGGACGACGCAAGACCTCCTCAGGAGTGGCCTAGCCAGGCAGGCTCATGAGGAGCGGAGATATCAAGGCGAGGCAAACCTCACGAGGCTCTCGTGACGTGAGCCATGACGATCGGCGACAGGCGGGCGCGAGGCGGGCGCTAGTGGGCGCAGCGTCCTTGTTTCCTCTTTGGAGCTAAGGAGGCAAGCGCAGGCGAGGAGTACCGAGGCATCAGACAAAGGTTGCCATATCGGTGCAATGAGACCAAGACCAGAAGGACGGCAGGACGAAGGTCATCGTGGAGCCCAAGACGGCGTCACCACCAGAGCCTTTCGCAGGCGAAGACCACTTTTGTCAGGATAGCTTGTACTAGCTGTCCCCCTTCAAATTCGCCCGCCGTTGTTGGCTCCCTTCCCGCTTAATATTTGGGGAGAGGACCAGGGCCTATATAAGTAGAACTAGCCACCACAGTAGGGGCATCTGAGCTTGATCCGAACTCAGCCTGATCTGATCTGATCGAGAACCTACCCTAGACACAAGAACACCTCAACCTCAGGAGGCTGTTCTTCCCCTTGTACTGTTCATCATCAGCCCAAGAGGCAATCCACCACCACACACTGGAGTAAGGTATTACACCACAATGGTGGCCTGAACTAGTATAAATCTCGTGTCTTCCTGTGTTGCGAGTTCGTCGAGTCCATCCGTGAGATCTTAGTGAGCTAGGGCGTGGATCAGTAGGAGGGAAAGACTTCGCGTGCACCCCAGAGTTCGAACCTTAAGGGTTTTGCCGGAACCCCACATCCGACATTTGGCGCGCCAGGTAGGGGTGCGCCGTAGCTTCCCTTCCGTCGATTCGTCGCTCCATCGCTCCATCGTCTCCATGTCGGACGCTCGCCGCGCTCGAGCTGAGCGCCGGGCTGCCCTCACCGCCCGCGTTGCTCAGACGGCTCCCGTCGGCGGGCCACCTCGTCGTTCTCCATCTCCCGCCGCCAACGCAGCCACCGGCCCGGTGGGGAACAAGCAACAAGCGTCCTCGCTGCATCCGTCGGTGCGGCAGGACGGCCGCACCGCCACTCCGTCGCTGACCCCGGCCGGTTCTTCGTCTCATGCACGCCACGCTCCCATGGAGGCGCGGGCCGCGCTCCTCACGCCGAATGAGCTCCTGTGCTACCGCCTAGTCGACGACCTCTACGAAGAGTGGCTCGACCGCGTCGCTAAGCTCGTCCACGCCGCAGGGGGCTCCCCGGCGCCGTCCCTCTCTCTGTCTCACCCTCCGCCAGCCACAGGCGACGTGGGTCATGGCGCGCCTCCACCACCTTTGCCCCAAGACTGCGCCTTGGCGCCAAGGCGTGCGGCCCCACGGCGTGATCCGCCACGTCCGGTGCCCGCGCGCGAAGAGAGAAGTTGCCAAGAAATCCCTCGGTCGCGAGAAGCCGCACCTGCGCTCCCTCGCCGCCTCGTCAAGACCGCGCGCCGCCTGCGGTGGCGCCGCGCGGGCCTCATCAAGGCCAATCTCCACCCCCGAGGCAGGCCCCGGCAACCACGGCCGGCTGTCGCGCCTTCACCCCCGAGCTCCGTAGCGTCGCCTGGCCAGGCAAGTTCAAGCCGGATCTGCGCCCCCGCTACGACGGCACCTCCGACCACGCGGAGTTCCTGCAGCTCTATGAGCTGAGCATCAAAGTGGCCAATGGGGACGAGAAAGTCATGGCGAACTGGTTCCCTATGGCTCTCAAGGATGGGGCCCACTCCTGGCTCCTGAACCTGCAGCACGGCTCGGTCTCCTCCTGGGATGAGATGCGCGACTGCTTCGTCGCCGACTTCCAGGGCACCCGCGACCACCCGCCAGCCACGGGTGACCCGCGCCGCATCAAGCAACAGCCAGGGGAGACCCTCCAGAAGTACATCCAGCGCTTCAACAACACTCGCCTCAAGATCCCCAAGGTCACGGACGAGGCCATCATCTCCGTGTTCTTAGACGGCGTCCGTGACGTCAAGATGAAGGAAGAGCTCGCTATCCATGAGGAGCTGTGCACATCTCAGGAGCTGTTCAACCTGGCGACCAAGTGCGCAAGAGCTGAGGAGGGGCGCCTCTCCCTCCTCGAGCTGCCAGCCGCGGGCACAGAGGAGAAGAAAGCCAAGGCCAAGGACGTGAAGCGCAAGGAGGCAGCTGTGCTCGCAGCAGAGCCAGACAACAGGCGGGGCAGGGTTCAGCCCGAATCGTCCAAGGGCGGCCGACCGTTGTGCGCATTCCACAACCTGAACACCCACAACACCAGTGACTGTCAAGAGCTCAAGGCCATTCACGAAGGACGTTTCGGTCGACGCCCCGAGCGTAGCGACCAGGGCTACGGCGTGGAGGAGGACGTGGAGGCGGACGCTGGGACGACCATGGCCCGCGCCAGGAGTGGCGCGACAGGCCTCGTGAGGACCGCTGGCAGGACCATCCTCGCGAGGGCCCCAGGAGGGACCAGCCTTGTGAGGATCGCCCCCAGGGCAACGCCGGTCTTCCCCCGCTGCCGCCACCAAGAAGGAACGATGATCACCATCAGGATGAGGGGGCTGGGGGCTTCCAGGAGCCGCGTGCAATCGCCTGCATCTTGGGCGGCTTGCAGGCCGCAGCTTCTCAACGCCATCTTCAAACAGTTCGCTCGTGAAGTGAACGCAGTGCTCCCCAAGCTCGAGGCTACGCGCCCGCTCAGGTGGTCCCAATGCGCCATCACTTTCAACTCGGCAGACCAGCTCAAGTGCGCAGCCACCGCTGGTGCTCTCCCAATGCTTTGTTCGCCAGTCATCAGCAATGTGCAAGTTACCAAGACCCTCATCGATGGCGGCGCAGGGCTCAACGTCCTGTCCGTCGACACGTTCGAGAACCTCCAAGTGCCATATGAGCAACTTCAGCCCACCAAGCCTTTCTCAGGAGTGACCGACGGTTCCACCACACTGATAGGGCAGGTCCGCCTGCCTGTCACGTTTGGGGAGCGCAAGAACTACCGCACCAAGCTCATCGACTTCGACGTCGCACACATCCGCCTGCCGTACAACGCCATCCTCGGGTATCCAGCCCTGGCCAAGTTCATGGCAGTCACCCATCACGGCTACAATGTCCTCAAGATGCCGGGAAGCGGCGGAATCATCACGGTCCCATGTGAAGAGAGAGATGCGGTGTGCTCCCTCGAGTGTGCCTTCCAAGCTGCAGCAATCAACGACCCCGACCGCAAAAGCGAGGGCCCTCCTGAGGCCCTCCCCAAGAAGAAGAAGCAGCTGCGCCGAGCAGGATCTCAGGAGGGTGGCGACGCAGCTGGAGCCTCGTCAGGATCAGCGCCCGCTTCAGGCGCGCCTCCCTCCATCGCATAGGAAGGCGCGCCCGGTGCCCTCCTCGGGCAGGGCTCAGGGGCTCTCTTCTGGAGGGCCTCAGACCTTGCCAACCTCACAAGGGAGGCGCTTGGGCACCACTTGGAGGCGTCCTTCGCGGCACGTTTCCCTCAGGAGAACACATGGCAAGGAGCACCCACTACTCAGGAGTTCATGACCAAGACCACTCAGGAACTGCAAAACGCAAGAGCCATGCGCGGCGACAGCCGCTCGCGAGGCGCAGCTCCCCATCCAGGCGAGGATGCTGGGCTACGTGTCTGCATCGACGTCCCAGGGCTCAACAGGGTCGCATCTCGGGAGCGTTTCTGGCCTTCGCGTGTGGGCCGTTGCGAGGGCCCGCCACACAACTACGTTCGCATGCCCTTCGGCTTGCCGAGCGTGGCGTCAGCCTATCAGCGCAACGTGCGACGCGTCCTGGCGGCTCAGGAGGCCAGGTACCACCCCGTCCTGGAAGAAATGGAGACGGTCTTCAAGGAGCCTCCCTAGCCCCCAGAGCCTCCCGAGGCTCAGGGCCCCGGTGGCTCGTGAAGAGTCATTCCTTCGACGCACGCCTTCAGGTACACCAACTCTACTTCATCTACAGAACCAGGTGACATTTTCCAAGCTCGTTTAGCTGGGAGCGCCCCTCGGGCTGCATTATTCCCAGGCCGCATGGGTCCGTCCCTGTGGCATGTATCCCTTTTGCTTGTGTCTTTAGCTTACCTTGCTGGGGGCGCCCTGATAACCCACAAGTATAGGGGATCGCAACAGTTTTCGAGGGTAGAGTATTCAACCCAAATTTATTGATTCGACACAAGGGGAGCCAAAGAATATTCTCAAGTACTAGCAACTGAGTTGTCAATTCAGCCACACCTGGATAACTTAATATCTGCAGCAAAGTATTTAGTAGCAAAGTAATATGATAGTAGTGGTAACGTAACAAAAGTAACGGTAGCAAAAGTAATATTTTTGCTGTTTTGTAGTGATTGTAACAGTAGCAACGGAGAAGTAAATAAGCGAAGAACAATATGTGAAAAACTCGCAGGCATTGGATCGGTGATGGAGAATTATGCCGGATGCGGTTCATCATGTAACAATCATAACATAGGGTGACATAGAACTAGCTCCAATTCATCAATGTAATGTAGGCATGTATTCCGAATATAGTCATACGTGCTTATGGAAAAGAACTTGCATGACATCTTTTGTCCTACCCTCCCGTGGCAGCGGGGTCCTAATGGAAACTAAGGGATATTAAGGCCTCCTTTTAATAGAGTACCAAAACAAAGCATTAGCACATAGTGAATACATGAACTCCTCAAACTATGGTCATCACCGGGAGTGGTCCCGATTATTGTCACTTCGGGGTTGCCGGATCATAACACATAGTAGGTGACTATAGACTTGCAAGATAGGATCAAGAACTCACATATATTCATGAAAACATAATAGGTTCATATCTGAAATCATGGCACTCGGGCCCTAGTGACAAGCATTAAGCATAGCAAAGTCATAGCAACATCAATCTCAGAACATAGTGGATACTAGGGATCAACCCTAACAAAGCTAACTCGATTACATGATAGATCTCATCCAACCCATCACCGTCCAGCAAGCCTACGATGGAATTACTCACGCACGGCGGTGAGCATCATGAAATTGGTGATGGAGGATGGTTGATGATGACGATGGCGAAGAATCCCCCTCTCCGGAGCCCCGAACGGACTCCAGATCAGCCCTCCCGAGAGGTTTTAGGGCTTGGCAGCGGCTCCGTATCGTAAAACGCGATGAATCCTTCTCCTTGATTTTTTTCTGCCTGAAAGCAAATATATAGAGTTGGAGTTGAGGTCGGAGGAGCTCCAGGGGGCCCACGAGGTAGGGGTGTGCCCTAGGGGGGCAGGCGCGCCCCCACCCTTGTGGCTAGGGTGTGGGCCCCCTGGTCTTCATCTTTTGCAAGGATTTTTTATTATTTCCAAATAGACGTTCCGTGAAGTTTCAGGTCATTCCGAGAACTTTTGTTTCTGCACATAAATAATACCATGGAAAGTCTGCTGAAAACAGCGTCAGTCCGGGTTAGTTCCATTCAAATCATGCAAGTTAGAGTCCAAAACAAGGGCAAAAGTGTTTGGAAAAGTAGATACGATGGAGACGTATCAACTCCCCCAAGCTTAAACCTTTGCTTGTCCTCAAGCAATTCAGTTGACAAACTGAAAGTGATAAAGAAAAAAATTTAAAAACTCTGTTTGCTCTTGTTCTTGTAAATATGTAAAGCCAGCATTCAAGTTTTGAGCAAAGATTATGACTAACCACATTTGCAATAACTTTTAGGTCTCATGTTTACTCATATCAATAGCATAATCAACTAGCGAGCCATAATAATAAATCTCGGATGACAACACTTCCTCAAAACAATCATGATATGATATAATAAGATGGTATCTTGCTAGCCCTTTCTGAGACCGCAAAACATAAATGCAGAGCACCTTTAAAGATCAAGGACTGACTAGACATTGTAATTCATGGTAAAAGAGATCCAGTCATAGTCATACCCAATATAAATTAATAGTAATGGATTGTAACATCCCAAATTTTCAATTTGGTATGTTATACATAGATCATCATTGCATATCATGTTTTATTGCATTTTTACAAATCCTCGATAAATCCTAAGAAACTCAAGGACCCTCGGAGAGAGTTGGGGATTTTCTCGAATTTCCATATTTGATTTTCATCAAATAATAAGACGAGGATTTTGGTTTTAATAATTTTTCTCTTCGGAAAAAATATTTCATTTTAAACAAACGAGAGGAGAAAACATGACTTCTCCAAAACAATTGAAATACTGGAGGAAAAATGTTAAAATCATTATTTGGAATTTATTTGGATTTTATTTGCAATTTTATTGCATTAAAAATATTGCATGTTTTCAAATTATTTATTTTGATTTAAAAAAATGTTCACCCTATTCTAGATTTTCTAACTAGACAGGAAAAATATATTTCATATTTTTCTGAGTTTTATTTATTTTTCTACGTATTATTTTCCGCGGAACTTATTTTAAAAAAAACGCCCGCGCGCCGACTGGGCCAAAGGCCCAGCCGACGGCCCGCCTCGCGCCTCTCCTCTTCCCGCACAGGATCGCCGCCGTCGCCGTGTCCGCCATGGACACGAGCCGCCGCCGCCTCGGGTTGCCCCTCCCCCAAGCCGCCGGACCCCCCCTCTTTATATACCCCCCTCTCCTTTTTCCTCTCACCGCCGCCGCCGGCGTAGCCCCGCCGCCGCCCGCATCTCGCCTCGCCGCCGCCGCCGTTTGCCTCGCCGCTGCCGCCGCCGGGAGCCGCCGGAGCCGCCGCCCCCCTCCCCGAGCCCCGCCGCCAAGCCCAGCGCCCGCCGGAGCCCCTCGCCGGAGCCCGCCCGTCGAGGTACTGCCACCGCCCGTTTCCGTCGTTGCCGGTTTTCTGTAAAAAAACCCTTCGTTAAAAAAAACCTAGATCGGTTTTTTTTCGGTTTTAATATTTTACGAGCGTTTACCGAACCGTTCGTTTTAACGAACACGTTCGTCGGTTTTTCTCTGTTAACGAACGTCCGTTCTTTAACCGTTCGTCCGTTTTTCTTTTTCGTCGGATTTTTCTGCGATTATCTCAGATTCGATTTCTGATCGAATCTTCGATTCTGTTTAACTTCTCGCTCGTTTATCGGAATCAGGCGATTCAAGCGCCTAGAGTTTCGTCTCGAAATTATTTTTCCGTTTAACCTACTCAAACAAGTTTTTGCTATAGTAAAATTTGACCTAGATCCAGATTAGCAAACGAAGTTTCTTTCTTTCGCCGTTTGACTTTCGTTGCTTCTTTCGAGTTGATTCTTTTTGCAAACCGGAGTTCTTAAGTTGAACTTTCTGGTTGGATCTTTCATTCGAGTTTTACCTGTGCATTAGATGAGTACTGATTGTATGCTTGTTTGTTTGCGTTAGAGTACCCGGAGTGTGCCGCTTGTTACTTCGACTCGCTAGGTTTTGCGGATCATCAGCAAGGCAAGTAACACTTTGATCATACCCCATTCATACCCAGTTTTAATTGCATTAGATCTATTTCCTCAAACACTTGCATGATTAGGATCTAAATAAATTGTGGGTATTGGGAAGTAGTTGAGGTAGTACCTATTACCTGTTTCATTTATCAAACCCTTGGGAGTTACTTCTACGTTGCTATTATATTGCCATGCTATGCTCGTAGACGTGGATTGGGTTTGAGAGATATTCATGACAGATGTGAGATGTTATTAATGGTTCAACTTAAGGTGGCAACTAAAACTCACATCTGGGTGGATTGAGGCACCTGGAGAACCCAGTGTTGCCTATATGTATAAGGTCCGCCACCCAGGCTCAAAGGGATCATAAGATTATTCATGCTAGAAACTTCCGCGTGCAGCCACAAGCTATTATGGGCTCTAGCATAGCTGAGTAGGTTACAGGATCTCTTGAAGAGGTGGACTAGCAGATGTAGGGGAAAGTAGGTGTACCGGTCCATCCAGAGTAAAGAGTGATTGTTTCTGAAAGACTGTGTCTCGGTCATCCGTTTCTCAAACATCATGCAGTGCGAGAATCAAGCGGAGGTGATCGAGTCTTGTGGGGAAAAGTGCGCAAACCTCTGCAGAGTGTACAAACTAATCATGGTTAGCCGTGTCCCCGGTTATGGACAACTTGAGTATCTAGTACCTGGATTATCATTTGAATCTCATCACCGTGATACTTATAATTAATTTTGTTGGGTTAATGATGACACTTAATTGGGATTGAGTTGGAGGTACCTTCTCAATGTTTCAACCACCATGATAGTTAAATAAAATTTATTCCTTTGAAGTAGGATAAAATTGGCTTTTCGCAAAACTGTAACCATAGAGCTTTCCACCAGCCATATATGCATGTAGTATAGCATTATTATTGTTCCTTACTCTCTATGTGTTACATTGCCAGCATATTCTATGTGCTGACCCGTTTTCGGGCTGCAACGTTTCATGTTGCAGACTTTTCCGACGACGAGTAAGATGCTTTAGGTCGTGGTCTTATACTCAGTGATGCCGCTGGAGTGATGGACTCACTTATCTTCCAAGTCTTCCGCTGTTATCGTTTTTAGATGGCCTTAAGCCATGTTTATCATACTTATTCTCTTTGGAGATATTCGATGTAATAAGTGTGTGATTGCTACTCTGTTATAAATCCTCCATTTGTACTGTGCGTGTCAGCATTACTGATCCAGGGATGACACTGGTGCACAGCAGCACAGGCCATTTGAGGTCTGGTCGCTACAAAGTTGGTATCAGAGCACACGCTGACTGTAGGACACGACCACTAAGCTTAAGCCCTAGAAAACTTCTCTCTTCTCATTTCTGACCCCTCTCCACTTTCTACTCTTTTAGGAATGGCGAATGCAAGGAGCAAGTTCATGCAACCAGATGAAGACACGCCGTTTGGTCGACACTTGAAGGAAGTTACCAAGTACTTGAACATAGGAATACCAAGCATCACCGGAACCTACAACGCCACATTACCTGAAGAGGAGAGCTGGAAGATTCAAGTTATCATTCCAGGAAGGACGTTTGAGCCAATTACTGAACCCATGAGATTGGTTTTCGAAGCACCAACTTGGAGTCTAGGGAAGAGTATGGCCGCACACATCGCCATGGGACGCATCGGAGAAGTCTACCACCAGGATCTTAAGGATACAATCTACCAAATTTGTGGACGTCGAGACGCGCAATGGGAGATGATCAAGACCAAGAAGGATGGATCAATTGCAGCTTTTATCCAGGAGCAGAACCAACATATTCGTCGCTAGGAGAACCAGATGTGCACGGACAAGGAAGAACTGAAGAAGGCATTCACGAAGATCAAGGAACTCCAAGAAGAACTTAAGACTACACGCGAAGATTACTTGGAGGAAATCAACGCGCTAGTAGGGAAGATTGACGACCTGGAGAAGAAGATTGGAGCATTCGTGGGAGATCCAGTGCCAAAAGCAGAAGTCGACGAATGCACTTGTCCGGATAACTACATCATCATCGACGACACCGACTCGGAACCAAGTGAAGACGAATGGATTGATGAAGCTGGAGCAGACATCATGGAGTCTTCAACGGATCAGAATTTTTAGTAGACCACCATATCAGTAGTAGTTTTCCCCCATTTAATAGTATAGTTCAAGCACTTTGTAACGCTAGTTAGATCGATTGTTTTGCCTTGTTTGGATTGATTGAGTGATATTGATTGAATTGTCTCATGAGCATATGGGTAGTGTTTTCTCTCTAGACCTCATTCTATTCTTACCTCTCATCTTTTCTAAACCTATCAGATGCCTCCAAGACGCGACACCAGATTTGTTTTCCCGCCAGAGATCACCCAGTTGATTCAGCAACAGAATGCCCTGATGCAAGTGTTAGTGCAGAACCAAGGCAACAACAACAACAACAACCCACCGCCACCACCACCTGTTGATCACTTAGCCCGTTTCTTAAGGCTAAACCCGCCGGTGTTTTCCAGTAGCACCGAGCCGATTGTTGCAGATGATTGGCTCCGCAAAGTTGGAAGGGAGTTGACCATTGCAGGATGCACAGATGCGGAAAGAGTGTGTTTTGCCGCACATCAGCTTGATGGACCCGCAGCATCATGGTGGGAGAATTATACAGCCACGCACCCTATTGACACTGTCACATGGGACCAGTTTCAGCAAGCTTTCCGAACGGCTCATGTTTCAGCAGGAGCTATGGCTATGAAGAAGCATGAATTTCGTAACCTACGCCAAGGAGGACGCACCGTAGGCCAGTATGTGGAGGAATTCAGTAAGTTAGCACGTTATGCACCAGATGACGTTGCTACAGATGCTGCCAAGCAGGAGAAATTCTTGGAAGGATTGAATGATGAACTGAGTATGCAGTTGATGGTAGCAACCTTCAACAACTACCAGGAGCTGGTAGATAGAGCTCTCATGATTGAAGGGAAGCAACAGCAGATTGAAAACCGTAAGAGGAAGTATGGACAAGGGAAGTATAACTCAGGAGCCCAGCAGAAGCCACGATTTACCCCGAAGCTGGGAGGACAGTTTCAGCATACCCATGGAGGAGGTAGTTCGCACAACCATAATGGCCCCAAGAATGGTAATGGGAATGGAGGAGGAAACGGACAGAACCGCACCAACCCATCTACCCCAACCAAGAGAGATCTAAGTCACATTACTTGTTTCAAGTGCCAGAAGACGGGACATTATGCTACTGATTGTCCCGAAGCCCAAAATGGAAATGGCAATGGAAGCTCTGGGAAGAAGCCGAACCCGTTCAACAAAGGACATGTGAACCACGTGAGCGTGGAGGAGGTTGAAGCTCAGCCTGATGCAGTAATAGGTAAGTTTTTGGTTAAGTCATTTACTGCAACTGTTCTTTTCGATACTGGTGCATCGCATTCATACATATCAAGGGGATTCGTGAACAAGTTTAAGATGTCCACCCAAGTTCTCAAAACCCCTATGTTAGTAACCTCGCCAGGAGGAGAGTATATGGCCACCCAAGGATGTTTTCAGATACCGTTGGCCATTGGTAGGCATGTTTTCCCCTCAGACCTCATTGTTTTGGAATCGCAAGGTTTGGATGTGATTTTGGGAATGGATTGGCTATCGTTGTATGGAGGAAACATCGATTGTGCCAGCAAGACGATTTTGCTTACCACCCCGAAAGGAAAAAGGATCAAGTATGTATCCAGGCATATGCCGAAGAGGACTCAAGTAAATTCCTTATCAGGAGTTGTACAGGAGGAAGTACCAGTGGTGAAAGATTATCCGGATGTATTTCCAGAAGAGTTGCCAGGCATGCCACCAGATAGAGACATTGAGTTTTTGATTGAACTTTTGCCAGGCACAGGGCCAATATCTAAGAGACCTTACAGGATGCCCGCAAAAGATTTGGAAGAAATTAAGAAGCAGATCAAGGAGTTACTGGATAAAGGCTATATTCGCCCAAGTTCGTCACCTTGGGGATCACCAGTACTTCTAGTGGAGAAGAAAGATGGATCGCTGAGGATGGTTGTTGATTACCGAGGATTGAATGAAGTGACCATCAAAAACAAGTACCCACTGCCGATGATCAATGATTTGTTTGACCGCTTGCAAGGAGCTAAAGTATTTTCCAAGATCGATCTACGATCAGGATACCATCAGTTAAAGATTCGAGAGCAGGATATACCCAAGACGGCATTTGCCACCAGATATGGATTGTATGAGTATACCGTTATGTCATTTGGACTGACTAACGCACCTGCCTATTTCATGAACCTGATGAACAAAGTGTTTATGGAGTTTTTGGATAAGTTCGTCGTGGTGTTCATTGATGATATTTTAATCTTTTCCAAGGATGAAGAAGAGCATGAGGAGCATTTACGATTGGTACTTGAGAAGCTCAGAGAACATCAGTTATATGCCAAGTTCAGCAAATGTGAGTTTTGGCTGAAGGAAGTTGGATTCCTTGGACATGTTATTTCTGGAGAAGGAATAGCAGTAGACCCTGCCAAGGTTGACACAGTGACAAGTTGGGAATCACCCACGACAGTTGGAGATATCCGGAGTTTTCTTGGACTTGCAGGATACTACCGGAGATTCATCGAGAATTTCTCAAGGATTGCTAAGCCCATGACTGAGCTATTGAAGAAGGACACCAAATTCAATTGGACTGAGGAATGTGAAGCTAGTTTCCAAGAGTTGAAGAAACGATTGGTTACCTCACCAGTGTTGATTCTGCCAGATCAACGCAAGGACTATGAAGTTTATTGCGACGCTTCTCGTCGAGGACTTGGAGCAGTGCTTATGCAGGAAGGAAGAGTTGTGTCGTGTGCTTCACGACAACTTAAACCCCATGAGAAGAATTATGCTACGCATGATTTGGAATTAGCAGCCGTGGTGCATGCATTGAAAACATGGAGACATTTTCTCATCGGAAACCATTGTGAGGTGTACATGGATCACAAGAGTTTGAAGTACATTTTCACGCAGAAGGGGTTAAATCTCAGACAGAGAAGATGGTTGGAGCTCATTAAAGATTATGATATGAGATTGCATTATCACCCTGGAAAGGCTAACGTAGTAGCAGACGCGTTGAGCCGCAAGAGTCATGTCAACACCCTCATGACAGGAGAATTACCTCAGGAGTTAGCCGAGGACCTTCGCGAGCTATGTTTGGAGATAGTCCCTAGAGGCTATTTAGCGACATTGGAGATTCAGTCTACCTTGATGGAAAGGATTAGAGAAGCTCAGAAGACAGACAAGGAGATTGAAGAGATAAAGGAGAAGATGAGCAAAGGAAAAGCCAAGGGATTTCGTGAGGATGAGCACGATACCTTATGGTTCGAGGACCGCGTATATGTGCCTGATGATCCGGAGATCAGGAAGTTGATTTTGCAAGAAGCCCATGATTCACCATACTCGATTCACCCAGGGAATACCAAGATGTATTTGGATTTGAAGAATACTTTCTGGTGGACCGGAATGAAGAAGGATATTGTGGAGTATGTAGCAGTTTGTGATGTATGTCAGAGAGTGAAGGCAGAGCATCCGAAGCCAGCAGGATTGCTGCAGCCATTACCGATACCCGAATGGAAGTGGGATAAAATAGGCATGGATTTTATCACGGGATTACCCAGGACTCGTTCAGGCTATGACTCGATATGGGTTGTAGTCGACCGTTTGACGAAAGTGGCTCATTTCATTCCAGTAAAGACCACTTACACCAGTGCTAAGTTGGCTAAGATCTACATGACCAGGATCGTATGTTTGCATGGAGTTCCGAGGACCATTGTATCAGACAGAGGAACCCAATTTACCTCGAAGTTTTGGAAGCAGCTACATGAAACGTTGGGAACCAGGCTGGAATTTAGTACAGCTTTTCACCCACAGACAGATGGACAGACCGAGAGAGTCAACCAGATTTTGGAGGACATGTTGAGAGCATGTGCACTAGATTACGGATCCAGTTGGGACGACAATTTGCCATATGCGGAGTTTTCTTATAACAACAGTTATCAAACCAGTTTGAAGATGGCCCCTTTCGAAGCCTTGTACGGAAGGAGGTGTAGAACACCGTTGTTATGGGACGAAGTTGGAGACCGTCAGTTGTTTGGACCAGATTTGATTAAGGAGTCTGAACAGAAAGTAAGGTTGATTCGCGATAGACTCAAGGTAGCCCAGTCCAGACAGAAGAGTTATGCCGATTCTAAACGAAAGGAGACAGTTCATGAAGTCGGAGACCGAGTGTATCTTCGAGTATCACCACTTCGAGGAGTGAAGCGCTTTGGAGTTAAGGGAAAGTTAGCGCCCCGTTTTATCGGACCATACAGAGTTTTGGAACGTATGGGAGAAGTTGCTTACAAATTGGAATTGCCCGAAGGATTGTCTGGAGTACATGATGTATTTCACGTTTCGCAGTTGAAGAAGTGCCACGCAGAAATGGCTGAGATACCGCTAAGAGATACTGTGCCACTGGAAGCGATTCAGCTGGAAAGTGATTTGACTTATGAGGAGAAGCCAGTTAAGATTCTCGAATATGCCAGCCGAGTTACCCGCAGCAAGGTTATCAAGTTTTGCAAAGTTCAGTGGAGTCACCACACAGAGGATGAAGCCACCTGGGAGCGAGAGGAAGATCTACGGAAAGACCACTCCCACCTGTTTTCTAGCCAACCCGAATCTCAAGGGCGAGATTCATCTTAAGGGGGGTAGGTTTGTAACATCCCAAATTTTCAATTTGGTATGTTATACATAGATCATCATTGCATATCATGTTTTATTGCATTTTTACAAATCCTCGATAAATCCTAAGCAACTCAAGGACCCTCGGAGAGAGTTGGGGATTTTCTCGAATTTCCATATTTGATTTTCATCAAATAATAAGACGAGGATTTTGGTTTTAATAATTTTTCTCTCCGGAAAAATATATTTCATTTTAAACAAACGAGAGGAGAAAACATGACTTCTCCAAAACAATTGAAATACTGGAGGAAAAATGTTAAAATCATTATTTGGCATTTATTTGGAATTTATTTGCAATTTTTATTGCATTAAAAATATTGCATGTTTCCAAAATATTTATTTTGATTTTAAAAAATGTTCACCCTATTCTAGATTTTCTAACAAGACGGGGAAATATTTATTTCATATTTTTATGATTTTTATTTATTTTTCTACGTATTATTTTCCGCGGAACTTATTAAAAAAACGCCCGCGCGCCGACTGGGCCAAAGGCCCGCCTCGCGCCTCTCATCTTCCCGCACGGGATCGCCGCCGTCGCCGTGTCCGCCATGGACACGAGCCGCCGCCGCCTCGGGTTGCCCCTCCCCCAAGCCGCCGGACCCCCCCTCTTTATATACCCCCCTCTCCTTTTTCCTCTCACATCCGCCGCCGGAGTAGCCCCGCCGCCGCCCGCATCTCGCCTCGCCGCCGCCGCCGTTTGCCTCGCCGCCGCCGCCGCCGCCGGGAGCCCCCGGAGCCGCCGCCCACCCCTCCCCGAGCCCCGAGCCCCGCCGCCAAGCCCAGCGCCCGCCGGAGCCCCTCGCCGGAGCCCGCCCGTCGAGGTACTGCCGCCGCCCGTTTCCGTCGTTGCCGGTTTTCTGTAAAAAAAACCCTTCGTTTAAAAAAAAACCTAGATTGTTTTTTTTCGGTTTTAATATTTTACGAGCGTTTACCGAACCGTTCGTTTTAACGAACACGTTCGTCGGTTTTTCTCTGTTAACGAACGTCCGTTCTTTAACCGTTCGTCCGTTTTTCTTTTTCGTCGGATTTTTCTGCGATTATCTCAGATTCGATTTCTGATCGAATCTTCGATTCTGTTTAACTTCTCGCTCGTTTATCGGAATCAGGCGATTCAAGCGCCTAGAGTTTCGTCTCGAAATTCTTTTTTCGTTTAACCTACTCAAACAAGTTTTTGCTACAGTAAAATTTGACCTAGATCCAGATTAGTAAACGAAGTTTCTTTCTTTCGCCGTTTGACTTTCGTTGCTTCTTTCGAGTTGATTCTTTTTGCAAACCGGAGTTCTTAAGTTGAACTTTATGGTTGGATCTTTCATTCGAGTTTTACCTGTGCATTAGATGAGTACTGATTGTATGCTTGTTTGTTTGCGTTAGAGTACCCGGAGTGTGCCGCTTGTTACTTCGACTCGCTAGGTTTTGCGGATCATCAGCAAGGCAAGTAACACTTTGATCATACCCCGTTCATACCCAGTTTTAATTGCATTAGATCTATTTCCTCAAACACTTGCATGATTAGGATCTAAATAAATTGTGGGTATTGGGAAGTAGTTGAGGTAGTACCTATTACCTGTTTCATTTATCAAACCCTTGGGAGTTACTTCTACGTTGCTATTGTATTGCCATGCTATGCTCGTAGACGTGGATTGGGTTTGAGAGATATTCATGACAGATGTGAGATGTTATTAATGGTTCAACTTAAGGTGGCAACTAAAACTCACATCTGGGTGGATTGAGGCACCTGGAGAACCCAGTGTTGCCTGTATGTATAAGGTCCGCCACCCAGGCTCAAAGGGATCATAAGATTATTCATGCTAGAAACTTCCGTGTGCAGCCACAAGCTATTATGGGCTCTAGCATAGCTGAGTAGGTTACAGGATCTCTTGAAGAGGTGGACTAGCAGATGTAGGGGAAAGTAGGTGTACCGGTCCATCCAGAGTAAAGAGTGATTGTTTCTGAAAGACTGTGTCTCGGCCATCCGTTTCTCAAACATCATGCAGTGCGAGAATCAAGCGGAGGCGATCGAGTCTTGTGGGGAAAAGTGCGCAAACCTCTGCAGAGTGTACAAACTAATCATGGTTAGCCGTGTCCCCGGTTATGGACAACTTGAGTTTCTAGTACCTAGATTATCATTTGAATCTCATCACCGTGATACTTATAATTAATTTTGTTGGGTTAATGATGACACTTTATTGGGATTGAGTTGGAGGTACCTTCTCAATGTTTCAACCACCATGATAGTTAAATAAAATTTATTCCTTTGAAGTAGGATAAAATTGGCTTTTCGCAAAACTGTAACCATAGAGCTTTCCACCAGCCATATATGCATGTAGTATAGCATTATTATTGTTCCTTACTCTCTATGTGTTACATTGCCAGCATATTCTATGTGCTGACCCGTTTTCGGGCTGCAACGTTTCATGTTGCAGACTTTTCAGACGACGAGTAAGATGCTTTAGGTCGTGGTCTTATACTCAGTGATGCCGCTGGAATGATGGACTCACTTATCTTCCAAGTCTTCCGCTGTTATCGTTTTTAGATGGCCTTAAGCCATGTTTATCATACTTATTCTCTTTGGAGATATTCGATGTAATAAGTGTGTGATTGCTACTCTGTTATAAATCCTCCATTTGTACTGTGCGTGTCAGCATTACTGATCCAGGGATGACACTGGTGCACAGCAGCACAGGCCATTTGAGGTCTGGTCGCTACATGGATGTAAATGACAGCTGCACTCTCCAGCTAGTGCTTTTTAATAAGAGGGTGATGACTCAACATAAAAGTAAATAGATAGGCCCTTCGTAGAGGGAAGCAGGGATTTGTAGAGGTGCCAGAGCTCGATTTTAAAATAGAGATAAATAATATTTTGAGCGGCATACTTTCATTGTCAACATAACAACTAAGAGATGGCGATATCTTCCATGCTACACACATTATAGGCGGTTCCCAAACAGAATGGTAAAGTTTATACTCCCCCTCCACCAACAAGCATCAATCCATGACTTGCTCGAAACAACGAGTGTCTCCAACTAGCAACAGTCCCAGGGGGAGTTTTGTTTGCAATTATTTTGATTTAGTTTGCATAAAGCATGGGACTGGGCATCCCGGTGACCAGCCATTTTCTCGTGAATGAGGAGCAGAGTCCACTCCTCTTGAGAATAACCCGCCTAGCATGGAAGATACGGACAACCCTAGTTGATACATGAGCTATCTGAGCATACAAAACAGAATGTTTATTTGAAGGTTTAGAGTTTGGCACATACAAATTTACTTGGAACGGCAGGTAGATACCGCATATAGGAAGGTATAGTGGACTCATCTGGAATAACTTTGGGGTTTAAGGGATTGGATGCACAAGCAGTATTCCCGCTTAGTACAAGTGAAGGCTAGCAAAAGACTGGGAAGCGACCAACTAGAGAGCGACAACAGTCATGAACATGCATTAAAATTAATAAACATTGAGTACAAGCATGAGTAGGATATAATCCACCATGAACATAAATATCGTGAAGGCTATGTTGATTTGTTTCAACTACATGTGTGAACATGTGCCAAGTCGAGTCACTTAAATCATTCAAAGGAGGATACCACCCCACTATACCACATCACAACCGTTTTAATAGCATGTTGGCACACAAGGTAAACCATTATAACTCATAGCTAATCAAGCATGGCATAAGCAACTATGATCTCTAATTGTCATTGCAAACATGTTTATTCATAATAGGCTAAATCAGGAACGATGAACTAATCATATTTACAAAAACAAGAGAGGTCGACTTCATACCATCTTTTCTCATCTTAGTCAGTCCATAATATATCGTCATAATTGCCTTTCACTTGCACGACCGAACGGTGTGAATAATAATAAGAGTGCTTGTGCATTGGACTAAGCTAGAATCTGCGAGCATTCAATAAACAGGAGAAGACAAGGCAATATGGGCTCTTGGTTAAATCAACAATAATGCATATAAGAGACACTTCAACAATTTAATTATGGTCTTCTCCTATCGACCCCCAAAGAAAAGAAAAGAAATAAAACTATTTACATGGGAAAGCTCCCAACAAGCAAAAGAAGAACAGGAAATATTTTTGGGGTTTCTTTTAATTATTACTACTACAGCAAGAAAAGTAGACTAACTAAAAGTTACTACTAATTTTTTGGTTTTTCTTAAGGTTTATTAAACACACAAGAAGAAAGCAAGAAAAAGAAAATAAACTAGCATGGATATTACAGTGAAAGAGTATGAGCACCGACAACTTAGCAATGAGTGTGTGAGCATGAATGTAATGTCGGTGGGAAATACGTACTCCCCCAAGCTGAGGCTTTTGGCCTAAGTTGGTTTATTGCCAAGGATGGCCTGGCGGATATCCGTAGTTGTAGCCGGGGTCGTACTGAGATGTAGCGGCTATCGCCTCCTGAGCTGCAGCGTGGCGGCGAGCTGCCTCCGCCCTCCTCTCGTACTCACCTGCCTCCTCTCTGGTAGTAACATATCTTCCTTTTGCTTGATAATCAAAGAAGGCAGGAGCAGGGAGAGTAATACGGACAACACGACGTTTGTCAAAGATTAGGCGATACCGGAGAGGTGATTCATTCCTCTCAACAAACTGGTGGTGGACCATAGCATTATAGTCTAAATAAGTAGGAGGCAACTCAACATCATCCTCACGAATGTCCACACCAAGAAAATTAGCTAAACGGGTTGCGTAAATTCCTCCAAAGAAATCTCCATTAAATCTATTATGATACCTACGTGCAACAATGGCTCCCAAATTATAAGATTTGCCTCCTAACACAGCACTCCTAAGAATGCTAAGGTCAGGGAGACACATATGACATGCTTCATCTTTACCATTTATGCACCTACCTATGAAGAGAGCAAAATAATGTATAGCAGGAAAATGAATGCTCCCTATGGTAGCTTGTGCTATATCTCTAGATTCCCCCACAATTATACTGGCAAGAAAATTTCTAAATTCAGATTTGCGAGGTTCACTAGCACTACCCCATTGTGGAAGTTTGCAAGCAGTAGTAAAATCCTCTAAGTCCATGGTATACGATTTTTCATAAAGATCAAACAGGACAGTTGGAGAATTACGTGAAGATGAAAATTCAAACCTCCTCACAAATGAACTAGTGAGATAGTGGTACTGGCGGCATTTGTCTGCCTCGAAGCTCACAAGAACAGCGTTACGCAAATATGCGTTAAATTCTTCCTTGATTCCCGCTCGATCCATAAAGTTCTCTGAAGGCCATTCACAAGGCTGCACTGGAGCGTCCCTTGGTGGCTCATCGTCAGCATCACGCATTGCAAGCCTGGGTCCTTGCTTCCTTGAAGAACCACCTTGGAACATTTCCTAAGCATATTTCTTCCTCTAAAAAATTTCTGAAATTTTCAGTAACTTCAAACAAAAGTGAACCAAGCTCATTAAAATTGATAGCAACTACTCCTACAAGTGCCTAGAGCCTATATCATGCATTAGAACTACTTGGAACCATATAAATTTGACATGCAAGCTCAAGAACATGGTCACCTAGGCAACACAAATTTGCAATGAATAAAGCACTAGAACAAAAACTAATCGGACCAATGGAGGAGTCACATACCAAGGAACAATCTCCCCAAGCAGTTTTGTGAGAGGTGCTTTGAGCAAGGAGATCGAAAATCGTAGCAAAATGAGCTAGAACTCGTGCTTGAGCTGGATATTGGTGTTTGTGGGAGGAAGAAGAAGTGTGTGGGTGCAGGAATAAGTGGAGGGGAGCCACCGTGGGCCCACGAGGCAGGGGGCGCGCCCAGGGGGGTATGGCGCGCCTTCCACCCTCGTGGCCAGGTGCTTGCCCCTCCTGCTGTGTTCTCAGCGCCAGATATTCTCAAATATTCCAGAAAAAATCATATTCCATTTTCAGGGCATTTGGAGAACTTTTATTTTCGGGGTGTTTTTTATATTGCACATATAAATCAGAAAACAGACAGAAAAATACTAGTTTTACTTTATTTCAACTAAATAACAGAAAGCAGAAAGAGGGTACAGAAGGTTGTGCCTTCTAGTTTCATCCATCTCATGCTCATCAAAAAGAATCCACTAACAAGGTTGATCAAGTCTTGTTAACAAACTCATTCCGAATAACATGGAACCGGAGAAATTTCGAATAACACTATGTTACCTCAACGGGGATATGCACATCCCCAATAATAAGAATATCATATTTCTTCTTGACAGTAGGAAGAGAAAATTCAAAACCTCCAAATATAATCGATGGAATTTTTCCAATAGAGTTGATACTATGAACTTGAGGTTGTTTCCTCGGAAAGTGTACCGTGTGCTCATTACCATTAACATGAAAAGTGACATTGCCTTTGTTGCAATCAATAACAGCCCCTACAGTATTCAAAACAGGTCTTCCAAGAATAATAGACATACTATCGTCCTCGGGAATATCAAGAATAACAAAGTCTGTTAAAATAGTAGCGTTTGCAACCACAACAGGCACATCCTCACAAATACCGACAGGTATAGCAGTTGATTTATCGGCCATTTGCAAAGATATTTCAGTAGGTGTCAACTTATTCAAATCAAGTCTACGATATAAAGAGAGAGGCATAACACTAACACCGGTTCCAAGATCACATAAAGCAGTTTTAACATAGTTCCTTTTAATGGAGCATGGTATAGTAGGTACTCCTGGATCTCCAAGTTTCTTTGGTATTCCACCCTTAAAAGTATAATTAGCAAGCATGGTGGAAATTTCAGCTTCCGGTATCTTTCTTTTATTTGTAACAATATCTTTCATATACTTAGCATAAGGATTCATTTTGAGCATATCAGTTAATCGCATACGCAAAAAGATGGGTCTAATCATTTCAGCAAAGCGCTCAAAATCCTCATCATCCTTTTTCTTGGATGGCTTGGGAGGAAAAGGCATGGGTTTCTGAACCCAAGGTTCCCTTTCTTTACCATGTTTCCTAGCAACAAAGTCTCTCTTATCATAACGTTGATTCTTTGATTGTGGGTTATCAAGATCAACAGCAGGTTCAATTTCTACATCATTGTCATTGCTAGGTTGAGCATCATCATTAACATTTTCACTGGGTTCATGTTCATTACCTGATTGTGTTTCAGCATCAGAAATAGAGATATCATTTGGATTCTCAGGTGGTTCAGCAATAGGTTCACTAGAAGCATGCAAAGTCCTACCATTTTACTTTTTCTTCTTTTTAGAAGGACTAGGTGCATCAATATTATTTCTCTGAGAATCTTGTTCAATTCTCTTAGGGTGGCCTTCAGGATACAAAGGTTCCCGAGTCATTCTACCAGTTCTAGTAGCCACTCTAACAACATAATCATTTTTCTCACTATTCATTTCATTGAGCAAATCATTTTGAGCCTTAAGTACTTGTTCTACTTGAGTGGTAACCATAGAAGCATGTTTACTAATGAGTTTAAGTTCACCTTTAACATTAGCCATATAATCACCCAAGTGTTCAATCATATAAGCATTTTGTTTTAATTGTCTACCAAAATAAGCATTGAAATCTTCTTGCTTAACCATAAAGTTATCAAACTCATCCAAGCATTGGCTAGCAATTTTAGTAGGAGGGATTTCAGCTTTATCATATCTATAGAGAGAATTTATCTTTACTACCTGTGTCGGGTTATCAAGACCATGAGTTTCTTCAATAGGTAATGGATTAAGATCATATGTTTCTTCAACAAGCAGTAAATTAAGACCATGTATTTCTTCAATAGGAGGTATATTCTTAACATCTTCAGCTTTAATACCTTTTTCTTTCATAGATTTCTTTGTCTCTTGCATATCTTCTGGACTGAGAAATAGAACACCTCTTTTCTTCGGAGTTGGTTTAGGAATAGGCTCAGGAATTGGCTCAGGAGCTGGCTCAGGAGCTGGCTCAGGAAGTGTCCAATTATTTTCATTTGTCAACATATTATTCAATAGAATTTCAGCTTCATCCGGTGTTCTTTCCCTGAAAACAGAACCAGCACAACTATCCAGGTAATCTCTAGAAGCATCGGTTAGTCCATTATAAAAGATATCAAGTATTTCATTTTTCTTGAGAGGATGATCAGGCAAAGCATTAAGTAACTTGAGAAGCCTCCCCCAAGCTTGTGGGAGACTCTCTTCTTCAATTTGCACAAAGTTGTATATTTCCCTCAAAGCAGCTTGTTTCTTATGAGCAGGGAAATATTTAGCAGAGAAGTAATAAATCATGTCCTGGGGACTACGCACACAACCAGGATCAAGAGAATTAAACCATATCTTAGCATCACCCTTTAATGAGAACGGAAATATTTTAAGGATATATAGGTAGCGGGATTTCTCATCATTAGTGAACAGGGTGGCTATATCATTTAATTTAGTAAGATGTGCCACAACAATTTCAGATTCATAGCCATGAAAAGGACCAGATTCAACCAAAGTAATTATATCAGGATCAACAGAGAATTCATAATCCTTATCAGTAACACAGATAGGTGAAGTAGCAAAAGCAGGGTCAGGTTTCATTCTAATCATTAAGAGATTGCTGCTTCCATTTAGCTAATAACCTCTTGAGCTCATATCTATCTTTGCAAGCTAAAATAGCTAAAGTAGCTTCTTTATCAAAAACATAACCCTCAGGAATAACAGGCGAGTCTTCATCATCACTTTCATCAATATAATCAGTTTCAATAATTTCTTTCTCTCTAACCCTAGCAATTTGTTCATCAAGAAATTCACTAAGTGGCACAGTAGTATCGAGCATAGAAGTAGTTTCATCATAAGTATCATGCATAGCAGAAGTGGCATCATCAATAACATGCGACATATCAGAACGAATAGCAGAAGCAGGTTTAGGTGTCGCAAGCTTACTCAAAACAGAAGGTGAATCAAGTGCAGAGCTAGATGGCAGTTCCTTACCTCCCCTCGTAGTTGAGGGATAAATTGTTGTCTTAGCGTCTTTCAAGTTCTTCATAGTGCCCAGCAGATATAAATCCCAAGTGACTCAAAGAATAGAGCTATGCTCCCCGGCAACGGCGCCAGAAAATAGTCTTGATAACCCACAAGTATAGGGGATCGCAAGAGTTTTCGAGGGTAGATTATTCAACCCAAATTTATTGATTCGACGCAAGGGGAGCCAAAGAATATTCTCAAGTATTAGCAACTGAGTTGTCAATTTAGCCACACCTGGATAACTTAATATCTGCAGCAAAGTATTTAGTTGCAAAGTAATATGATAGTAGTGGTAACGGTAACAAAAGTAACGGTAGCAAAAGTAATATTTTTGGTGTTTTGTAGTGATTGTAACAGTAGCAACGGAGAAGTAAATAAGCGAAGCATAATATGTGAAAAGCTCGTAGGCATTGGATCGGTGATGGAGAATTATGCCGGATGCGGTTCATCATGTAACAGTCATAACATAGGGTGACACAGAACTAGCTCCAATTCATCAATGTAATGTAGGCATGTATTCCGAATATAGTCATACGTGCTTATGGAAAAGAACTTGCATGACATCTTTTGTCCTACCCTCCCGTGGCAGCGGGGTCCTAATGGAAACTAAGGGATATTAAGGCCTCCTTTTAATAGAGTACCTGAACAAAGCATTAGCACATAGTGAATACATGAACTCCTCAAACTATGGTCATCACCGGGAGTGGTCCCGATTATTGTCACTTCGGGGTTGCCGGATCATAACACATAGTAGGTGACTATAGACTTGCAAGATAGGATCAAGAACTCACATATATTCATGAAAACATAATAGGTTCAGATCTGAAATCATGGCACTCGGGCCCTAGTGACAAGCATTAAGCATAGCAAAGTCATAGCAACATCAATCTCAGAACATAGTGGATACTAGGGATCAAACCCTAACAAAACTAACTCGATTACATGATAGATCTCATCCAACCCATCACCGTCCAGCAAGCCTACGATGGAATTACTCACGCACGGTGGTGAGCATCATGAAATTGGTGATGGAGGATGGTTGATGATGACGATGGCGACGAATCCCCCTCTCCGGAGCCCCGACGGACTCCAGATCAGCCCTCCCGAGAGGTTTTAGGGCTTGGCGGCGGCTCCGTATCGTAAAACGCGATGAATCCTTCTCCTTGATTTTTTCTCCCCGAAAGCAAATATATAGAGTTGGAGTTGAGGTCGGAGGAGCTCTAGGGGGCCCACGAGGTAGGGGGCGCGCCCTAGGGGGCAGGCGCGCCCCCCACCCTCGTGGCTAGGGTGTGGGCCCCCTGGTCTTCATCTTTTGCAAGGATTTTTTATTATTTCCAAATAGACGTTCCGTGAAGTTTTAGGTCATTCCGAGAACTTTTGTTTCTGCACATAAATAACACCATGGAAAGTCCGCTGAAAACAGCGTCAGTCCGGGTTAGTTCCATTCAAATCATGCAAGTTAGAGTCCAAAACAAGGGCAAAAGTGTTTGGAAAAGTGGATACGACGGAGACGTATCACGCCCGTCGGGCTGCATCATCCCCAAGCCGCTCGGGCCGGACCCAGTGGCATGTGTCTTCCTGCATTTACTCAAGCTGATTTGCCTTCCATGCTTAACCTGCCTACGGTTATCACCTGCTCGATCGCCACCGCCACGGGTCCATTCATCCCGTGCAATTCGCTTGCGCGTTAAAAGGGGGGCTCCTGAGCATATTGCGACTCAGGAGCTCTTACTGGCTCTCCAGCCCTCACCCCCTGGCCTTGACCACGGCATCGCGACTTGGCATACCAGCGGCGGCTGAGCTCGCTCGAGGGCCGGGACCTGAGGACGTAGAGCGCTTGCACCTAACCGTCTCGTAGGAACACACATCCATCAAAGACTCAAGACTAGGCGCAACCCGCCTTGAGGTAGGGCCTCGTGAGTCCCGCGCTGGCTCATGAATGCCCAGATACACCTCGCAGCCCTGCCGTGCAAGCCACGTGTCAGGGCGGGGCTGTACATGCCCCCGGGGCTCCTCACGGAGGGCCCCCCTCCCACACACAAGTGGAAGCACCATGCTCCGCACTGGCCGTCGACACTGCCGAGGAGCGGCTATGCCCGTGCACAAGCGGAAGCACTATGCTCCGCGCTGGTGATAAACAACTGAGGGCGGCTCCACGGTCGTACCAACCTCAGGGAGCCCCAGAGCTCAGAGTCCGGCCTCATCGCAACGCCTCCCCTCGGGAGAGCCGCGCGAGGGGGCTGGACACGGGGGCTACGCTCGGGTCACACCCAAGCGTACGCCACCCAACCAGGTCTCCCGGGCCTGGGGGCTGCTCTCGGGTCAAGCCCAAGCACACGCCGCCCAAACAGGTCTCCTGGACCTGGTCATCGCACGCCCCTCCCGAGGCCTCGGCGAGGGAAGGTATGGAGATTGTTTGCGCGTCAAGGGGGACTCCTGAGCATCGCGACTCAGGAGCCTAACTGGTCACGTAGCCCCTCACTCCTTGGTCTGTCCTGGTCTCCGGTCGGCCCAACGGCGGTTGAGGTATGCGCGGGGCCGGGCCCTGCCGACGTAGAACATTAGTCTATCCTCGCATACTCTCCCTATAAGATGTTTGCGCGTCAAGGGGGACTCCTGAGCATCGCAACTCAGGAGCCTAACTGGTCACGTAGCCCCTCACTCCTTGGTCCATCCTGGTCTTCGGTCGGCCCAATGGCGGTTGAGGTATGCGCGGGGCCGGGCTCTGTCAACGCTGAACACAAAGCGGATAGGAAGAAAATCGCAAAATCTCGAAACAAATATTACAAACATATTGTCCTCACAATATCAAATGAGAAGTCTAAACGCCTCCACGAGGCCTGATGCATGTTGCAGGAACAAAACAGGAAACTAGCCGCAGGTCACCCCTGGACACCGCCGTCGCCTGCCAGAAGGTGCTCCATCCTGGCTAGCGACGCCTTCACCTGCACCACCAGCAGCAGGGTCGGCGGCATCGCCAGACAAGGGTCAGGAGGCAAAGCCGCGGAACCTCTCCAGCAGGGCCTCCACCTGACCTTGCACAGCTGCGGCGGCGGCGGCTTCGCAGTGATCCTTAGCCACAGGCTCCAGCAGCTCGTCAAGGCAAGCGTTGGGGTCGTGAAGGTGCAGGTGGCTGAAAACGCGGGTCAATGCAGCTGAAGATAGGACGCGAGCTTCTGCCTCCGCCATGGGACCGACACCATCAACGACTTCCTCGAGCGCCTTCACCAAGAGTGGAAGCAACCGGGCGGGGCCGTCCTCATCGGTGGCCAGCGACTTCTCCAGGCCATGCTCGTAGAGCGTCTTCAGTGCCTTGCGAGATCTCTTCTCGAGATCGGCAAAGGCCACGCGGTCTTCGGCCGGGACTCGCGCCTTGGCGTCAAGATCGGCCTCCCTCGCCTCCACCTTCCACTCTAGCTCTTCCAACCGGTTGCGCTCGGCGGCCCGCGTCTTCCCCAACTCTGCCAGGTCAGCATCACGGTTCTTGACGGCGTCCTCCCGGGCCTTCATCTCCTCCTCCTTCGCTTGGCGGCAGCGTGCTTCTTTGGCATTCTTGTCGCGCAGGCTCTTCAGCTCGTCCTCCAGCTCTCGACAGCGGTCGCGGGCGGCCTTAGCGTCCTTCAGTGCCGCCTCATGATCAGTTGCAGCAGTGGCGGTGCTCTGCTTCTTCTTTTCGGAGGACGCCGCGGCCTGACTCAGCGTCGCGCAAACCGCCAAGTCAGAGTGAAGCCAGCCAGAGGCCAGCTCCAGGCGCCCGGCCACCAGGCACGGGTCCGCGCTCAGGAGATCTGCCTGCAACTGGGTCATCTCCAAAAGAGCACGCTCCAGGACAGCAGCAGAGGTAGAAGAACTTGGGAGTGAAGGTGCGGCTGTAGGAGGAGGCGACGTCGTCGCCAGGGCCTGGGAGATTGCGGGTTCCGGAGCAGCTGGGACCTCATCAACCGCGCCAGACACCGGCACTTCCAGAGCCAGCGGGGCCATGAGGGATGATTCCACACGGCGATGTTCCTCTTGGCCTCGCGAGGGCGACTGGGTTGGGGAGGTGCGGGCGCTGTTGCCTCCTTTCCCTGCGGAGGAAGGCATGGCCACCGTATCCTCCTTCCTCTTCTTCGCTGAAGGCGTCGACCTGATCGACCAAGGGCGAACGTCGGGAAATAACAAGCACAAGCGGGGACAAGGCGAAGCTTAAGGCACTTACCGATCCACTGCAACATATTTCCGCTTGGGGAGCTTGAAGCCTGACAGCGTCGGGACCTGAGGAGTGGGCACGCGGGCCCTGGCGGCAGAAGGGCCGGAGCCGGCCTCAGGAGGCGTCGAGACAGGAGCGGCATCTTGAGGAACCAACGACGACCTGCCCCTTGTCAGGATGAGGGGCTGCTCCCTCTCCTCCTGGCGGGTGTTGGCCTCAGCGTCGTCAGGCAGGGCGCGGAGGATCTTCGCCTTTCTCAGAGGAGAAGTCTCCCCCACCTCTTCAAGAGTCTTCTCCGAGTCCACCTCCTCCTCCTCCCCTCCACGGGACTCGTCGGAGGACACCTCCACCGGCTTCGGTGCTGCAGGACCTCCTGCAAGCGCCGGCGGCACCAGGCCGCGCGCGTCAAAGGTCGGCCTGGAGGCGACAAGTTCCTCCCAGTCCTTGCGGAGGAACAAAGGAACAAAGGCACTAGGCGGGTACTCCTGGTTGTCCCCAACAATGAGGCGCAAGACAGCATCCAATTCATCGCCAGGAAGGGCCCCAGGCCTCAGACGGGTCTTGTTCCCCTCTTCTTCAAGCTCCCATAAGGGGCGCGAGCGCGCCTGGAGAGGGGCAACTCGCAGCATCAAGAACTCCCTCAGGAGCATTGCCCCCGTCACCTTGGCTGCCTTCGCATTGCCCGGCTTCAAGTCAGTCGTCATCTGCCCCAAGACAGACAACGCCCGCTCATCGGCAAGCTCCGCCTTGGACCACCCCTTGTCGAGTTGGAGCGCCTCCGTCGGTAACACCAGGCGCGGACGGGCACACTTGGCGTCCATCATGACCCATTTGGATCGGATATTGTCGGCCCTCTTCCCGGTGCTCGAGATCGAGTTGGCCTTGCCAAACGTGACGAAGTTGGCGCATCCGGAGAGTGGCCCATCGGTGACGCGAAGGAAGAAGAAGTGGCGCAGAAGCGCCACGGATGGCAGCACGCCCAGGTACGCCTCGCAGTAGTAGGCGAAGATGGACAAGAGGAGGACAGATTTGGGATGGAGGTGCAACGCCAGCAGCCCGTAGTAGTCGAGAACCTCATAAAAGAAGTCGGAGAAAGGAGGGACCAACCCGACGGCGATGCTGCTCGAGAAGAAGGGGAAGAAGGTGCTCCCCTCAGGCTCCGGCACAACGGAGGCGAGCCGGAGCTCCGTCTTCCCCCACTCATTGCTCTCCCCGCCATCAGCAGGCGCACGGAGGCAAGGCTCTTCTCTGTGATGGTGGGCGCTTCAAGAGCCGGCTCATACCAAGCCGGCGCTGAGGAAGTCCTGACCTTGCGCGGTGCCATGGGTCGCAGATGCAGAGCGAGATTGGAGCAGATCTGGAGGTAGCAGTGCCGAGGAGCGAGAAAGGGGATCTGGAGCAAGGCGAGGGAGAAACAATGAAGGCAAGCACTGTCCGCGCCAGTCTTTAGTCCAATCGAGCAGTTGCCGAGGCAGCGTGGGAAGCGGAGACGCCCACGTCCAATCAACCACCACACGTCGACCGAGGCCGCAGGCTTTTGGGGCCCGTGGCGCTCCGTACTTCACCCTTGGCTTCGCCGCGAAGCCAAGCCCGAGCGCATCTTGGGCCCGGGGGCTACTGTTGGCGTTCTGGGAACGGGGGTCCCCGGACTTGCCTGCCTGCGGCCCATGGCGTGGCTAAGTCAGCGGGCCGTACGACCCATCTTCATCAACAAGGCATCCAAGACCCTCGCGAGGGGCCAAGCCTCGCGAGGCGGACGACGCAAGACCTCCTCAGGAGTGGCCTAGCCAGGCAGGCTCACGAGGAGCGGAGATATCAAGGCGGGGAAACCTCATGAGGCTCTCGTGATGTGAGCCATGACGATCGGCGCCAGGCGGGCGCCAGCGGGCGCAGCGTCCTTGTTTCCTCTTTGGTGCTAAGGAGGCAAGTGCAGGCGAGGAGTACCGAGGCATCAGGCAAAGGTTGCCATATCGGTGCAACGAGACCAAGACCAGAAGGATGGAGGTCATCGTGGAGCCCAAGACAGCGTCACCACCAGAGCCTTTCGCAGGCGAAGACCACTTTTGTCAGGATAGCTTGTACTAGCTGCCCCCCTTCAAATTCGCCCGCCGTTGTTGGCTCCCTTCCCGCTCAATATTTGGGGAGAGGACCAGGGCCTATATAAGTAGAACTAGCCACCACAGTAGGGGCATCTGAGCTTGATCCGAATTCAGCCTAATCTGATCTGATCGAGAACCTACCCTAGACACAAGAACACCTCAACCTCAGGAGGTTGTTCTTCCCCTTGTACTGTTCATCATCAGCCCAAGAGGCAATCCACCACCACACACTGGAGTAAGGTATTACACCACAACGGTGGCCCGAACCAGTATAAATCTCGTGTCTTCGTGTGTTGCGAGTTGTCGAGTTCATCCGCGAGATCTTAGTGAGCTAGGGCGTGGATTGGTAGGAGGGAAAGATTTCGCGCGCACCCCAGAGTTCGAACCTTAAGGGTTTTGCCGGAACCCCACATCCGACAGATGCCTTGATGAACTTTTGTTGCCGTTACCGTTACTTGCTCGTTACAAATTATCTTGCTATCAAACTACTCGTTACTTATAATTTCAGTGCTTGCAGAGAATACCTTGCTGAAAACTACTTGTCATTTCCTTCTGCTCCTTGTTGGGTTCGACACTCTTACTTATTGAAAGGACTACGATTGATCCTCTATACTTGTGGGTCATCAAAACCTCCCACTTATGATTAACCCCCTCGCAAGCATCCGCAACTATGAGAAAAGTATTAAGATAAAATCTAACCATAGCATTAAACATTTGGATCCAAATCGGTCCCTTACGAAGTAGCGCATAAACTAGGGTTTAAGCTTCTGTCACTCTAGCAACCCATCATCTAATAACTACACCACAATGCTTTCGCTTAGGCCCAAAGATGGTGAAGTGCCATGTAGTCGACGTTCACATGACACCACTAAGGGAATCACAACATACATATCATCAAAATATCGAACACATATCAAGTTCACATGATTACTTGCAACAAGGTTTCTCCTGTGGCATCAAGAATAAAAGTAACTACTCACAAATGATAATAATGCTCAAGATCAGAGGGGTATTAAATAGCATAATGGATTTGAACATGTAATCTTCCACCAAATAAACCATATAGTAATCAACTAGAAGATGTAATCAACACTACTAGTCACCCACATGTACCGATCTGAGGTTCCGGTACAAAGATTGAACACAAGAGATGAACTAGGGTTTGAAAGGAGATGGTGTTGTTCAAGATGTTGATGGAGATTGGCCTCCCAAAGATGAGAGGGTTGTTGGTGATGATGGCTCAAATTTCCCCCTCCGGGAGGGAAGTTCCACCGGCGGAATCGCTTCGTCGGAGGGCAAAAGTGCTCCTGCCCAAGTTCCGCCTCAAGACGGCGGCGCTCCATCCCGAAAGTCCTCTCCTTATTTTTTCTAGGTCAAAATGACCTATATACCAAAAGATGGGCACCGGAGGTGGGCTGCGCTGAGCACAACCCACCAGGACGCGCCTGGGGGGCCTGGCGCTCCCTGGTGTCTTGTGCTCACCAGGTGCCCCCCCTCCGGTAGTTATTTGCTCCAGTATTTTTTTATAAATTACAAAACATTTCTCTGTAAATTTTCAGCTCATTTGGATATGTGCGGAATAGGTAACTCTAACATAGCTTTTTCTGGTCCAGAATTCCAGCTGCCGGCATTGTCCCTCTTTGTGTAAACCTTGCATATTATGAGAGAAAAGGCATTAGAATTACTCCATAAAGCATTATTATGCATAAAAACATTGTAAATAACAGTAGGAAAACATGATGCAAAATGGATGTATCAACACCTCCAAGCTTAGACCTCGCTTGTCCTCAAGCAAAAGACCGATATCGAAAAAGATGTCCACATGCTTAGAGAGAGATGTGCCAATAAAAACAAAATACAGACGTAGAAGCATCATGCTTATTATTATAACAGGAACAACCTTTATCACATAACTTTATCATATAACTTCTCATGAACAAGTAACAATTCATCACAACATCGAAGTAAAAGTATAAACTCTATTGAAAACCAACAAACTATGTTCTTAGTCAACCTTGCAACTACAATTCATCATCTTTTCAGGAAGGGTCTCATATCGGAGCCTTTTGGCAAGTCCACATACTCAACCATCATATAATCTTCTATGATTGCTAACACCCACCGCATACCCATGAGCAAAAAGTTTCAACCGGACACATAGAAAGATAGGGGCTTATAGTTTCACCTCCCAACGTATTCACCTCAAGGGTGATGTCAACAATAATAATTCATGCTCACTCATATCCAACTGGATATATGTACCTAGATATTTCCTCACCACATGATGCTTGCAAAAAGAGAAAATAAAAAGGAATAGCGAAGACTACTTTGACTCTTGCATAAAAGTAATACGTAAAGTAAAAGATAGACCCTTCGTAGAGGGAAGCAGAGGTTGTCATGTGCTTTTTGGTTTTTATGCTCAATCTCTTAGTGCAAAAGAACGTCACATTATATTGCCCCATATGATAGCAACCTTTATTATGCAATCCATTCCTTTTATTATTTTGCCATCACAAGTTTGTACAATGCTCAATTTTCTCTTACACTAAATGATCCAACACATTTAGAAGCAATTTTTATTGCCTTATTGCACCGATGACAACTTACTTGAAGGATCTTACTCGATCCATAGGTAGGTATGGTGGACTCTCAAAACAAGATTTTGGGTTTAAGGGTTTTTGGATGCACAAGTAGTATCTCTACTTAGTGCAAAAATTTTGGCTAGAAAAGATATTGGGCAAGCACCACATGTTAAAGGATCTATGACAATATAACTTCTGTGTGAATATGAACAAACATAAATCATTACGTTGTCTTCCTTGTCCAACGTCATCAATTTTGGCATATAATATTTTGATGTGGGCTCACAATCATAAAAGATGTCCAAGATAGTGTATTTGCATGTGAATCTTCTCTTCCCTTATTAATTCTTTCATGAATTGCAGTATTGACCAATGCTATGTTTGTCAATCTCCAATAAATTTACCACTTATATTTTTCCTTATGTGATGTCATTACTGACCGTAAGATTAGCATATGATCTTTTTCATTATTTCCTTTTATTTTGATTGAAACATAAAAGTAAAGAAAGAAAAACTCGAACTAAACTTTATTATATATCTCGCACACGATTTCATAGATAGATAGATCACTAAGCAAACACTTGAAAATAGATTGAACTGAACTTTTATTCAACTAATTCAAAAGATAACTAAAAATCAAACTAAGATAGATAAAGACAAAGAGAGTGGTGGTGATACGATACTGGGGCACCTCCCCCAAGCTTGGCACAAGCCAAGGGGAGTGCCCATACCGTGTACTCAAGTCTCCTTTGGTGGGGAAGATGATGATGGTGGCGATGATGATGAGGTAGTGTCACACTTCAAGCTCAGGAGGTACTCCAATCTACGAATGATGCTCCGGAGGGCGATGATGTGCTCTTGCAACATAATATTTTCACGAGTGAGATATTTATTTTGCACACGAACCGTTCCAATGGTCCTGAAAGCTTCAATTTCAGTAGGGGTAAGATGATCGTAGTATGGTTGAAGGATGTCTTCTTCTTCTGCTGCTGGAACGGCCTGCCCTACTGCTGGAGCTTGATCTCCCGCAACTTTATTGACCTTATCACCCTTGATGGCTTCCTCTGGTTCCTCACTCTTTACTTCTATCTTCATCAACCAAGCATCCTCTTCTACTTTGTCAGAGGAGGGAGAAGACATGATGCCTGGCTTGATAGATCTAACAGAAAACAACAAGAAAGAAGAACAGAAGATTTCTCCGCGATATGGTGGTCAATACGTTCGGGGGGTATATAAAGATTTTTTAGCTTGGGAAACAAGCAAAACGAGAGGAAAATGGAGTCGGGAAGGTTCCCGAGGTGGGCACAACCCGCCTGGGTGCGCTAGGCAAGGCATGCACCCTGGTGTCTTGTGCCCTCCTCGGTTGCCTTCCTGGTTATTTATTATTTTCCTAATTTTTGTAATATTCCAAAACTAACAAAAAATATTTTTGCGGATATTTGGAAGTCCGTTTACTTACCGTATCACCTACCTCCTCTTTTTCTAGATTATGGAGTGTTCCGGAAAGTTTCTTTTATGTGTTCCTCTGGTGTCATGGTTTGGATAATATTGCTTTCAACATTAATAGGCGTACCTGAGATATAGTGCTTAATTCTTTGCCCATTGACCACCTTCGGGTCAGTACCTTTGGCATTATTGATCTTGATAGCTCCAGAGGGATAAACCTCTTCGATAATATATGGTCCTTCCCATTTAGAGAGAAGTTTTCTTGCAAAGAATCTGAAACGAAATTTGTACAAAAGAACATATTCCCCAACTTTGAATTCCCGCTTTTGGGTTCTTTTATCATGCCATATTTTAACTTTTTCTTTAAACAATTTGGCATTTTCATAAGCTTGGGTTCTCCATTCATCTAGTGAGCTAATATCAAATAACTGCTTTTCACCGGCAAGTTTGAAATCATAGTTAAGTTCTTTAATTGCCCAATATGCTTTATGTTCTAACTCAAGAGGCAAATGACAAGCTTTTCCATAAACCATTTTATAGGGAGACACACCCATGGGATTTTTATATGCTGTTCTGTAGGCCCAAAGTGCATCATCCAATTTCTTAGACCAATTCTTTCGGGACCTATTGACAGTCTTTTGTAATATTAATTTTATTTCTGTATTGCTAAGTTCAACTTGACCACTAGATTGAGGGTGATAAGGTGATGCAATTCTATGGTTAACATCATATTTAGCAAGCATTTTACGGAAAGCACCATGAATAAAGTGTGAACCACCATCAGTCATTAAATATCTAGGGACTCCAAACCTTGCGAAAATAACTTCTTTAAGCATTTTAATGGAAGTGTTATGATCAGCACTACTAGTTGGAATAGCTTCTTCCCACTTAGTAACATAATCAACCGCAACCAAAATATTTGTATACCCATCAGAGGAAGGAAAAGGTCCCATATAGTCAAAACCCCAAACATCCAATGGTTCAACAACAAGTGAATAATTCATAGGCATTTCCTGACGCTTACCGATATTACCAATTCTTTGACATTCATCACAAGCTAAAACAAACTTATGGGTGGTCAACAAGACCGGCGGGCGAACCCTAGGTACGGGCGGCGCGGCCCCCAGCGGCGGTCATGGAGGCTGACCGCCCCGGGGGCGCCGCACGGGGCGGAAGCGGCGGCGGTGACTAGGATTTGGATCAGTTAGGCTGATACCATGTTAGAAGGGAATAGAGAGGGATTGGTGGAATCGGTTATTTTTATTGCTTGAGCCCCGTGGGCATATATATAGGAGTACATGATCAACTTGGAGTACAAGACAAGCCAGAACATATCCTAGTCTATCTAGTATTTCCTAACTAAAAATAGTACTCAACTATGATGGCAACGGTATGCGCAGCCATGGATGCCTCCATGAACCAACTGACGTAGCCCACGACGAAGGTGATGATCGGGCGCGTATGGACGGGGTAGCACAACCCACCGACGATGTTGCGGTAGTGAGTGGCGTTCACGGGGGTCTCGGAGCTCTCTTTGCTGAGCTTGAGTCGAGGCTCCATTGGCACATGAACCATACTGCAATCAGCCTTGCCCGCGAGCCCGGGAACTTGCCGATGCACGCTACCCGAGACAACACGATTTTGTCCCCCATCTGCTTCACCTTGATGCACAAATACGCCATCATCTCCCTTGAACTTCGCATCTCCTCTGCGTCCGCGCTGGTGATGATAAGATCGTTGACATACACCCCGAGCAAGAGCCGAGTCCCCTTCCCTCGAGCATACATGGCGTGCTTCGAGGGTCTGCTAGTGAAGTCAAGGCCCTTGAGGGTGTCGTCAAACTTGGCGTTCCACGCCCATGGTGCCTATCATAGCCAGTACAAGGCTTTTGTGGAGGCGATACACCTTATGCTCCTCAACATCATGGGCAAAGCCAACTGCACGACGTACACTTCCTCATGTAGATCTCCATTGAGGAACACCGATTGAAATTGAGGTGGTGGAGTGGCCAACTGAGTTGGGCGAGGGCGGCCATCGTAATCCGCATGGAGCCAAGCCTCGTGACAGGGGCGAAGACCTCGTCAACATCGATGCCATCCCGATGCACAAAGAGCTTTGCAACGAGTCGCTCCTTGTGCTTGAACATGGCATCGGTGGCGCCCTTCTTGACCTTGTACACCATTTCAGGCCGATCAACTGGTGTCCCGCGGAGATATCGCTGAGTGTTCACGTACCGATTTCTTCAATGGAGCCCATCTCTTTGAGCATTGCCCGATGCTAGCTATCATGGGGCTCAATGTCAATGAATGTCGTGGGCTCCTCCCCGTGAGAAGAAGGTGATCTGCCCTTGCCACTGGTTGAGCGGGTCCACCAAGAAGGTTGGTGATATGGAAAAACCTATGCACGACGATGGCGTCATCATCGATGTTGAAGAGGTCCGAGTGCTCTAAGGGAGGGAAGACAAACTCGATCTCCCCATTAATTACATGCATCGCACGCGGGCTGCCAGGATTGGCTACCATGGCAGCGATTTGGATGAACGTGAAAGGATTGGCTGCCTTCGTAGCATTTCACTCCGGCTTGACTGGTGTTGCTGCGGGCGTATCCAGACTAGCTGTCGTTGAGTGTTTTTGGGTATCACGGTAACATGTCTCAACGTTGATCCACCGGGCACCATGTGGTCAATCACGAGCGGCTCGCCGTCGGCGCCCCAATCTCAGCTTGCGCCCTCATCGAACACCATGTCGCATGTCGTGTACATGCATTTTTCCACAAGATCATATACTCTATATGCCTTGGATCCTGGTTCATAGTCGATTAAGACCATCTTCTCGCTATAGTCGTCAAGGTTCTTGAGGCCTAGACGTGTGACCTTCACATGAGCAATACACCCAAGCACGCGCAAGTAGTGCACATCAAGCTTCCTCCTGTGCGAGACCTCGTATGATGTCTTGCCATCGACGTTGCATGTGTAGGAGCGGTTGAGAATGAATACAACAGTCCCCAAGGCCTCGCCCCAAAACAAGTCGGGCATGTTCTTCACCTTGAGCATGCTCCAGGCCTTGATGGCGACAGTCTGTTTTCTGTGCTCCACCATGTCGTTTTGCTACTGTTAGTATGACGGGGTGAGGTACCACTGCCTCCAAAGGTCAGCAAAGTATTCGCCAAGTAGAGAGGGGGTGAACTCCCTACCCCGGTCTATGCAGAACATGTACAGATGCCTGCCGCACTCTGTCTCTGCCGCGACGACAAAGTGCTTGATGTTTGTGGCAGTGATGTCCTTTGACAGCAGCATCACCACCCATATGTCGCGGTTGTAGTCATCAACGAGTAGCATGAAGCAGCGTTCTCCGCCAGGTGTCCCAGGGAGATGGCACTGCATAGATCCGCATGCATGACCTTGAGTGTCTCCGTCGCGCGGTACCTCACCTAAGAAGGGAATGGGGCACACTGTTGCTTTCCAGCCAGGCACGTGTCACAGTGCTCCTCCACATGATCAAGGACAGGCAACCTCAGACCATGTCTCCATGCGCCATGCGGCGGAGCGCATTGAAGTCCCGATGTCTGAGGCGCATGTGCCATCGCCACACCTCGTCGTCGTGCTACACCTCCAAGCAGACGACATGGTGCAAAACATCAAGATGAACAATAGAGACACTTGCCATTGCGAGACCAATGATGCTCGTTTTTAGGCGTGGGATGAAGTACACGTCAGTGAGGGCTCGTTGGTCACTGGATCATATGGTGTACGTGACAGTGCCAAGCCCACGGATTGCCATGCTCGAGACGCCGCCAAATTTGACGTTTTTGGTGACACTCTCATCTTGCTCCACGAACGTCACTCGGTCCCGGGACATATTGATGGAAGCAATGGTAAGCTTAGCATCAGATTGTATCACTTAGTATTTGCTACAACTTTCTTCATGTCAAGTATCTGTTCCTTAGACCATGAGATCATGTCACTCCCGGATACCGAAGGAATACCTTGTGTGCTATCAACTGTCACTTCATAACTGGGCGATCATAAAGGTGCTCTACAGGTATCTCCGAAGGTGTCTGTTGAGTTGCATGAGCCAAGACTGGGATTTGTCACTCCGTGTGACAGAGAGATATCTCTGGGCCCTCTCGGTAATACAACATCGTAAGAAACTTGCAAACAAGTGACTAATGAGTTTATTCACGTGATCTTGTCTTACGGAACGAGTAAAGAGACTTGCCGGTAACGAGATTGAATTAGGTATGGAGATACTGACGATCGAATCTCGGGCAAGTAACATATCGCCAATCAAAGAGAATCGCATACGGGATTAACTAAATCCTTGACATCATGGTTCAACCGATAAAGATCTTCGTTGACTGTGTGGGAATCAATATGGGCATCCAGGTCCTGCTATTGGTTATTGACCAGAGAGGAGTCTCGGTCATAGTTGCATGTTCCCTTAACTATAAGGGGTCGACTTAGTTTGTTGCATGCCGGTCAATCGAGCAGTTAGTGTTTTGGGAAAAAGGATTACTGAACGTTGGTTATTTTCTGCGAACACACACACAGGAAATTCGGTGTTTTTATATAACGTGGCCACAGTTATGATGGTTCAGAGCAACTCCAACGGGCCGATCCAACCGGACAGCGCTTTTGTCCATTTGCGTCGGCCCCTCGCCCGCCGTCCGCCCTCTTTTAGATTTGGGTCGGCAGTGCGTCCAACGGGCTGACCCATTTCATGACCACGCGTGCTTTAGATCATGCCAGCGGCCATGCCGTCGCCCTGGTTTTGGCGCTCCAGCGCGCGGGAAAGATTCGCGTGCGCGGGGGAAAAGCGGCCTAGCGCACGCTGGTTTTGGCGCTCCAACGCGCGGGAAAGGTTCGCGCGCGCGCCGCGGCTGGCGCTCGTTATAAGAAGGCGCTCCCTCCACACTCTGTTCGCCGCCCACTCGTCTCGCCCGCTCTCACTAGCCTCGCCGCCTCTGCGCCACCATGTCGATGCGTCGCCTGGGCGCTTTGGATTTTCGCGGAGTCCGCAAGCGCCGCTCCGGCGCCTTCTCCTTCGAGATCTGGTTTGGCAAGAAACGCCTCATCCTCGGCACCTTCGACACCGCAGAGGAGGCGGCCCGCGCGCACGACGCGGCGGCGTGGCGCCTCCTGAGGCCTCGTCGGGATATGAATTTTCCCGACGTGTCGAGCCAGCGGGCGCAGGATCTTGCGCCTCTCCCGCGGCTTTTCACCGACGAGGATCGTCGTGTCCGCCGGAGGCGGCAGCGTCGCCTCGCCATCGCCGAGATGGACGTGGAAGCCATGGTGGTGTGGCGCGAACGCTTCCCGCAGGACATCATCGACGAGCGCCAGTTCTACGAGCAAAGGAGGACGGATATTTTCCTTGTGTGACCCCACCAAAAGATATCTCGATACAGCTATTTTCTAATCTAAACACGTATGGCTTTCAGCAGTCTCTTAATTTTCATACGTTTAGCAAGAATGCTACTTTGTTACTTGGGTTGATAAAATAGCTATAGCACATTGAGGCAAAAGGCAAATATGCATGCTCCTTATTGCTTATCATGAATAATAAATTTGAAATTAGTCTCATGTAAATTTAGTTCTTTCTATGCTATGAATTTGATGTATAAATCTATATCTTCGTGTATAAATTCAGAGGTTGCGGTACAAATTAGACTCAGTACAAACAATTGCTCATGGAGCATGTTAAGTTTTTCAATTTCAAAGTTAGATTTATATACACCTATGTTCTGTTCAATCATATTTGCTTACTGGTTTAGTGTAAAAAGATCAAGGTATGTCCATTTGTCATTCTGGAAGTGATATATACTTTTTAGTAGTATTCAGGTATACCATAAAGGTCTTAATTAATTTTGGGTACTCAGGATTATGAACCTTCTGTTTCCAATCTGGGTGCCTAGCTAGGACCACCATGCTCGAAAAGGTGAACGACAGCAATTTTCCGATGCAGTCGGCCGACGGAGGAGCCGCTGGCGCCTATGGTGGAGGTGAATGCGGACGGCAAGATTTGTGCGGCGGAAGGGGCGGCGGATGCAGGCCGAGAAGGGTCGCCGAGAGAGTCGGAGCACTCCATTGGATAGATCGAACCTAGAGCTCCGAAAACGAAGGTATGTCAGTTCTGCAGAACCACAAAATTTGTGCGACCAAATTATTATGGCATGATTTGAAACAATCTGAGCATGCAAATTGTGAAAGGGAGGGATCCCTATGCGTTGGTATTGCCTGAACTACCAGGTGTGTGGCCCCGTAAATATAGATGCAGGGCTGACTGATCTAGCTTTCAGTACATGCTTCTGAAATTGAGAACAAGAATAGGCTGGGCATTGCATAATCCGTGGTTTGAAGTTATTACCATGTTGCCGCTAGTGTGAAAGGGGTGATTCTTCCTTTGTTGATTGTGCGGCTAAACCACAAGTAGACGAGCAGGGGCAAGAAATGTTATTGTTCGACCATTGTTACACTGCAAATAGCTATGTGTCCGGTGCTTGCAAATGTTTGCAAGTGCTTTCTATAAAAGTATCCATGAAATGCGTATCAGTTTGTTGGATTTGCTTGATTGCAGAGTGAGGGTAGGTGCTGCTCCGCCGGAAAAGACGCCATGTCCTAATCGGACTACTGCTCTGGAGAAGACTATTTGTGGTTTTGCCGACAATGCTGGGGACAATGTCATAGTGGCAACTTTTGGTGCAAGCTTTGATTCTCTTGGTGAAGCCTACTACTTCTACACTTGTATTCATGGGAGAAAGGATTTGACATTAGATACGTCAAGAGTAGGCTAAATGTGGAGAGGACAAAATGCATGCAGGAGATTGTTTGTGGTTGTGCGGTATGGTAGTATCGATTTATTATACAATGTTAGTATTTGAAAATATTTCATCCAGCAGTTGTCTCTGAAAAAGTGTTCTCTCTTTGTGTCTGTTTGTTTACACAGGGGGAAGGCGGGGGTTGAGAACAGAGGACCGTGCCATTGTGAATGCCATGCTCTCATCAGGTTGTTGCGGTCCAAGGCCAATGACTGGTACATAGCAGAATACCGTGAGGAGCACAACCGCTTGGACTGGAAGACATGATTGCCAAAAATGGGGGTGTCATGTACCAAATTCAGACTGAAGGGGCACTTGTTGCAACGATGATGTTAATTCAGCAAATGACTCTGGGAACTGAATTGCAGGACTATTGCCACCGGCAAATTAAAAGGAAGGAGATGGGCAGGTCTATGACCAGCAGAGAGAAAGTGACTTACTATGGCCTGAGAAAGAAGACCACATTCTGCACCATTTTTCGGCGACAGGGGCACGAAGGGACTATGTGCCCAGACTGCGGAGATGTACCAAAGCAGGCTAGGAGACGTGCTCGATGCAAGAACTGTGGAGTCAAAGTTCACTGCCGAAACAATTGCAACAATGCAGCGGAGCTACGTCTGAAAGTGAGTTGACTGAAAAATTAGGGATGTACCTGAGACAGTACTTGCATGGTTAGGATAAATGGTGTATGCGCATGACAATTTCCAGATAGTTTGGACTGATTTGTTGTAGCCTGTCTCATGGTGAAGATATAAAATTTCCGTTGCATCTGTTGATCCACAACTGTGTCTTGATGTATTACTTGATACTTCCTGTGTGGAACTTGTCTGAATAAATAGTTTGTTGGCTGAATAACTGTACTGAATCTGTTGTGAGTTGGGCTGGGTTTTGATCTTGAGAATTATGATGTGGGTGGGCGTTGATGGTTATACCTGAAGAATTATGATTTTGGTATTTGAGTTTGTTGGGTAAATTGAAAGACTGTACCTATAGTGGAATGGTACCAAAAGTTCAATGCATGTTGCATTCATAGCTGTCTGCAGCCATGTGTCTACAAAATTCTGGTGTGGCAGACAAGACTGATCTACGAGTCCAAATTTTGAATGAAATTAGCAGAAAAATGGATGCCTTAGATGTTCGTCGGGAGAGGGATACCTAAACGTATTTGCTACTCCATTCGTGTCTTCGTGCATGGCTTGGCGAGATGTGGGCCATGGCGCCGTCAGAGATCTCCACCAGCGGATCTGCAGTTACGGATTATGATAGATACCCCAGTGTGGGTTTTGAAGGAGAAAGGATGGGTACTGTAGTTATTTTTTTGGGCAGAGGAAGATTTTTCTTTTTGAGCAATGGGCAGAGGAAGATTGGTAAATGCAACGGTGGCGCACGGTAAATGGGGTCCAACGTCTCCGTTCGTCCAGAATCTCGGATTTGACGGCCCGTATCGTGGGCATTTCCTATTTAGCGCTGCAGGCGCCGGTTATAGCTGTTTCCGCAAACCGGCGCCTGCAGCTGCGTTAACTGGGCCTGGCCCATTTTTTTCCTTTCCTTCCTGTCGTGAGGACAAAAAAAGGCAAGCTTTCGATGGGAATCGATCCCGCGACCTCACGGTCGTTCGCCTCATGCACTAACTCATATTAGTTGCCCAAACTACTACTTCTTCACCTTTTCTTCTTTTCCTTTTTATTCAAAATGGTTTTGTTATGTTTTTTTGTTCTTTTCGGAACGGTTTTATATTTCTTTTGCTAATTTGAAACAACTATTTTTCAAAATCAGTGAACTTTCTTTCACAATCGATGAACTCTTTTTCAAGATCGATGAACTTTTTTTCAAAACCGATGAACTCTTTTCACAATCCATGAACTTTTTTTCAAAATGGATGAACTCTTTTTCAAAATGGATGAACTCTTTTTCAAAATGGATGAACTTTTTTCAAAATCGATGAACTTTTTTTCAAAATGGATGAACTCTTTTTCAAAATCGATGAACTGTTTTTCAAAATTGATGAACTTTTTTTAAATTCGGTGAACTTATTTCAAAATTGATGAACTCTTTCCCAATTCGATGAATTTTTGTGAACTTTTTTTTTCCAAATTTGATGATTTCAAAAAATGGATGAAGGTTTCCAAATCTGTGAACTTTTCGAAATCTCGATTTTTTTTCTTTTTTTGAGATTTTTTCGTATTAAGTTTCAATATTTTTTCTAAAGTCAACGGTTGACCAGTTAGTCAACTGGTCAACAACGACCATACGAACAGCCCTCGAAGCTCTCGATCGAGCGAGGGACCAGGCGGGGCGAGTTTAGCGAGCGACTGGGCGTGGTCGCCACATGTGCTGGCCCACGATTCGGCGGCTGTGAGCGCCAGCTCCCTTAGCTGGCGCCTGAAGCGCCAACTAGGAGCTCTCTGTGTCGTGTGCTTTCGTCTGAGCCGGTAAAAACGTGACTCACGGCGTTGTCTATGATGTGGGACCATCGGCCCTGAACAAATAAGAATGCTTAAGCCTTCACGTGCTGGGTCCATTATCTTGAGGATATTGAACAGGGACGATACCGCGAGCACATGTACTCGAGCACAGAAAGGGACTTTCGTTCTTAATTGTACTTTATTGATGCTTTTGATTTTGGTGTACTTCAAATATATATATTAGGTATTATGGGGTGAGCATAAGTGTATATATTCTATACAAGCATTATCGGATTGGATACAATTGGATCAGGTGGGGTGTGGCAAGCTGCAATTACTATCTTTTCTACTTACGCATCATAGCATCTGAATTTTACCTACTTGGCCACGTGGTTGGGACCGACACCCTCGCGCCAAGGCGCGATCCCGATCTAGTGTATGTGGATGCGCAGGACGATAGGCCAACACTTTGGATGAGGACAGAACCTGTGTGTGTCCACCCCTATCGTTTGGTCCGCTCATTTCCAGAGAGGAGCATGTCGACAAGGAAAAAAGAGTTGCAGGGCGATTTACACAAATATAAATATGTGGTCATGTCAAGCAGCAGAAACCGCACAAAAACCCGTGTACAGAAACGCTATCTTCTCGAAGAATTTTGCCACCCAGCTCTCGTCGCAACGCCGCCCGTGACGCGTCATGACAAACCCAAGGGACGGCGGACGGCACATGCATGCATGCTGTCTGCCTGTCTCGTCTCTGACAACGAAGGCATGCCGTCTCGTCTCTGACAACGAAGGCAGCCTTCTTCTCAATCTCCTCCCCGTTCATAAATACTCCGTTAAGCAGGCGCCGTTCAGATCAGAGGCGCTTCCATCACTCGAGAATGCGCGGCTCGCACGTGCTCCTGCTACTGGTGGCCTGCTCTTCATTCCACTGTCACCTCGCCGCCCGCCATGGCCCGGGGCACGCGCCTGCAGCCGTCGCCGTCGTAGGCTCCGTCCGCCCTGACGACGCGGCCATGGATGCTGCTTCTTCAGGTGCGCTATCTGTACACCACGTACTTCATGGTGCAAAGAGAAAGAGTCATCAGCTAGCTAGCTAGTGCGACCGGCCGTACTAACATCTGGACACAATTTTTGTACCATGTCGTCGATTCCAGGCGCCCCGGCCGCCGTCCGGTGCCACGATGGGACCGTCTGCGGCGAGAAGGGTTTGTTTTTCCCGCCGATTCCGCTCGTGCCGGAGCCGCCGAACATTGGAGGCGTGCCCATCCCGCCGAACCCGATCACGCCGGCGCCGCCGTCGCTCGTCCCGCCGGTGTTCCCCGCCCCGTCACCACCGTCCATCCTGCCGCCGCTCGTCCCGCAGCCGCCGCCTGCTTCGCTGATACCGCCGGTGCTGCCGTTGCCGTTCCTTCACCCACCGCCTCCGCCGCCGCCGCCGCCGTCCATCCTACCGCCGTTGCCCCTCCTCCCGCCGTTGATCCCTGGCGTGCCGCCAGCTTCCTCCTCGAAGAACGGCCGACCGGTGAAACCATGAGAAAGATGCTGGTCTTCCTGCCCTATGAGTTATCTATATACTGTGAAATCTTGTACTGGAAATACTCCAATTTATGGCTGTGCACTCAGGGGCGGAGCCAGGATGAAAAACAAGAGGGGCAAAGTTATACATGCCTCCAGAAATATGTATACAAGCTAATGGCTAGATCATTTTAAAAACCAACCACACAAGCATACATATAGTATGTAAGAACCAAAATCGCATATATGTCCTTATATTATAATGTCAACACACACATAATTATGACACAGTCATTGCCAAAGAAAAGTAAACTAACCACTGAAGGCACAATAGCTTGAGAAATATGAATACGGCATTCCTTTTTGTTGCTACATCCTGATTTCTAGCCTTAGAGCTGCACGAAAAAGAAACACATTTTATAAAATAGAGAGTGTAAACATTTTTAGATAAAGAAAATCTTAAGCACGTTACCCCCTTCCGTTTCATCGCGCGACGATTTTTCCCATGTAAGGTAATTTCTCCTAATCTCCCCATGATTGTTGATATTAAATATGTAAGTCTCTTCTTTTTGGATGGATCCCGTGTAAGCTATTTAGATCAACTATTTCAGGCATACTGCAGTTGTCGATTTTACAAAACATCTCTCCATTAGCTTGCATGTCAATGCCATATAGTTCAATGTTAAATAAATTGAAATACATGAAGGCAGAATATTGCTACAGATTTTATTCTACTCCCACATGCTCAAACTTATTCATACGAAATTATTACGCAAAGCTAGATCCAATCAATCTAATAATCAATTTGTACATTATAATGTACACACATGGATATTTGATACAATTTGTTACCTTTTTAACATGGAAATCAGAATATATAATAAGAGAACTAAACCTAGGTCTCACGTATTACCTTGGTATTGATCAGTAGAGCTTCTTTGGCAAGGCGGCCGGCCGGTGTGTGCAGTGCGTGGACGGCAGATAATCGCTATCGGCGGAGGGGAGTCGTATAATCGTGTATCTACAGGGCAGTAGAGCCGCAGGCGCCGGCGCGGGGGCTCTCGTGAAGACTAGGTTTCTAGCGAATTGAGAACCATCACATACACGCACGCATGAGGCCTGCTCGCCTGCTCGTCATTCTCGCTAGATGGGTAGCTGGGCCAATAAGCAATCTATTTCTCATACATGGGCTTTAAAAATACAACAGAAAACAAAGCAGTGGGGGCAAATATCTCGGCCTGAGTGGGGGCAACGCTGAATATCCTGGGCCTAGCATAAGCAGGCCAGAAAAACGAGTGGGGGCATTCGCCCCCACAGCGATGCACGTAGATTCGCCCCTGTGTGCACTGTGCATGTGTCGTGGTTTTTGGTTTGTGTGCACCGATTGTATTATTTGGAGGTAATATCACCGTGATTCGTAGAACATGTTTTTGATGTTCAGTTTGATGTTAGAACTTTAAAGTTATGAATTTATGGTTACCTATGCTCTCATGTAAATACGTTCACAAAGCGTGTGCACAGGCATATCTGCCGCTTGCATGGCGCTATGGGTGACCGCGTTACACCATTTAGTTTGCTTCATTATGCCGTCCTATGATTCATGGTGATATTTTTAAAGGTCTAGCACCATACTAAACATTTAATATATCAAACGGAATTGAATGTACAAGTTGGCTTCAAATAAAAAGTAAATGCTGGGACACTAGCTGAAAGCTAAGAATTACATGGAGAAACCAGGCTCCCAAATGAAACTAAACTAGGTAGAAGTCCCCGCCGATCGCCGCAGAGCTGCTGGTGAGCGGAAGTCTGCTAATGGAGTGGTTGTGTCTCTAGATCATGCAAAATGCTCCCTTCCTGCAAAATTCCGGCTAATATGTGGCTCCGGGCCATTTTATTGCTCGGACGGAAACCACATATCGGCTTGGCATGGATATAATTCCATGGGTTGCTCTAAATCCTTCCCCTCCACCACTATATCATTGTTTCTATACCTGATTTAGGGTTAGCCCCCCGGATCACTCCTTCGCCGTGAATCGAGCAACTCGGACAAGCGATTCCTCCCTTTCTCCGCCTCCATGGTTGACATCTCTAGTGAAGGAAATACGCCTTAAAGGCAATAATAAAGTTGTTATTTATATTTGCTTATATCATGATAAATGTTTATTGTTCATGCTAGAATTGTATTAACCGGAAACTTGATACATGTGTGAATACATAGACAAAACACAGTGTCCCTAGTATGCCTCTACTAGACTAGCTCGTTAATCAAAGATGGTTATGTTTCCTGACCATAGACATGTGTTGTCATTTGATGAATGGGATCACATCATTAGGAGAATGATGTGATGGACAAGACCCATCCGTTAGCTTAGCATAATGATCGTTAAGTTTTATTGCTATTGCTTTCTTCATGACTTATACATATTCCTTTGACTATGAGATTATGCAACTCCCGAATACCGGAGGAATACCTTGTGTGTTATCAAACGTCACAACGTAACTAGGTGATCATAAAGATGCTCTACAGGTATCTCCGAAGGTGTTTGTTGGGTTGGCATAGATCGAGATTAGGATTTGTCACTCCGAGTATCGGAGAGGTATCTCTAGGCCCTCTCGATAATGCACATCATGATAAGCCTTGCAAGCAATGTGACTAATGAGTTAGTTACGGGATGATGCATTACTGAACGAGTAAAGAGACTTGCCGGTAACGAGATTGAACTAGGTATGAAGATACCAACGATCGAATCTCGGGCAAGTAACATACCGATGCCAAAGGGAATAACATATGTTGTCATTGCGGTTTGACCGATAAAGATCTGCGTCGAATATATAGGAACCAATATGAGCATCCAGGTTCCGATGTTGGTTATTGACGGGAGATGTGTCTCGGTCATGTCTACATAGTTCTCGAACTCGTAGGGTCCGCACGCTTAACGTTCGATGACGATTTGTATTATGAGTTATGTGCTTTGGTGACTGAAGATTGTTCGGAGTCCCGGATGAGATCACGGACATGACGAGGAGTCTCGAAATGGTCGAGAGGTAAAGATTGATATATTGGACGATAGTATTCGGACACCGGAAGTGTTTCGGAATGTATCGGATACATATTGGAGTGTCGGGGGGTTATCAGAACCCCCGGGGGGAAGATATGGGCAATATGGGCCATAGGAGGGAGGCAAGGCAGCCCACAAGGGAGTGGTGCCCCCCCATGGGGAGTCCAAATTGGAGAAGGGGAGGGGGCGCAGCCCCCCTTTCCTTCTCCTTCTCCTTCTCCTTCCCCCTTTCAGCCTCCGATAGAAGGAAGGGGGGCGAATAGGACTAGGAGTCCAAGTGGGATTCCCCCCACTTGGTGCACCCTAGGTCAGCCTCCTTCCCTCTCCCTCCTTTATATACGGGGCGGGGGCACTGTTGGGGAACGTAGTAATTTCAAAAAAATTCCTACGCACACGCAAGATCATGGTGATGCATAGCAACGAGAGGGGAGAGTGTGTCCACGTACCCTCGTAGACCGAAAGCGGAAACGTTAGCACAATGCGGTTGATGTAGTCGTACGTCTTCACGATCCGACCGATCAAGTACCGAACGCACGGCACCTCCGAGTTCAGCACACGTTCAGCCCGAAGACGTCCCTCGAACTCCGATCCAGCCGAGTGTTGAGGGAGAGTTTCGTCAGCACGACGGCTGGTGATGATGATGATGTTCTACCGACGCAGGGCTTCGCCTAAGCACCGCTACAGTACTATCGAGGTGGACTATGGTGGAGGGGGGCACCGCACACGGCTAAGAGATCCAAGGGATCAATTGTTGTGTACCTAGGGTGCCCCCTGCCCCCGTATATAAAGGAGCAAGGGGGAGGTGCGGCCGGCCAGGAGAGGGCGCGCCAGGAGGAGTCCTACTCCCACCGGGAGTAGGACTCCCTCCCTTTTCCTTGTTGGATTAGGAGAAGAGGGGGAAAGAGGTGGAGGAGAAGAAGGAAAGGGGGGGCGCCGCCCCCCTCTCCTTGTCCTATTCGGACTAGGGGGGAGGGGCGCGCGGCCCATTGCCCTGGCCGCCTCTCCTCTTCTCCACTAAGGCCCACTATGGCCCATTAACCCCCGGGGGGTTCCGGTAACCTCCGGTACTCTGGTAAAATCCTGATTTCACCCGGAACACTTCCGATATCCAAACATAGGCTTCCAATATATCAATCTTCATGTCTCGACCATTTCGAGACTCCTCATCATGTCTGTGATCACATCCGGGACTCCGAACAACCTTCGGTACATCAACACATATAAACTCATAATAGAATTGTCATCGAAACTTTAAGCGTGCGGACCCTACGGGTTCGAGAACTATGTAGACATGACCGAGACACGTCTCCGGTCAATAACCAATAGCGGAACCTGGATGCTCATATTGTCTCCCACATATTCTACGAAGATCTTTATCGGTCGGACCGCATAACAACATACGTTGTTCCCTTTGTCATCGGTATGTTACTTGCCCGAGATTCGATCGTCGGTATCTCAATACCTAGTTGAATCTCGTTACCGGCAAGTCTCTTTACTCGTTCTGTAATACATCATCCCGCAACTAACTCATTAGTTGCAATGCTTGCAAGGCTTATAGTGATGTGCATTACCGAGAGGGCCCAGAGATACCTCTCCGACAATCGGAGTGACAAATCCTAATCTTGAAATACGCCAACCCAACAAGTACCTTCGGAGACACCTGTAGAGCACCTTTATAATCACCCAGTTACGTTGTGACGTTTGGTAGCACACAAAGTGTTCCTCCGGTAAACGGGAGTTGCATAATCTCATAGTCATAGGAACATGTATAAGTCATGAAGAAAACAATAGCAACATACTAAACGAGCAAGTGCTAAGCTAACGGAATGGGTCAAGTCAATCACATCATTCTCCTAATGATGTGATCCCGTTAATCAAATGACAACTCATGTCTATGGTTAGGAAACATAACCATCTTTAATTAACGAGCTAGTCAAGTAGAGGCATACTAGTGACACTCTGTTTGTCTATGTATTCACACATGTATTATGTTTCCGGTTAATACATTTCTAGCATGAATAATAAACATTTATCATGATATAAGGAAATAAATAATAACTTTATTATTGCCTCTAGGGCATATTTCCTTCAGTCTCCCACTTGCACTAGAGTCAATAATCTAGTTCACACCACCATGTGATTTAATACCAATAGTTCACATCACCATGTGATTAACACTCATAGTTCACATCGTCATGTGACCAACACCCAAAGGGTTTACTAGAGTCAATAATCTAGTTCACATCGCTATGTGATTAACACCCAAAGAGTAATAAGGTGTGATCATGTTTTGCTTGTGAGAGAAGTTTAGTCAACGGGTCTGCTACATTCAGATCCGTATGTATTTTGCAAATTTCTATGTCAACAATGATCTGCACGGAGCTACTCTAGCTAATTGCTCCCACTTTCAATATGTATCCAGATTGAGACTTAGAGTCATCTGAATCAGTGTCAAAATTTGCATCGACGTAACCCTTTACGACGAACCTTTTTGTCACCTCCATAATCGAGAAACACATCCTTATTCCACTAAGGATAATTTTGACCGCTGTCCGGTGATCTAGTCCTAGATCACTATTGTACTCCCTTGCCAAAATCAGTGTAGGGTATACAATAGATCTGGTACACAACATGGCATACTTTATAGAACCTATGGCCAAGGCATAGGGAATGACTTTCATTCTCTTTCTATCTTCTGCCGTGGTCGGGCTTTGAGTCTTACTCAATTTCACACCTTGTAACATCAGCAAGAACTCTTTCTTTGACTGTTCCATTTTGAACTACTTCAAAATCTTGTCAAGGTATGTACTCATTGAAAAAATTATCAAGTGTCTTGATCTATCTCTATAGATCTTGATGCTCAATATGTAAGCAGCTTCACCGAGGTCTTTCTTTGAAAAACTCCTTTCAAACACTCCTTTATGCTTTGCAGAATAATTCTACATTATTTCCGATCAACAATATGTCATTCACATATACTTATCAGAAATGTTGTAGTGCTCCCACTCACTTTCTTGTAAATACAGGCTTCACCGCAAGTCTGTATAAAACTATATGCTTTGATCAACTTATCAAAGCGTATATTCCAACTCCGAGATGCTTGCACCAGTCCATAGATGGATCGCTGGAGCTTGCACACTTTGTTAGCTCCCTTTGGATCGACAAAACCTTCCGGTTGCATCATATACAACTCTTCTTCCAGAAATCCATTAAGGAATGCAGCTTTGTTTATCCATTTGCCAGATTTCATAAAATGCGGCAATTGCTAACATGATTCGGACAGACTTAAGTATAGATACGAGTGAGAAACTCTCATCATAGTCAACACCGTGAACTTGTCGAAAACCTTTTGCGACAATTCTAGCTTTGTAGATAGTAACACTACTATCAGCGTCCGTCTTCCTCTTGAAGATCCATTTAATCTCATTGGCTCGCCGATCATTTGGGCAAGTCAATCAAAGTCCATACTTTGTTCTCATACATGGATCCCATCTCACATTTCATGGCCTCAAACCATTTCGCGGAATCTGGGCTCATCATCGCTTCCTCATAGTTCGTAGGTTCGTCATGGTCAAGTAACATGACCTCCAGAATAGGATTACCGTACCACTCTGGTGCGGATCTCACTCTGGTTGACCTACGAGGTTCGGTGGTAACTTGATCTGAAGTTACATGATCATCATCATTAGCTTCCTCACTAATTGGTGTAGGAGTCACAGGAACAGATTTCTGTGATGAACTACTTTCCAATAAGGGAGCAGGTATAGTTACCTCATCAAGTTCTACTTTCCTCCCACTCACTTCTTTCGAGAGAAACTCCTTCTCTAGAAAGGATCCATTCTTAGCAACGAATATCTTGCCTTCGGATCTGTGATAGAAGGTGTACCCAACAGTAACTTTTGGGTATCCTATGAAGACGCACTTTTCCGATTTAGGTTTGAGCTTATCAGGATGAAACTTTTTCACATAAGCATCGCTACCCCAAACTTGAAGAAACGACAACTGAGGTTTCTTGCCAAACCATAGTTCATACGGTGTCGTCTCAATGGATTAGACGGTTCCCTATTTAATGTGAATGCAGCTGTCTCTAATGCATAACCCCAGAACGATAGTGGTAAATCGGTAAGAGACATCATAGATTGCACTATATCCAATAAAGTACGCTTATGATGTTCAGACACACTATTATGCTGTGGTGTTCCAGGTGGCACGAATTTGTGAAACTATTCCACATTGTTTTAATTGAAGACCAAACTCGTAACTCAAGTATTTGTCTCCACGATCAGATCGTAGAAACTTTATTTTCTTGTCACGATGATTTTCCACTTCACTCTGAAATTCTTTGAACTTTTCAAATGTTTCAGACTTATGGTTCATCAAGTAGATATACCCATATCTGCTCAAATCATCTGTGAAGGTCAGAAAATAACGATACCCGCTGCAAGCCTCAACACTCATCGGATCGCATACATCAGTATGTATTATTTACAATAAGCTAGTTTCTTGCTCCATTGTTCCGGAGAACGGAGTTTTAGTCATCTTGCCCATAAGGCATGGTTCGCAAGCATCAAATGATTCATAACCAAGTGATTCCAAAATCCCATCAGCATGGAGTTTCTTCATGCGCTTTACACCAATATGACCTAAACAGCAGTGCCACAAATAAGTTGCACTATCATTATTAACTTTGCATCTTTTGGCTTCAATATTATGAATATGTGTATCACTATGATCGAGATCCAACAAACCATTTTCGTTGGTGTGTATGACCATAGAAGGTTTTTATTCATGTAAACAGAACAACAATTGTTCTCTAAGTTAAATGAATAACCGTATTGCAATAAACATGATCAAATCATATTCATGCTCAACGCAAACACCAAATAACACTTATTTAGGTTCAATACTACCGAAAGTATAGGGAGTCTGCGATGGTGATCATATCAATCTTGGAACCACTTCCAACACACATCATCACTTCACCCTTAACTAGTCTGTGTTTATTCTGCAACTCCCGTTTCGAGTTACTAATCTTAGCAACTGAACTAGTATCAAATACTGAGGGGTTGCTATAAACACTAGTAAAGTACACATCAATAACATGTATATCAAATATACCTTTGTTCACTTTGCCATCCTTCTTATCCGCCAAATACTTGGGGCAGTTCCGCTTCCAGTGACCAGTTCCTTTACAGTAGAAGCACTCAGTCTCAGGCTTAGGTCCAGACTTGGGCTTCTTCACTTGAGTAGCAACTTGCTTGCCGTTCTTCTTGAAGTTCCCCTTCTTCCCTTTGCCCCCTTTTCTTGAAACTAGTGGTCTTGTCAACCATCAACACTTGATGTTTTTCTTGATTTCTACCTTCGCCGATTTTAGCATTGCGAAGAGCTTGGGAATTGTTTTCGTCATCCCTTGCATAATATAGTTCATCACGAAGTTCTACTAACTTGGTGATGGTGACTAGAGAATTCTGTCAATCACTATTTTATCTGGAAGATTAACTCCCACTTGATTCAAGCGATTGTAGTACCCAGACAATCTGAGCACATGCTCACTGCTTGAGCTATTCTCCTCCATCTTTTAACTATAGAACTTGTTGGAGACTTCATATCTCTCAACTCGGGTATTTGCTTGAAATATTAACTTCAACTCCTAGAATATCTCATATGGTCCATGACGTTCAAAACGTCTTTGAAGTCCCGATTCTAAGCCGTTAAGCATGGTGTACTAAACTATCAAGTAGTCATCATATTGAGCCAGCCAAACGTTCATAATGTCTGCATTTGCTCCTGCAATAGGTCTGTCACCTAGCGGTGCATCAAGGACATAATTCTTCTGTGCAGCAATGAGGATAATCCTCAGATCACGGATCCAATCCGCATCATTGCTACTAAGATCTTTCAACATAGTTTTTCTCTAGGAACATATCAAAATAAACATAGGGAAGCAACAACGCGAGCTATTGATCTACAACATAGATATGCTAATACTACCAGGACTAAGTTCATGATAAATTTAAGTTCAATTTAATCATATTACTTAAGAACTCCCACTTAGATAGACATCCCTCTAATCCTCTAAGTGATCACGTGATCCATATCAACTAAACCATAACCGATCATCACGTGAAATGGAGTAGCTTTCAATGGTGAACATCATTATGTTGATCATATCTACTATATGATTCACGCTCGACCTTTCGGTCTCAGTGTTCCGAGGCCATATCTGCATATGCTAGGCTCGTCAAGTTTAACCTGAGTATTCTACGTGTGCAAAACTGGCTTGCACCCGTTGTAGATGGACGTAGAGCTTATCACACCCGATCATCACGTGGTGTCTGGGCACGACGAACTTTGGCAACGGTGCATACTAAGGGAGAACACTTTTATCTTGAAATTTAGTGCGAGATCATCTTATAATGCTACCGTCAATCAAGCAAGATAAGATGCATAAAAGATAAACATCACATGCAATCAATATAAGTGATATGATATGGCCATCATCATCTTGTGCTTGTGATCTCCATCTCCGAAGCACCGTCATGATCACCATCGTTACCGGCGCGACACCTTGATCTCCATCGTAGCATCGTTGTTGTCTCACCAATCTTATGCTTCTACGACTATCGCTACCGCTTAGTGATAAAGTAAAGCATTACAGGGCGATTGCATTGCATACAATAAAGCGGCAACCATATGGATCCTGCCAGTTGCCGATAACTCGGTTACAAAACATGATCATCTCATACAATAAAATTTAGCATCATGCTTTGACCATATCACATCACAACATGCCCTGCAAAAACAAGTTAGACGTCCTCTACTTTGTTGTTGCAGGTTTTACGTGGCTGCTACGGGCTGAGCAAGAACCGTTCTTACCTACGCACCAAAACCACAACGATAGTTTGTCAAGTTGGTGCTGTTTTAACCTTCGCAAGGACCGGGCGTAGCCACACTCGGTTCAACTAAAGTTGGAGAAACTGACACCCACCAGCCACCTGTGTGCAAAGCACATCGGTAGAACCAGTCTCGTGTAAGCGTACGCGTAATGTCGGTCCGGGCCGCTTCATCCAACAATACCGCCGAACCAAAGTATGACATGCTGGTAAGCAGTACGACTTATATCGCCCACAACTCACTTGTGTTCTACTCGTGCATATGACATCTACGCATAAAACCTGGCTCTGATACCACTGTTGGGGAACGTAGTAATTTCAAAAAAATTCCTACGCACATGCAAGATCATGGTGATGCATAGCAATGAGAGGGGAGAGTGTGTCCACGCACCCTCGTAGACCGAAAGCAGAAGCATTAGCACAACGCGGTTGATGTAGTCGTACATCTTCACGGTCCGACCGATCAAGTACCGAACGCACGGCACCTCCAAGTTCAGCACACGTTCAGCCCGATGACGTCCCTCGAACTCCGATCCAGCCAAGTGTTGAGGGAGAGTTTCGTCAGCACGACGGCGTGGTGACGATGATGATGTTCTACCGACGCAGGGCTTCGCCTAAGCACCGCTACAGTATTATTGAGGTGGACTATGGTGGAGGGGGGCACCGCACACGGCTAAGAGATCCAAGGGATCAATTGTTGTGTACCTAGGGTGCCCCTGTGTGACGCCCGGATAATTAGGCTACAGTAATTCCACGCTAATGATGCCACGTCACCTCGGTTACTGTTGTTAATCTCGCGATGGTCCAAAAACAATTCAAATTCAAAATCAAGCAAACAATAAAACTTTTCAAATGTCAAAACTAAAATGTTCTAAAAGTGACAAATAAATCATATGTAATATTGGTGGAGGAACCAAGTCTTTATAAAATGTTTAAATGCACCAAACTAATTAAATCAGTAGCTAAAACCATTAATTAAATGCCTTTTGTATTTTGTAAAATATTAAACTATATTATTTTGGGATGAAACTTTTTGTGGTTGTGACATAATTTGTAACAACAATTTAGGTGCCACTTTGGTATTTTATTGAAACTAAAACAATTTGAAAGATTAAACAAACAGAACAGAAAAATATGAAAAAGTAAAAGAAAACAAAATAAACAAAAGACCCCCCTCCCCTGGGCCGTTCGGCCCAACCGGGCCACCAGGTCGGCCCACATCGCCTATAACCCCCCACTACCAGAAACCCTAACCCCCCACTCCTCTCGATTCCCACTCCTCTCACCCCCTCCCACGATTTGGATCGGGCCGCCGCCCTGGTTTCGCAGGGCGCCGTGCTCGAGCCCCCCCCGCACTCCCTCTCGATCTCCTACGCCCACCTCCATCGCGCCAGAGCCCTCCCCCGCCGACACCTCGTCGTACCCGAACGCCCGCCGCTACTCCCGGCGGCCCGGCGAGCCTCCCCATGTCGTCGCCGCCAGCGCCCCCGTGCTGGCCCGCAAGCATCACCACCGGCCGCCGCCCCTGCAACACGCCCCTGTCGCTAGCGCCGCGGCTCCCTTGGCCGCGCCCGGCCAGCGCCTGCCAGCGCGCGCTCGCCCAAGCCGCCACCTCGCTAGAGAGGGACGGATCCCGGAGGCCCCGTCGCGGATCCGGCCTCCCTCGCCTTGCTGCCCTTAGCCGGACCTCGACCTCCTCCTCGCTGGACCTCGCGTCTTCGCCCTCTTCCCCGCCGGCCGCCAGCAAGCCTCGACGCCCCCTCTCCCCATCAACGCCGGTGAGGCCCCCCTGGCCTCTCCTCCTCTCTCTGCCCTCGCACACGACCGCGGCCATCACGCCCCGGGCCGCGTCCAAGCTCGTCGCCCGCGTCGTCCCGCTGCCCACGCGCTCTGGCCTTGCCCTCCTCGCCGCTGCTCCGCCCGGTCACCTCGACCCCGTCCCGCCCGGCGTGTCACCTCGCGCGCTCGTGCCCGTGCTGTTGCCGGCTACCGCGTGCTGCTGCTCCTGCGGCTGCGCCGCCCCCGCTTCTCGCGTCCACCACCGTGCCATCGCCCCCGCCTCACCCGCCTGCTCCCCTCGCCGTGCTGGCCTCGCCCACGCCGGCCTGGCGACCTGCCAGGTCCGCCGCCCCCCTCGCGCCCCTGGCCACGCGCCCGCTCGGGCTGCACCCAGCGCCCACAACCACGGCGCCTGTTCGGATGGCGCCCGCAGCACCTGAACCCACTCTGGCCCCCATGGCCCTATGACATATGGGGCCCAACCCCAGAACAAAAAAAATGAAATGAAAAAAATATAATAATAAATAATAATAATTAAAACAATGAATTAATTAATTAATCCTGTTAATTAATCTAAATAAGCCTAATTAATTAACCTAATCACTTTAATTAATTTAACTAAAACTGTTTAGTTAACTAAGTCAATGACCAGTGGGACCCACACGTGAGCGACCCAGTCAACACCTCTGTTGACTGCTGATGTCATGCTGACGACAGCAAATACTATTCTGGATAATGTTGAATTAAATTAATTAAATTAATTCTAAAATGATTTAAAACTTTAGAAAATCATATAAAATAATCCGTATCTCGGATGAAAATACTTTCTACATGAAAGTTGCTCAGAACGACGAGACGAACCCGGATACGCAGCCCGTTCGTCCGCCACACCTCCCTAGCATAGCAAACACGCAACTTTCCCCTCCGGTTCATCTGTCCGAAAACGCGAAACCCCGGGAATACCTTTCCGGATGTTTCCCCCCATCGTTGGTATCACCTACTACCGCGTTAGGGCACACCTAGCACCGCGTATTGTCATGTTACGCTTTGTGTTGCTTTGATTGCTCTGTTATTTATTATGTTCCCCCTCCGTTACTTCTTTCCGGTAGACCCCGAGACTACCGGTGACCCCCAGTTCGACTACGGAGTTGACGACCCCTACTTGCCAGAGCAACCAGGCAAGCCCCCCCCCCCTTGATCACCAGATATCGCCTATTCTTCTCTATACTGCTTGCATTAGAGTAGTGTAGCATGTTATTGCTTTCCGTTAATCCTATCCTGATGCATAGCCTGTCATTGTTGCTACAGTTGTTACCCTTACCTGCTATCCTACTGCTTAGTATAGGATGCTAGTGTTCCATCAGTGGCCCTACACTCTTGTTCGTCTGCCATGCTATACTACTGGGCCGTGATCACTTTGGGAGGTGATCATGGGTATATACTATATACATGACACATGTGGTGACTAAAGTCGGGTCGGCTCGAGGAGTACCCGCAAGTGATTCTGATGAGGGGGCTGAAAGGACAGGTGGCTCCACCCCGGTAGAGGTGGGCCTGGGTTCCTGACGGCCCCCGACTGTTACTTTGTGGCGGAGCGACAGGGCAGGTTGAGACCACCTAGGAGAGAGGTGGGCCTGGCCCTGGTCGGCGTTCGCGGATACTTAACACGCTTAACGAGATCTTGGTATTTGATCTGAGTCTGGCCATTTGGTCTATACGCACTAACCATCTACGCGGGAGTAGTTATGGGTACCCCGGCATCGTGGTATCAGCCGAAGCTCTTTTTGACGTCAGCGACTGAGTGGCGCGCGCCGCATTGGACCGTAAGCTCGCGCTTGTATTAAGGGGGCTAGGTCTGCTTCCGGCCGCGTACGCAACGTGCAGGTGTGCATAGGGTGATGGGCCCAGACCCCTGCGCGCATAGGTTTAGACCGGCGTGCTGACCTCTTTGTTGAGCCTAGGTGGGGCTGCGACGTGTTGATCTTCCGCGGCCGGGCATGACCCAGAAAAGTGTGTCCGGCCAAATGGGATCGAGCGTGTTGGGTTATGTGGTGCACCCCTGCAGGGAAGTTTATCTATTCGAATAGCCGTGTCCCTCGGTAAAAGGACGACCCGAAGTTGTACCTTGACCTTATGACAACTAGAACCGGATACTGAATAAAATACACCCTTCCAAGTGCCAGATACAACCCGGTGATCGCTCTCTAACAGGGCGACGAGGAGGGGATCGCCGGGTAGGATTATGCTATGAGATGCTACTTGGTGAACTTACCATCTACTCTCTTCTACATGCTGCAAGATGGAGGTGGCCAGAAGCGTAGTCTTCGACAGGATTAGCTATCCCCCTCTTATTCTGGCATTCTGCAGTTCAGTCCACTGATATGGCCCTTTACACATATACCCATGCATATGTAGTGTAGCTCCTTGCTTGTGAGTACTTTGGATGAGTACTCACGGTTGCTTTTCTCCCTCTTTTCCCCTTTCTATACCGGATTGTCGCAACCAGATGCTGGAGTCCATGAGCTAGAGATCCCGAGGATGATTCTACGTGGAGTTCGGCTTCGAGGAGTAGTTAGGAGGTCCCAGGCAGGAGGCCTTGCCTTTTCGATCGTTGCTACTTTTGTGCTAGCCTTCTTAAGGAAAACTTGTTTAACTTATGTCTGTACTCAGATATTGTTTCTTCCGCTGACTCGTCTATGATCGAGCACTTGTATTCGAGCCCTCGAGGCCCCTGGCTTGTATTATGATGCTTGTATGACTTATTTATGTATTAGAGTTGTGTTGTGATATCTTCCCGTGAGTCCCTGATCTTGATCGTACACATTTGCGTGCATGATTAGTGTACGGTCAAATCGGGGACGTCACAAGTTGGTATCAGAGCCAACTGCCTGTAGGAATCCCCCTTTCCAACTCCTTGGCCGAAGTCGAGTCTAGTCATTGAAAAACTTTTACTAACATGGCTGTGTGGCTTACGGGCCCACGTCGCCATTGGGTGGTATTAGGATCTTTTATTCCTCGTCTATACTCTGGGACTCTGAGCTCTCTTCTATTTGGGTAAATTGATTTTGCTAAAAACAAAACTAACTTTAGGTTCTCGAAAATACTTTCTCCTGGAGAGCCACTTCAGTCCAGATGATCGCCGACTGCATCAGAAGATTTCGAAGATACTCTCCGATGTTCTCTTGAGACTTTATGGTGCCGCTTTTGCAATTCCCTTCCATAGATAAACCCCTGTGGATAACCACGTATACTCGCCATTCATACAATGCTTCCCAGTTGATCTTGTTATTACAAGATACCCCGAAATTCTCTCTGTTGCTCCAAGAATCCTTTGAGCTTAATACCTTGTTGTTCTTTGCCACATGAATACCACTATGGATAATTTCTAGCACTCACCGGATATTTGCTCATCCCCAGTTGATTCATGTATTTCACAAAAGTCTTCAAAATACTATTTGAACTTCCGAAAATCCTGAGTAGCCTATTGCTCTTGAAATTCTTTCTTGCTTGCATTATGGTTAATCCCATAAGTCTATAATCTTATTGGCATCTCTTGTCATTATCATTTTGAGTCCGTTGATTCAATTTGTTGCGAATGCTCGCAATCCTCAATCAGATCATAGAATTCATCCTTCCGGCTCAGACGTCATTTTAAACGTGAGCTGGATCTCGACCAATCAAATTTGCCATCGATTGTACCCGTAAGTTTACTCGACTTATCCATCCTCAATCAGAGCGTTTGCTTCTGATCCCTTGAATTTGAAATTATAATTCCTTTGCATTGAGCTTTGAGTTAGTCAGTTGTTTCTATAATCTGATCTCCTTGCATTCTTTCTTCCTCTGGTTGAGTACTGATGCTCACATCAGATCCCTTGTGGACCACCAGACCCTTTTGTCGGATTTTATCCGACAATGTCCTTCATATTAAATAAGCTTGTGAGATTTTCCTCGGATACATGATGCTTTTGGTAAATTGTATCCTCTGCTTTGTGAACCATGCTCTATTTTCGAGCTTGTATTATTTACTCCGAAGTTTGTGGTATATGTTCCTAAGATGCCCTGATGGGTTGAACCTACGCCTTCCCTAATCCGTGTGAATCCGAAAGATTTCACGGGTCATACTTATCTAGTATTGCATCAGGTAAAAACTTTCAACAACTAATGTCATTTTTGAAATACGAGAGGTAAATGAAAGGCTATGCGTTGAACAAGTGGGAGTCGACCTTGAACTTTGTGTTCATGCCCATGGACACGATGTAGATCCTATCATAGAAGCTTCTTGTAATAATAACTATTTCCTTGATATGATATCGTCTAGTATCTGTGTATTGCTCCTTTTTGCTATCGTGGTTCCGACCATGTTCTCCTTTAAATACCATTTCTCGTACAAGTTTAAGCACTTGTCTTCTGTAAGGGCAATACCCCAGTCCGACCTCTACTTTGGTTTGTCGTCGAGTATTACCCCCTGGTATCTCGAGATTGTCACGGAACTGCATAACTTCTTATGAGTTCTTCATCAACTAATACTCTTGCCGATTCCATTTTTCCAACGGGTTCTGAGTTGTTAGGACCCCTCAAGGGCACCGACAACTGAATCGAGTCCGCACTGCGATTCAACAACTCTTGGTAACCTTCATTACTTACGAGTTTGAACTCGATCACGTCATTCCTAGCCTACTCGGCTACATCATTATTGTGCTGATTTTAACTGTGCTACCTGGTCCTTCTTCCCGGAACACAATTTTTGACGCTGAGCTAATCTTACGTCGATCTCTCTCGTCATATCATTTTCACCTTGAACAACAAGCTTGATTTCGAGTTTGTGTCGTACCCATGGTTCCAATAACCTTTCGCTTTCATCATTCCTTTGACTTGATGTCATCGTCGATCAATTTCATCTTCTTGAAAACCTCTCGACAAATTTGTCGTGATCATTGTCAACACTTTGACTTCTTCCAAGTTGCATGTCGAAATTCAGGATGAGAAATACCATCCTTCCCCCTCGATGAATTGTGTTATCATCGACAACATTCTTGCCTTCCCCCCAACACAAACTTGTTCATATTTTGTGTTGTATCTTGATTTCCCTGCTTCCAACTTATGTTATGTTCTACCGTGGAGTATTACCATCTTTTATGTCAAGGATATTGTGAGAATTTCTCCACCTCTTGAGAATTCTTGATATAGTAATACTTCTCGCCATCTCCATTTGTTTACTGATCCCCGTGTTGTTTCTAACCGGAAAACCGACAATTGAACTATGATGTGCGACTTCAAAACTTCTAGCAACCCTATTGCTTTGAAGTTAATGGTCGATATTTCATTCTTAGACCATTGGTTATCGAATCCCCGTTCTAACATTGATCATTCTACCTAAGCCCATATTTCGGGTGCACCTTTCAACCAATGTTTAATTGAGTATGTTTTCCTCGAGCATACCTCATTATATCATTTGATCTGACAAATGTTATCTCCTTGTTCACATAAGTGTGGAAATCCCTCTTTTTGGAAATCTCGAGGAATTGTCGCTGAGTCCATCAGCCACCTCCTCATCCTCTCGTTGGTTTACTAATGGACTCTTGTTTCGGAACTCGCTTCCATAGTTCATTTCCCGAGAATCTTACAATGTCATCTCGTCAAATTGTGTGGCACCTTTCTTCTCAGGCATCCTGAGTCTGAGGTATCCTGACACCAATCTGATCTGAATCTTGGTCAGAAATGATGGTTGGAACGTAATTCCAAGAGTTATAACATTGGTCCTTATATAACCCGGTAAGATGATGTCATGCCTAGCACACATGGCCGGATGACCTATTGATATAGTATCCTCGTTACCAAGGTTAGCCATTCTTCCATGAGGAAATTGTAAGACTTATTCCATAAGTTGTTCCTGATGGATCCTTTTTGTTTCCAAATTCTGATCTTCACCTATTGACCATGTCAATGCTATCTCGAAGCATGTCTATGGTACTCCGATTTTCAACAGAAACATTTGAAGCCCAATGCTAAATGTTTCCTGCTCAATTATCCAAACACCGCTGTATGGGTAATGTCATGAAAATTCTCTCCCGTACCTAAAAGAAATTTCTACATTATATCCTGTCATGGATATCATGCTCTGCTTGCCCTTGGGAAGGATATACCCTTGAAATATGTGTTTAAACACATTTTCCTTTCCATTGTTCTGTTTAATCTGATAATCATCTTTTCCTTTCCATTGTTTGGTTTAACCTTTCTGGTGATCTATATGATCTAAGCAGTAGTATTCTCCTGCTTATGTAAACACCTCGGTGTACCATTCTGTCAGTAAGACCCTGTTACTATTGTCGATGACATTCCGGTAACCACCGATGGATGAGAACTTTGCCTATTGGTCCGCCTCGTTCAACGAGCAGGAAAAATGGTTCTCTTCGTCCCTCGCCCTTGGTATCGACGTTGTTGCCGACATAATCGACAGGCTACCCTCTGACATGTCTTGCTATCATGACCGTGTAATATGCCAACGACCTTCCTACTTTAAACCACATGGTGGGCCCATAACCCATAGTTCCACAGGATCGAAACCTGACTCTCCTATACTCCCTGTTTCCAAACTTATTCCTCGCGCTTGATTTCGTATATAATTCATGGGTCATCTTCCTAGTATTATACTTTGGTATCAGACGCAATACTTATTCTCGTTGATCTGGACCCCTTTCACACTTTGTTCAGGCATCGAACGATTGCCGACCCGCTTAAACTTCACATAGTACCTTCTTACTTTGCTCTCGAAATTTTCTCAAGTTTCAGTTCGAGAGTTACTTTCCGCCACCTTTCCCTGATGTTAGCTACCAGGTAGTCAACCTTGCAGAGGTCCGTTCTTCCGGAATAACCACCCTTTATTCTTTCGTAAGTACGATGGAGTTCCCAAAGAAAGGATGCCAACTTCATCATGATGACCTGAAGCAGAGAAATGAAGACATCAACATAATGGATCGACCTCTCTGAGAATAGCAACCAAGACCGAGAAGACTCGTTAGAATTTCGTGACCAAACCCATTTCCCGTCACTTCCCCTCTTAAATCTCGGGACGAGATTTCTTGTAGTGGAGGAGAATTGTGACGCCCGGATAATTAGGCTACAGTAATTCCACGCTAATGATGCCACGTCACCTCGGTTACTGTTGTTAATCTCGCGATGGTCCAAAAACAATTCCAATTCAAATTCAAAATCAAGCAAACAATAAAACTTTTCAAATGTCAAAACTAAAATGTTCTAAAAGTGACAAATAAATCATATGTAATATTGGTGGAGGAACCAAGTCTTTATAAAATGTTTAAATGCACCAAACTAATTAAATTAGTAGCTAAAACCATTAATTAAATGCCTTTTGTATTTTGTAAAATATTAAACTATATTATTTTGGGATGAAACTTTTTGTGGTTGTGACATAATTTGTAACAACAATTTAGGTGCCACTTTGGTATTTTATTGAAACTAAAACAATTTGAAAGATTAAACAAACAAAACAGAAAAATATGAAAAAGTAAAAGAAAACAAAATAAACAAAAGACCCCCCTCCCCTGGGCCGTTCGGCCCAACCGGGCCACCAGGTCGGCCCACCCCGCCTATAACCCCCCCACTACCAGAAACCCTAACCCCCCACTCCTCTCGATCCCCACTCCTCTCACCCCTCCCACGATTTGGATCGGGACGCCGCCCTGGTTTCACAGGGCGCCGTGCTCGAGCCCCCCCGCACTCCCTCTCGATCTCCTACACCCACCTCCGTCACGCCAGAGCCCTCCCCCGCCGACACCTCGTCGTACCCGAAAGCCCGCCGCTACTCCCGGCGGCCCGGCGAGCCTCCCCACATCGTCGCCGCCAGCGCCCCCGTGCTGGCCCGCAAGCATCACCACCGGCCGCCGCCCCTGCAACACGCCCCTGTCGCTAGCGCCGCGGCTCCCTTGGCCGCGCCCGGCCGGCGCCTGCCAGCGCGCGCTCGCCCAAGCCGCCTCCTCGCCGGAGAGGGACGGATCCCGGAGGCCCTGTCACGGATCCGGCCTCCCTCGCCTTGCTGCCCTTCGCCGGACCTCGACCGCCTCCTCGCCGGACCTCGCGTCTTCGCCCTCTTCCCCGTCGGCCGCCAGCAAGCCTCGGCGCCCCCTCTCCCCATCAATGCCGGTGAGGCCCCCCGGGCTCTCCTCCTCTCTCTGCCCTCGCACACGACCGCGGCCATCACGCCCCGGGCCGCGTCCAAGCTCGTCGCCCGCATCGTCCCGCTGCCCACGCGCTCTGGCCTTGCCCTCCTCGCCGCTGCTCCACCCGGTCACCGCGACCCCGTCCCGCCCGGCGTGTCACCTCGCGCGCTCGCGCCCGTGCTGTGGCCGGCTACCGCGTGCTGCTGCTCCTGCGGCTGTGCCGCCCCCGCTTCTCGCGTCCACCACCGTGCCACCGCTCCCGCCTCACCCACCTGCTCCCCTCGCCGTGCTGGCCTCGCCCACGCCGGCCTGGCGACCTGCCGCCCCCCCTCGCGCCCCTGGCCACGCGCCCGCTCGGGCTGCACCCAGCGCCCACAACCACGGCGCCTGTTCGAACGGCGCCCGCAGCACCTGAACCCACTCTGGCCCCCGTGGCCCTATGACATATGGGGCCCAACCCCAGAACAAAAAAATGAAATGAAAAAATATAATAATAAATAATAATAATTAAAATAATTAATTAATTAATTAATCATGTTAATTAATCTAAATAAGCCTAATTAATTAACCTAATCACTTTAATTAATTTAACTAAAACTGTTTAGTTAACTAAGTCAATGACCAGTGGGACCCACACGTTAGCGACCCAGTCAACACCTCTGTTGACTACTGATGTCATGCTGACGTCAGCAAATACTATTCTGGATAATGTTGAATTAAATTAATTCTAAAATGATTTAAAACTTTAGAAAATCATATAAAATAATCCGTATCTCGGATGAAAATATTTTCTACATGAAAGTTGCTCAGAACGACGAGACGAATCCGGATACGCAGCCCGTTCGTCCGCCACACCTCCCTAGCATAGCAAACACGCAACTTTCCCCTCTGGTTCATCTGTCCGAAAACGCGAAACCCCGGGAATACCTTTCCGGATGTTTCCCCCCATCGTCGGTATCACCTACTACCGCGTTAGGGCACACCTAGCACCGCGTATTGTCATGTTACGCTTTGTGTTGCTTTGATTGCTCTGTTATTTATTATGTTCCCCCTCCGTTACTTCTTTCCGGTAGACCCCGAGACTATCGGTGACCCCCAGTTCGACTACGGAGTTGACGACCCCTACTTGCCAGAGCAACCAGGCAAGCCCCCCCCTTGATCACCAGATATCGCCTATTCTTCTCTATACTGCTTGCATTAGAGTAGTGTAGCATGTTACTGCTTTCCGTTAATCCTATCCTGATGCATAGCCTGTCATTGTTGCTACAGTTGTTACCCTTACCTGCTATCCTACTGCTTAGTATAGGATGCTAGTGTTCCATCAGTGGCCCTACACTCTTGTCCGTCTGCCATGCTATACTACTGGGCCGTGATCACTTTGGGAGGTGATCATGGGTATATACTATATACATTATATACATGACACATGTGGTGACTAAAGTCGGGTCGGCTCGAGGAGTACCCGCAAGTGATTCTGATGAGGGGGCTGAAAGGACAGGTGGCTCCACCCTGGTAGAGGTGGGCCCGGGTTCCTGACGGCCCCCGACTGTTACTTTGTGGCGGAGCGATAGGGCAGGTTGAGACCACCTAGGAGAGAGGTGGGCCTGGCCCTGGTCGGCGTTCGCGGATACTTAACACGCTTAACGAGATCTTGGTATTTGATCTGAGTCTGGCCATTTGGTCTATACGCACTAACCATCTACGCGGGAGTAGTTATGGGTATCCCAGCATCGTGGTATCAGCCGAAGCTCTTTTTGACGTCAGCGACTGAGTGGCGCGCGCCGCATTGGACCGTAAGCTCGCGCTTGTATTAAGGGGGCTAGGTCTGCTTCCGACCGCGTACGCAACGTGCAGGTGTGCATAGGGTGATGGGCCCAGACCCCTGCGCGCATAGGTTTAGACCGGCGTGCTGACCTCTCTGTTGAGCCTAGGTGGGGCTGCGACGTGTTGATCTTCCGCGGCCGGGCATGACCCAGAAAAGTGTGTCCGGCCAAATGGGATCGAGCGTGTTGGGTTATGTGGTGCACCCCTGCAGGGAAGTTTATCTATTTGAATAGCCGTGTCCCTCGGTAAAAGGACGACCCGGAGTTGTACCTTGACCTTATGACAACTAGAACCGGATACTGAATAAAATACACCCTTCCAAGTGCCAGATACAACCCGGTGATCGCTCTCTAACAGGGCGACGAGGAGGGGATCGCCGGGTAGGATTATGCTATGAGATGCTACTTGGTGAACTTACCATCTACTCTCTTCTACATGCTGCAAGATGGAGGTGGCTAGAAGCGTAGTCTTCGACAGGATTAGCTATCCCCCTCTTATTCTGGCATTCTGCAGTTCGGTCCACTGATATGGCCCTTTACACATATACCCATGCATATGTAGTGTAGCTCCTTGCTTGCGAGTACTTTGGATGAGTACTCACGGTTGCTTTTCTCCCTCTTTTCCCCTTTCTATACCGGATTGTCGCAACCAGATGCTGGAGTCCATAAGCTAGAGATCCCGAGGATGATTCTACGTGGAGTTCGGCTTCGAGGAGTAGTTAGGAGGTCCCAGGCAGGAGGCCTTCCTTTTCGATCGTTGCTACTTTTGTGCTAGCCTTCTTAAGGAAAACTTGTTTAACTTATGTCTGTACTCAGATATTGTTTCTTCCGCTGACTCGTCTATGATCGAGCACTTGTATTCGAGCCCTCGAGGCCCCTGGCTTGTATTATGATGCTTGTATGACTTATTTATGTATTAGAGTTGTGTTGTGATATCGTCCCGTGAGTCCGTGATCTTGATCGTACACATTTGCGTGCATGATTAGTGTACGGTCAAATCGGGGGCGTCACACCCTGCCCCCGTATATTATGGATCAAGGGGGGAGGTGCGGCCGGTCAGGAGGGGGCGCGCCAGGAGGAGTCCTACTCCCACCGGGAGTAGGACTCCCTCCCTTTTCCTTGTTGGATTAGGAGAAGAGGGGGAAAGTGGTGGAGGAGAAGAAGGAAGGGGGGGGGGGCGCCGCCTCCCTCTCCTTGTCCTATTCGGACTAGGGGGGAGGGGCGCGCGGCCCTTGCCCTGGCCGCCTCTCCTCTTATCCACTAAGGCCCACTATGGCCCATTAACCCCCGGGGGGTTCCGGTAACCCCTCCAGTACTCCGGTAAAATCCCGATTTCACCCGGAACACTTCCGATATCCAAACATAGGCTAATATATCAATCTCCATGTCTCGACCATTTCGAGACTCCTGATCATGTCCGTGACCACATCCGGGACTCCGAACAACCTTCGGTACATCAACACATATAAACTCATAATAGAATTGTCATCGAAACTTTAAGCGTGCGGACCCTACGGGTTCGAGAACTATGTAGACATGATCGAGACACGTTTCCGGTCAATAACCAATAGCGGAACCTGGATGCTCATATTGGCTCCCACATATTCTACGAAGATCTTTATCGGTCAGACGGCATAACAACATACGTTGTTCCCTTTGTCATCGGTATGTTACTTGCCCGAGATTCGATCGTCGGTATCTCAATACCTAGTTCAATCTCGTTACCGGCAAGTCTCTTTACTCGTTCCGTAATACATCATCCCGCAACTAACTCATTAGTTCCAATGCTTGCAAGGCTTATAGTGATGTGCATTACCAAGGGGGCCCAGAGATACCTCTCCGACAATCGGAGTGACAAATCCTAATCTCGAAATACGCCAACCCAACAAGTACCTTCGGAGACACCTGTAGAGCACCTTTATAATCACCCAGTTACGTTGTGACGTTTGGTAGCACACAAAGTGTTCCTCCGATAAATGGGAGTTGCATAATCTGATAGTCATAGGAACATGTATAAGTCATGAAGAAAGCAATAGCAACATACTAAACGATCAAGTGCTAAGCTAACGGAATGGGTCAAGTCAATCACATCATTCTCCTAATGATGTGATCCCGTTAATCAAATGACAACTCATGTCTATGGTTAGGAAACATAACCATCTTTAATTAACGATCTAGTCAAGTAGAGGCATACTAGTGACACTTTGTTTGTCTATGTATTCACACATGTATTATGTTTCCGGTTAATACAATTCTAGCATGAATAATAAACATTTATCATGATATAAGGAAATAAATAATAACTTTATTATTGCCTCTAGGGCATATTTCCTTCAGGCACCTCTAAGCACATCAATTGTTTCTTAGCCGTGTGCGGTGCCCCCCTCCACAGTTTACTCCTCTGGTCATATTGTCGTAGTGCTTAGGCGAAGCCCTGCGCGGATCACTTCACCATCACTGTCACCACGCCGTCGTGCTGACGAAACTCTCCCTCGACAATTTGCTGGATCAAGAGTTCGAGGGACGTCATTGAGCTGAACGTGTGCAGAACTCGGAGGTGCCATACGTTCGGTGCTTGATTGGTTGAATCGAGAAGACGTCCGACAACATCAACCGTGTTAAGCTAACGCTTCCGCTTTCGGTCTATGAGGGTACGTGGACACACTCTCCCCTTCTCGTTGCTATGCATCTCCTAGATAGATCTTGCGTGATCGTAGGATTTTTTTTGAAATTGCATGCTACGTTCCCCAACAGTGGCATCCAAGCCAGGTCTATGCGTAGTTGATATGCACGGGTAAAACACAAAGAGTTGTGGGCGATCATAGTCATACTGCTTACCACCAACGTCTTATTTTGATTCGGCGGGATTGTTGGATGAAGCGGCCCAAACCAACCTTACATGACCACGTTTATGAGACCGGTTCCACCGACAGTCATGCGACTTGTTTTGCATAAGGTGGTTGGCGGATGTCTGTTTCTCCAACTTTAGTTGAATCGAATTTGACTACGGCCGGTCCTTGTTGAAGGTTAAAACAACAAACTTGACGAAACATCGTTGTGGTTTTGACGCGTAGGTAAGAATGGTTCTTACTAGAAGCCCGTAGCAGCCACGTAAAACTTGCAACAACAAAGTAGAGGACGTCTAACTTGTTTTTGCAAGGCATGTTGTGATGTGATATGGTCAAGACATGATTTGATATACGTTATTGTATGAGATGATCATTTTTTGTAAAAGTTATCGGCAACTGGCAGGAGCCTTATGGTTGTCGCTTCATTGTATGAAATGCAATCGCCATGTAATTGCTTTACTTTATCACTATGCATTAGCGATAGTTGTAGAAGCAATAGTTGGCGAGGCGACAACGATGCTACGATGGAGATCAAGGTGTCAAGCCAGTGACGATGGAGATCATGAAGGTGCTTTGGAGATGGAGATCAAAGGCACAAGATGATGATGGCCATATCATGTCACATATTTTGATTGCATGTGATGTTTATCTTTTATGCATCTTATTTTGCTTAGTGCGGCGGTAGCATTATAAGATGATCCCTCACTAAAATTTCAAAGTATAAGTGTTCTCCCTGAGTATGCACCGTTGCGACAGTTCGTCGTGCTGAGACACCACGTGATGACCGGGTGTGATAAGCTCTACTTCACATACAACGGGTGCAAGACAATTTTGCACGTGCGGAATACTCGGGTTAAACTTGACGAGCCTAGCATGTACACACATGGCCTCGCAACATTGAGACCGAAAGGTCGAACGTGAATCATATAGTAGATATGATCAACATAGAGATGTTCACCACTGAAAACTACTCCATCTCACGTGATTATCGAACATGGTTTAGTTGATATGGATCACGTGATCATTTAGATGACTCGAGGGATGTCTATCTAAGTGGGTGTTCTTAAGTAATATGATTAATTGAACTTAATTTATCATGAACCTAGTCCTGATAGTTTTTGCATATCTATGTTGTAGATCAATGACCCGTGCTTCCGTTCCCTTGAATTTTAATGTGTTCCTAGAGAAAGCTAAGTTGAAAGATGATGGCAGCAACTACACGGACTGGGTCCGTAACTTGAGGATTATATCATTGCTACACGGAAGAATTATGTCCTTGATGCACCGCTAGGTGAAAGGCCCACTGCAGGAGCAACTGCCGATGTTATGAACATCGGGCAAGCTCAATCTGATGACTACTTGATAGTTCAGTGTGCCATGCTTTACGGCTTAGAATCGGTTCAAAGATGTTTTGAATGTCATGGACCATATGAGATGTTCCAGGAGTTGAAGTTAATATTGTCGGATCTCGGGTTCCGGCAAAACCCTCAAGGTTCGAACACTGGGGTGCGCATGAAGATCTCCCCCTACCGAACCACGCCCTTAACCATGCTACGATCTCTAAGGCTAGCTCGGTGAACTCGCAACACAAGAGACACAAGATTTATACTGGTTCGGGCCACCGTCGTGGTGTAATACCCTACTCCAGTGTGTGGTGGTGGATTGCCTCTTGGGCTGAGGATGAACAGTACAAGGGGAAGAACAGCCTCCTGAGGCGAGGTGTTCTTGTGCTTGGTGAACTTGTGTGGGTGAGGATTACTCAAGATGAGATGCCTCCTACTATGGTGGCTAGTCCTATTTATAGAGGCCCTGGTCCTCTCCCCAAATATTGAGCGGGAAGGGAGCCAACAACGGCCAATTTGAAAGGGGAGAGCTAGTACAAGCTATCCTGACAAAAGCAGTCTTCGCCTGCAAAGGCTCTGGTGGTGACGCCGCCTTGGGCTCCATGGTGACCTCCGTCCTGCCATCCTGCTGGTCTTGGTCTCGTAGCACCAATATGGAAACCTTTCCTTGTCGCCTCGGTACTCCTCGCCTGCACTTGCCTCCTTAGCACCAAAGAGGAAACAAGGACACTGTGCACGCTGGCGCCCGCCTGGCCTCGATCGTCACGGCTCACGTCACTGGAACCTCACGAGGTTTGCCTTGCCTTGATCTCTCCGCCCCTCGCGAGCTAGCCTGGTGAGGCCGCTCCCGAGGAGGTCTTGTGTTGCTAGCCTCACGAGGCTTGGCCCCTCGCGAGAGTCTTGAATGCTTGTTGGTGAAGATGGGCCGTACGGGCCCGTTCGTAGAGCCACGCTATGGGCCGCAGGCAGGCAAGTCTGGGGACCCCCGGTCCCAGAACGCCGACAAATATTTCAAGCAAATACCCGAGTTGAGAGATATGAAGTCTCCAACAAGTTCTATAGTCGCAAGATGGAGGAGAATAGTTCCGTCAGTGAACACATACTCGAATGTCTGGGTACCATAACCACTTGAATCAGCTGGGAGTTAATCTTTCGGATGATAGTGTTATTAACAGAGTTCTTCAATCACTGCCACCAAGCTACAAAGGCTTCGTGATGAACTATAATATGCAGGGGATGAATATGACTATTCCCGAGCTCTTCGCAATGCTCAAAGTTGCGGAGGTAGAAATCAAGAAGGAGCATCAAGTGTTGATAGTTAACAAGACCACTAGTTTCAAGAAAAAGGCAAAGGAAAGAAGGGGAACTTCAAGAAGAATGGCAAGCAAGTTGCTACTCCCGGGAAGAAGCCCAAGTCTGGACCTAAGCCTGAAACTGAGTGCTTCTACTGCAAAGGGGCTGGACACTGGAAGCGGAACTGCCCAAGTATTTGGCGGATAAGAAGGATGGCAAAGTGAACACAGGTATATTTGATATACATGTTATTGATGTGTACCTTACTAATGCTCGTAGTAGCACCTGGGTATTTGATACTGGTTTTGTTGCTCATATTTGCAACTCGAAACAGGGGCTACGGATTAAACAAAGATTGGCTAAGGACGAGGTGACGATGCGCGTCAGAAATGGTTCCAAGGTCGATGTGATCGCCGTCGGCATGCTACCTCTACATCTACCTTCGGGATTAGTTTTAGACCTGAATAATTGTTATTTGGTGCGAGCGTTAAGCAAGAACATTATATCTGGATCTTGTTTGATGCGAGACGGTTATTCATTTAAATCAGAGAATAATGGTTGTTCTATTTATATGATTAATATCTTTTATGGTCATGCACCCTTGAAGAGTGGTCTATTTTTGTTGAATCTCGATCGTGGTGATACACATATTCATAATATTGATGCTAAAAGATGCAAAGTTGATAATGATAGTGCAACATATTTGTGGCACTGCCATTTAGGTCATATTGGTGTAAAGCACATGAAGAAACTCCATGCGGATAGACTTTTGGAATCACTTGATTATGAATCATTTGATGCTTGTGAACCATGCCTCATGGGCAAGTTGACTAAGACTCCGTTCTCGGGAACAATGGAGCGAGCAACTAACTTATTTGAAATAATACATACTGATGTATGCGGTCCGATGAGTGTTGAGGCTCGCGGCGGGTATCGTTATTTTCTGACATTCACAGATGATTTGAGCAGATATGGGTATATCTACTTAATGAAACACAAGTCTGAAACAATTGAAAAGTTCAAAGAATTTCAGAGTGAAGTGGAAAATCATCGTAATAAGAAAATAAAGTTTCTACAATCTGATCGCGGAGGCGAATATTTTAGTTACGAGTTTGGTCTTCATTTAAAACAATGTGGAATAGTTTCGCAACTCACGCCACCTGGAACACCACAGCGTAATGGTGTGTCCGAACATCGTAACCGTACTTTATTAGACATGGTGCGATCTATGATGTCTCTTACCGATTTACCACTATCGTTTTGGTGTTATGCATTAGAGACAGCTGCATTCACGTTAAATAGGGCACCATCTAAATCCGTTGAGACGACACCGTATGAACTATGGTTTGGCAAGAAACCTAAACTGTCGTTTCTTAAAGTTCAGGGTTGCGATGCTTATGTGAAAAAGCTTCAGCTTGATAAGCTCGAACCCAAATCGGAGAAGTGCGTCTTCATAGGATACCCAAAATAAACTGTTTGGTACACCTTCTATCACAGATCCGAAGGCAAAAATATTTGTTGCTAAGAATGGATCCTTTCTAGAGAAGGAGTTTCTCTCGAAAGAAGTGAGTGGGAGGAAAGTAGAACTTGATGAGGTAATTGTACCTTCTCATGAGTTGGAAAGTAGTTCATCACAGAAAATCGTTCTCATGATGCCTACACCAATTAGTGAGGAAGCTAATGATGATGATCATGAAATTTCAGATCAAGTTACTACCGAACCTCATAGGTCAACCAGAGAACGTTCCGCACCAGAGTGGTACAGTAACCTGTTCTCGAAGTCATGTTACTAGACCATGATGAACCTACGAACTATGAGGAAGCAATGATGAGCCTAGATTCCGCGAAATGGCTTGAGGCCATGAAATCTGAGAAGGGATCCATGTATGAGAACAAAGTATGGACTTTGGTTGACTTGCCCGATGATCGGCAAGCCATAGAGAATAAAAGGATCTTCAAGAAGAAGACTGAAAGTGATGGTAATGTTAACGTCTACAAAGCTCGACTTGTTGCGAAAGGTTTTTAACAAGTTCAAGGAGTTGACTACGATGAGACCTTCTCACCCGTAGCGATGCTTAAGTCTGTCCGAATCATGTTAGCAATTGCCGCATTTTATGATAATGAAATCTGGTAAATGGACGCCAAAACTGCATTCCTTAATGGATTTCTTAAAGAAGAGTTGTATATGATGCAACCAGAAGGTTTTGTTGATCCTAAAGGTGCTAGCAGAGCGTGCAAGCTCCAGCGATCCATTTATGGACTGGTGCAAGCATCTCGGAGTTGGAATATACGCTTTGATAGTGTGATCAAAGCATATGGTTTTATACAGACTTTCGGAGAAGCCTGTATTTACAAGAAAGTGGGTGGGAGCTCTGTAGCATTTCTAATATTATATGTGGATGACATATTGTTGATTCGAAATGATATAGAATTTCTGGATAGCATAAAAGGATACTTGAATAAGAATTTTTCAATGAAAGACCTCGGTGAAGCTGCTTATATATTGGGCATCAAGATCTATAGAGATAGATCAAGACGCTTAATTGGACTTTCACAAAGCACATACCTTGATAAAGTTTTGAAGAAGTTCAAAATGGATCAGTCAAAGAAAGGGTTCTTGCCTGTTTTACAAGGTGTGAAATTGAGTCAGACTCAATGCCCGACCACTATAGAAGATAGAGAGAAAATGAAAGTCATCCCTATGCCTCACCCATAGGTTCTATCATGTATGCAATGTTGTGTACCAGACCTGATGTGTGCCTTGCTATAAGTTTAGCAGGGAGGTACCAAAGTAATCCAGGAGTGGATCACTGGACAGCGGTCAAGAACATCTTGAAATACCTGAAAAGGACTAAGGATATGTTTCTCGTTTATGGGGGTGACAAAGAGCTCGTAGTAAATGGTTACGTCGATGCTAGCTTTGACACTGATCCAGATGACTCTAAGCCACAAACTGGATACATATTTATATTGAATGATGGAGCTGTCAGTTGGTGCAGTTCCAAGCAAAGCGTCGTGGCGTGTGTCGGTGTCAAAACCAGCCGTTCTCGGGTAGGGGGTCCCGAACTGTGTGCCTGAGGATCGAAGGTAACAGGAGACAAAGGGGACACGATGTTTACCCAGGTTTGGGCCCTCTTAATGGAGGTAATACCCTACTTCCTGCTTGATTGACTTTGATGGGTATAGGGGTTACAAGAGTCGATCTACCTTGAGATCGTAATGGCTAAACCCTAGCTGTCTAGCCTATGTAAATTCTGATAGCCTCTACGGACTAAACCCTCCAGTTTATATAGACACCGGAGGGACCTAGAGTTGTACAGAGTCAGTTTATAGAGAAAGGAAACTACACGTTCGGACGTCAAGCTTGTCATCCACGCAAAGGAGAGTCCCATCCGGACACGGGGGAAGGCCTTATATCTTGTATCTACATGGCCCATCAGTCTGGCCGATGCTACACAGCCCGGACACCCGAGGACCCCATAATCCAGGACTCCCTCAGTAGCCCCCCCACTTGCCTTCAATGACGACGTAGTATTCGGCTCATGTCTTCGGCTTTGCAAGGCGGGTTCTTCATTATAATCTGGACCAATGACAATCCGATGATAACCTCGATGTCTTTTACGCACTACTGCAGGATGGTCCAAACGCGACACTACGATCAGAGATCCTTCGACAAAACTGTGTGCAATGCCATAATCACAAACGGTCGTGTAAAAAATCCGTCAATAAAGGTGCAAAATGTTTGCGATGACAAATGCATCAAACATGGTTTAGAACTTACTTGCGTGTGCGATGCAGGGCATACGATTCAGCTTAATTAACTGTTTGGGATGAGGAGGCAGAAAAGAAACGGGCAGCCAGATGAAGGGGTGTGCGATATACAGCATACGGTTCACTGGGATGAACTGTGTGTGATTAGGCAACACAATAGAAACAGTTCAACTAAACAAGATGTGTGTGATACGCGGCAAACAGGTCCGTAATCTGATGTGTGCAAAGACCAATAATAACACAGACGATTGCTGCTAATAAGCCATGTGAATTGCTTTGTCTATAGTAGAGTAACATGTATATATATAACTGAAATAAACATCCAATTACATAAGTGACTATACAGATCATTCGCACACACCTCAATAAACAATTGCATGCATTCTAAAGTAGGAGAAACGATCGTCTAGTCATCTACTTCTTGTGACGCTCCCGCCACTGCTATGTGGCTCGATCCCTCATCTGGGTCAGGAAGAAGACGGTTCCTCATCTCAACGACCCGCCTGTACATCTCGTAGCTTGTGTACGCATCCATGGCCGTGTACTTGACATGTTGTTCATCCAGTCTCTTATGCCACACACTGTGCCAGGCATTCTTGTCCTTATTGCTCTCTTGCTTCATCTTCGCGTAGTAGGGGTCGATGATGGCCGAGGCGAGGTCAACCAGGGAGTTTAGCTTGCTTTTGTCACTGCCCCAGACCCTGTAGTGGTGCTGGATGTTGACAAGATTCAGGCATTTCAAGTCCGAAACCTTGAGCGCTTTTAGATCGTTGGTGGTGTCCACCGTAGCGAAACTGTAGTCGGAGCTCTTGATAAACCTGGAGAAACGCTCGCAAGGCCTTGTGGCAAGGTGGAAGTGCTAGACGAGGATGTCATGTTGCACGCACAACTGGGCAACGACAACCTTCTGATCGTGTCTGGTGTTGGTGTCAAAACCGGCGGATCTCGGGTAGGGGGTCCCGAACTGTGTGTCTAATGGTTGGTGGTAACAGGAGACAGGGGACATGATGTTTACCCAGGTTCGGGCCCTCTCTATGGAGGTAATACCCTACTTCCTGCTTGATTGATCTCGATGAATATGAGTATTACAAGAGTTGATCTACCACGAGATCGTAATGGCTAAAACCCTAGAAGTCTAGCATGTATGATTATGATTGTTCCTATGGACTAACCCCTTCGGTTTATATAGACACCGAAAGGGACTAGGGTTGTACAAAGTCGGTTACAGAGAAAGGAATCTTCATATTCGGATGCCAAGCTTGCCTTCCACGCCAAGGAGAGTCCCATCCGGACACGGGTGAGAGTCTTTGGTCTTGTATCTTCACAGCCCATCAGTCCGGCCCATGTCAAATAGGCCGGACGCCCGAGGACCCCTTAGTCCAGGACTCCCTCAGTAGCCCCCGAACCAGGCTTTCAATGACGATGTGTCCGGTGTGCAGATTGTGTTCGGCATTGCAAGGCGGGTTCCTCCTCCGATGTCTTCAAAGAGCTGTATTCGGCCTTCCATTTAATGCCGTACCCATCAGCTTCTGTGCATCCATGGCTTCAGCTTCCACGTGTCGAGCGAATACGAGAGGTCAGGGTATTTTTTGCACATAACATCCTGGCCATGTAGGAAAAGTGTCTATTTAAAGAGATTGGATCTCAGATCCATTCCACACCACAGGGAAAATCCTCAGAGCTTGCTAGGAGAAACCACTCCAACATGGCCATCGCTCCCAGTTCTTCCTCCCGTCCCCACGGCTCCGAAAAAGGCGATTGGGAGAGATGTTCCGTATCCCATGGTCAGCTAGTGAAGCTGCAAACACAGGGATTTCTTCCCCCCGCGGATCTAGTCCCCGTTCGAGCAGGATTGACTTCCTTCAACTGCGGGGCTCAAGCGGAGAATTTCCCCAATCCATCCAGGGGGAACGAGTGTGCTTCGTTCCCTACTTTCTAAGAGGTGTCGGATTTCCAATTCACCCGTTCCTCCGAGGACTTCTAGAGTATTATGGCCTCCAACCGCACAATTTCACTCCTGCCTCCATCCCGCACATTGCGGGCTACATTGCTCTTTGTGAGCTATTCCTTGGTTGTGAGGCCCATTTTGAATATGGAGGAAACTATTCTGCCTCGTCCCTTGTAACCAAGAGGGATCAATAGTCGAAGTGGGTGGAGCCAAGGTATGGCGCATTGCCAAGACCGGATACCTGTCCGGCATGCCGAAGAAGGCGTCCAAAGAGTGGCCTTCCGAGTGGTTCTATATTGAGGACGTCGCCCTTCCCGACCCAGTCCGAATGGGTCTTCTCGAATTTTCAAGCGCTCTGTTGAAGAAACGCCACAGCTGGTGCCCTCGGAGCCTCGAGGAGGAATATAGCACGGAAGTCCGTCAATTGATGGGCAAGATAAAGGCGCTCGCCCAGTCCGGACTATCAATAGTCCAGGTAATGGCGACTTCCATAGTGCGGGGGGTTCAGCCACTCCAATACAGAGGGCTTCCCATGTGGCACTATAATGGGGAAGATGACGCTTCTCGCTGCGGTCGGAAGGGTCCGAACACCCTCGCTGCTTTGGCCAAAATACTGGCCGAACTGTACAAAGGGGAGAAAGAGGAGTTCACTCGTATTAAGCGTCGAGATGGATTTTCCATGTACAATCCTCCTAGCTGGGTGAGTTCTAATCCCACTACTTTACTCAATCCTCTCCCTGAGTCACTTTTAATGGACATTAACCCATCCATTTGTAACAGGAATGTCGGAAGGTTACCAAGGGGATCCATAGCCCCGCCCCACAGCCAGAGGATCACAACCGGGACCTTGACCCCGGATTTGAGGAGGATCCGGACATATTCATGGAGCTCGAGGATGGGGTGTTCTACCAGGCGAGCTATGACGGCACGGAAGTGGCCATCACCGCCGACTATCTCGATCTCCTCCTTGCCTTGCATGTAAGTGACCAAGAGACACCTTCTTCGAGAGAGCTTCCTCATTATGCCTCATTCACCGCACTATTTTGTGCTCCAAAGGGGAGGCGCCAGATGTCTCAACGTGCGCTAGAGGCATCTCCTAAGAGAGCAGCGTTCGCACCAGGCAAATATTCGAAGAGGAAAGCGAACGACAACATGGCAGAGCCGTCAACAAAGAGGTATGGTTTTTGATCATGCCCCCTGGCAGTCACATCAAACTGTGACATTATCCGCTGTTTCTTATCAGAAAAATGTTCGCCGGACTATATCCAGGGATCTCGCCGGCCGTACCTCCACAAGTCAGGTTCCCGACCCTGCTTTAAAGGCGAGGGCTGATACGGGAGTGACGCTGGATTGTCCTTCGGCAGAGGAGTCGGATGATGTATCCATCACAAATTCTGAAGTGGAAAGCGCCATGAATCATCGGCGCCGGCGGGCCGCTCTTCGCGACCCCGGCTTTACAAAGGAGGCATTCAACGCCTTCAGCTCGGCTGATGCGTACATCCGAGCTGCTCGAGACGGGCTTACTAGAGCCACAAACCATCATTTGAAAGATATGCGGGTAAGTACACATTTGCACCAATCTGATAATTATATATATACTAGTAGTCCCCGAGACTTGAAGCAGTTGATACAACTATTTTAAGGATCATTGTATACCCAGGTGCTCACAGAGAAGAACAACCTGTTGTCTCAAGAGCTGGAAAAATGTCAGACCCAGCTGGCTGCTGCTACCGCCGAACTGGAGAAATCCAAGGAGGCATCGCTTGGTAATGTTCCTCTCCATCGAGAAAATATAATCATGTACCAGCAATATTAATATTTTTTTGTATCTCCCATGGCAGGATCGTCAGATCAACTGAAGAAGGCCTTGCAAGTCTTGCAAGAAGCCAAAAGGCAACTGGCCGCGGGCGATCGTGTGCTGACACGGGTCAGGGATGAGAAGAATAAGCTGCAGGATTCCAACACTCTACTGGGCGAAGAACTAAAAGATGTGCGAGCCCAGCTAGCCAATTCCGTGGAGGAGAATAAAAAGCTATGAGGCGGCATATTCAGTATGCTTTTCGAACTTGTCTCCCTATAATTCAGCGAGGGCAGGAACAGACAGATTTATGTCTGCAGGTATTCTGACTGGCCGTCCTGAAGAGGACATGTCCGGATCTCAAGGCGACCTATTACAAGAGCTTTCCCAAAGGCACGAGGAAGTTCGGCAAGCAATGCAGAGTGTTGCCAAGGCTTTATGGCCATCCGCCTCCCCTACAGGGAGTATGCCGGAGCTCGTGGAGCTATTCAATGGAGCCCGGCGGCGTAATCGATTATGGAAGATATCAGCCTGCCGAGAAGGTGCGCGAGAGGCCTGGGCCATGGTGAAGACATGGTACACCAAGCTTGATCCAAATCATATGGCCCGGGTTGGACCGATAGGGTCGGACGGAAAGGAAATTCCCGTTAGTTTGGTATATGACCAGGTAAAAGTAGCCACAAAATATTCCCAACAGGATTGTAAGTTAGACAGCCTGTTAGATGGCATCGAGGAGGAAATTTTTGAGTCGTAGTGACTATGTACTTTCCTTGACATATTTGTCCCTAGCCGGAATGTAAAAAGATCGTCATGGCAGACCTTTTCGCTTCGACCTCTATACCCAAAGGTGTGGAGTGTTTCCGAATACCTTAGCGGCTAGATAGACCGGGGTATGCGTGGAAACCAGGCATAGGTGTCATAGTTGCTTGAATAGACAAGTTGTATCCGGCTAGCTATGTTATATTACATTGTAATTGTAAGAAACATCTTCCAGAGAGAATAGTTCCATTAAGGGTTCCTTTCCCTGGGTGAACATGCGTAAATATGCATGTCCGAACTGTGATTGAAAAATCACAGCGTACATAACATCTGGGGGTTCATAATGTAATGATTGTAAAAACATCTTTAGTCCACGGACCGAATATTCCCTTAAGAATGCTAGCTTTCGGCTTCACCCAGTCTGAGGTACACATCCGGATGACCCAGCAGTATCAATCGCAAAGGTGCTCCCTTTATGACTTGCCGAACAAACGGGAACGTAGGGCATAAGCACAGGAGCCTGGCAACCCAGCTTGGCCAAAACTTAAGTCATAACGATGCATATAATGGCGAAGAAAAGGAACATATGGGGAAAAACACATATGTGGTGAGCTTGATGCCCAGAAAATAATGATAAGCTTCTGTACAAGAAGCCCCCGGGTATTATGGGCGTACATATTTAAGGATGTGTACGTCGGAGGTGCGTGGTTTAGCCGCACGAGAGCTTTAAAGCTAAAAAAGCGAAAAGAGAGGAAAAAGTGATGGAAACAAAAGGGAGAAGGAGACGAACAAAGAGTCCGGCGCTAGGCGTAGAATCTTCGGAGTCTGGCCGCGTTCCATGGGTTCGGCTCTAGGCGATTGTCTGATGCGTCACGCAGGCGGTACGCTCCTCCAGTGAGAACTTCGTAAATGCTGAAGGGACCCTCCCACTTGGGCTTGAGTTTGTCCTTTTTCTTCTCCAGCAAGTGTAGAACGAGTTCGCCAACATTATAAGTCTTGGCCCGCACTTCTCTGCTTTGATACCTGCGAGCCTGTTGTTGATAAAGTGCGGAACAGGCTTTTGCAACGTCGCGCTCCTCCTCCAGGACATCTAAGTTGTCCTGCCGATCAAGCTCGGCCTCTCTCTCTTCATACATGCGCACTCGAGGTGGGTCATGAATAATGTCGCAGGGTAACACAGCCTCCGCGCCATACACCATGAAGAAGGGTGTATATCCGGTAGTGCGATTGGGCGTGGTCCGCAACCCCCAGAGTACGAAGTCGAGCTCCTCGACCCAGTGCTTGTCTGATTCTTTCAAAGAACGCACTAGTCTAGGCTTGATGCCGCTCATAATAAGACCATTGGCTCGTTCGACTTGACCATTTGTTTGTGGGTGATAGACGGAGGCGTAATCGAGTTTAATGCCCATATTAGCACACCAGGTTTTCACCTCATCGGTTGTGAAATTGGAGCCGTTATCGATGATAATGCTGTGTGGGACGCCATAACAGTGCACGACACCGGATATGAAGTCTATCACTGGTCCGGCTTCGGCCGTTTTAACTGGCTTGGCCTCTATCCACTTAGTGAATTTATCCACCATGACCAGCATATATTTTTTCTTGTGGCTTCCTCCTTTAAGGGATCCAACCATATCAAGCCCCCAGACCGCAAAAGGCAAGTGATGGGGATTGTTTGTAGAGTGGTGAAAAGCTGGCATCCGACGCACCGTTGGACAAGGTCCTGTGCATCTGCTCGGGCCGTTGGCCAATAGAAACCTGTACGGAAGGCATTACTTACAAGGGCCCAAGCCACAGCATGGTGACCACCGAGACCGGCATGAATTTTAGCCAAGAGCTATCACCCCTCTTCTTCGGAGATACATCGTTGAAGTACTCCGGTGGCGCTTTTCTTGTAGATCTCTCCGTCATGGACCTTGTAGGCTTTCGAGCGCCGGACAATGCAGCGAGCCTTGTTCTGATCCTCAGGGAGTTCTCGACTATTAAGGTAGGCCAGGAAGGGTTTGGTCCATGGGGCAATGACTGCCATGATAAGATGGGCCGATGGTGTTATTTCAGTGGCTGAGCCCCCGATGATATCGGTATTGTGTTTGGAATCTGGGGGTATAATCGGGTCTCGAGTGGTGTTGCCGCTCTCCCCTTGCCACACCACGGATGGCTTGAAGAGCCTTTCCAGGAATATGTTAGGTGGGACGGGGTCGCGCTTGTCGCCGATGGAGCAAGGACATCCGCCACTTGATTACTTTCTCGAGCCACATGATGAAACTCGAGCCCCTCGAACCGAGCTGACATTTTGAGAACGGCGTTACGATAGGCCGCCATATTCGGATCTTTGGCGTCGAAGTCTCCATTTATTTGGGATATTGCTAGGTTTGAATCCCCGCGCACCTCCAGGCGTTGTATGCCCATGGAGACGGCCATCCGAAGACCATGCAGCAAGGCCTCGTACTCGGCTGCGTTGTTGGAGTCTGTGTATAATATCTGGAGTACGTACTGAACTGTATCTCCATTGGGGGATGTTAAGACAACGCCCGCTCCTAAGCCTGCCAGCATTTTGGAGCCATAGAAGTGCATGACCTAGTTAGAATATGTGCCATACTCTTTAGGGAGTTCGGCCTCTGTCCATTCGGCGACGAAGTCGGCCAGTACTTGGGATTTAATGGCCCGGCGCGGTTTGTATGTTATGTAGAATGGAAGGAGCTCAATGGCCCACTTAGCAATCCGGCCTGTGGCATCGCGGTTGTTTATTATGTCGTTCAGTGGTACTTCGGAAGCCACCGTGATCGAGCACTCTTGGAAGTAGTGTCGCAGCTTCCGGGATGCCATGAAGACCGCGTATTCTATCTTTTGGTAATGAGGGTACCGGGATTTGCATGGTGTGAGGACAGTGGATACGTAGTATATCGGCTTCTGAAGCGGGAATTTGTGTCTGTCCTCCTCTCGCTCAACGACGAGCACCGCGCTCACCACTTGGTGTGTTGCCGATATGTATAATAGCATGGGTTCGCCGACGTTCGGTGCGGCCAGGATTGGGTTGCTCGTTAAAAGAGCTTTTATTTGTTCCAGTCCGGCCGTTGCCGCATCCGTACACTCGAAGTGGTCAGTGCGTCGGAGAAGGTGATAGAGTGGCAGTGCTTTTTCTCCTAGTCTGGAGATAAAGCGGCTTAAAGCTGCCACACATCCGGCTAGTTTTTGGACCTGTTTAAGGTCTGTTGGCGTAGCCAAATGTGACAAAGCTCGGATTTTGGCTGGGTTTGCTTCAATTCCTCTATTGGAAATGATGAAGCCCAGCGGGGACACCAAAAACACACTTTTTCGGATTAAGCTTGATGTCCTATGTACGGAGGTTGTCGAATGTGAGACGCAGATCGTCTATTAATGACTCGACGTGTCTAGTTTTGATGACGACGTCATCCACATATGCTTCAACTGTCTTGCCGATCTGTTTCTCCAGGCATCTTTGAATCATGTGTTGGTAGGTGGCCCCAGCGTTTTTGTTGGATGTGGGGTTCCGGCAAACACTTAAGGTTCGAACACTTGGGTGCGCGCGAAGTCTTTCCCTCCTACCGATCTACGCCCTAGCTCGCTAAGATCTCGCGGACGAACTCGACGAACTCGCAACATAGAAAGACACGAGATTTATACTGGTTTGGGCCACCGTTGTGGTGTAATACCCTACTCCAGTGTGGTGGTGGTGGATTGCCTATTGGGCTGATGATGAACAGTACAAGGGAAGAACAGCCTCCTGAGGTGGAGGTGTTCTTGTTCGTGCGAGCTTGTGCGCCTCTCTCGATCCGATCGCTACTACTGTGGTGGCTAGACCTATTTATAGAGGCCCTGGTCCTCTTCCCAAATATCGAGCGGGAAGGGAGCCAACAACGGCGGGCAAATTTGAAGGAGACAGCTAGTACAAGCTATCCTGACAAAAGCGGTCTTCGCCTGCGAAAAGCTCCTGGGTGACGCCGTCTTGGGCTCCACGATGACCTCCGCCTTGCCGTCCTCCTGGTCTTGGTCTCGTTGCACCAATATGGCAACCTTTGCCTGATGCCTCGGTACTCTTCACCTGCGCTGGCCTCCTTAGCACCAAAGAGGAAATAAGGACGCTGCACGCGCTGGCGCCCGCCTGGTGCCATTCGTCATGGCTCACGTCACGAGAGCCTCATGAGGTTTGCCCCGCCTTGATATCTCCGCTCCTCGTGAGCCTGCCTGGCTCAGCCGCTCCAGAGGAGGTCTTGCGTCGTCCGCCTCGCGAGGCTTGGAGCCTCGCGAGGGTCTTGGATGCCTTGTTGATGAAGATGGGCCGTACGGCCTGCTGGCTTAGCCACGCTGTGGGCCGCAGGCAGGCAAGTCTGGGGACCCCCGTTCCCAGAACGCCGACAGTAGCCCCCAGGCCCAAGGTGCGCTCGGGCTTGCCTTCGCGGCAAAACCAAGGGTCTAGTTCGGAGCACCGCGGGCCCCAAAAGCCTGCGGCCTCGGTCGACGCGTGGCGGTTGATTGGACGTGGGCGTCTCCACTTCCCCACGCTGCCTTTGAATCCGCCTGGCTATGCGGCCCCTGCGGCCTACACAGTTATTCCTCCGTCGCCCGCGCCTTGCTTCCCCAATTCCCCTGCTTCCTTATGGCTCTGCTTCCCTTCTCCGATCTGACCTACCCTCCTCCTGCTTCGTTGCCATGGCGCCAAAACAGGCGGACAACGGGAAGAAGCCAATGTCTTTGTCCAGTGCACCTCCAGCTGTCGAGCCGGCGCTAGGACGATCCCGGGTGCTCAACGACGAGGCCATGGACAAGGTGCACCTGATGCTTGCTTCCAGCTTCAGCGAGTGGGGAGAGACGGTGGCTTGGCCTGCGTCTCGCACCCGCATGGCTCGGGCAGCCACCGAGGTCCCAATCTTCATAGATGCCATCTGGGCTGGCCTGATTCCTCCTTTCTCTGCCTTCCTCAATGCGGTGCTAGAGCATTACCAGATCCACATGCTGCATCTTGACCCCCAATCGGTGACTCTTCTCGCTGTCTTCGCCTTCGTGTGCGAAGCCATGGTGGGCATCGCTCCTTCGGTGGCCCTCCTCCATCACTTCTTCTCATTGCATCTGGCCGACCCTCAGCAATGCTCGGGGTGCGTGAGCTTCCAGGCCGTGGCTGCGACCGCGGGCGCGGGGATTGACTTCAAGCTCCCTTCATCCACTAGCGAGTTTCGCACGCGATGGGTGTTTGTCGATGCCGGCGTGCTCAACCCCCTCCTTCAGGCTCCGGCGGGGCCTGCTGTTCCAAACTCCGGTTGGGGCCATCAGAAGCTCACGAGCCCCCGCCATGCGCCTGTCTGGGCCAGGCTGAGGATGTTGAAGGACCGCGGCGTGACTGCGCCTATGGTGGTGAAGGAGTTCGTCATGCGCCGAGTCGCTCTGCTTCAGCGCCATTCCCGCCCGATGCGGACCTTGCTCAGCAGTCAGGACCACATGAGGTTTCAGGAGGAAGGGCTTCCTCTTAAGACGCGGGAGACGGTGCTCATGGTTCTGATGGGTATCCCTCTGCCGGACGACATGCCCAGGAAGAGCTGCCTGCTGTACCGTTGTGAGAACAGGGATGAGTTAGCCGCGAGCATGCCCCCCTTTGATGAATGGGGGCCGCAGCCGATCAGCCTGGAGGGGCCTCGTGAGAACCCCGTCGTTGTGGTTCCCTTCCTTGTCGCTGGTGCCAAGCTCGCCCCAAGCGACGGTGCAGGTGGGCGAGCTCCGACGGGGCTGGTGGCCCAAGTCCTGAGGAACGCATGCTGGATGATGATCCTAGGGAGTCGTCTTCGGGGGCCCGCGACCCCCCTCCTGAGGCACCGATTATTGAGGAGGCGCAGCACGCGGCTCCCGAGGCCAAAGCTCCAGAGGCCTCGGGAGGTTGTGGTGAGGCGGTGCCCGGCTGTTTGCCACAACCAGGCACCTCTGAAGGTATCCTTCCAGGCTCTTCTCCGGCCCCTCTGCACACCGGCCATCACGTCCAGCGTTTCGGTCGTCTTTGTGTGGACTTCGGTGAGCTCCGCAAGAGGAAAGGATCCCCTAGCGGTAGCAGCGTCTTCGGGCCGTTGAAGCGACGAAAGTACATCGCCATTGACGCGTAAGTACCTTGCCGCCATAGCTTATTACGCGTTGCTTCCTTCTTCTAACACCAGTCTTTCAGGGCTCCTTCCACCGAGGCTGCCGAGTCTCCTGAGAAACGGCCCCCTTCTTCCTCAATTCTTCCGCCAGCCTCGAGCGCTCCGAGTCCGCTTGTCGCCCCCGGAGCAGGGTTGGTTGAAGGGGCACTCATGCCTTCTTGGCGTGCTGAACCTGCGGCCCTGTCGCTCCTTCCCCCCGGTTTGGTGTGGAGCTTGGCAGGCGTGCCTAAGACTCCTCCGCTGGTCATGGATGGCAATTTGTTGGCTTTGATCTTCGGCTCGTTTCCGAGCAGCGGGCCCCGGTCAGCTTGGGCTCCTCGCGAGGACTGGTTGACGTCTGGCCCGGTGTCAGTCCCCAGCCCCCTGCCTGGAGGGGGCGCACCACTTGGTGCCACGCCCACAGCCCCTGAGGCGGAGGACGAGGTGGGCCGAGCGTTTGAGCTCGAGCGCGGGCGGAGTGTGGTTCGTCATTAGCTCTTCCAGGAGGTGATGGGCGCGATGTGTCGACTTGGTGAAGAGCTCGTGAGTGTCGATTCGCGTCTTGAGGCTGAAGATATCCGGCTGGCGGAGGAGCGGCGCAAGCTGAAGGTGGCCATCAACCTCGGCCGCTATCAACGCGACCTTGAGAACGCGAAGGCAGAGGCATCTCTCAAGGTTTCCCATGAAGCCCGCTCACGAGCTTTGGATGAGGCTCGCGAGGCTGACCGCCGCCGCGAGGCTGCGGAGAAGCGCGCGTGGGAGCTCCAGGCCTGGAGCGCGTATCTTGAGCAGCAGGTGGAGGCGCACAGGGCCGCTCTTGCGTCGCTGAGGGGGACGCCTGCGGAGGAAGAGGAGGTCCGGAAGCGTGAGGAGGCGCTGGCCCTGGAGGCTATGGAGCGCAACCTCGAGCTCGAGCAACTGGAGACGAGGGAGCGTCAAGTTGCCCAAGCAGAAGATGCCGTCGGGGCTCGCGAGGCTAGAGTCGAGAGGAGGTTGATCGCCGGGTGGCCGAGGTTCGCGCAGATCTGGAGGGTAGGTACGACCTGAAGCTGAAGCTCGCAGGCGTGGAGGATGAGGGCAGGGCCGCTGCCCTCAGGCCCAGGTTGGACGAGGCTGAGATGCGTGCGGAAGCCACAGCCGCCGCCCTGGTTACGGTGCAGGCGGACTTGGCCTCCGCCCGTGCCGAGCTACGTTCCCTCCGGAGGCGGGTTGATGACGCAGAGGCCGTCGTGAGGCAAAACACGGAGGAGGTGCTCCAGCGATGAACACTGGAGCGCGAGCATGCCCCTATGCTTCAGGATCTCCGGAACAGGGCCAATATCGCCCTGGGCCATATTTGCGACGTGGAGGTGCCGACCCCTCACTCGAATGATTATGCCAGCCATCTGACCTTCTTCACCGAGGTGGTGACGCGCCTGGAGGCTCGATCTGCTAGAGCTCGCCAGCTTGTGGAGGAAAGGGGGCATGGCCTGCTCGAGCGCGCTTTCTCCCGTGTCTTCAGCCACCTCCTGAATGCCGACCCCAACTTTGATTTCGACGCCGCCATCGCCCCCGTACCCTCGGCTGTCGGGGGCGACCTAGCGCGTTGGGTTGAGGACAATGTGGACGCGTTGGTCAGGGCCTTCACTTCAGAGGATGACGCGGTGGTGGTCGTCGCAGACGAAGGCGACGTGGCTGACGATGGCGACGGGGGCGTCGCCGATGGCGGCGATGATGCCGATGAAGACGACGACGACGCGAGTGACGCATCCGCGGGTGACGCAGCGAGCGACATTTCTGGCTGATCCCTTGTTCTCCTGTCATTTCATCCTGCGCACAAACTCGGGCGTGGCCCTTGGAAAACTTGTAAGAGAATTTTGAGAGGGGGAGCCCCTCATGTAAGCAAATTGCAGTTTTTACTTTCCCATGCGATGTGAGTTTGTGTCCTCGTGAACTTGTGAATCCGAATGCGAGTTCTTTGACTTGGTTTACCTTAGTCAGCGCCTGCTTTGAGCTGGGCTGCGACGTGTCGAGTTCCTGGGAACCCTGCGGAGCTCGTCGCCCCGTCAGAAGGGGCCCCACTAGAGCTGAGCACCAGTTGTAGTGCTTGCGCGCACTTGGCATGCGTGCTTCGCGCTGTCCCGCTAGCGAGGAGCTCGTGAGGGGAAGGCGATGGACATGAGTCCCAGTCAAAACAAGATCCAGAAGGCAAGGAAATGCTCGAACAAGAAAAGGCTCCCCCCACGTGCGTCAATAAAAACTCAAAGCAAAGCTACGGAGAAAGAGATCCAAAGCAAAAGGCCTCGTCCGGCACCTAGTCTAGTCTTCTGGTCTTCAAGTCTTCTCACCAGCGCGGAGCTAAGTGCTGCCACTAGGCGTGGGAGGGAGCCCCAAGGCCTGAGGCCGGCACCCCTGAGACTCCGGGGCATGTACAGCCCCAACTCATTATTACGTGAGAGTGTCACGGGCGGCGAGCTTCACAGGCACTGGGCCTTCTTCATAGGTACCGACCTTGCTTCATATCGCCAGACGAGGGCCCCGCCGTGCGCCACCCTTGACCTCCTCTGAGCTGACCGGTCACCAGGACGACACAAAGGAGGGAAAGAGGACGCCAGCGGTTCCCTCGGCGACCACAGGTGCTCTGCCGAGGGAAGGGTTGTCGAGGCCTCCCCGGCAGAGGGCCTACCTACGGGTGTTGCCAAGCGTCGCGCGCCACGGGGAGGGGCCTTGCTCCTGGCTTCCTCTCGGCGGCCCCCAGCGTGTCTCCCTTGTTGGAACGGATGCTGCCGTGCCAGGGTCGTCGATCGACGCTGCAACCTGAGTCATCTGCAGCCCATGGTTAGCATAAGCCTGTTCCTGAGAGATTAGTGGTACCCTATAGTTGCTGTTCCCGGTGTGACCGTCGTGGTTCTCCGTTGGTTCTTGGAAGGCTTCGACTCCTAGCGCCCCCTCTCCCCAATCTTCTCCAATGAACGAGCCAAGGTCATCCTCTGGTGTGTACCCTTGGTCCATCATGCGGGGCACCTAGGCTTCCGGGGCCGTCACCCCGAACACCTCGCCGTGGTGCCCCACGCTCCATGTTGCTCGGCCCATGGTGGCGTCCTGGGGATGACAGCACGGCATCCGGCTGGGCCCATGGAGGGCGACGCTTGCGCCCGTGCTTGTCGCTGGTGGCATGGGGGAGTCGGATCCCCCTATGCCGCTGGCCGTGCTGATGTTGGTGAAGCCCCCGGGCGTAGTTGATGGCGCGCGGATGTTGTGAGGTTCGCCACACGGCCCTACAGTGGCCTGGAGAGGAAGTCGATAGCAGAAGGGTGGTGCTCCCGATGCCGCAGCATCCAGCAGCTCAGCAGCACGCTCCAGCAGTGTGTCCCAGCCGCTCTCCATCAGTCTGCACCGCAGCAACTCCCTTGCCACGGTGAGTGCTGCCCGCATGTTTGCTTGCTCCCACCATGAGTGAGGCGCCGTTACTGCGGCATGACTCGCTCCTCTTGCGGCGGCCCGTACCTGCCGTGGGGTGAGGGTGGACGATGCCTGGCCGCGCTGCCCGCGCCCGGCGGAGTTTGGCGGTGCTCGCGCCACCCGGAGCACGGGGTCGAGATCTTCATTGGCAGGCGGCGCTGCCCGGGCCGGCCAGGCTGCCCAGCGATCGGAGCCGGCCCTTGAGTCGCCAGACATCGTGGCTGGGGAGCGTCGGCGAGCTGGTTGGCGGAGAAGAAGCTCCGGCGCACCCCTACCTGGCGCGCCAAATGTCGGATGTGGGGTTCTGGCAAACCCTTAAGGTTCGAACACTAGGGTGCGCGCGAAGTCTTTCCCTCCTACTGATCTACGCCCTAGCTCGCTAAGGTCTCGCGGATGAACTCGACGAACTCGCAACATAGAAAGACACGAGATTTATACTGGTTCGGGCCACCGTTGTGGTGTAATACCCTACTCCAGTATGGTGGTGGTGGATTGCCTCTTGGGCTTATGATGAACTGTACAAGGGAAGAACAGCCTCCTGAGGTGGAGGTGTTCTTGTTCGTGCGAGCTTGTGCGCCTCTCTCGATCCGATCGCTACTACTGTGGTGGCTAGACCTATTTATAGAGGCCCTGGTCCTCTTCCCAAATATCGAGCGGGAAGGGAGCCAACAACAGCGGGCAAACTCGAAGGGGGGCAGCTAGTACAAGCTATCCTGACAAAAGCGGTCTTCGCCTGCGAAAAGCTCCTGGGTGACGCCGTCTTGGGCTCCACGATGACCTCCGCCTTGCCGTCCTCCTGGTCTTGGTCTCGTTGCACCAATATGGCAACCTTTGCCTGATGCCTCAGTACTCTTCGCCTGCGCTGGCCTCCTTAGCACCAAAGAGGAAACAAGGACGCTGCCACGCTGGCGCCCGCCTGGCGCCCGCCTGGTGCCATTCGTCATGGCTCACATCACGAGAGCCTCGTGAGGTTTGCCCCACCTTGATATCTCCGCTCCTCGTGAGCCTGCCTGGCTCAGCCGCTCCAGAGGAGGTCTTGCGTCGTCCGCCTCGCAAGGCTTGGACCCTCGCGAGGGTCTTGGATGCCTTGTTGATGAAGATGGGTGGTATGGCCTGCTGGCTTAGCCACGCTGTGGGCCGCAGGCAGGCAAGTCTGGGGACCCCCGTTCCCAGAACGTCGACAGTTTTTGAGCCCGAAGGGCATAGTTTTGAAGCAGAATGGCCCATATGGGGTAATGAATGCCGTTGCGGCTTGGTCGGACTCCTTCATTTTGATTTGATGGTATCCGGAGTATGCGTCGAGGAAACACGGTGAGTCGTGTCCTGGAGTGGCATCAATAATCTGATCGATGCGAGGGAGGGGAAGGCATCCTTAGGGCAGGCCTTGTTGAGGTCTTTGAAATCGATGCATAGGCGCCAGAATTTATCCTTCTTTGGCACCATCACCAGGTTTGCTAGCCAGTCCGGATGTTTTATTTCTCTGATGAATCCAGCCTCGATTAGCTTGGCTAGCTCCTCCCCCATGGCTTATCGTTTGGGTTCGGAAAAGCGCCGTAGTGTTTGTTTGACCGGTTTATATCCCTTCAGTATGTTGAGGCTGTGTTCAGCCAACCTGCGTGGGATTCCTGGCATATCAGAAGGGTTCCAGGCGAATATGTCCCAGTTCTCGCGCAGGAACTCTCGTAGCGCGGCGTCAACCGTTGGGTCGAGCTGTGCCCCGATGGATGCTGTTTTCTTGGGATCCGTCGGGTGGACTTGAAATTTGACTATTTCATCTGCTGGTTTAAAGGAGGTGGATTTGGGTCGCTTGTCCAGGGTTACATCATCACTATCCACAGTGGAGCGCAGCGCGGTTAGCTCTTCGGCCGCGAGGGCTTCAGACAGTGCCTCGAGGGCCAGGGATGCGGTTTTGTTTTCGGCGCGGAGTGCTATGTCCGGATCACTGGCAAGAGTGATGATACCATTGGGCCCAGGCATCTTGAGCTTCATATACCCATAATGAGGTATAGCTTGGAAGCGTGTAAATGTATCTCGCCCCAATAGGGCGTGATATCCGCTGTTGAAAGGGGCCACTTGGAATGTTATCTCTTCGGACCGATAATTCTCCGACGTGCCGAATACCACGTCAAGTGTGATTTTTCTAGCACATCGCGCCTCCCAACTAGGAATGATTCCTCGGAAGGTCGTGCTGCTTTGCTCGATACGGCTCCTGTCTATTTCCATTTTGTTGAGTGTATCCTCATAGATGAGGTTTAGTCCGCTGGCCCAGTCCATGAGCACTTTGGTGAGCCGAAAACCGTCCACAATTGGATTGAGGGCCAAGGCGGCCGGTGCCTGGACTGTCCGGAATCTTGGTTCGTCATTGCCATCGATTGTTATGGCCGTGTCGTTCCAAGGGTTTGGTGCCATGACTTGGCAGACTTCGGCGAGGTCGCGGAGGGCCCTTTTGCGCCGATTGTTTGAAGCAAAAGTCTAGAAGACCGACAATACGCTGAGGTCGTCGTCTTCCGAGGGGTGTTGCTCTGGGGTATTTTTGGTGAGGATATCCTCGCTGCTCTTGGCCACTTGCCGGAGTATCCAACATGCTCTAAGGCTGTGGGTTGGTATGGTATCCGGTGTTGTGTGTATTTTGCATGGCCTATCAAGCCATCCCTCTAGAACGTTTCCGTTCCCCGTAATGTGCTTAGATTTCTTTACTATTGGTTCGGGTGCCCCGCGAGGGTGCATCCTTTTTTGCCGGACGAAGGGTTGAATGGAAACCGGAGGTTCCAAGAGGGCTGCCTGGGTTTTCCAGGCATTTTCCATTGCGCAGTACTTCTGTACGATGGTTGCCAACTCAGCGAAGTGTAATACGCGACGGCGGTTGATGGCTGTCGGCGTTCTGGGAACGGGGGTCCCCAGACTTGCCTGCCTGTGGCCCACGGCATGGCTATGCGAGCGGGCCCGTACGGCCCATCTTCATCAACAAAGCATTCAAGACCCTCGCGAGGGGCCAAGCCTCCCGAGGCGGACGACACAAGACCTCCTCGGGAGCGGCCTCACTAAGTTGGCTCGCGAGGGGCAGAGAGATCAAGGCAAGGCAAACCTCGCGAGGTTCTCGTGACGTGAGCCATGACGACCGAGACCAGGCAGGCGCCAGCGCGCGCAATGTCCTTGTTTCCTCTTTGGTGCTAAGGAGGCAAGCACAGGCGCGGAGTACCGAGGCGTCAAGCAAAGGTTTCCATATCAGTGCAACAAGACCAAGACCAGTAGGACGGCAAGACGGAGTTCACCATGGAGCCCAAGGCGGCGCCACCACCAGAGCCTTTGGCAGGCGAAGACTACTTTTGTCAGGATAAGCTGTACTAGCTGTCCCCTTTCAAATTGGCCGTTGTTGGCTCCCTTCCCGCTCAATATTTGGGAAGAGGACCAGGGCCTCTATAAATAGGACTAGCCACCACAGTAGGAGGCAATGGAACCGAACAGAACTGAGCCTTAGGCATCTGATCTTGAGCCAATCCCTAGCCACACACCGAGCACAAGAACACCTCGACCTCAGGAGGCTATTCTTCCCCTTGTAACTGTTCATCCTCAGCCCAGAGGCAATCCACCACCACCACACTGGAGTAGGGTATTACACCACAACGGTGGCCCGAACCAGTATAAATCTTGTGTTCTTTGTGTTGCGAGTTCGTCGAGTTAGCCCTTGAGATCTTAGCGAAGCTAGGACGTGGATCGGTAGGGGGAGATCTTCGTGCGCACCCCAGAGTTCGAACCTTAAGGGCTTTGCAGGAACCCATGATCCGACATTTGGCGCGCCAGGTAGGGGTGCGCCGAAGCTTCCCTTCCGTCGCTCTGCGTCCCGTTGCTTCATCGTCTCCATGGCGGACGACGCCGCGCTCGCGCTGAGCGCTGGGCTACCCTCGCCGCCCGTGTCGCTCAGACGGCTCCTGTCAGTGGGCCACCCCGTCGTTCTCCATCGCCTGCCGCCAACGCCGCCACCGGCCCGGCGGGGAACGAGCAGCAAGCATCCTCGCTGCACCCCTCGGTGCGGCAGGACGGCCGCACTGCCACTCCATCGCTGACCCCGGCCGGTTCGTCATCCCATGCTCGTCGCGCTCCTGTGGACGCGCAGGCCACGTTGTGCATGGCGCGCGAGCTCCTGTGCTACCGCCCCGTCGACGACCTCTACGAGGACTGGTTGACCGCATCGCCGAGCTTGTCAGCACCGCAAGGGGCTCTCCTGCACCGTCCCTCTCGTTGCCTCGCCCCCCCCCCCCGCCAGCCACGGGCGGCGTGGCCCATGGAGCGCCTCCACCACCTCTACCCCAAGACGAAGTCTTGGCGCCAAGGCGCGACCTGCCGCGTCCGGCGCCCGCGCAAGAAGAAAGAAGCTGCCAAGAAGTCCCTCGGCCACGAGAAAATGCCCCTGCGCTCCCTGCGCCACCACGGCAAGACCGCGTGCCGCCTGCGGTGGCGGTGCATGGACCCCATCAAGGACAAGTTCCCCACCAGCACAGGCTCCGGTGACCATGGTCGGCTGTCGCGCCTTCACCCCCGAGCTGCGTAGCGTCGCCTGGCCGGCAAGTTAAAGCCAGATCTGCCTCCTCGCTATGATGGCACCCCCGACCCTGCGGAGTTCCTGCAGCTCTACGAGCTGAGCATCGAGGTGGCCAACGGCGATGAAAAAGTCATGGCGAACTGGTTCCCCATTGCTCTCAAGGATGGTGCCCGCTCCTGGCTCCTGAACCTGCCTCCAGGCTCGATCTCCTCCTGGAACGAGATGCGCGACCGTTTCGTTGCCAACTTCCAGGGCACTCGCGACCGCCCACCGTCCGCGGGTGACCTACGCCGCGTCAAGCAACAACTAGGAGAGACCCTCCAGAAGTACATCCAGCGCTTCAACAACGTTCGCCTCAAGATCTCCAAGGTGACGAACGAGGCTATCATCTCCGCGTTCTCTGATGGCGTCCGTGACATCAAGATGAAGGAGGAGCTCTCCATCGACGAGGAGCTCTGCACGTCCCTGGAGCTGTTGAACCTGGCGACCAAGTGCGCAAGAGCTGAGGAGGGGCGCCTCTCCCTCCTCGAGCTCCCGGCTGCGGACCCGAAGGAGAAGAAAGCCAAGGCAAAGGACGTGAAGCACAACGGAGCAGCCGTGCTCGCGGCGGAGCCGGACACCAAGCGCGGCAGAGACCATCCTGCGTCATCCAAGAGCAGCCGACCGTTCTGCGCCTTCCATAACCTGCATAACCACAACACCAGCGACTGTCAAGAGCTTAGAGCCATTCGAGAAGGACGCTTTGGTCGACGCCCCGAGTGCAACGACCAGGGTTACGGCCGAGGAGGAGGACGTGGTGGCGGACACTGGGATGACTGCGGCCTGCGCCAGGAGTGGCACGAACGGCCTCGTGAGGACCGCTGGCAGGATCAACCTCGCGAGGGCGCCTGGAGGGATCAGCCTCATGAAAATCTTCCTCAGGGCAACGCCGGTCTTCCTCCACTACCGCCACCACCAAGAAGGAATGATGACCACCATCAAGACGAGGGGGCTGGGGGCTTCCAGGAGCCGCGTGCTATCGCCTGCATCTTGGGCGGAGCTCAGGCCCCAGCCTGATAGGGTATCTTCAAACAGTTTGCTCGTGAAGTGAATGCAGTCCTCCCCAAGCTCGAAGCCACGCGCCCGCTCAGATGGTCCAAGTGCGCCATCACGTTCAGCTCGGCAGATCAGCTCAACTGCACGGCTACCACCGGCGCTCTCCCGATGCTTTGTTCACCAGTCATCAGCAACGTGCAAGTCACCAAGACCCTCATCGACGGCGGCGCAGGGCTCAACGTTGTCGGCGTTCTGGGAACGGGGGTCCCCAGACTTGCCTGCCTACGGCCCACAGCGTGGATAAGCCAGCAGGCCGTACGGCCCATCTTCATCAACAAGGCATCCAAGACCCTCGCGAGGGTCCAAGCCTCGCGAGGCGGACGACGCAAGACCTCCTCTGGAGTGGCCTAGCCAGGCAGGCTCACGAGGAGCAGAGATATCAAGGCGGGGCGAACCTCACGAGGCTCTCGTGACGTGAGCCATGACGAACGACACCAGGCGGGCGCCAGCGCGCGCAGCATCCTTATTTCCTCTTTGGTGCTAAGGAGGCCAGCGCAGGCGAAGAGTACCGAGGCATCAGGCAAAGGTTGCTATATTGGTGCAACGAGACCAAGACGAGGAGGACGGCAAGATGGAGGTCATCGTGGAGCCCAAGACGGCGTCACCACCAGAGCTTTTCGCAGGCGAAGACCACTTTTGTCAGGATAGCTTGTACTAGCTGCCCCCCTTCAAATTTGCCCGCCGTTGTTGGCTCCCTTCTCGCTCGATATTTGGGAAGAGGACCAGGGCCTATATAAGTAGAGCTAGCCACCATAGTAGGGCAATCTCATCTTAGTTTGATCCAACCCGATCGAGAGCCTACCCAAGCCACAAGAACACCTCAACTTCAGGAGGCTGTTCTTCCCTTGTACTGTTCATCATCGGCCCTAGAGGCAATCCACCACCACCACACTGGAGTAGGGTATTACACCACAACGGTGGCCCGAACCAGTATAAACCTCGTGTCTTTTTGTATTGCGAGTTCGTCGAGTTCGTCCGCGAGACCTTAGCGAGCTAGGGCGTAGATCGGTAGGAGGGAAAGACTTCGTGTGCAGCCCAATGTTCGAACCTTAAGGGTTTGCCGGAACCCCACATCCGACATTTGGCACGCCAGGTAGGGGTGCGCCGGAGCTTCTTCTCCACCAACCAGCTCGCCGACGCTCCCGAGCCACGATGTCCGGCGACTCAAGGGCCGGCTCTGACCGCTGGGCAGCCTGGCCAGCCCGGGCAGTGCCGCCTGCCCATGAAGATCTTGACCCGCACTCCAGGCGGCGCGAGCGCCGCCAAACTCCGCCGGGCGCGGGCAGCGCGGCCAGGCATCGTCCACCCTCACCCCGCGGCAAGTACGGGCCGCCGCAAGAGAAGCGAGCCATGCCGCAGCAACGGCGCCGCAGTCACGGCGGGAGCAAGCAAACATACGGGCAGTGCTCACCGTGGCAAGGGAGTTGCTGCAATGCAGGCTGATGGAAAGCAGCCGGGATACACTGCTGGAGCGTGTTGCTGAGCTGCTGGATGCAGCGGCGTCGGGAGCACCACCCTTCTGCTATCGACTTCCTCCTCAGGCCACTGCAGGGCCGCGCGGTGAACCTCAGCACTTCCGCGCGCCATCAACTATGCCCGGGGGCTTCGTGAACATCAGCACGGCCGACGGCGTAGGGGGCTCCGACTCCCCCATGCCGCCTGCGACAAGCACGAGCGCAAGCGTCGCCCTCCATGGTCCCAGCCGGATGCCACGCTACCATCCTCAGGACGCCACCCTGGGCCGAGCAACATGGAGCGTGGGGCACCACGGCGAGGTGTTTGGGGTGACGGCCCCGGAAGTGTTGGAAATATGCCCTAGAGGCAATAATAGATTGGTTATTATTATATTTCCTTGTTCATGATAATCGTTTATTATCCATGCTAAAATTGTATTGATAGGAAACTTAGATACATGTGTGGATACATAGACAACACCATGTCCCTAGTAAGCCTCTAGTTGACTAGCTCGTTGATCAATAGATGGTTACGGTTTCCTGACCATGGACATTGGATGTCGTTGATAACGGGATCACATCATTAGGAGAATGATGTGATGGACAAGACCCAATCCTAAGCCTAGCACAAGATCGTGTAGTTCGTTTGCTAAGAGCTTTTCTAATGTCAAGTATCATTTCCTTAGACCATGAGATTGTGCAACTCCCGGATACCGTAGGAATGCTTTGGGTGTACCAAACGTCACAACGTAACTGGGTGGCTATAAAGGTGCACTACAGGTATCTCCGAAAGTGTCTGTTGGGTTGGCACGAATCGAGACTGGAATTTGTCACTCCGTGTAAACGGAGAGGTATCTCTGGGCCCACTCGGTAGGACATCATCATAATGTGCACAATGTGACCATGGAGTTGATCACGGGATGATGTGTTACGGAACGAGTAAAGAAACTTGCCGATAACGAGATTGAACAAGGTATCGGGATACCGACGATCGAATCTCGGGCAAGTAACATACCGATTGACAAAGGGCATTGTATACGGGATTGATTGAATCCCCGACATCGTGGTTCATCCGATGAGATCATCAAGGAGCATGTGGGAGCCAACATGGGTATCCAGATCCCACTGTT